>NC_047666.1:67552452-68213702 GCF_011762505.2 Arvicanthis niloticus | reverse complement strand
TTGGAGTTTTTTGTGTATGTGATTTTGTTTACATGTTTGCTTGTTTGTTTGGGGACAATTTTTGTCTCCTTGGGTTTTTGATTATTTTGTTTGGTTGATTGATTTTATTTTTCCCTTTTGGTTTGTTTGTTATTGCTATTGTTGATCCTGTGATCCTGAAATCCTGGGTTTTAGAACTCCTGGGAGTCAGGCTGCCTCTGGGATCCTGAAATCCTGGTGTGACCAAGCTCCTAAGATCCTGTGATCCTATGATGCTATATTCCTGGGAGTATTAGAGCTCCTGGGGGTCCAGGCTCCTCTGTGTGTTGTGGGATAGGGTACAGAACTGGCGCCCAAGGTCTGTTCAGTGTAACAGCAGAGACCAGAAAAACCCCATGCCACTGGCCAGGAGTAAGTTCCTGGGTCCCAGAGGGTTCCACTTACTCCCTGTTAGGGGGGTGTCTTGAGGACTCCTCACCTACAATCCTGGGCATTTAGAGCTCCTGGGAGTCTAACCTCCTCTGAGTGTTGTGGGATTGGGTGAAAAGCTGGTGCTCAAGGTCTGCTAAGGGCACCAGCACAGACTGGATGGCTACCATAGAGTTTTTATCACTATTGCTTTATTGTACATCTTGAGGTCAGGGATGGTGATTACACCAGAAGTTCTTTTAATGTTGAGAATAGTTTTCATTCTTCTGAATATTTTTATTCCAGATGAATTTTCAAGTTACTCTTTCTAACTCTATGAAGATTTTTTTTTTTGAGGCCATGAAAGAAATTCTTCGTAGACTTGAATTTCTTGTCACACAGATTTTGCTTGGTTAGAGTCATATCAAGGTATTTTCCATTATTTGTGATATGTGAAGGGTGTCATTTTCATAATTTCTTTCTCATCCTGTTTGTCCCTTGATTAGAGGAAGGTTGTTGGTTTGTTTAATTTTATATTCAGCCAATTTGTTAAAGTTGTTTATGAGGTGTAGGAGTTCTCTGGTGGAATTTTGGGGGTCCCTTAAGTGTACTATCATATATTCTACAAATAGTGATATTTTGACTTTTTCCTTTCCAATTTGTACCCATTTCTAAAGATAGACATATTTTATAAAACATAAGAACATTAGGAAGTACATATTATGGACAGATTCAGTGAAGATCAACAAGGGTTAACACTTACAAATCATCCACTTCCACAGTTCTCATATAATTTCCATTCTGTAGACACACACAGAGGTCATTATTTCTCTGTTGCCATCCAATTACTTATCTCAGGCAGCCTCACTTCTGGGTGACAAAGAGCAAGGCCTAGACTATGGCCTTGAGGATGTAGGTGGCACACTATGGAGATAACAGTCATTACAAGATGTGTTGTACCAAAGGGTTAAGCTTATTCAGGGAAAATGTGTTTCTGTAATGGACTGTCTTGCAGATTCCTGAGAAAGCAATGAGATTACTAAGACATAAGTGTCACTTTGGTAAGCAAGTCTCCTATAACAGACCCAGTGTCTTGCCACTAAGCTAGAAGTAGGAGGGAACATCCTGGGAAACTCTTATTGCACACTTTTGCTCAAATTACATGAAAACATACTGCCATTACATATCTCTGTATAAAACAACTGCCTGGGCTAGTATTCCATTATGTATATGTTAGAAATGGAGTCTAAGGATAAAGGGGCAACTAAGAGCCTATGGTATTATAATTAATCATGACTGATAAGCATATCAATTAAAGTTAACAGTCCAGATGAATAGTAAGAAATGTTCTTTGTAATGATTCATATTTTTACCTTTTCAGTCTCATTCACTGCATCCATCCCTGACATAATTACAGAAATGTGAATACCATGTTGAATCTCCCATACTGATCCGGGAAGGATCCTTTTGTAGCAAACAGGCCAACTATCTGACACCAAGGCAGGAGAACACACATACACACCTCACTTATGAGGAAAGAATGGAAAATATATTCCAAGAAAAAAAAACTAAGAAACAAGCAACCACAGGTACATTAATATCTGGCAAAATAAACTTCAAACCAGAACTGTGAAGAATCACCAGTGAATGTCATTTCAAATTCATTAAAGAAAAAAATCTGTTAAGAGGATATTCAATTCTAAAAACCCTCTGACTTCATAAAAAGAATTTGGAAGTGTTTCTCCTGTGTTCCAAGGTTAGTGGCAGCTAATGGTCACCTGAGTAAATGTAATTTTTTAACATATGCATTTATGGTCCCCTGAGTTTCCCACTTGTGCCTGTTAGAATATCTCACTTTTGGTCTTTGATCTTATTAACTTGAATCTTCTCGGTATACTTTGGTTAATTAATCAGAAACTTTGTGAACTTGTCAATATTTTCAATGAACCAGCTCCAGGACAGGTCCCACACCTAGGAGTTGCTGGACAACACAACTTGGATTGAAGGGTTTCAAAAAAAAAAGAAAATAAATAGAAGATAGAATTGAGTTTATAGGGAGTTAGGAGGGTATACTATTATTAAAGAATTAATAAATATTATTTTTAAAAATAAGAAATTGTAAGTCAATGTTAAAAATTGGCTGAGCAGAAAGAGGCAGACACAAAGGTTTAATGGAAATAGAAGTAATTTTCAATGTAAGAGCACAACCAGGAACAAGAAAGGACTTTGAGAGAAGAAAATGCTCTCTTTGGGTATGATCAAGGATAAGAAAATGAACTTATTTATTAAAAACCCATATTTCTCAGCTGGGTATGGTACCACATGTTTTTAATCCCAGCACTTGGGAGGCAAAAAAAAAATCTCTATGAGTTTGAGGGTAGCCTTATCTACACAGCAAGATCCAAGTTGTGTGTGTGTGTGTGTGTGTGTGTGTGTGTGTGTGTGTGCATTTCTCATGACATAAAGTGGGTGTATTTTTCCATACAAAGCCTCATTCCAGAAGATGATTCCAGCACTCATGCAACAGAGGCCAATGAATTTCTGAGTTCCAACTCTGCCTGTTTTACAGAGGAGTTCCAGGACAGCCAGGGTAAAGCATAGAGAAGTTCTCTCAGAAGAAACAAACAAAAAACCTCTACCAACCAACCAAACAAACAACCAAACAAATAAACAAAAGCTAATACCAAAAACGAACCACCAGAAAACATAAAAACCTACTCAGGACAAAAGAACAGTAAACTGACACCATCACTGAATGCACAGTACCCTGAACATGGAGGAAGTGACATATCCAGTCAGTGGATATACTGATAGTATCCATTCAGTGGCTAGGTACATATATCCTAGATTAGAACAAGTTATTGTATCAATACGAATTGTCCTGAGTTTGATCATTGATACAGTTGTATAATATAAAGCATTGTTCCTGGAAAATATTGAGAAACATGTGTGTCTGCATTTGGTTTGGTTTGGTTATATGACATAGGCTCTCACTGTATTGATTTTTCAGCAATCATGCCTGAGCCTCCTAATTACCAATATCACAGTGTTAAGCCACTACATCTCTGCAAATTCAATTATTAGCACCACTTCTATAAGGCCTCAACTCATCATAAGATCAAACCAGGTCAGTAGGACAACTTGTGCCTTGGATAAAAGATAATCAGCATTTCCTTGAACTATGCTTGCAACTGTTCATCAAACTTGAAATTATATTTTATGACCAAAAGGAATATTTATAACATTGAGAAAAACTTCAAAATGAAACAAAAGCAAAACAAACAAAACCTACTTGACTAACAAATGAGAAACCAAAACCTACAACAACATTCTCATAAGTGTGCTTTCAAATAAGATGTATTCTAATCATAATGAAATACTCAGGGTGTTTATTAGATTTCTTTATTAGGTTTCATAAGAGTTCAGGATAGCAGAAAGATCAGAGTCCTGGAGGCTTTGGGGCAAAGTGCATCCATGTACCAGAGATGTATCCTCTCTCCATCAAAAAGGAAGAAGCTTCTGCTCTGTCACATCAGATTCCAGAGAACATTTCCAACCTCTTTAGCTCATCTCTCTGGTTACACAGGGGACTAAGTCCTGTGAACAAAACATCAGTTTTTAAGCCATCACAAATTATTACTGGAAGCAAATGAGAATTAGCACATTTCATTTTTACCTTTAAATCTTGTTGGTGAGTCAATCAGGGAACTTATCCATTCTCTTCTCACAAATACAGTGGTAGGAATATTCACATTTACTATTTTCTAATCTGTTTTTAGATAAGAACATACATCTTTCACGCTTTACATTGTCTTTCATTATGTTCAAGGCACTGAAGAACAAAAACAAAAATGGGTAACTGCTTAATTTTTACCATTCACAGAAATAAATCATGATTTCAAAATTTCCATTCTCCAAAGTATACAGATTATAGAACTATTAATCATAAGTTCACCACCAAAATGTTTTGTTTTCTCTAAAATCATTGACAAGAAATGGTCTCAGGATCACACAAAAAGTTTCCATCTGATTTCATACTCACAATTACTTGGTCAGCAGGTAAATTGGATTTTCAATATTTCCAAAGAATTATTTTACCTAAACCTGTTTCACATTTATATCTTGTCAATAAAATGATACGGTAATAGTAAAACAGATATGTGTGACACACAGAACAATGCCTTATGTTTGTGTTTTAAGAAGAGAGGGTAAATTAGAAATTTAGTCACAGCTGAGGGCTTGTAACTATTGTTTTGGACTATTTCTCTTTCTTCTTCCCTACCTCATAGCTAATGGGTTCATGGAAACATGGTTATCTACTGTGTTGCGGCCCGAGCTGCCCTATGTTTGGGGGGCCAAAATGTCGCAGACCGTTCTGTCAGTGTTGGGACCAGCACTGCCAAAAGCCTTGGTGGCTAAGTTGTTAGAGCCCGCACTGCCTCAGGCTGCTCCGTTCTGCGGGTCAGGGTTCAACAAGAGAGAGATTGAGAACAAACAGGAAGAATGGAGACCAGACAAGTGTGATTCAATCCCATTTATTCTTCAGTCTCTCTTCCTAGTCCAAGTCCCAAGTCTTGAGTTCCTAGTCCCTAGTTCCTAGTTCCTAGTGCCTCCAAGTTCTAAGTTCCCAGTTCCAAGTTCTCTTCCAAGTGCCTGCTACCTAATTCTAATGTCTAATCCTAGTTGCCTGTCTCGAGTCTCATCCAAGTACAAGTGTCTAATCATTGTTCTTCCGAGTTCTCTTTCCAAGTCTCAAGTGACTACTAATAGTTGCCTGTCTCGAGTCTCAAGTGCCTACTCCAAGTGTCAAGTGTCTAATTTCTTTCTTCTGTTTCAAGTGCCTAACGTCTAATGCCCAATAATTTCTTCTGTCTTCCCCTTGCCTTTTATATGTCTCACTTTTAAGCCATGCCTCTAAGTCACCCCCTTAAGTCACACCCTTAGGTCTTATCTCTAAATCACACCTTAAGTCATGCCCTTAAGTCTCGGCTCTAAAACACTCCTTAAGTCTCACACACCCAAGGTAAGATCCTGAGTATCTAAAACAAGATGTTATCAGAGTGTGCTCAGCTGTTGTAGGCTGTTGTAATCAAGTCTCTTGTCAGGGTATATGGCTCAAGATGGCTGCAAGGATGATAGCTGCCTTCTGTAGGCTCCCCACACTACTGAACATTGTATGCAACACAACTCTTATGTCTGTGGGATGTTATAATAGAGACCACATCTAACCTTCTGTTTTAAAAATGCAGCTAAATAAAAAGAATACACTAGAACACAGAGGAAATGGTCAAAAAACAGAAGAATTCTGAGATCTGGGACAGTCTGGGCTAGGTACCAGAATAAGAAATTTGAATAAGTAATTTGAATAAATAAAAGTAAGAAGATTGTAGAATATTTTTGTGTAGTATAAAAGTGCTTTGTTACTAAAAGAATGAAATGCTGTCTAAGGAAACAGCTTGATTTAGGTAAGACATTTTAGTGCCAACAAAATATGGAAAGATTCAGAGAAATATGGAGTCAGTTACAAATCTGTGCAGAGCATATGACACTCTACACAAGGCCACACTCATTTGTATTACAAGAGAGCACATGTCTGCTTGTTTGGGTCCAGGTTTCAGGCAAGGGGCAGGAAACAAGTTTAGAAGGTTACAAAATTTTAATATTTTACCTTGATGGTTTCTATTGCTGTGATGAAACACTGTGACCAAAGCAACTTGGGGAAAGAAAGGATTTCTTTTGCTAAAACTTCCACATCATTTCCCATCATTGCAGAAATTCAGCACAAGAATCAAACTGGGCAAAAATTTGAAGGCACATCTGATGCAAAGTGAAGCTTATTGACTTGCTCCACAAAGGGGGAGGATGTATGGGATTAGGACCTGTAGGAGGGGGACTCTGGGGTGAACAATGACTGGAATGCTAAGAAATAAATAATTTTAAAAAACCATTATAAAATTAAAAAATATAATAGGCAGTTATTTAAGTTTGAATCTTATATTGATTTAGTCTTAGGCTTTTAAAACAATTTTAAGAGAAATTTAAGAGAAAATTGAAAAATTGTTTTAAATTTTAATTTTCTTAAAGTCTTAAAAATTGTTTTGGATCATTAACATGACTGACAAACCTGACAACCTGAAATCAGAATTCAGACCTACAAAGTAGGAGAGAAATAATTCCCTAATTGCCTTCTAGCTACACTTCTGCTGTGGAATTCACATGCACACGTGTGTACATAACACAAAATAAATGAAAAAAATGAAAAAGAAACCTGGTATTTTGATTAAAACTTAACTTCTCATATAGTCTGTAATGTTAATTTTTCATTAGTAAGTTTATTTTCCAAAATTTCTATAAAATAATTTTATATTAAAGTTGGTTTTCTCTTGTATTCTTTGGAAAAAAGATAGATAAAAAGAAGAAATAAGTTATGTGACACACAGGACAAGATCTCTTATGCCTCCACTTTAAGGAGATAGGTGAGAATTGTAATATAATCACAGAAGTGGGTCTGTGGCTGCTGTTGAGATTCTTGCTCCCCGACCAGCAGAAACAATGAGACTTCACTGAAACATGATGATTAACTGAATTCCCTTCATGCAACACAGCTGCAGTCTCTTCAGATGTTATATTAAGTGTCATAACTACATTCTTTGTTAAGCATAATTTAAAATCTTAACTAAAAAATAAAACATTACAAAACCATGTAGCACAGGAATATTAGAGAGGAGGGTGGAGCTACAGATGGAATGAAGATAAACATTAGCCAGTTATGAGATTTTATTTGAGTAAAATCAACTAAAGTTGTGTGTTGAACATGGACAAAGAAGAAAAGGATCCAAAAGACACTAACTATTCACAGATACACATGAAGCACATATTCTGCATCATGTGTGTGGGTCCCTTTGGTCAGAGTTGTGGATCCAGCGTGTCTGCCGTGGTTCAGGGAGGCAGAAGCATGGGAATTTGACTGAGTTCTCTCCACATATCCGGAAGTGGAGAGCTCTCAGTCAGAAGTCCCGCGGGGGCAGAGATTCTGAGCCAGGGACTCTGGGCCTAGGGAGCTGACAAAGGAGGCCCAGTGGTCTTTATCCTTGGGCTCCCAGACACAACTGGGAGCTGTGGAAGAACTAAAATGCAAGGGCATATGGGCTGGACATACAGGCTGGGCTGGCCGGCAACCAAGATGAGTGAGGAAGAGAGAAGCCCTGGCAGCATCCTGTGGGTCAGAGACTCTTGGTTAAGGCACTCGCTTGGCTCGCTCTGCTAGGTGGTTGAGTCGGCAGCCTCTGCAGTGGGAATGTCTAAGGACTTTTCTACAAGCAGCGGCTTGGTAATCTGAGGCCCCCTCCATGGTTCTCCACAGCAGGCCCCAAAGACACGAGGAAGTCCATGATGTTAAAAGGTTTATTGTCATGGCAAAAAGTGAATGAATCTGGCTGTACCCCTCTTGTTTCTCAGGGTGGGCCTGACTTAAATAGGGAAGAAGGAGGAAGGAGGGTGGAGAGTCTGGGAAGGAATACTTAATTGGCTATGCCCTCTGGCCTTTAGGTATCTTATTAATATAGAGATCTGGAGGCTGAGGCCTGTAGTCTTGCCCTCTACCTGTGCTGGGTGACTCAAACCTCTGAGGGGTAAAGCTAAGTGAAAGGAAACAGGGGCCCAGGAGCAAAGTCATCCCATTAGGTCTGGGGTTTAAGGCCTGTACTCAACCAGGCACCCAGCTGCCTCTCACAGCCCACCTCACCACAATGCACTCTTAACTTTACTCTCAATAGTGATGTTAACCTAGAATTGTACACAAGAAACACAAGTTAGGTTCACAGCTGTTCACTCATTAGAAGTTGTCATTGTAACAAATGGGCAAGCTTTTCCATCTTTACATTGGAGAAAGTGCTTGTGGTGGCCACAGAAGCCTTCTGACTTCTAGACTTCCTTACTGAATTAAGGATTCCTGCAATAATTTATCACTGTGTGTACTGTGCCTCAGACAATTTCTGTAGCTGTCAAAGAAGAAACCCAATGAATGCCAAAAAGAAAATGACATCATCAACAGAAGACAACAGAAACAGTACATTAAACCCACAAAAGTACAGACAATAGGGTTACCAACTAACACTTTTAATATAAGTATGACTGATATGTTTCAAGAGATAATAGGTCAGACATGCCTGCCTGCATTGCCAAGACCTGAGAGATGGAGACATGAGGATCAGGAGTTCAAGAACAGCCTGGGTGAGATGAAGTACTACCTGAAAATATCAACAATATAATAAAATCAAATTTATTTTTAAATTATATAAAAATAACATAACATCTAAATTCCTAGGAAAGTTACTAGAGGAAAACACAGAATTGTGAGGTGATTTTTTATAATTTGTATTTCTAAAAATATTAAAAATCAGAAAAAATGATAAATACATGGCAGATTATGAGGGTTCAAGGACAAAGTCATATGAGTACTGAAAAATAAGGGACAGGAGAGAGTAAAGGATGGATTAACCAATACTAAGTATGTATAAAAGGCCTTATGAAACCCAACAGTTGGGAGAGAGTAAAGGATGGATTAACCAATACTAAGTATGTATAAAAGGCCTTATGAAACCCAACAGTTAGTACACTTATAGTAGACTAACACAAAACTCACTCCATGTTTTCTCACTGGTTTGATGAATTTTGTGTATGTGATTTTGTTTGTGTGTTTGCTTGTTTGTTTGGAGGCCATTTTTATCTTCTTGGGTTTTTTAATATTTTGCTTAGTTGACTGATTTTATTTCCCCATTTTGTTTTGTTTGTTATTGTTGTTGCTGTTGTTATTTTGTGAGAATGAAATAACATGAAGTTGAATGGTTAGGAAGGTAGGGAGGAACAGGGAGTGTGTAGTGGGAAGGGAACCTGATCAAAATATACTCTGTGGAAAAATGTAATGAAAATAAAATTTAACTTTACAAAAAGTTACAATTACAGAAGATTTGTGTTTTTAAAAGAAAACCAAAGTTCAAGGCAAAGGATACTTCCACAGGAAATACTGGTCATGGAGATAGCAAAGGTCCACCATGCAGCACAGGCAATTGCTACTGCCCTTGATTACCATAATGACATGGTAAGGCCCTGTTGCTGGAAATACTCTACACTTTGACATCAACACAAGAGAAGTCAATCTCAAACCAATATTGAAATATCTTCCCATGGACTGGCTTTCAAAGGATGACAAGGTTCTTTTGCAGGTTGCAGGGGAGAAAAAATAGGAGTAGTCCTATCCTGCACTGGACCCTACACTTCATCCAGTGATGCTGACCTGCTAAGCAAGATGAGCCCAGTATTTCCATTGTTATAGAATAAATAGATGCCTTCTTATTGTGTCTGTGGCCTTTACCACAAGAAAATCATGTGTGGTGTTGAAATCCAAATCCAAGGCATAAGATTGAGGGTGGTCCCAAGACCTATGTAGGAAACAACTAAAACCACTCTGCTATGTGGTCAGGGGTTAAGTTGCATTCTTAACATTTATAGTTATGGCCTAGATCTGGGTTGCCCTCATCTTCCATCAAAGGAGCTTCTTTTACAATGGGAAGAATTCAGTGCAGAGAGACAGAATTAGTCAAAGCATTTAAGGTTAAGAGAAGAGAATACGTGCTCAGCCCTAAAGTAGATATCTACATCAACTTTGCCCTCTCCATACCATCAACAAGACTCAGGGAACAGCAGGGAAGAAGACATAGAAAGAAGGTAAGACATAGAGAATGGAAAGAGCACTGTGAATCGCAGCCTTCTGGACAAGATAGTTTCTGCAAAGATGGGGATAAGAAATCACTATTTTTAGGTAACTACTGCTAGAAAAAGACTCATTTTGTTTTGAAGGTGTGGCCACTAGTGTGTTTCATAGCTCCAATAGATAGCCTACAACCATGCCCCATTGGACAGTTAACTATGAAGACATAGTTAGCTAGGCACATGTTAGAACTTATGCAGAGGATGCTCTAATGGTTGTATGTGGGTAGCATGATCATATTTTATGTGTGTGAGATACTCAAGAAAAAGAAATAGTATTAATAAAGATAATCAATGAACAGTTTACTAACAGATTATAAATAAATAGAAAACGTGGAGTTAACACAACTTGAAATGGAAATTAGGCATACATATGTATGTACATATATAAACATGTTTTTTATTTATAAATAACCAACAATTATATAAACTAACAATAGTAAAAAAAAAAAATGTCACCTGAATGTCTGAGAGACCCAGGCTCATTGTATTTGTCATAATAATTTAGTCACTTCAAACCATCTCAATTTGTTGTCTTGCTAGTGCCCTGTGCATCTTAGAAGACACAGTCTTGAGATGTATGCAGTATTAATCTACTTTTGGTCATCTTCTAGACCATACATCTCCCCACTGTAACACTTGCTCAGAGACTCTTTTATGTAACTTGTCCTTACTCATGAGCTCTATAGAAAATGAGGGAAGCCATGTAATGAGAGAAAAGCCTTTGAACACAATCCTCCCAATTCCCACATCAGTGTGAGAATCTGAAGGGTCTAGAAACTCACAGTTTAGATGGGCCATTGTCAGTCCATGCCCGTTCCACTTTCCCTTTCTCATATGACAACCCAATCCAGTAATTTACTGAAGTAATATGGAGCCGAAGCAAATTCTGTAAAGGAAGCAATACACCTTATGATGAAATTTCTGTCTGTTGGATGAGAGAAGAACACGCAGGAAATTTTCCCATTATTCCTGTGTCATTCTCTGCTGTCCTCCCACCACTCAGTCATACCATGTTCATTTTCTAAAGTGACTTTCTACTAGTAGCCCATTTATGTCAAAACTGATATCAGTTCAATGAATTATTTATAATAAAAACTTCAGTTGTTCTAAGATACTGTGTTCATAACATGATTTGTGAATGTTTTTCTTAGACCAAGTCTCATGATATAGCCAAGCCTGTCCTTGAAGTTACAATCTTCCAGCTAAAGGCCCATAAAATACATGGACCATTAAACAATGTCTGATGCTCTATGACATTATTCAAATGTGCATTCCTAAATACTATAGAAGTATATGGGAAGTAATAGCCTGTCTTCAAAAAAAAGTCATAAGGACTGCTGTGTGGAATGCTATGCATTAAGCTCCATTCTCCAGACAGGAATTTTTCCTACTTTAGATCTAGAGGTAACCAAACTGAGGAGAAGATAGGGAGGTATTTGGAAGTATTTAGGATGTCATACACATGACAATTGAGTAGCATGATGAAGATATCATTAAGTGGCAGATTAAATCTTAAAATATGTTTGCAATTAAATTTAATTATGTTGAGCATGTGTGTGTGTGTGTGTCCTTATTTTGATTTGTATGAATTATTTTTGCCCGTGTTTTCTTGAATGTAGTTATTATCCTTGAGTTAGATCTTTCCTTTTAGTATTTTTTACAAGTCTGGATTTGCAGATAGATATTCTTTGAATTTGGATCTGTCTTGAAATATCCTTTTTTCTCTATCTATGGTGGTTGAGAGTTTTGCTGAGTACTGTAGTCTAGGTTGGCATCTGTGGTATTTTAGAGGTTTCAATATATCTGTCCAGCCTTTTCTAACTTTTAGAGTCTCAGTTGAGAAGATGTGTCTAATTCTGATAGGTCTGCCTTTGTGTGTTACCTGCCCATTTTCCCTTGTAGCTTTTAATAGTCTTTCTTTGGTCTGTATAATTTGTATTTTGATTATTATGTGGCAGGAGAACTTTCTTTTCTGGTTCAGTCTAATTTATGTTTTATAAGATTCATTTATGTTTACAAGCCCTTCTTTCTTTAGATTAAAAAAGTTTTCTTTGATGATTTTTGAAAATATTTTCTGGGTTTGGAGATAGGAATCTTTACCTTCTTCTATTTCTCTTATTCTTAAGTTAGGTCTTTGCATAGTATCCCAGTTATCCTGGATGTTTTGTGTTGGAAATTGTTTAGATTTAACCTTTTTTGAATGTATCAATGTCTTCTATTGTATCTTCTAAGGCTGAGCTAAACAGAGAATTCTCAGCACAAGAATCTCCAGTAGCCTAGAAGCACTTAGCTAAATATTCAAAGTGCTTAGTCATTAGGAACGTTCAATTCAAAATAACTCTGAGACTCTATCTACTACCAGTCAAGATTGTCTTAGATCAAAAACTCAAGTGAAAGCACATGCTAGTGAGGATGTGGATCAAGGGAACACACCTTCCTTGCTACTGGGCATACAACTTGTATAATAACTTTGGAAATCAACTTGGCAATTTCTCAGAACGTTGGGAGTAGTTCTACCTCATGATTCAGCTATATCACTGCTGGGTATATACCCAAAGGCTGCTACACCATCCCTCAAAGACACCTGCTCAACTATGTTCATAGCAGTTTTATTCATAATAGAAAGAAACTGAAAACAACCTAGATAGATGTCCCTCAACTGAGGAATGAATAAAGAAAATGTGGTACATTTACAAAATAAAATACCATTCATCTATGAAAAACAAATACATGAATTTTGCAGGGAGATTAATGTATCTTGAGAATATCATCCTGAATAAGGTAACCCAGTTCCAAAAGGACACATATGGTATGTACTCACTTATTAATTGATATTAGCTATAAAATACATGATGCCCATGCTGTACTATATAGACCCAAGAAGGTTGGACAAGAAGGAGGGTACAAGCAAGGATTCTTGAGTCTCACTTGAAAAAAGAAATAGAATGGTCTTATCAGGCAAATGGAGGGAGGGAACTGGATAGGAGAGGGAATTGTGAGGGGAGTCCAGGATCTGGGGATCAGGTATGGGGAACAGCATGGGGGATGGCCAGATGGCCATGAAAATGTGTGGAAATGTGCAACTGATTGGGAGATAGGGGGCATCTCCTGGAAGAGACCTGGGAAAAAGGAGGCTCCAAAGAATCAATTGGTGTATCCTTCTCTGTGACTCACAGCATTAGGGATATGAAGCCTGGCAAGACTTTCTCCTGTGGCCAGAAAGGAGACTTGATGAAGCTATAGGGGCACCAATCCAATTACAAAACTTGAACCCCCAAAATTATCCTGTCTCCAAGAAATGCAGGGATTGTGGATAAAGCAGAGACTGGGGAATGGCACAAAACATGCCCAACTTGAAATTCATCCCATGGCCAAACACCAATACCTGACACTATTGATGATGATCTGTTATGCACCTAGTCAGGAGTGTAGCATGGTTGTTTTCTATCTGAGAAGTTCTATCCTCTTGCTAACTCAGCCAGGTACAGAAACCTACAGCCAAACACTGCATGGGGTTGGGGGAATCTTATGGAAGAAAAGAAGAATATATTGTGGCTCCTAAAAGGAAAGGAGCTCCACAGATAACCAACAGAATTAATTAACTGAGAAACTTGGGGCTTTCAGAAACTAAACTACCAACCAAAGAATACATACGGACTGAATCTAGACTTCTTCTCATATATGTAGCACATGTGCAACTTGGTCTTCATGTGGTTCCACATGAAGGAAACAGGGTCTGTCCCAAAAGCTGTTGCCTGTATGTGGGATATGTTCTTCTATCTGGGCTACCAGTCTGCCTTCAGTGTGTTAGGATGCACCTAGCCTCAAGAAATTTGTTGTGTCAGGGTGGAGGGATACTCAGGGAGGTCCCCACCTGCTCAGTGGAGAGACGGTACAGGGAAGGATTATGGGAGGAACTGACTGGGAAGGGGGTATTGAGTGGAATGTAAAGTGAATAATATAATAATAATGATAATGATAATTTTAAATATTTACTGTAACAAATGGAAAAATCACACTATTATTTGACATTAAAATTCTTTTATGTTGTTGCTTAAGTGTGTATTGGATTGATGCATAAATATTGTACTATATAAGTATTATATATGAACAAAGTTTCAATGTAGTTCTTCATTGATTTATTCAGAAAAAATAAACTTTGTATTTTAAGAGATTTCATTAGTAATAATTTAAACAGAAAATGTCAGAATCTTGGAAACTTTTTTTCTATTAAATGCTCACTTGTAAAGATGGGTATCATTTTTTTTTTTACAAAACATAAAAATTCTATGCAGTAAAAATTATAGACAGTTTCAGGGAACATCACTTTGGGGCTAACTAGTAAAACCATTAGTTTGCATGATTCTTATATCATTTCCATTTTGCAGACAGGCACAGAGTTTAACTATTGTCCCTGTTGTCCTCTTATTCTTCATCTCAGGCAGCCTCACTTCCTGGTTCAAAAGAGCAAACCTTATACAATGGACTCTGGAGATTTAGTTGTCAGTCTATAGAATAAATATCAGTCACATGATGTGCTCTACCAAATGGTCTTGGCAGTATGTGGGGAGTAGGAGGGAGTCACCTGAGACAATCTTACTGCACAGTTTGGTTCACATTACAGGAACACCATACATAAATAAATGTAAAGGTCTCTCCTAAAAATACTGGATACAGTATTTTTACATACACTATCCAAGGAATAGAGACAAAGTCTAAGAGAATAATAGATATGTATGAGACTGTGGTACCAGTTCATCTTCATCATCTATCTTCAGAAGAGAAAAGCTGCAACCCTGGCAGATCTGTTTACATTCACTCCACTTTTTATTGTCCATGATGAAATAATAACATTTTATGCCACAGCAGAACAACTGTCCTTCCACACGTTTGCCTGAAACAGAGAAGGTGAATGGTTAAACTGTATCTTCTGGTCTTCTGTTATCAGAACAAAGTATTTTTAAGACTGTGCTTTAAAAAAGTAAAATCTCACAGGTCTCAGAAATTGAGATTCTATAAGAACCCTGCACACCTATGATTTATGCACCATTGTTAATAACAGTAAAGATATAGAAATATTTTATGTGTCAATCATGAATGACTCAGTAGAAAAAATGTAGCACATACAGACAAAAGAATGATATTTAGTCTTTAAAGAAAATGAATCAACTGTGCTTTATAACTTACGCCTATAACCAGAGCACTCCAAAGAGAGAGGCAGGAGGGTCACTACCAGTTTGAGGCCAGCCTAGGCTATGTGAGACTTCCATACCAGCCTTGGGTATACAGTGAGTTCCACATCACCCTTGGCTGGAGACTGATATCATATCTCACACTGAAACCCAATAGCAAGATCTTGGCCTATGTGACAAACATGGATAAACTTGAAGATAGTGTTCAAAGTGAACCATGTCAGGTCTAGGACCATACTGTAGAGGAATTTCCCTTAATTATCTGATTGGCTAATAAAGACAAATATCTAATTATTGGGTGAAAATGATTAGGCAGACTTTCCTGAAAAGACAGGAAGAGGAGGGGAGGAGGAGAAGTTGGAGGAGACTATGGACAGAGGAGGACAGAGGGAGAGAGTTGGAAGAAAGATGGAGCAGAAGTACATGGCCTGGAGAAGCTGCAAGTACCAGGGATTTGATAGCTGGGGAAGAAAGTGGTGTAGAGGTATATCTGCCCAATTACATATGCATTTTATAAATATATACCTGAGTTGCATTTTTCTTGCGTGGGCTTATTGGGGTAGGAGATTTACAGCAACATCATACCTTGTGATTCCATGCAGATCAGGTTTCTAAATCAGCCCAGTTCATGAAGCAGGGGCTTGTGAAATACCAGGTGCTGGAGCTCAGACTATAAGCACTTGCTACTCAGAGGCAGTGAAACTGATGACAGAATTTTAGATCTGCAGTAATGCATTGTGCCCACACTGGTCCACACACTACTGTGCATTTAGCATTGTGCCATGGTCTGTGATAAATGCTCTTATTTTAAGAGAAATAAGAGAGGTACAGTTGAGGTTTTGATATGAATTGTCTCCTGATTGTGGGGATGCCCTCAATGGCTTAACACATGCTTAAATGTGTCAAGACATTAAGATGTGTGTAGTTACTATAACAAGAACACCACAATACTATTATTTTGCTTAGTGGGGTGCTAAGGATGGATATGCTCTATTAACAAACTTAATCCCCAACATTTGCCATCCTGTAGAGAGCTATTATTGTGTAACTCAGGCTGGCCTTGAATTTGGTGTGCTGTCTAGATTGTCCTGTGTCGGGAGCCATAATGGGACAAGCTAATAATGAGCAGATGATCATCCTGAAATGCTTGCCTCGGATTATTATATAATCTGCGACAAGTGTGCCCCATTAGCAAGGCTGTGGTGGATGTGATTTTAGGAAAGATTCCTGCTATTAATATGCTTTACCCATTATTATTATTATTATTATTATTATTATTATTATTATTATTATTATTAGAATTATGCAACTATCACTAAGCAATAGTACACCCCTTTGTAGCAGATCTCTGCAGATCCACGAAGATGTACTGTCTTGTAGTGACATTATATAGGCAAATAGATGACTTTTTAAGTCTTAATGATGATCCTATAAGAATTCCTAAAATTGTATCAAGGGTTATTAAGCTCTTTTATAATGGGACTGCTATTAAGTCCCTCAGTCATAGTCAAAACTGCAGAGAACTCTGCCAGTCTTCTGAGTGTTATCAGTTAATTGCCCTGAGAGAGATAGTAACTAGACCTTCTCCTGCTCAGAGCACATTCCAAGAAGTTGTAAAGCAATTAACGTAGGTCACTAGAGGAAATCCACGATTTATTATAGGTACCAGCACAGAAGAGAAAATATTGCCTAGGTTATCTATACAAAACTTCACTAATTTATAGTTTCAAACTTTCTGCGATCCTGTGGAGCTAGACAGGTGATGAATAGCTAGATAATTACTCCTAATGGATATGCATGTAAACATTCTATGTTGTAAACTTCTATTTCAATTTATGATCCAAATTTTGGTATGAACTTGTGATGAACTTTGTAACATGTGATCATGTACTCTGAATGGTGCATAAATACTGAAGACAAAAACAAAGAGGGGTTAGTTAGTGAGGAGTTAGAATGGAGTTAGTTAGGAGCCCTTCATCTTTTCCTTTTCCCCCTGCTTAGAATTTTTCTCCCTTAGAATTTTTACTTTGTTAGAATCTTTTCTTCTTCCCTACTCACGTTTCCCTTCAGATAGCTTTCATAGGATATTTTTTACACTTAATAAACTCTATAGCAATTTTTCTAAGTGTCTTTTCTTCCTTGGACCCAGCCAAGTTAGAGCCCATCAGTTCCTGCTGAGATAGAACAAAGGCCATGTTGCCTAATCCTCTGCTGTTAGGTTACAGGTGTTAATCACCCTAGCCTGCAGTCTCTTACCCTCAGAAGAAGCTTTTAGGATAGCACAAAGCTATTTATTTAACCCCTTGCTGGTCTTTTGGCTGGAGTGCAACTGCCAGTTTCTGGCCACAGGATCCCTGACTGCAGGTCAGCTACAGTAGCACAGGGGCTGCCTTCAGAAGAACCAGGCAGAGGAGGAGGAGAAGAAGGAAGAAGTGGAATCTCTCCCCCTCTCTCCCCCATGCCAGGGCTGGCCCCCAGCAGTCCTGAAAGTTACAATCTTCCTCCCTCGGCCTCCTTATCATGGGAATTAAATCATTATGGTACCATTTAAGGATGATGAAGTTATTTTAAAATAATATCCAATAACTTTTTCAGGAGTCTGAAATACTTCAACAATATTTCTTGGAGCTTTTACATTTCCTGCCACATATTTTATAATGTAGCAGTTTAAATGATGTTAGTCCTTGCATAATAAGGATCGTTACCTACTATCAATGCAGCACAGTGAGATTATACACAACTCTAAACTCTAAATCCTGAAGAAAATGTTTAATGACAATTGATAAACTGTATCAGTTAGAGATGACCAGTCACACTGAAGGGTAAGAAAGGATCCTGGTAACACATAATCTTTTCATCTTTCCAGCCTCATTCCCTGTGTGACTGACAGCTACAATATGTGCATAGCATGGTGAGGCTCCCATGTCAGCTCCAGGGAGGCTTTCTTTGTTACAAACTGGCCAACTCTCTCAAAACAAGTCAGATGGAAATATATATATACACACACACACACACACACACACAGAGAGAGAGAGAGAGAGAGAGAGAGAGAGAGAGAGAGAGAGAGAGAGAGAGAGAGAAAGAGAGAATAATTTTCCTGACTGCATCCATGTAAATGTTCTATATCTATTTTAGCATAAATATTTGGTAGATGCAGTCTTACTAAAAGCTCCCACATCTGTCAGCAACAATGTTAGAGATTCAGATTTTCCAGTAAACCACAAGGACCTGAATTACTTGGGGTGCTGAGTTGTGATTCCGTCTTCTGGGAGCAGTGGGAGCCAGAAAGGCCACTGAGTTCTATCAACTACTAGCTTCCCCTAGACCAAACAGGGATTTTCAGGGTTCCAGGTGCTGACACAAGTTAAAGAAATCCCAAACCATTAACTCACACATCAACAGCATCATCATTAGCTGATATTTGACTTCCAAGCTTCTGGAGGAATAACCAATAGAAAATAGTACAATTATTTTTCAAGATCACCTTCTTACCTCTGTGCTGTAAGCAATCTAAATCAATCTTGGTTTGCCTGTGGCATCTGTTCTGTTGTATTTTGAGGTTGTCCAGAAGGTTATTGTAGGAATGACATTCTATGGACTTATTTCTCAGCATTTCTTCCTTTAAATAGCTTTCATTTTGCATGGTGCTGTAGTTATGGAAGAAGTTTTTTAGAGTTTCCTGCAGTTCATGTTTTTCTTCACTACACTGAAAAACTAAAATTAGTAACATTGTCAAATCAAACATGATCATAAGAAATAAATACTGAAATTTAAGATTACCAAAAACCTTCATGTTGACAGCCAACACATATCATTTCTTTCATTGGAACCTTAACATTTGTAAATTAGCACTTCAATTAAGTAACTATAAAAATAGATACATCAACATTTCTCTATGAAAAAGTTGACTGTTAAATAAATAATAGAGCTTTAAAAAATTATAGTGGAAGTAACTTCCAATCACTTCAGTTTTTATTGCACAAATTTAAAAATGAATACCTAAATAAAATACTCAGCAAATAATTATCACAGAATGAAAATATGAGTTAATAAATGTTAAGAAATAATACAATTCTTATTGGAACATATGGAAATCTAAATATACACTTATATAACTATGTTAAAACACAACATGGAAGTGGTTTCCTTTTAAATGTGAAGGAATCCAATAAAGTTTAACCTTTAATGTCTCTTTACAGATGAATTTTTTTTTTATTTAACCATTACCTCAGTATACATTGAAGAACAAGGAAAAGAAGGTCATCAACTTTTGCACAGTTGTTTATCACAAAATGGTTATGTAAAATCTAAAATCACTTTAGCTCTAAAGGCAGACTATCATCAAGTCCATAGAAGGAATATGACCAAGCATGAGACAGAAAGGAGTGTTTTCCAACAGCCCCATACCTGACAGATTTGGTATGTAAGAGAATGAGAGACTACAGTGTGTCAACATTAAAGTCCAGAGATTCTGACTTATCCCCCAATTATAGGCAGGGCAATGGACAGAGTGTGTAACTACATAGTTCATAACTAAAGCTATTCTTTAGGCAGAAGGTCACAAAGAATGTATCTCAATTACTCACTGTTTGTCACCAACACTGCAAATATTACCATCCGAACGGAACAGAGGATTCCAAGAGCTATCACAATGAGCTTCCAGGGAACTGAACACACTTAAATTAATAGGACAAAGCAAGAAAATCATCACCAGGAAAAGAGCACATCCCAACACTAATTATAGTTTGTATAGCATGGAAACAAAAAGAAATTTTGCAAAAGTTGATGATACAAACAGACTTAAAATGTGATGCCAAAATTGGAGATTTCTACAGAAGGTGCACTCAATGTAGAATTCCTACATATGTGAAGTTTCACAAAATTTCACAAAATTTTGAACTTATTTCAGCATTGGCCTTGTATTGTCAATTCTCCTGGCTCAGCCTAGAAGGATCTGCTTGACGAGCATGTGCCCTCATCTAGTTCTACAGGAACTAAAGTACATTCTACAGTAGAGAGACGGATGTTCATGAGAACTGGTAAGGAACCAAACCTGCTCCAGAACTGATCTGTATACATTCCCATCCTTGAAATGGCCTATAGTTCAATTATCTCTTCTTCCCTGTAGTTTTGATTCTACTCTATATAATAGTAAGCAGTTTTGTGTATAAGGCATTTGGAATCTGAAATTCATGCCTCTGATTACTAGAAAATCAAAGAAGAATGATATCTCAGCTTGGAGCATAGATGAGACAATGTATACAAAGTAACTAAAAAAAGAATAATAAAAACTGAGATTTCCTCTTTTTCATTAATAAACAAAATTATTCTTTGACATTTTCTGGAACTCACAATGTGGCTTACCCATTCCCACCCCCACTAACCTTTCAACCCCTCTTCTTTCCTCTGTAACTTTATTCTCAGGAGGAGACTTCCTCTTCTGATGGATAATTTTTGTTGTCTTGTTTAATTAGATTTTAGAGATATTTATGACAAATAAACCACTTTCGGTGGGAGTGAAAGTATTGTTTCTACTGAATAAGCTTTATTTCCAAGGATTTGGGTCTCTAGAATATTTCATGTGTTTTCAGGCCCTATTTTGTTAGTTATCTTTAAATTTTTCAGAATTCTACTTTACTAGACTAAATAATAGTAATAATAATGGTAATAATAATAATAAGCCTCTTAATGGTTTCTCATTTCTTCTTTATTTTCAAGAATTATTTTTTTACAGATTCCTATTGTTCTAATCTGCCCATCTGGTTTCTTCTGTTACCAGATAGCAACTAAAAAGTAGGAGTAGGGTTATATTTTTTTCTTTATGTTTTTAAATTTTAAAACTTAATTGCTTTATTTTTTAAACTTAATTTTGTACAATTGCATACACAATACTCGCCAACAAATACTTTTTCTTCCCTTTCACCCTTGTGCATAGCCAAGCCCAGATCAAATGGAACACTATAGATTTTAATAAAGCCAGTAGGATGTTTTTAAATTATTAAAAGTTTGAAATGAATTAAACAATGTGATTATAGACACTTAACACTGTTACCTTGGTGGCCAGTTTCTCTGGGCCCTTGAGTCTCCTCAGGCCTCACTTGGTTCTGTGATCTCAAATTCTTATGAAATTTCACAGCTGAAAATGTGACCTCCTGCTCACTCATCTTGGGATTATGTGGAGTATGTTCTCTGTTAAATTGTGTCTTTGAGTGATTCCTAAGGAAAAAAAATTAAAATGCCCACCTTTAAGTAGATACCTGGATCTGATGATACAGAAGGTTTGGAAAGAGTGGGTTCTGACTAGCTTACTTAATCATCCATATACCCTAACATGAACTGACCCCAATTGCCATTACAGGTTAGAACACGTTGCATATTTGTGTTAAAGTTGTTTATTTATTTAATGGTCACAGCAATTACTTTTAGGAAATATGCAAAAACTTAAAATATACTCATAAGTCATAATATTGACACAGCTTGTTTGTTCTAAATATTCAGCACATAAAAATGTTAGGTAAAACTGGTACCATTGAATATCAATGAAAAACTTTTAAACAATCTATTCAAATAACAACCAGTCAAAGCTTTAAGAATAAATAAAAATGTTAGTGTAAAATTATTTACATATTTTGATAACACATAAATATTAAATATTCTTTCAGTCATTTTATTTATATATTATTCTCAGAGTTTCCCAGACACTACCTTCCAAGAATATTTAAAGGTTAATACTACATATTTAAAGGTTAATATTTAAATATTAATACTAATATTTAAAGGTTAATACAGGTGATCCAAGACACATAAATATCTCTAGGGTTGAAGCCCCAATCAGTTGAGACATCCAACATCTCCATTCAGCCACAGTCCACACATTCTTCTCTGTGTTTGGACCTGGTCAGTGAATTCAACCAGAAAAGATCCTACTGTGTGCGATAAAACAGACCCAGAAAGACATTCTCTCTCATCTAAGTCTCCTGCCTCAAAATCTTTAGAAATGGTTTAATGATAACTTGGTCAAAGAAGAAATAAAGAAATAAAGACTTTTTAGATTTAAATGAAAATGAAGACACATCATATCAAAATTTGTGGGACTCCCTGAAAGCAGTACTAAGAGGAAAAAATCATAGCTCTAAGTGCCCACAAAAAGAAAATGGAAAGAGCATACATTAACAACTTGACAGCAAACCTGAAAGCATTAGAACAAAAAGAAGCTAATATACCCAAGAGGAGTAGACGGCAGGAAATAATCAAACTCAGGGCTGAAATCAACCAAGTTAAAACAGAAAGAACTGTACAAAATATCAACAAAACCAGGAGATTGTTCTTTGAAAAAATCAACAAGATAGACAATCCTTTAGCCAAAGGGCACAGAGACAGTACAAAAAAAAAAAAAAAAAAAAAAAAAAAAAAAAAAAAAAAAACTGAAAAGGGAGACATAACAACAGAAACAGAGGAAATTAAAAAAATCGTCAGATCCTACTACAAAGGCCTATATTCTGTTTCTCTTGCCCCTTCTTGTCTTTTTCATTTCCAGTCTCCCTTTCAGGTGAATCTAATTAGTCCATAACCAATGGGCAGCTACACTATCATTCCACCTTCATGTGGGTTCCAGGGATCAAACTCAGGTATTTGATAGGGCTTGTGTAGCAAATACATTTACACACTGACACATCTTACCAGGCTCCAATTATGACATCTTTCAGATGGATAATATATAAACATTTAACTCAGTTGAAGAGTAATGAAGTGCTTAGATCCCGCTACCTTAATTTCTTAGCACTCAATTCAAGTCCCAGCATACTCTGAAAGAAAATCACCAGTGCAGATTGACAGTTTTCACATGTTGCCAGGGTTAACCAGATCTAACACAGCCAACAGGGCTTCCACATCAATCCCACTCTCATGTCACACCATCTGAAAATCTCTAGGGTTTATTTGATCATTTGAGAGAAAGTAAATAAAGCAGCTATTGTTACCAGTGTCTCTGCTCAGAGGTGATTCTCTTGGAGGAAATTGATCCCCCAACTGATGGAAAAGTTGGCCTTTTTCTGGCCTGTATCTCCTAAGAAGCTCCAAGAGGAAAGGCAGAACTAAACTACCTCAGAGTAACACTCAAACTCATGATTTTATGCCCCTCCTCTTACCAAAGCGAAAAAAGGAAATTGCTTAATGAAACCTAACTCTGAGAGAAAACAAGAAATGTAAAATATTGTGCCACATGCTGCAAAAGACATGTCCATAATTGATAAGACTGAAAAGATGAGCACTCCTGCAGAGAGAGCAAAACCTGTCCTTAGCAAATCCACTAGAAAAATGAGAGACTGAAACTGCTCTGCTCCTAGTTTTGAAATAGGCAGTTGTAAATTATGTCTTGTTATTATATTCTTAAGTTACATATTGATTTTGAATCATGCTAATAGCAGCTTAAAGTATGTATTAAGAATGCCTTTAAAGCACTCACATTTCCACTGGTAAAGTCTTCCTTTACACCCTTCTAGCTTTTTAATCATAGATAATGTTTACTCTTAATATTGATGCCATTCCATATAGTGGTTTTACTGCTGATATATTCATAGTGCTGGAAAATTGAATCTAAGGCAATGAGCATGGTCAGCAAATTCAGTTTGTTGAGCTACAGAGTCAGGCCCAGTTTTATTTTGTTCTGGTGTTTTGTTTTCGGTTCATTTGTTGTTGTTGTTGTTGTTTTGAGATTCTTATTGTATCTTACTATGTAGCACAGGCTGATCTTACACTCACAGTCCTCTGGCCTCACTCTTCTCTGTCTTAGAATTACAGCTGTACACAACAACACAAATTTATACCATGTTTCTGATAGATACTTTTAGTAAATAATAAGCAGTTCTTTATTTTATAAATATTGATCTCAAGATTCTTAACAGCATATATATTTATTAATCACTTATATACAGCATAAATTAATTAAATAATCCTCTGCTTCTAAACATTCTAGTTGTTTTGTAGTATTTTGATAGTTTTAGAACTACATGATATAATTTTTAGAATATACTAAGAAAGACATTTTATGCATGAAGACATGAGATTAAAAAAGATATACATTTAAGAATCTATATCTATGATATAGTTTATATCTATATATATCATATATATATCATATATATGTATATATATGATATAGTTTATATCTATGATATAGTTTATCTTATGACATCTGGTTCACTTACACCCTATAAGTTGGCATGAAATTATTCACAATTGATTATTTTTAGAGATTATATAAGGTCATTTTTCTTCTATGATTTTTGCCCATGGGTTCATTCCTGGAATGTAGCTGTTTCAACAAATAAGAGGGTACTTGGTAATGTTATGGGTCTTATGTTTATCCTCCGAAGCTTCTCTAAGACAGAAACCAGGCTACATGTTCTATCTGAACATTTTCAAGAGTGCAGGTATTTAAAAGGACAGGGATGGTACTTGAGCAGAAGTGAGAAACTGACACATCTAAAGTAGTGATCCATTGCTGCCTAGAAAATCCCCATTCATCCCTCATCTGGGAGGTTTATGTCACACTGCCCACAGAAATATTAATGATGCTAAGACATTTTGACATCCTTTTCACTACTGAGAGGGTGTGATCCCTACCAGAGAGGCTAACCCCATACACAGAGCACAGTTTTTTGTGCTTTCTCCATATTGGTTTGCCTCCTCTAACATCATGCAAAGACTGTGGGAAAAAACTCAAGAGCTATTTGTTCATTATTTTAACCATAGCATTATTGGGTAATAAGCGGCCTATCGGTGTACTTGGTGAAGGAGGAGGGTAGTTAACAGATCGTGAACAGAGAGTGGGTGTTTGATTGTATGGTCAGAGATAGGAGCATGCCCATAACTGTAAAGCCAAAGAGCAGCAGCTTCCTGTAAGCTTTGTACAATTGAGCTCTAAATTTATTGAAGAATGTAAACAGTTAAGGAGCACAATTAGCATTGAAAGATAGAGTAACTGCAAAGAGAATGGAATTGATTGGCTCTTCAGTCTCCATTTTTTCATTTGATCATATTGCAGCATAAAACAGGAAGTACAAAACCCACATGACCATGTAACAGTCAAGTATTTGAAGAAATTTTTGTTTTCTTGAGTTTTGCTTTTAAATTCATTCTTGTGGAAAACAAACAGCACCAAAAATACATAAACACACACCAACGTGCAAATATATATATGCACATATATTCTTGACGTCTTTGCTGTAAAACCCTTAATTTGATAACCCACAACTGTCTGCACTTTTATGTTGAGAGAGAGAGATAATCCTAGACACACATTCAAATCTTCCTGTCAGACCTCGGACTGCAGAGCCAAAATTGCACAGCTGAGGGACACCTGGAGTAGTCACCAGCCCACAGGAAAGGATGGGCTGATCGCTTGCTTCACTGGAAGGTTAGACCGATCCTGGCCAATGCTCTACCTCTTGGTGCTTGTGTGTTTTAAAGTGGAACTTTCACAACCATGATATATGGTAAACTTCACAGGTCTTAAGAAACCCAAAACAACTCTGTTTTGAGATTTCCTGTGCTTGTATCGACCCTGATCATTTATACTCACAGCTATTTTAACACTCTGACTTATTTACCTATCCACATAGTCCTTGATGTGCTCAAGTGCTGAGAGGAAATGAGAAAGATGACTCGGGAATGTAGTAAGCATGATAAGAGGAGTCCACAAGAGTGTTTCCATGTATATCTTGGCTCTTCAATACCCAGGGATATGATTTACTCTTGAAGAAGACAGGGAATAATCTATGACAAAGACCTTTGCCTCTTCAGTCCTGGTTCTCTGTGTCATGTTTCATAGCAGAGACTCTAATGGAACTCCACTGCCTCCTCTGTGGAGTCTGCAAGTTCAGTTTATCCTTTATAAAGCACTCTTTCTTTTTAAGTGAACTTCTTTTTCCTGGTGTATGGTCTGATATAGTTCAGGATGGCCCAGAACGACTATTTAGCTGAGCCATTCCTTAAACACTTGATCTTACCCCTATAACTTGTGACTTCTGGGATTACAGGATAATCTATCATATTCAGACCTTGTATCTTTCTTTTACTTTTGATTGTGTATTTATTTTTCTTATTTTGGTAAAAAGTTTTATGCTATGTCATTAACCAATAAGCTTACAGTTACCACTATTAAAACAGAAAAACCTATTCATGGTTCAACTTATACCTTAGCCTTTTCTAGCAAACAGCTCCCAATCATTTTAAGTAGAGTTGTAGGAGTCCAATTACGTAATTTTCAAATAATCTCAGCTAACTTTCATAGTCCTGACAATAATATAGAATAGCCATATTCCCTACAGCTACTTTTCCATAGAACTCAGTTTTGATTAACAGAACCCACATTTAACATCTTGGAGATTTTTTAGTCTAAGGACATTTTTATGGTGTTTTTATTTCATCTCACCACAACTTAGAATCAGCAGATATCAGAGCCAGCATTTCCATGCTTCTATCATGGGCTAAGAAACAGCTGTTCTTTAGGACTTCTAAAGATTTTCCATGCGACAGTGAGACTACTGAAGGACACAGCCATTTATACCAAACAACCACTGGGTTCTCAGCTCCCTGACTGAAAGACAAATATTGTGGTGTTAGACACCAGCCAGGAGTTATTTGGAAAGCTTATGTATGACATCAGAGTAGAAGGAATTACTGAACATATATTTTCTTTTTTGTTATTGTTTCAAGTTTACTTTTTGAAATTTTTTTATTTGAATTTTTTTATTTACATTTCAAATATTATCTTCTTTCATCGTTTCTCCTACAAAGTCCCCCTATTCCATGCCCCTTCCCCCTTCTTCTATAAGAGTGTTCCCCCACCCTTCCACCCACTCTTGCTTCCTTATCCTGCCATGACTCTATACTGGGGCATTGCACATTCACACAACCAAGAATCCCTCCTCCCACTGATGCCCAACAAGTCCATCCTCTGTTACATATGCAGCTGGAGCCACAGGTCACTGCATGTGCATTCTTTGGTTTTTGGTTTAGTTCCTGGGAGCTCTAGGTTGTTGCTTTCATTCATATGGTTGTTCCTCCTATGGGGCTGTAAACACCTTTATCTCCCTTAGTCCTTTCTCTAACTCCTCCATTGGGGACCCCATGCTTAGTCCAATGGTTGGCTGTGAGAATCCATCTCTGTATTTGTCAGGCTCAGCCAGAGCCTCTCAGGAGACAACTATATCAGGTTCCTGTCAGCAATCACCTCTTTGTATCCACAGTAGTGTCTGGGTTTGGTAAATGTTATGGGATGGATCCCCAGGTGGGTCAGTCTCTAAATGGCCTTTCCATCAGCCTCTGCTCCATACTTTTTCTTTGGACCTCCTGCCATAAATATTTTGCTCTCCCTTCTAAGAAGTACCAAAGTATCTACACTTTGGTCTTCCTTCTTCTTGAGCTTCAAGTGATCTGTGAGTTGTGTCTCAGGTATTTTGAGCATTTGGGCTAATATCCACTTGTCAGTGAGTGTATAACGTGTGTTTTGTTTTTTAGTTGGGTTACCTCACTCAGGATGATATTATCTAGCTCCATCCATTTATCTAAGAATTTTATGAATTTTTTGTTTTGAATAGCTGAGTAGTACTCCATTGTGTAAATGTACCACATTTTCTGTATTTATTTCTCTCTTGAGGGATATCTGGGTTCTTTCTCATTTCTGGCTATTACAAATAAGCCTGCTATGAACATAGTGGAGCATGTGTCCTTGTTATATGTTGAAGCATATTTTGGGTATATGCCCAGTAGTGGTGTAACTGGGTACTCAGACAATATGTTAGACAACATATTGCCTGAGTACCACCAGATTGATTTCCAGAGTGGTTGTACCAGCTTGCAATCCCACCAACAATGGGAGAGTCTTCCTCTTTTTCCATTCTTACCAGCATCTACTGTCACCTAAGCTTTTGATCTTAGTCATCCTGACTGGTATGGGGTAGAATCTCAGGATTGTATTTGATTTGCCCTACCCTGATGACTAAGGATGTTGAACATTTCTTTAGGTGCTTTTCTACCATTAGTGGTTCCTATGTTGAAAATGCTTGGCTTAGCTCTGTGCCTCATTTTTTAATAGAGATATTTGGTTGTCTGGAGTCTCACTTCTTAAATTTATTGTATATATTGGATATTAATCCTCTATCAGATGTTGTGTTGGTGAAAAACTTTTCCCAATCTGTTGGTTGCCATTTTGTCCGATTGATAGTATCCTTTGCCTTACAGAAGCTTTGAAATTTTATGAGGACCCATTTGTTAATTCTTGACCTCAGAGCATAACCTATTGGCATTCTGTTCAGGAACTTTTCCCCTGTGCCTATGTGTTTGAGGTTCTTCCCTACTTTCTCTTCTATTAGTTTTAGTGTATCCGGTTTCATATGGAGGTCCTTGACCCAACTGGGACTTGAGCTTTGTACAAGGAGTTAATAATGTATCAATTTGCATTCTTCTAAATGCTGATCACCAGTTGAACCAGCACCATTTGTTGAAAAAGCTGTCTTTTGCTACTGGATGGTTTTAGCTCCTTTGTCAAAGATCAAGTGACCATAGGTGTGTGGGTTCATTCTGCTTCTTCAATTCTATTCCATTGATATTCCTGCCGGTCTCTATACAAATACCATGCAGTTTTTATCACTATTGCTCTGTAGTACTGCTTGAGATATGGGATGGTGATTCCCCCAGAAGTTCTTTTATTGTTGAGTATAGTTTTCACTATGTTGGGTTTTTTGTTATTCCAAATGAAATTACAAATTGCTCTTTCTGACTGTATGAAGAATTGAATTGGAATTTTGATGGGGATTGCATTGAATCTGTAGATTGCTTTTAGCAAGATGATCATTTTTACTATATTAGTCCTGCCAGTCCAGGAGAATGTGCGTTCTTTCCATCTCCTGAGATCTTTGATTTCTTTCTTCGGGGACTTAAAGTTTTGTTGTACAGATCTTTCACTTGCTTGGTTAGATTCACACAAAAATGTTTTATATTATATGTGATCTTCACCTTGTGAAGGATGTTGTTTCA
This sequence comes from Arvicanthis niloticus, assembly GCF_011762505.2. NCBI lineage: Eukaryota > Metazoa > Chordata > Mammalia > Rodentia > Muridae > Arvicanthis > Arvicanthis niloticus. The sequence continues at coordinate 68,184,312 of NC_047666.1, read as the reverse complement.
CAAATTTCTTTTTCAGCGTGTTTATCCTTTGATTAGTGGAAGGCTACTGATTTTTTTTTTTTTTTGAGTTAATTTTATACCCAGCCACTTTGCTGAAGTTGTTTATCAGGTTTAGGAGTTCTCTGGTTAAAGTTTTGGGGTCATTTAAGTATACTATCATATAATCTACAAATAGAAATACTTTGACTTATTCCTCTCCAATGTATTCCTTTGACTTCCTTTTGTTGTCTAATTGCTCTGGCTAGGACTTCAAGTACTATATTGAATAGGTAGGGAGAGAGTGGGCAGCCTTGTCTAGTCCCTGAGTTTAGTGGGATTGCTTCAAGTTTCTCCCCATTTAATTTGATTTTGGCTGCTGGTTTGCTATATATTGCTTTTACTATGTTCAGGTATGGGACTTGAATTCCTCATCTTTCCAAGTGTTTTACCATGAAGGGATATTTAATTTTGTTAAATGCTTTCTCAGCATTTAGTGAAATGAGCATGTGGTTTTTTCTTTGGGTTTATTTATAAAATAAATACTTTGATGGTTGCTGGATTCCATATATTGTACCATTCCTGCTTTCCTGGGATAAAGCCTACTTGATCTGGATGAATGACTGTTTTGATATGTCTTGGATTAGGTTTGCAAGAATTTTATTGAGTATTTTTGCATCAATATTCATAAGGGAGATTGGTCTAAAGTTCTCTCTCATTGTTGGGTCTTTGTGTGGTTTAGGTATGAATGTAATTCTGGCTTCATAAAAAGAATTGAGTAGTGTTCCTTTCATTTTTATTTTATGGAATTGTGGGTTGTAGTGTGTATGGGTTAATGTGTGGATCCTGCCTCTGTCTAGCCACATGGCTAGAGCCTCTCGTGGGGACAGAGGCACTGGAATTTGACTGTGCTCACTCCATGCTGATTCTGAGTGTTCATCAGGCTGTGAGAAGCTGTAGGACTTTACGCAGGGTAGAGGAGCACAGTCTGATGTCCTGTGAGGACCCAGGGCTCTTGGCTTAAGGGTTCCTGGTCCAAAATGTGGCCAGGAATCAGCTGGTCCTCAGGCACTTGGGCTCTCAGGTTCTGCTCGTAGGCTGCAGAAGGACTGAGACCAAAGTGAGGGCATATGGGCTAGATCTGCCCACAGCAGGAGAGGAGAGGGGAAGGATGAGCTCTGGCTGCCTCTGTGAGAAGAAAGGTTCTTGGTCATGATGTTTTGCTTGGCTGGGTCATAGATGGCTTGGTGTGGGTGACTGGGTATCTCTGTGTCTGGGAAAGCAAAGAGTTCTTCTGTGTGAGGTTAGAGAGCAGCTCAATAGATGAAGGCCTGTTCCACTGTTTCCAATGGTGGATTTTAAAGAAGAGAAATAGACTATGGTCTTAAGACTTTTATTGCATTGGTGGAAAATGAATGAAAATATACCCCTGTATTTTTAGGGTGGTCCTGCAGTTAAATACCTTTTGCAAGGAAGAGTGTCTTGGAAAGAACATTTAATTGGCCTTTAGGTATCTCATTAATATGGAGATCTGTCTTGAGGCTCTGTGACCTATAGTTATACCCTCTACATGCGGAGGGCCTCCTACATGACTGAAAGGCACAGATTTATGAATGTCTGCTTTCTTATGTCAGTGTCAGGTGCCTCGAGTCTTGGCACATGGCAAAATGCTTGCAATCCCTTGCAGGGTTATGGGACTGTTTAGATGGCTTATCTAATCCTGATTTAACTTTTGTACCTGGTATCTGTCTAGAAAACTCCTCCATTGTTGGTGGGATTGCTTGCTGGTACAACCACTCTGGAAATCAGTCTGGTGGTTCCTCAGAAAATTGGACATAGCATTACCTGAAGACCCAGCTATACCACTCCTGGGCATATACTCAGAAGATGCTCCAAAATATAACAAAGACACATGCTCCACTATGTTCATAGCAGCCTTATTTATAATAGCCAGAAGCCAGATGTCCTTCAACAGAGGAATGAATATAGAAAATGTGGTACATTTACACAATGGAGTATTACTCAGCTGTTAAAAACAATGCATTCATAAATTCTTAGGCAAATGGATGGAACTAGAAAATATTATCCTGAGTGATGTAACCCAATCACAAAAGAACACACATGATATTCCCTGACTGATAAGTGGATATTAGCTCAAAATCTCACAATACCCAAGACATAACTCACAGACCACAGGAAGCCCAAGAAAAATAAACATGAAGGTGTGGGTGTTTCGGTCCTTCTTAGAAGGAGTAACAAAATACTCACAGGAGCTAATATGAGACAAAGTGTGGGGCAGCAACTGGAAGAGAGAGACCATCCAGAGACTGCCCCACCTAGAGATCCCTCCCAGATTGAATAACCATATGCAAACACTGTTGTAGATGTCTGGAAGTGCATGCTGACAGGAGCCTGACATACCTGTCTCCTGAGAGGCACTTCCAGAGCCTGACATATACAGAGGCAGATGCTCACAGCTAACCATCAAACTAACCACAGGGTTTTCAATGGAGGAGTTAGAGAGAAAGCTGAAGGAGTTGAAAGGGCCTGTGGCCCCATGGGGAGAGTAACAATACCAACCAACCAGAGCTCCCTAGGTCTAAAAAGCCAGCCTGGGAACACACATGGAGGGACCCATCTCTCCAGCTGTATTTGTACAGGAGGATGGACTTGTTGGGCATCAGCGGGAGAGTAGGGCCTTGGTCCTTTGAAGGCTGGATGCCCCAGAGGGGAAATTCGAGGGAGAGGAGGTGGAAGTAGGTGAGTGGGTGGGGGGCACATTCTCATAGAAATAGGAGGTGGGAGGATGGGGTTTCTTGGGGTGGGGAGTGGAGAAAGGGGATAATATCTGAAATGCAGAAAAATAAAGTACCTAATAATAAAAAATAAAACAAACAAATAATGGAACTGGCTATGGCAGTCGAACATTTGAGACTCCTTAGTAGCAACTTAACATTACCCATATTATGGGGATTTCTTATAATTGTCAAGGACAAGAGACTGTGGAACAGACCCATGAAACATTACAACAATATCTTCATAAAATAAAAAAGGTATATAAAAAAAGATATACCCCTCTGTGCCCTTCCCCCAGGCCTGAGAAGGCCTGCAAGTCATTTACCACAATAGACCAAGCAACAGTAGGACCTAGGAGATGCATTGCATTACCAGCCTTGGCACCTTGGAGCCTGCTACCTGAGCTAAGAATGGACTGCCTGCCGAGCTAGCCTTGACACCTTCTGGACTGCCATCTCCTTATTCAGCCCCCGGCTGAACTGAGACGAGACTCTGGGGGGTGGGGCTTCCCCTTTATATGTGAAAGCAAATTATTAAACTTCGGGCCTTGATCAGAATACTTTGTCTTGGCCCCACGTTTCTCTCGCCCTCCATTCCCATTCCTAGGCTTCCTCTCAGGAGAACCCAGTTACTCCTGGCTGCAGGCAGCTACACTCCTGTACACAAAAAAAAAAAAAAAAAAAAAAAAAAAAAAAAAAAAAAAAAAAACCTGAAGGGATGGAGGCAGAAAATTGACACAGGGTATCTGGGACATGTTATCATTGCCCCTTTCCCACAAAAAGACAGAAAGTATGTCATGAGATGTATTATTTCCTTTACAGAAGTTTCTTCATGCCTGCTTTCTCCAAACAGGTACTGGTGAACTGCATTATCCTATAATATCAACGAGGAATGGTACTGGATTGGCTATGACCCATCCTAACTGTGAGTTTCCTGAACCCTTCACACTCTAACACTAGTGCAGGGGTTGGGACGCTTGTGGACCAAGACATTTTCTCATTTCACATGGCTTTCATCATTTTCTTTTCACTTCATTTTTTTATTAAATTATTTTATTTACATTCCAATTATTGCTCCTCTTCCCAGTCCTCCACCCAGAATTCTTCACCCTTTACTGCTCCCATTTGCCTCTGAGAGGGTACTCCTCCTTCATAAACGTCCCCATCCCCACCTCAGCCCTCCCAGCATTCCCCTTCCCTGGTGCATCAAGTGTCTGCATAATTAGACACAACCCCTCCCACTGAGGCCAGACAAGGCAGTTCTCTGATACAAATGTTCCCCAGGGGCCTCTAACAGGCCAATGTATGCTCTTTGGTTGGTGGCTTAATCTCTGGAAACTCTAAAAGGTCCAAGTTAGCTGATACTGTTGCTCTTCCTATGGAAATGCCATCCCTTTCAAATCCTTCTATAGCTTCCCCTCACTCTTTCATAGGTGTTCCCAACCTCAGTACAATGGTTGGGTATAAGTATGTGCATCTGTCTCAGCCAGCTAATGGTTGAGCCTCTCTGACACACATGCCAGGCTCCTGCCTGCAAGCACAACATGGCATCATTAATAGTGTCAGGGTTTGGTGCCTGCAAATGGAACAGATCCAAAGTTGGGTTGGTCACTGGATGGCCTTTCCTTAAGTCTCTGCTCCATTTTTTTCTCTGCATTTACTTTAGACAATACAATTCTGGGTCAAAATTTATAAAGATGGGTGAGTAGCCCCATTTCTGTGCTGAAAGCCCTGTCTACTTGTTGGAGTTATTCTCTTCAGGTTTCCTCTCTATACGATTGGGCATTTCAGCTAAGGTCATCCTCATCAGGTCCTGAGAGCCTCTCATATTCCAGGACTCTGGGACTTCCTAGAGGTTCACCTAACTCCTCACCAAACCCCACCCCAGTTACATATTTCTATTCAATCTTGTGACCTCTAGTTTTCTCTCCTGTCTCCCCACATCTGTGATCTTGGCCTCCTTATCCCCTCCACCTTTGCTTTCCCACCCAATTTCCTCCCTCGCTCTGCCTCCTATGATTACTTTGTTCCCCCTTCTAAATGAGACTCAAGCATCCTTACTTGTGTCTTCCTTCTTGTTAAACCTTCTATGGTCTGTGAGTTGTATCAGGGGAATTTCTGTACTTCTTGGCTAATATCCACTTATCTATGATTACTTACTATGCATGCTATTTTAGGTCTTGGTTACCTCACTCAGGATGATATTTTCTAGTTCTATCCATTTGTCTGCAAAATTCATGATGTCCTCATTTTTAATAGCCGAATAGTACTCCATTGTGTAAATGAACCACGTTTTCTGTATCTATTCTTCAGTTGAGGAACATCTGAGATGTTTCCAGCTTCTAGCTATTACCAGTAAAGTAAAGCTGATATGGACATAGTGGATCACATGTCTTTGTGGTATGGTGGGGCATCTTTTGCATATGCCCAGTAGTAGTATAGCTGGGTCTTCAGGTAGAATTATTTCCAATTTTCTAAGGAACTGACAGATTGATTTTCAGAGTGGTTGTACTAGTTTGTCATACCACCAGCAATAAAGGAATGTTCCTATTTCTCCACATCCTGGTCTGTAGGGAAAAAATAAGGCTGGAGATCCCAGGGTTCCTCCCTCCATGTTGTGGGTAGTCGGCTGGGAATGCTCTGGGTTCCTCCAGCTGGAAGTTGGGGCTGGCTGCTCGTTAACTAAAAGCCTCTGCCCAGCTCCTCACGGTTCCTCATGGCAGCAGGACCCCAACACACGAGGAAGTCTTTGGGTTTCCAAAACTGGTTTATTCACATGGCAGACAGTGGATGGATCTGGATGCATACCCCCTCAAACCCAGGATCGACCTGAGTTAAAAGGGGGAAGGAAGGAGGGGGAGGGGCTGGGGAGGAATGTTTAATTGGCTCCACCTCTGGCTTTCAGGTACCTCATTAGTATGTAAATCTCTCTAGGGCCTGTTAGAGCCCTCCACCTGTGTACCTGACTGAAGGGTGAAGGTGGAATGGAGATTAGACCTCCTGTTAGGCCTGACACTGGTCTGCATTGCTGTCACTTAAGTTGTTGATCTTAGCCATTCTGACTGGGATAAGGTGGAATCTCAGGGTCATTTAGATTTGCATTTCTCTGATGACTAAGGACTTTAAATAATTCTTTAAGTGCTTCTTGTCTTTTCATGATTCTTCTGTTGTGAATTCTCTGTTTAGCTCTCTACCCCATTTTTTAAATTGGGTTATTCGGTTTTCTGGAGTCTAACTTCTTGAGTTCTTTGTATATTTTGGATATTAGCCCTCTATCAGGTGTAAAGTTGGTAAAGATCTTTTCCCAATCTGTAGGTTGCTATTTTGTCCTATTGACACTGTCCCTTACCTTACAAAAGTTTTTAGTTTCATAAGATGCAATTTGTCAATAGTTAATCTGAGAGCCTGAGTCATTGGTGTTCTGTTCAGGAAATTTTCCCTTTTGCCAAGGTTTTCGAGACTCTTTCCAGTTTCTTTTCTATATGATTCAGTGTATCTGGTTTTATGTGGAGGTCCTTGATTCACTTGAACTTGAGTTTTGTAGAAGATGATAAATATGGATCAATTTTCATTCTTCTACATACAGAGGTCCAGCTAGACTATCACCATTTCTTGAAGATGCTTTTTTTTTTTTTTTTTTTTTTTTTTTTAACGGTGTGGGTTTGGTTTGTTTTTAAAACACTAGGTATCCATAGTGTGTGGGTTTATTTCTGGGCCTTCAGTTCTATTCCATCGATCCACCTTTTTGTCTCTGTATGACTATCATGCAATTTATTCACAATTGCTCTGTAGTACAGCTGGAGAACAGGGATATTTATTCCCCCAGAAGTTCTTTTATTATTGAGAATGTTTTTCACTATCCTGTTTTGTTGTTGTTCTTGTTGTTTACTTTGTTTTCTGTTGGTTTTCCTATATGAACTTTCCATATCTGTAAAGAACTGTGTTGGAATTTAATGGAGATTGCATTGAATTTTTTGGTAAGATGGCCATTTTCACTGTGTTAATCCTACTGATCCATGAGTATGGAAGATCTTTCCATCTTCTGAGGTCTTGTTTGATTTCTTCCTTTAGGGACTTAAAATTCTTGTCATATAGATCTTTCACTTGTTTAGTTAGAGTTACAGCAAAATATTTTATATTACTTGTGGCTAGTGTGAAGGGTGTTGTTTCTATAATTTCTTTCTCAGCTCCTTTATCATTTGTATAAAAGAAGGCTACTGATTTGTTTGATTTAATATTCTATTCATCCACTCTGCTGAAGTTATCAACTCTATATCTCTGGTAGAATTTTTGAAGTCTCTTTTGTATACCTTCATATCATCCACAAATAGTGATATCTTGACATCTTCCTTTCCAATTTACCCATTTGATCTCCATTTCTTCTTGAATTGCTCTAGCTAGAACCAATTACTATATTTAATAGATAAGAAGTGAGAGAGGACAGACTTGTCTTGTTCCTGATTTTAGTGGGATTGCTTCAAGTTTCCCTCCATTGAATTTGATGTTGGCTGTTGGTTTGCTATACATTGCTTTTATTATGTTTAGGTATGTGCAATGAATTCCTGATCTCTCCAAGACTTTTAACATGAAGGGGTATTGGTTTTGTCAAAATCTTTTGCTGTATCTTATTTTTTCTTTGAATTTGTTTATATAGTAAATTATGTTGGTCATAAATAGAACCATGTCTGCAACTCTAGAATGAAGCCTATTGTTCCCATATTCAGCTTGTCAGTATTTTATTGAGTATTTTGGCATAGATACTCATAAGCAAAATTGGTCTGAAATCCTCTTTCTTTGTTGGATCTTCGTATAGTTTGGGCATCAGAGTAACTGTGGTTTCATAAAATGAATTAGGTAGTGCACTTTCTATTTCTATTTTGTGGAATAGTTTGAGGAGTATTGGTAATGGCTCTTCTTTGAAGGTCTGATAGAATTCTGTACCATCTGGCCCTGGGATATATTTTTTTTGGTTGTTGTTGTTGTTGAGAGGATTTTAACATCTGCTTCTATTTCCTTAGTTGTTTTGGAACTGTTTAGATAGTTTACGTGATCTTGACTTAACTTTAGTACATGTTATTTGTGGTGGGGTCAGGGAAAAGGATAACATGCTTAAGGCAGTATTTGATCAAATCTTAGGCAACGAAGAGCAATGGTCCAGAAGGTAATTGCTCATAATGAACACAGGTGAGGACTGTCTGCTATAGGATGCAAAGGTCTCATACACTCTTTCTGCTTCCTCTGCCTTGATTTTCTCTGAGTCTTTTGGGTGGTGTGAAGGGAGGGATTTGATCAAGATGTCCCCATATAGCCAAATACATTTTCTCTTCTCTTCAGCACTTTGAGATTTCTGCAGTTTTGTACTGCTCACCTACTACTGCAAAGAGAATTTTCCCTGGCCAAGGTTGACAGCATAAACATGAATGTCAACAGTACAATTTGGCCACCTAATCACTTAGCAGAGAGACTATAGGAGGTTCTTTTTAGGGCCTGTGCTGTGTTGGAGACCTCTGTAATATTCTTCTGTAATTTTCTGTAATTTCTCTGGTTGTTGGCTCCACACATCCCTGTACCTTTCAATATTGTCATTGTTATCATTATTTGTTTTTAACTAACTCAAGCTTTTTTCACAAGTCAGTTGATTATTTTTGTTACAAAGCAATATATTGTTATACAAATATTTCAAAATATTTTGTCATTCACATGTGAGCATATGATGTGTTTATAAGTTTTGACAATCAGGAATCAAGGTCTCATGACAAATTGTGTATAAGTCTCTGTGTGAACATATATTTAATACTTCTTTAGTAAACATCCAGAACTGTGATATCAGAATCCCTATATTAAATTCAGGTTCATTTCACAAGGAACTTCTAGCACATTTTGAGTATCTTAAATCTTGCACAATGGGAAAATTCCCTTTTCCTCTCATATTTGCCAATACTTGATGTTATCAATGCTTTAAAAATTTAACATTATGACTAATTGAGAAATTATCATTATTCTATGACCTAATGATACTGATCAAATTTTAAGCACTTATTGGTCACTCACATGTTTTCCTTTGCCAAATATCTGTTCATATTTGTTCACCTCTGTAGAGATTATATTTTTATTTATTTTGGTGTGTGCCATGCAGAAGGAACTACAGTGATCAAGTGAGCTTCTTGGAGATGACCCCCTGTTTCACATGTCTTTGATGGGTAAACTCTGGCCAGGCATGTTGCCAGGAGATTCATCCCAATACTACTTCTTGCTGTTGATGTGTGTTTGTCATAGTTGTATTCCTTATTTTTTTGATTTGGTGTGATTTCACAAAGAAAGTAACTTTCTGTCAATAGTCTGTTATGATTGATTCCTTGGTTTTAGCCTACCCTATTGGGCAAATTTCCTGCAGATCAGCATAAAGATGGATTTTTATGAAATGATGCTGTTTAGATAAATTAATGACTTCATATAACTCCTGATTTGATTCCAATAATTTTAAAAATTAAGACAGTTGATAGAATATTTAAAGTTGGAATCAAGAATATAATATGACCCCACCAACCCTTTATCCTCTAAAAGCATGTAAATTGCACTAGAAAGAAGAATAGTCTTGGGATGGAGTTATGATTAAGGAAAATCATTCATTCTATGTTAGGTCCAAGGATGAGGTTACAGGTATGCATCATGATAAAACAAGGCCATAAATATATAAAACTATTGCTTTGATCTTATAATGAGCTTATAGATTGAAATGAACATAAAACAACTGCTTTGAACTTATTATCAACAAACCTGATTTAACTTGCTCTTGTGTAACATTTTATCTCTGAGGTAATTCTTTCTTATATAGAGAAACTTTGTCTTAGGGGGTATAAATCAACTGAAGGACAAAAATAAAGTTATTGCAGCCTTCTGTTTTTTTTTTTTTTTTTTTTGTTTAAGGATAGACATTTGTCCCTAAGTGATAGGAAATGATGAAACCTCAGCATAGAACATGTCACTACTGTTGTGCCTCATTCATGAGACCCCCAAAGCACCACCCAGGAGCTGAATCTGATGTAAAAGCAAACCCTGATGCCATAGGATGGGATGTCAAAGGAGCTTCAAGTGCTCAGCAGGACAAAGTTTTATAGGAAGTGGCAAGCAAGCAAGAATGTTTTCAGCTTGGCAAGCATCTAACTGAATGACTATTGTAAGCTGATAGGTATGTGCTCTGAAGCAAAACCATGAACAATAAAATGATCTGAAAGTACATCTGAAACAATCTGACTTATGTTGATTGCCTGTTGTAGGAAAGTAACTAGGGAGTAACTCTAAGGTATGGGCCAAGGACAAGCCATGCAGTCTTTCCTGGTACTTGGGTGCAGCTTGGGTTCAGCTATGGCTCAAGTTCTCACGCTGTTTTTCTTTTAAGATGAAACACAATCTCAAGATGGAGTAGGATTGGCCTCTAAACCAACATTACTTTTATTTAAACCATCATTACAAGGAAAAAGTGAGGAAAATTGTTTTTGCTAAGCAGGTGTGCCCACGGTCATTGGAAATTCTGTAAGATAACCAATATAAGGTAATATATACCAAAAATCAAAGAAGAACACACACACACACACACACACACACACACACACACACACACACACACACGTGTATATATGTCTTAGTAAGTGTTCTCTGGCTGTGAAGAGACACCATCACCATGACCATAGCAACTCCTACAAAGAAAAACATTTCAGTGTGTCATGTCTAGAGTTTCAAAGGTTTAATAATTGTCACTATGACACGGAAGCATGGCAGCATGCAGCCAGACATAGTACTGAATAAGTAGCAGAGAGCTCTACATCTGGATCTGCAGGAAGAGAGAGAGAGAGAGAGAGAGAGAGAGAGAGACAGAGAGAGAGAGAGAGACAGAGAGAGAGACAGAGAGAGAGACAGAGAGAGACAGAGAGAGACAGAGAGAGACAGAGAGAGACAGAGAGAAGAGTTATGAGGTTTACTATATTTCAATGTTGTGAACTATAGTTCTTGCTACAGAAGTACCAAGAAGTGGAATGCTGGCCAAAACCAGCCAGTCCTCCCAGAATGTTTCTGATTTTTGAGGTCAAAGAAGTTGTGAATGGTGAGACTTGCATTAAGTCATAGGAGCTTGGGTTGGTGATTCCACTCATGTCATCCCAGATCCCAGATTCATGCTTTGTGGAAAGCTAAAACCCAAGCCCTTTTAAGTGCTCATTGTATCCATATTCTGTGCATGCATTTGGAGCATAGGTCCAGTGTCAGCAGACTTCTTCAGAGTCTTTTCTGTGGAAAACTGAGACATCACAAGCATCTGCCTGCACTGGGACACTGCAACCACTTTCTTTACACTGCTGCTCCTCCAATCCACTTCCCATGTCCTCCAAGTGTGTTTGTGTGTGTGTGTGTGTGTGTGTGTGTGTGTGTGTGTGTGTGTAGGCTATAAATAGAGGGATTACCCCAGGACAAGAGACAAAAGAGACTAGCTTCAGCTATTATGGAAGCATCCACACTACACCCATAGTACTTTTCTTACACTGTTGTGATGATTTAATATCTGTAAAATGTTCCATGGTCCTCAGGTGTATTATAATGGCAGACATGAGTGGTGACTCAGAGACATTTGGCTTAAAGAACCAAAACCATGACTTTTAAGATGTCTCTGTGGGTAAAAGCACTAGCCACACAAGCCTGATGATATGGCCAAATTTGATCCAGTGTAAGAAAGAACAAACTCCCTAAAGTTGTCCTTTGACTACCATGTATACCACATGGCATGTATAAACCTCTCTCTCTGTCTCTCTGTCTCTGTTTCTGCATTTCTCTCTCAAACACACATACACACAGAGGAAATAATAATGATCAACATAAAAGTTTTTTTCAGTCTATGAATGGAATAATTTTAGGATACAGAACCTTGTCATCTAAGACACAGGTAGAACAGTCTATTGGTAGGACATGACTAGACAAAGCAGCAGGAGAAAACATTGGAGATGGGAGTTGAAAAAAAAACCTAAGGAAACCTCTGAGCAGTGGTGATTCAAGGATGGGTCAGAAATTTTAAAGCTATGTGGGTGGCCCCACTTCTGCACTGGGTACCCTGTCTATCTGCTGGAGGTGGTCGCTTCAGATTCCACATCCCCACTGTGGAGCATTTAGGCTAAGGTCATCCCCACTGAGTCCTGAAAGCCTCTCATATCCCAGGTCTCTAAAACTTTCCAGAGGTTCTTCCATCCCCCACAGCTACATATTTTCATTCATTCTCCTCACCTCAGGCCTTCTCTCCTATCTCTCCCCATACCTGACCTGGTCCTCTTCCCCCAACTTCCTCTCTCCCACCCAGATCCCTTCCTACCTCCGCCACCTATGATTATTGTGTTCTCTTTTCTGAATGAGAGTCTAATATCCTCACTTGGGCCTTCTTGTTGAACTTCATATGGTCTGCATATTGTATCATGAATATTCGGATTTTTGGCAAATATTCACTTATCAATGAGTATATACCATGCATATTCTGTTGCATCTGGGTTACCTCACTAAAGATGATATTTTCTAGCTCCATCCATTTGCCTGCAACATTCATGATGTCCTTGTATTTAATAACTGAATAGTATTTCACTGTGTAAATGAACCCCATTTTCTGTATTCATTCTTCTTTTGAGGAACATCTGGGTTGTTTCTGAATATTACCAATAAGCTGCTATGAACATAGTGGGGCATGTGTCCTTGTGGTATGGTGGAGTACTTTTGGGTATATGCCCAGGAGTGGTATAGTTGGGTCTTCAGGTAGAACTATTTTCAATTTCCTAGGAATGTCCAGATTGATTTCCAGAGTGGTTGTACCAGTTTGCAATTCCACCAGCAATGAAGGAGTGTTCCACATCTTCACTAGCATGTGATGTCACTTAGGTTTTTGATCTTATCCATTTAGATTGGTGTAAGGTAGATTTTTAAGGTCTTTTTTATTTGTATTTCCCTGATGACTAAGGATGTTGAACATTTCTTTAAGTAATTTTCAACCATGAGAGATTCCTCTGTTGAAAATTTTCTGCTTATCTCTGTGCCCCATTTTTTAATTGGGTTATTTGGTTCTTGGAATCTATCTTCTTGAGTTCTTTATATATTGATGTGTTTGTATATTATATACAACCATAGAGGTTGTAAGGTTAGTGAACATCTTTTCCCAATCTGTAGGTTGCCATTTTGTCCTATTGATAGTGTCCTTTACATTACAGAAGCATTTCAGTTTCCTGAAGTTCTATTTGACAATTCTTGATCTTATAGTCTGAGCCATTGGTATTGTTTTCAGGAAAATGTCCCCTGTTCAATGCATTCAAGGCTATTTTTCGCTTTCTCTTCTATTATATTCAGTGTATTGGGTTTTATTTTGAGGTCTTTGATCCACTTGGACTTGAGCTTTGTACAAGATGATAAATATGGATCAATTTTCATTCTTCTACTTGCAGACTGCCAGTTTAACCAACACCAGTTATGAAGATGCTTTATTTATTCCACTGTATAGTTTTGGCTTTTTTTCAAAGATCAAGTGTCTATAGTTGTTTAGATTTATTTCCAGTCTTAAATTCTATGCCATTTACAGATTTGACATTTTTCTACAGGTCAGTTATTTATTTTCATTACAGATCACTTTATTACACAAATATTATATAATATTTTGTCATTCACATGTGAACATATGATATGTTTATGAGTTTTGACAATTATGAATAAAGTTCTCATGCCAATCTGTGTGTATGTCATTGTGTGAAAATATATTTAACATTTTTAGTAAACATCTAAAACTCTGATATCAGAATCCCTAAGTTAAATACATTTTCACTTCAAAAAAACCTCTAACATGTTTTGAATTTCTTAGTTTCTTCACAGTATGGGAAAATTCCATTTGCCTATCATCTTTACCAATACTTGATATTAATCAATGGTTTAAAAATTTAACATTATGGCAAATTGAGGAATTCTTATTTCTCAAAGCATTAGTGATACAGACCATTTTTAAGTGCTTACTGGTTACTCTCATATTTTCCTTTGTCAAGTATCTGTTTGTATTTGTTCATTTCAGTAGAGATCATGTTCTCATTTAATTTTTAGTGGGTGTCATGCAAGAGGAACTGCAGTGGACAAGTCAGCTTCCTAGAGATAGCCCCCTGTTTTACATGACTGCTATGGTTGAACTCTGGGGAAACATGGCTCCAGGTGTTTGGCCCAGGATTGCTTCTTGCTGCTGCTATGCCTTCTCAGGCCTGTCATTGCTCTATTCCTTATATTTTTGCTATGGTATGATTGAGCAAAGACAGTCCCTTTCTGCCTATAGTCTGCAATGATTAACTATTGGGTATTAACCCACCATATTGGACAAATTTCCTGCACATCACCATGAAGATGAACTTTCATGAAATAATGCTGTTTAGATGAATTAATGGATTAATAGAATTCTCGATTTGATTCGATTTTAAGAAGTTAAAACAGTAGATAGAAAATTTGAAGTTAGAGTCAAAAATAGACTGTACATCCTTTGAGTTTTCTTCCACTACAAGCATGTAAATTGTACTAGGAAGAGAAATAGGCTTCAGACAGAATTATGATTAAGGAAAAATATGAATTTTAGGTCAGGTTTATGGATAAGGTTATAAGTGTGCAACATGATAAAACTGGGTCATGAATATATAAAACTATTGCTTTGAAATTATAATTACCTTATAGATTGAAATGCAAATAAAATTACTCTTTTGAATATATTATCAACAATCCTGCTATAACTCCCTCTTTTGTAACATTTAATCTGTGAGGTAATTTTTCCTTAGGTAGAGAAACTTTGTCTTAGGGGATATAAATGGATGAAAGAAAAAAATAAAGTTACTGCAGCCTGCTTATTACAGCTTTGCTGCATAGATAAACTGTAAATATGTGTATATGTGTATATATGTCTATCTGTCTGCATATATGTATATACAAACATATGTATGTATGTTTTGTGTATGTGTGAAATTGCTGGAACTTGCTTGTTGAACCTATCTTGTTAGAACCTGGTTTGCTTCACTCACTAAGTTTGCATGTGTGAGTGTAGGAATTTTCTTTCTTTCCTTTTCTTTCTTGCAAGCCCCTAAAGAGTTAAAGGAATTCAGAGTTTCTGGCAACTCACAGAGAGTACCTGCCTCAGCTAATTAAACTTTGCTCCTATCAGCAATACTACTGCTGATTTTGTAAATGGGCTGCTGCTGTCAGGGAAGGGGGCACCATCAACTTCTATTAGCCTCCTCCCTAATCACCAATGCCACACTTCTCTGCCTTCCTCAGTTGACATGTGGTGTTGAATCTGGTCTTTGACAATATTTTATTGTTTAATGTTGATTTAGTTTAGGTATTCAGGTAGCTACTTCCTTTGTTCAGTGTATCTGTAGGTCCTGGCTTAGCAGCCTGTTTGCCAAGAGACAATATCTGGCCCCTTTTACTGCTCACAAATATGTGATCCTTTTCCTCATTTTTGCTGTGTGAACTCTGTTGATTTATCTATCATTGTGTAAGACAATGCTAATCACATGTTTTTTTGTGTAGACAAATATTTGTGCTAAAGTGACAAGACTGGATGAAAGCTAAGCATAGAACATATCACCATCATTCCTTTTATTAAACCATCAGTATAAGAAAAAAGAGAGAAAAATTGTTTTGTTAGTCAGATGTGCACACAGTCATTGGAATTTCCCTAAGTTAAACAATCTGACCAATCTATAAACCAAAGAAAAGAGGAGACACACAAACACAAACACACATACAAATACATATACATATGACATGGTGAGGGTTCTCTTGCTGTAGAGAGACACCATGACCATTATAAATCTTATACAAAATTCATGTAAATGGGTCATGTCTATAGTTTTGGAAGTTTACTCCATTGTCACTGTGGCAGGAAGCATGGCAGCATGCAGCCCAGACATATTGCTGGAAAAAAAACAGAGAATTCTTTATCTTGATCTTCAGAGAAAGAAAGAGTGAGAGAAAAAGACAGATAGAAAGACAGAGACATACAGAGGCAGAAACAGAGACAGACAGAGACAGAGACTGGGAGGGTCTTTGGCTTTGAAGCTTCAAAAATCATTCCCAGTGGCACAGTTTTTCCAACAAGGCCACAGTTACTACAACACACACACACACACACACACACACACACCTTCTGATCACTCTCAATTATTGCCACTACTTGTTGACCAAGCTTGCAAATATATGAACCTATGGGGGCCATTTTTATTCAAATTATGACAGCATATATAAGGATTTATGAGTTCTGCTCATGTTAAACAATTGACAATGGCTGTATCACAATGGTGAGTTGAAGATCTGTTTATTTGTTTGGTCCTTGATGCTGGTGTCTCAACATAAGGAGTAGTCCCACAGTGACTGTCTCTTACTGGGGAAGCTGACAATCTAGTGGTTGCTTAGTACATATGACTGGAAACCTCAATTGGCCCAGTGTGGTATCAAAACCCTTTAAGATTCCTAAAGAGCAGATAGCTCTTAAACCATAATAGAAGCCTGAAAATGCTGGGTCTAATATCAGCTGATTCTAACTTGTAGTGAATTTAACTGAAAAATAATCATAAAAATGTCTAAAGACTAAAAAGTCACTAAGATCTTAAATTTCATGTTGATACCATGAGAATGAATCTAGGTCCTCTGGAAAAATAGCTAATTTCTCTGAACTCCCTAGCCATCTCTCTTGCCCTCTATGTGAATATATTTATTAGTAATATGAATAAAAGCAGATATTATGTGAATATCCGACTATTATACTATGCCTTTACTTATAATGTATGAGAGCTGTTACAAAGAGCTAAGGTGTAAGGTGCACCATATAGCCATTTGATTATTTTAATAGCTATAATTCTTGGTTTACTGGATAACGAGCCAGGATAAAACATCTCATCCAAACAAGAAAAATATACAATTAACAGCACAGGAAAAATGTAAAAGTTAGACTCAAGTAGCTCACATTGTTATGCCAGACTCACAGGATTGATAGAAGAAGATCATAAGTTCCAGATCTGTCTTAGATAGAGGCCATTCTTAATCACATTCTTATCACAACAAACATCCAAAAAATGCTGAAATAATGAGCACTTTAAGGAGGATGAGCTTAGTCTGCAGACTCCACAGAGGACGCAGTGGAGGAGCTGGCATAGAGTCTCTGCTCGGAAGTATGACATGGTGAGAAAACAGGGACTGAAAAGCAAAGGTCTTATGGATTGTTGCCTAACTATCTTCTCCAAGCATGGATTTGAAAAAGTCCAGATATTCACATGAAACCCTCTTGTGAACCCCCTTTATTGTACTACGTTCCTGAATCATCTTTCTCATTTTCTTGCTCTCAGTGCTTCATTCCATCAAGGACTATGTGTGTAGGCAGATTAGGCTGAGTATTAAAATAGCTGTGAGTATAAATGCACAGGGTGGATACAAGCACAGGATATCTCAATATAGAGCTGTTTGGGGTCTTCTTAAAACTTGTGAAGTTTACCACATTTCATAGTGGTGTAAGTTCCACCTTAAGACAGAACTACAAAGAGGTGGAACACTGGCCAGGAACATCCATTCCTCCCAGTAAAGCAAATGATCAGCCCAACCTTTCTTCAGTCTGGTGGCTACTCCAGGTGTCCCTCACCTCAGCCTGTGATAGGAAGAGCAACTTACAGCTGTGCAATGATGGCATTGCAGTCAGAGGGTATGACCAGAAGGTTTGAATGTGGGACTATGATTGGATTGTGTCTGTCTCAACATGAATGTGTGGGCAGTTGTGGTTTCACAAATAAAGGCTTTTGTAGAAAAGCAGCCATGGAAATGAATATATATTCGTGTGTGTGTGTGTGTGTGTGTGTGTGTGTGAAAAATTCTCTACATTTTTCACTTCTCTATTTTATTAGCTGGTCGTGTTAATTTTAGTGCTTCCTGTTTTATGACGCATTTTGGTCAAAGAAGCACACTGGGAGTGTCAGTCAGTTCAGGCTGACGTTACTATAAGTTTTACTGTAAATTGTGCTCCTTAACAGTTTACATTTTTCTATTAATTCAGAGCTCATTTGTTCAGTGCTCAGAGGAAGCTGCTGCTCTTTAACATTACAGTTATGGGTGTTCTCCTAGCTCTGTACAAAGAAGAATCACTTAGTGTTCAGTTCCTGTTAATTACCATCCTCTTCATCAAGTACACTGGTAATCTATTTATCTGCCACTAATAATGTAATGAAGAAACAGCTCTGGAGCTCTTGCTTACTGTCTTTGCATGATATTATAAGAGGCAAACAATATGCAAAAACACAAAGAGGTGTGCCTTGTGCATGTGTTTAGCCTCTATGTTAAAGATGTCACACTTTCAGCAGAGATAAGGATATAAAATGGTCTTAGCAACATTAATATTTTCATAGGCAGTGTGACGTATACCTCTCTGATGTAGGCAGAATGTGAGTTTTCTAGAGAAGCAATGGCTCAGTGAGATGTGTCAGCTTCTCACTTTAGCTAATGTACCCTCCCTGTGCTGACCCTCCAATTACCTGCACTCTTGGAAATGATCAGATAGAAAATCTAGTCTATTTTGTGACGTAGAGAAGCTTTTGGATGCTAAAATGCTCAAAAAAATTTCTTTTGAAATATAAGTGCTCCTGTCTATATTCCTGACTCAAAACCTAAGAATTTGGTGACACACTCTTGATGACTACATGAAAACAGAGGTTTGAAGAGTCAATGTTTTGCTCAAATTTATATGCTAAGGAAAGATTGGAGTTTTGGACTGCAAATAATAATGTTTAAAGTTTACTGCAACTTACTATCCATTTGCCAGTGTGTGATTAAAAACTTTATTTGAAGATGGGTGTGGTAATTCAAACCTTTAATCTTGGGAGAGTCATGCAATCTCTATTGATTTAGAGGCCAATCTGGTCTATATGGTGAGTTCCAGGCCAGCCAGAGAGAGTGAGACTCTTTCTCACACACAAGAAAACAAAATGTTATATGTGTATCTTATAAAACCTTCATAGCATTCCTATAAAGAAACGGGCCTTCTGATTTATGGTGATCAAAAAATTTGTGAATGATGAGACTCACATGAAGTCGCAGGAACCTGGATTGGTGTTTTCACTCATGACACCAAGCTGCCAGACTCATGCTTTGTGGAAATCTAAAACCCAGGCCCTTCTAAGTGCTCATTGTATCAGTCTGTTGTGCATGCATTAATGATGTATTTGAGGCATAGGCCCAGTGTTAGTTACACAGTGTTTTTAAGTAAGTCAGCTGACTTCTTTCTCATGTAAGGCTGAAACAGCACAAGAATCTGCCTGCACTGGAACACTGTGACCATTTTCTTCAAAACTGCTGCTCCTCCACCCCATTTGCTATGTCCTCTTTGTGTGTGTGTGTGTGTGTGTGTGTGTGTGTGTGTGTGTGTGTGTAGGCTAGTAAGAGAGGGATTCCTCCATGGCAAGGTAGTAGAGATAAAAGAGCCTAGCTAGAGTTATTATGAAAGCATCCACACTGTACACAAGGAACTTTTCTTATAATTTTTAGATGAATTAATATCTGTCAACTCTTTCAGGGGACCTCAGGTGCATGATAATGGCAGACTTGAATGGTGACTGAAATATTTTAGTTAAAGAACCAAAAGTGGGACTTTCAAAATATCTAAGTGGGTAAAAGCACTGGCCACATAGGCCTGATGACATTCTCAAACTTGATCCGTGGAATCCATGATAAAAGAAAAAACTAACTCCCCAACATTGTCCTCTGACCACCATGTACACCACATGGCATGTATGCACTCAAACTCTCTCTTTCACAACGCACACGCACACAAACTCTCTCTCTTACACACACACACACACACTTTATTAGGCATCATGCTTGTCAGTGCATCTTCAGTTCCTTTTCTATTCTCAAACCATTTCCCATTTCCCAGATCTTGGTTAATAACTGTCACTTGATTGAAGAACAATTTAAATAGTTTTTCATAGAAAATGAGCCAACAAGTTGGAAACACTACAATCAAATTAATGTAGAGTTTAGTAAGAGACTTGAACATATTCTACAAAGGATGAGTTCATGGCAACAAACTATTGAAATCTAGTAGTATTTTACCTCCTGTCTGTTACGGTTATCATTGATTTTGTTGTGATCATTTTTTACTGGTATTATTGTTCTTATTTATCATTATTGTGCTGTTCAAGGTCAAGCCTGGGCCTTTGTATGTGCCAAGCACAGTCCTACTCTGAAATGTACCCTTGATCCTAATGACCTATCTCAAGTCTTTGTCATGGTTAGAATGTGAGGCCTCTCAGAACCTGAACAATGAGATCTATGAATGAAGGCCTGTTGATGCAAAAAACAGCTTTCACCTTAAAAGGAATGAAAGGCAGTATATTCTAGAGCCATTTTTAGTGACCATGGCTCCATGTTTCAATGTGGAAGTAGTTCCATGAATTCTACTTTTACATAACTAAGAAAGTCATCAGTCAAGTCAAATTCAGCATATATTGGTGAGTACATCAGAGAGGTGGTTACTGCAAGGAGGGGAGGATTTTTAGTAGGTCATCAACATGACATTTTTAGCTTTCAGGTTTATAGAAGTTACAGGTTTGCTAAGTTCATATAATCCATGAAGGTTTTATCTATTACTCACAGAACGTTAGTTTTGACATAGGTGGGCAAGGAATGGTGACTTTGAGCACTAGGCTAAACCCAAAACATTCCAACTCTCCACTATAGTTTAATCAGTAAATCTTTCTTTGGTGAAACAGTTTCTTTCCAGGAATTCTCATCATAAACTCATGGGCAAAACTCATACAAAAATTGATTGCCCTCTCTCATCTCTAAATATCAATTGTGAATATTTTCATGTCTAGATGGTAGACTGTAATGAACTAGATGTCATATCAGAGTTCCTTAAATGTAAATCTCCTTGAATCCATGACTTCATGCATAAAATATCTTTCTTAATATGTTAAAAATATTATGTATTAATATGCATATACCATGTAGTTTTTAAACTAACAACAACAAAAATATAACAACTAGAATGTTCAGCATTTGAGGATTATCTAATTCATGTATGATATATATATATATATATATATATATATATATATATATGATTAATAGTTATATATGCTTTAAAAATCTTGAGATCAATACTTATAAAATGAAGACATGCTTATTATTTATTAAGGAATATGGATTAGAAACATGCTCCAAGTTTATGAAGTACAGGTATAAATCCAGCAGTGAAGAAAGTAAGACCACAGGACTGTGAGTGTGGTCAGCCTCAGCCACAGAGTGAGTTACAACAACTGTCTCAAACAACAAAGACACCAACATCAAAACAAACAACAAACAAATCAACAAACCAAACAAACAAGAAACAAAAATAAAACAGAACAAAGCAAAACCCAGACTTGAGTCTGTAGCTCAGAGGAAATGTATTTGCTGACCATGCTCATTTTCTTAGATTTGGTTTCCCAGCACCTTGAAAACATTAGCAGTAAACCATATGGAATGACATCAATGTTCATAGTAAATATTATCTATGATTAAAAAGCTAGCAGAAAGCCAGGCAGTGGTGGCGCATGCCTTTAATCCCAGCACTTAGGAGGCAGAGGCAGGAGGATTTTTGAGTTCAAGGCCAGCCTGGTCTACAGAATGAATTCCAGGACAACCAGGACCACACAGAAAAACCTTGTCTCGAAAAACCAAAAAAAAAAAAAAGAAAAAAAGAAAAAAAGCTAGAAGAGTGTAAAGGAAGACTTTACCAGTGGAAATGTGAGTGCTTTAAGGCATTCTTATTACATACTTACTGCAATTCACATAATTAAAAATCAAGAAGTAACATTCAGAAAATAGTAACATAAGAGAAAATTTCCAACAATCTATTACAAGGCTGTAGCCCTGGAACTTCAGTCCCTCTTTTTCCTAGTGGTTTTGCTATGGACACTGGCTTAGCTCTCACTGCAGGTGTGTTCATCTTCTCAGTCTTCACATATCAACTAAGGACATTTTTTTGCAGCATCTGGCACAATATGTTGGTACTTTCCTTTTCTTTCAGAGTCAGCTTAAATTAAGTAATTTCCTCTTTTTGCTTTAGCAAAGAGGAAGGGCAGAAAATCATGAACTGGAGTATCACTTAGAGGAAGTTCATTTCTGCCTTTTCTCTTGGAGCCTCTTCAGTGGTACATACTGGGAAAAGTCAACTTTTCCCCAATTGGGGGAACAATTACAGCCACCAGAATCACCTCTGAGCAGAGACACAGGTAACAGCTTCTCTTGTTTTTTTATCAAATGATCAAGTGTACTCAAGAGAACTTCATATGGTGTGACATGAGAGCAGAATTAATGGGGAAGCCCTGTTGGTTGTGTTAGATCAGGTTAACTCTGGCAGCATGTGAAAACTGTCATTCTGCACTGGTTATTTTCTTCCAAAGTATGCTGGGACTTATGTTGTGTGCTAGGAAATTAAGGTAGAGGGATCTATGGAGTTCATAACTAGTTAACAGGGTTGAATATTTATATATTATTCATCTGACAGATGTCATTTTAGGAGTCAGGTGAGATGGACCAGTGTGTAAATATACCTGCTACTCAAGCCTGAGTGACCACCTAGTTTGATCCCTGAAACTAACATGAGTGTAGAATGAGAGGTCTCACTTTATAAAGTTGTCCTCTGAACACTTGCACCTTGGTTTGGGCAACTCCACCCCAAGAGCAATAATAATGCTTAAAAAAAAAAAAAAAAAAACAGTTTTGAAAAATAATTCTATAATAGGATTCTTTTTTCTCAAGAAATAAGGCAAAATGTAAATAATGTCAGAAAACACCATAAACTAAAAAACCAGATAAGAATGCTATCACATGCTCAGTTACAAATACTTACAATTTACTACTATATGGATATCTATTATCAGATTGTATCCTTCATGGGCATTAGCTCATGTCTGCTGAATAATGACAGAATTTATTTTTCATATAGCCTCCTCTAGGAACATCATATGCATGTATATTATATGTGACATGATTTTACATGGAATTATTTGAGATTAAAACTTCATATTGTATCATCTATGCCTTTTTCTGTTGCTCCCACACCCCACCCCTGCATTGTCCCATTTCTACTTTACTGGTTGCTGAAGTTACTCCAGGTTATGTATCATTTTTTAAAACTTTGCATCAGGAGCCTCAGAATAAAGAGAACAAGGAGCATTTGTCTTTCTAGGTCTGGATTACCTCACTCAGTAGGATCTTTCGTAATTGAAACCATTTACCAGGTCCAGCTATGGAGAAGAATGTGTACACTATGGCTGAGTGGAGAGGTTGGACATCTCAGCTGATTGGGGCTTCAACTGAAGAGTCTTGGATCACCTGCAATATCAACTTTCAGATATTCTATTGAAAGTAGTGTCTGGGAAACTCCGAGAGAAATGTATCATTGAAAATAGTGCAATAACATTTTTAAAGTCATGTGTTTATCAAAATGTGTAAATAATTTTAAAGCAAAATTTTTATTTATTCAGAAAGCTTTGAATCTTTTATCTGAACAAATTGTTTAAAAGTTTTTCAGTGGTACTAATTTTCCTTAATATTTTATATGCTGGATATTTTTGAACAAATAGGCTGTGTCAATATTATGATGACTTATTAAAAATTTTTGAGTTCTTTCCACATTTCTTAATAATAATTGCTGTGACCATTAGAAGTATAAACGATTTTAACAGAAATCTGCAAAAAGTTCTCACCTGTAATGGAAACCAGGGCCAGTCTATGTTGTGATGTTTGCATCCCTAAAGGAGTTAATCAGACCCTACCCCTTCCTACACCACCATAGCACCTGATCTAGGTACCTTCCTACTGGTGGACAATTCAACTTTTTCTTTAGAAATCACTCAAGGCCACATTTTAACAGAGAATATACTTCACATACTTTCAGGATGAGTGAGCAGGAGGTCACTTATGCAACTGTGAGATTTCATAAGTCTTCAGGGTTGCAGAACCAAGTGAGGCCAGATGAGACTCAAGAACCCAGAGAAGCTAGCCACAGAGGTAAGTGCTTTAAGTGATTAAATTCACCTGCTTCTATGCACTGTGACTTTTGACTTTTGAATACATTGTCTATTGACTTCTGTTAAAACTATAACCTTCCATTTTATCTGGGCTTGGTGGTTTACAAGGATGTGAGAGAGAGAAGAGAATATTAGTGGGATATTATATTTAGAACAATATACAAAATTTATATTTAGAATAGAGAATATTATATTTAGAACAATATACAAAATTGTTCTAAAGTTAGTTTAAAAGATAGAAAATCAATTTTTAAAGTAAAATAAAAAAGAAAGAAATTATAACTCTAATTCTTCTTCTAGTTGTTAGCTTATAACTAAAAACAATCAGATGGTCGGAGTAGAACAATGGGAGTCTAATAAGTAAAGAGTTCTAGTGAATGGAGAAGCAAAAAGGTTGACATTATGTCAAACATGAGAAACCAATATGAGGTTTATATTTACTGTAGTCAAGAAAAATTCTGAAAACTTTAAAAGTAGCAGACAAACAAGAATCTGAAGAAACACCAAATATTCTAGAGAATAAAATCGTAAGGAAATGTAATGTGCACTAGAAATAATACTGTCACTCTCACAGAAAGTGTTTTGTATTAAATCTTTCCCACATCTAGTGCAACAAAGCAGCAAGATTTGTCCATCAGAAGAGGAAGTCTCTTTCTGGGAAGAAAGTTGCAGAGGGAGAGAAAGGATGAGAGAGGGTAGTAGATATGGGAATATGTAAACCACACTGTGTTTTCCAAAAATGTGAAAGAATAACTAAATTTGTTAATGAAATTGAGAAAAATCTCAATTTTTCTTTCTATTTCTGCTCATTCTGCTCACACTGTCAGAGTTGAACTCCAAACTGAGAACCATACCTTATTTGATATAGTGATAATCAGAAACTTGACTTTTCCATTCTGAATACCTCTCATGCACTTAATATCGTATAGAGAAAAATAAAGAGAGTTGACTTCTAGGCCTCTTTAAGGATGGGGCTGGATACAGGACAGGTCGATAACAGTCATGGTTCCCTAAAACTTCTCAAGAACACCCATTCCTCTTTCCTTTCTCTTCATCCTCAATTATGTTTTCTTGGTGGACTGCATGCCATGGTTTGGGGTCCTGTATTTGGAATGTGTCTGCACTTTCTGAAGGATGCATTTTGTATTCTACAGAACTGGGTAAGGGCACAAGGGCTTGTTATCCAGTTTCTTCTAAGATGAGTGCATAGGATTCGGAATACAATGCCATGGCTGAAATAAGTTCAAAATCCTATGAAACTTCACACAGGTAGGACTTCTACTGTGGGTTCATTTTAGGCAGAAATCTACAATTTTAAAAGCACATTTAAAGCCAGTTTGTATTGTGGACTTCTGTAAATATTTTAGAGACAAAATCCACTTGTTTCCATGCTACACAAAGTATAATCAATATTGAGATGTGTTAATTTTTAGTGATGATTTTTTGCTTTGTTTTGTTGATTTAAGAGTTTTCAGTCTCCTGGCACCTTATTGTGATACCTCTTGGAATCCTCTGTTCCATTCTGCTGGTAACTGTGGCAGTGTTAGCTACACACAGTGAGTAACTGGGATACATCTTCTTTGACTTTCTATTTAAGAAATAACCCGAGACATTGGTTATATAGTATCATAATGTGTCCATTGCCCTTCCTATAATCAGCAAATGAGCCAAAGTCACTTGACATTCATTCTTTACCCAGGCATACTAAAATGTCCTCTTCTCTTATGTACCCAATCTATTCACTCTGAGGATGTTGGGAGCTGCCTTGTTCTTTCTCATTCTTGCTCATTTTCCTCCTAAGAGGATGGTGATAGCCTGCTTTTTGAGCTCAGGTAATTGTGAATCTTAGGTAAATATTCTGTGAGGAACAGCTGTGCAGAAGAAATGATGACCTTCTTTTCATTTTCTTTCAGTGTATATTGAGGTCATGGTTAAGTAAAGACTACATTTGTAGAGACATGAAATTTTAAACTTTATTGGATGCCTTCACATATATACAAAAAATCAATTTCAGACTGTGCTTAAACATAGTTATATATGTAAATTTTGTGCTTTCTATATGCTCCAAATAGAATTGTGCCATTTCTTAGCATATTTTAGTTCAAATTTTCATTGTAGGATAAGTATTTGCTGAATATTTTACTTAGATATTTATTTGTAAGTTTGTGCTGTAAAAACTAAAGTAATTGGAAATTACTTTATATAATTCTACCATAAACAATAATCCAGCATAACTTTATTCAGATATATTATTTACTTTATATTCAACTTACCTATAGAAAAAAATGATATTACTATTTCTGTACTGAGTTAATTGAAGTGCTAATTTACAAATGTTAAAGTAGGAACTAAAGTAATGATATGTGTTAGCTGTCGATATGTTTTTTCTCTAATTTTAAATTTCAATATGTATTCTTTATAAGCATTTTTATGTTATGTCTACTATAATTTTAGTTTTTCAGTATAGTCAAGAAAAACATAAACTGAAGAAAACTCTAAACAGCCTCTACCATAACTACAGCACCATGAAAAATGAAAGCTTTTTAAAGGAGGAAATGCTGAGAAATAAGTCTATAGAATGTGATTCCTACAATAATTCCTACAATGATCTTCTAGACACCCTCAACAAACAACAGAACAGATGCCACAGGCAAACCAAGATTGATTTAAATTGCTTACAGCACAGAGGTATGGTAGAGGTCTTGAAAAAAGAATTGTATTATTTTCTACTGTTTTCTCCTTCAGAAGCTTTGAAGTCAAGTATCAGCTTATAATGCTGTTGATGTGTGAGTTAATGGTCTGGGATTTCTTTAACTTGTGTAGGGACTGGAACCCTAGGAATTCCTGTCTGGACTAAGAGAATATTATAGTAGATAGAACTCAGTGGTCTTTCTGGCTCCTACTGGTCCCAGAAAATGGAATCACAAGTTGGCACCCCAAACAATTCAAGTTCTTGAGGTTTATTGGGAAATCTGAATCTCTAACTCTGTTGCTGACAGAACATGGGAGCTTTTTAAGTAAGAGTGTATCTACCAAATATTACTCTAAAATGGACTTAGAACATTTACATGATGCAGTCAGAAAAATCTCTCTCTCTCTCTCTCTCTCTCTCTCTCTCTCTCTCTCTCTCTCTGTGTGTGTGTGTGTGTGTGTGTGTGTGTCTGTGTGTGTGTCTGTGTGTGTGTGTGTGTGTGTGTCTGTGTGTGTGTCTGTGTGTGTGTGTTTCCATCTGACTTGTTGTGAAAGAGTTGGCCTGATTCTAACAAAGGAAGCCTCCCTGGAGCAGACATAAAGCCTCACCATGCTATGCACACACTGTAGCTCTGTCAGTGGTACAGTGAAAGAGGCTGGAAAGATGAAAATAACAACTGTCACAAGGAACCTTTCTTACCCTTCATAGTGACTGGTCATCTTTAACTAACACAGTTTATCAATCATCATTAAGTATTTTCTTCAGGATTTACAGTTTACAAAAGGCTCCTGTGTATAATCTCACTATGCTGTGTTAGTAGTGGATAACAATCTTCATTATGCAAGGACTAATATCATTAAAACTGCTACATTATAAAATATGTACAGGAAAATAAAAAGCTTCAAAAATTCTTGTTGAAGTATTCCAGATTCATGAAAAAGGTTTTAGTAATTTTTTTAAAAATAACTTCATGATTTATAAATGGGACCATAATGATTTAATCCCCATGATTAGGAGGCTGAGGTAGGAAGATTATAATTTTCAGGACTATCTGGACAGCACACCAAATTCAAGGCCAGTCTGAGCTACACAATAATATGCTTTACAGGAAGCAAATGTTGGAGATAAAATTTGTTAATAGAGCATGTCCATTCCCACCACTTCACTAAACAAAATAATAGTATTGAGGTGTACTTGTTGCATTAACTATGCACATTTTAATGTCGTCAGCTTGACACATTTAAGCATGTGGCATGACTTTGAAGGCATCCTCACAATCAGGAGACTACTCATATCAAAACCTCCCTGATAGTTCTCTTAGTTATCTTAAGGTAAGAACATTTAACACAAACCATGGCACAATGCTAAGTGCACAGTAGTGTGTGGACAGCTGTGAGCACAATGCATTACTAAAGATCTAGAATTTTGTCATTAGTTTAACTTCCTCTGTGTAGCAAGTGCTCATAGCCTGACCTCTAGCACCTGGTATCTCACAAGCCTTTGGTTTATAGAACTGGGATACTCTAAAAACTTGATCCTCGTGAATTATAAAGTTTGCTGTTGCTGTAATATTCAACCCCAATAAGCCCATGCAAGGTAAATGCAACTCAGGTATATATTTATAAAATGCACATCTATATTGGGCAGATATGCCTCTACACCACTTTCTTCCCCAGCTATAAAATCCCTGGTACTTGCAGTTTCTCCAGGCCATGCACATGTGCTTCATCTTCCTTCCAATGTCCTCCACTGTCCAGTCTCCTCCAACTCCTCCTCCCCTCTTCTTCCTGTCTTGTCTGGAAAGCCTGCCTCCTCATTTTCACCCAGTGATTAGCTATTTTTCTTTATTATCCAATCAGATAATTAATGGAAATTTCTTCACAGTGTGGTCCTAGGCCCGACATAGTTCACTTTGAACACTATCCTCAAGTACATCCATGTTTGTCACATAGGTCAGGATCTCACTATTGGGTTTCAGTGTGAGATATGATGTCACTCTCCAGCCCAGGGTGATATGGAACTCACTGTATACCCAAGGATGGTATGGAAGTCTCACATAGCATAGGCTGGCCTCAAACTGGTAGTGACCCTCTTGTCTCTATCTTTGGAGTGCTCTGGTTATAGGCATAAGTTATAACACACAGCTGATTCATTTTCTTTAAAGACTAAATAGCCTTCTTGTGTGTGTGTATGCTCCATTTTTTCTACTGATTCATCCATAATTGACACATAAAGTATTTCTGTATCTCTACTGTTATTAACAATGGTGCATAGATTGTGGGTGTGCAGGGTTATTATAGAATCTCAATTTCTGAGACTGGCGAGATTTTGCTTTTTTAAAAAACAGGCTTAAAAATATATTGATCTGATAACAGAAGACCAGGAGATACAAAGTTTAACCATTTACCTTCTCTGTTGCAGGCAAAGGTGTAGAAGGACACTTATTCTGCTGTGGCGTAAAATGTTATTATTTCATCATGGACAATAAAAAGTGGAGTGAATGTAAACAGATCTGCCAGGGTTGTAACTGTTCTCTTCTGAAGATAGATGATAAAGATGAACTGGTACCACCAATTCTTAATAACCATTTATTCTCTTAGACTCTGTCTCTATTCCTTGAATAATGAGATACTGTATCCAGTTTTTTAAGACAGAACTTTACATTTATTTTATATGATTTTCCTGTAATGTGAACCAAACTGTTCAGTAAGAGTGTATCAGGTGACTTTCTCCTGTTCCTCACATAGTGCCAAGACCCTTTGGTAGAGGACATCCTGCGACTGACAGTTATTTATTTCTATATAGTGACAACTAAATCTCCAGAGTTCATTGTATAGGGTTTGTTCTTTGGAGCTGGGAAGTGAGGCTGCCTGAGATGAATTGGATGACAACAGGGACAATAGTTGAACTCTGTGCCTGTCTGCAAAATGGAAATGATATAAGAATCATGCAAACTAATAGTTTTGCCAGCTTGCCTTATGGTGATTTTCACTGAAACTGTCCATAATTTTTGCTGCATAGTATTTTTATGTTTTGTAAAAAATGATACCCATCTTTAGAAATGAGTATTTAAAAGAAAACAAAGTTTCCAAGATTCTGACATTTTCTGTTTAAATTATTACTAATGAGTTCTCTTAAAATACAAAAATTATTTTTTAAAGAAATCATTGCAGAACCACATTGAAACTTTGCTCATTTATAATATTTACACAGTACAATACTTATATATCAATTAATACATGTTTAAGCAACAACATAAAAGAACTTTAATGTCAAATAATAGTGTGATTTTCCATTTGATAAAGTAAATATTTAAAATTATTATTATTACATTATTCACTTTACATTCCACTCAGTACCTCCTTCCCAGTCAGTTTCTCCCACAATCCTTCCCTGTATCATCTCACGTTCTCCACTGAGCAGGTAGGGACGACACAGGGTATCCCTCAGCATGACACAACAGTTCCCTTGAGGCTAGGTACATCCTCAGTCACTGAGGCCAGACCGGTAGTCCAGATAGCACAACATACCCCACATACAGGCAACAGCTTTTGGAATAGACACTGTTCCCTTCATGTTGAACCCACATGAAGACCAAACTGCACATGTGCAACATATATGAGGAGAAGTCTAGATTCAGTCCATGTATATTATTTGGTTTATAGTTCAATTTCTGAAAGCCCCATGTTTCTAGGTTAATTAATTCTGTTGGTTACCTGTAGAGTTCCTATTTTTTAGGAGCCACATAATACTTCTACTCTTCCATAAGAGTCCCCAAACCCCATCCAGTGTTTGGCTGTAGGTGTCTGTACCTGTTTGAGTTAGCAGATAGATGAAACCTCTCAGACAGAGGACAACTGTGCTAGACTTTTGACTGTGAGCATAGCAGAGCACCATCAATAATGTCAGAGATTGGTGTTTGGCCATGAGATATGTTTCAAGTTGGGCATGTCTTGGGCTATTCCCTAGTCTCTAGTTTATTCACAATCCATGCATTTCTTGTAGACAGAATAAGTTTGGGGTTGAAAGTTTTATGAGTAGGTTGGTGACCCTATAGCTCCATCAGTTCTCCTTCCTGGCCACAGGACAA
The DNA here is from genome assembly GCF_011762505.2 of Arvicanthis niloticus. Lineage (NCBI taxonomy): Eukaryota > Metazoa > Chordata > Mammalia > Rodentia > Muridae > Arvicanthis > Arvicanthis niloticus. The sequence continues at coordinate 68,153,658 of NC_047666.1, read as the reverse complement.
AGTCTCACTAGGCTTCATATCCCTAATGCTGAGTGTCACAGTGAAGGATGCACTTATTGATTCTTTGGGGCCTCCCCTATCCCGGGTCTCTTTCTCTTCCAGGAAATGTCTCCTACCTCCCAATCAGTTGCACATTCCCATTCATTTCCATTAGCATCTGTCCATCCCCGCCCTGCTGTTCCCCATACCTGAGCCCCAGATCCTGGACTCCCCTCACAATTCCCTCTCCTACCCAGTTCCCTCCCTCCATTTGCCTGATAAGACCATTATATTTCTTTTTCCAAGTGAGAGTCAAGCATCCTTGTTTGTACCCTTCTTCCTGTCCAATCTCCTTGGGTCTATATAGTACAGCATGGGCATCCTGTATTTTATAGCTAATATCAACTAAGAAGTGAGTACATACCAAGTGTGTCATTTTGAAACTGGGTTACCTTACTCAGGATGATATTCTCAAGATACATTCATCTGCCTACAAAATTCCTGTCTTTGTTTTTCATAGCTGAATATTATTTCATTTTGTAGATGTACCACATTTTCTTTATTCATTCTTCAGTTGAGGGACATCTATCTAGATTGTTTTCAGTTTCTTTCTATTATGAATAAAACTACTATAAACATAGTTGAGCAGATGTCTTTGTGGGATGGTGTAGCATCCTTTGGGTATATACCCAGCAGTGATATAGCTGAATCATGAGGTAGAACTACTCCCAATGTTCTGAGAATTGCCAAGTTGATTTCCAAAGTTATTATACAGGTTGAATGTCCAGTAGCAAGGAAGGTGTGTTCCCTTGCTCCACATCCTCACTAGCATGTGCTTTCACTTGAGTTTTTGATCTAAGACAATCTTGACTGGTAGTATATGGAGTCTCAGAGTTATTTTGAATTGAACTTTCCTAATGACTAAGGACTTTGAATATTTAGCTAAGTGCTTCTAGGCTATTGGAGATTCTTGTCCTGAGAATTCTCTGTTTAGCTAAGCCTTAGAAGATACAATAGAAGAAATTGATACATTCAAAAAATATTAAATCTAAACAATTTCTAACACAAAACATCCAGGATAACTGGGATACTATGAAAAGACCTAACTTAAGAATAAGAGAAATAGAAGAAGGTGAAGATTCCTATCTCCAAACCCAGAAAATATTTTCAAAAAATCATAGAAGAAAACTTTTCCAATCTAAAGCAAGAGGTGCTTGTAAGCATAAATGAATCTTATAAAAAATAAATTAGACTGAACCAGAAAAGAAAGTTCTCCTGCCACATAATAATCAAAATACAAATTATGCAGAGCAAAGAAAGAATATTAAAAGCTGCAAGGTAAAATGGGCAAATAACACACAAAGACAGACCTATCAGAATTACACACATCTTCTCAACAGAGACTCTAAAAGTTAGAAAGGGCTGGACAGATATATTGAAACCTATAAAATACCACAGATGCCAACCTAGACTACAATACTCAGCAAAACTCTCAACCACCATAGATAAAGAAAAAAAGATATCTCAAGACAGATCCAAATTCAAAGAATATCTATCTGCAAATCCAGATTTGCAAAAAAATACTAAAAGGAAAGCTCTAACTCAAGGATAATAACTACATTCAAGAAAACATAGGCAAAAATAATTCATACAAACCAAAATAAGGACACACACGCATGCACACACACATGTTTGACATAATTATATTTAATTGCAAACATATTTTAAGATGTAATCTGCCACTTAATGATATCTTCATCATGCTACTCAAATGTCACTCGTAAGATACCCTAAATACTTCCAAATACCTCCCGATCATCTCCTCAGTTCTGTCACTTCTGGATCTAAAGTAGGAAAAATTCCTGTCTGGAGAATGGAGCTTCATGCATAGCATTCCACACAGCAGTCCTTATGACTTTTTTTGAAGACAGGCCATTACTTCCCATATGCTTCTGTTGCATTTAGGAATGCACATTTGAATAATGTCATGGAGCATCAGACATTGTTTAATGGTTTCTGTATTTTTTAGGCCTTTAGCAGGAAGATTGTAACTTCACAGACAGGCTTGGCTATATCATGAGACTTGGTCTAAGAAAAACATTCACAAATCATGTTATGAACACAGTATCTTAGAACAACTGAAGTTTTTAATTACAAAAAATTCATTGAACTGATATCAGTTTTAATATAAATGGGCTACTAGTAGAAAGTCACTTTAGAAAATGAACATGGTATGACTGAGTGGTGGGAGGACAGCAGAGAATGACACAGGAATGCTGGGAAAATTTCCTGCTTGTTCTTCTCTCATCCAACAGACAGAATTTTCATCATAATATGTGTTGCTTCCTTTATAGAATTTCCTTCGGCTCCATATTACTGAAGTCAATTACTGGATTGGGTTGTCATATGATAAAGGAAAAGTGGAACGGGCATGGATTGACAGTGGCCCATCTAAACTGTGAGTTTCTAGACCCTTCAGATTCTCACACTGATGTGGGAATTGGGAGGATTGTGTTCAAAGGCTTTTCTCTCATTACATGGCTTTCCTCATTTTCTATGGAGCTCATGAGTAAGGACAAGTGCATAAGGCAGTCTCTGAGCAAGTTTTACAGTGGGGAGATGTATGGTCTAGAAGATGACCAAAAGTAGATTAATACTGCATACATCTCAAGACTGTGTCTTCTAAGATGCACAGGGAACTAGTAAGTCAACAAATTGAGATAGTTTGAAGTGACTAAATTATTATGACAAATACAATGAGCCTGGGTCTCTCAGACATTCAGGTGACATTTTTTTTTATTATTGTTAGTTTATATAATTGTTGGTTATTTATAAATAAAAAAACATGTTTATATATGTACATACATATGTATGCCTAATTTCCATTTCAAGTTGTGTAAACTCCAAGTTTTCTGTTTATTTATAATCTGTTAGTAAACTGTTCATTGATTATCTTTATTAATACTATTTCTTTTTCTTGAGTATCTCACATACATAAAATATGATCATGCTACCCACATACAACCATTAGAGCATCCTCTGCATAAGTTCTAATATGTGCCCAGCTAACTATGTCTTCATAGTTAACTGTTCAATGGGGCATGGTTGTAGGCTATCTATTGGAGCTATGAAACACACTAGTGTCCACACCCTCAAAACAAAATGAATCTTTTTCTAGCAGTAGTTACCTAACAATAGTGATTTCTTATCATGTAAAACACCCTTCCCCATCTTTTCAGAAACTATCTTGTCCAGAAGGCTGCGATTCACAGTGCTCTTTCCATTCTCTATGTCTTACCTTCTTTCTATGTCCTCTTTTCTGCTGTTCCCTGAGTCTTGCTGATGGTATGGAGAGGAAAAAGTAGATGTAGATATCTACTTTAGGGCTAAGCATGTATTCTCTTCTCTTAACCTTAAGTGCTTTAACTAATTCTGTCTCTCTGCACTGAATTCTTCCCATTGTAAAAGAAGCTCCTTTGATGGAAGATGAGGGCAACCCAGATCTAGGCCATAACGATAAATGTTAAGAATGCAACTTAACCCCTGATTACATAGCAGAGTGGTTTCAGGTGTTTCCTACATAGGTCCTAGGACCACCCTCAATCTTATGCTTTTGATTTGGATTTCAACACCACACATGATTTTCTTGTGGTAAAAGCCATATATCCAATAAAAGGGCATCTATTTATTCTATAACAATGGAAATACTGGGCACATATTGCCTAGGAGGTCAGCATCACTGGATGAAGTGTAGGGTCCAGTGCAGGATAGGACTACTCCTATTTTTTCTCCCCTGCAACCTGCAAAAGAACCTTGTCATCCTTTGAAAGCCAGTCCATGGGAAGATATTTCAATATTGGTTTGAGATTGACTTCTCTTGTGCTGATGTCAAAGTGTAGAGTATTTCCAGCAATAGGGCCTTACCAGGTCATTATGGTAATCAAGGGCAGTAGCAATTGCCTGTGCTGCATGGTGGACCTTTGTTATCTCCATGACCAGTATTTCCTGTGGAAGTATCCTTTGCCTTGAACTTTGGTTTTCTTCTAAAAACAAATCTTCTGTAATTGTAACTTTTTTGTAAAGTTAAATTTTATTTTTATTACGTTTTCCACAGAGTATATTTTGATTAGGTTCCCTTCCCACTACACACTCCCTGTTCCTCCCTACCTTTCTAACCATTCAACTTCATGTTATTTCACTCTCTCCCAAAACAACAATAGCAACAACAATAAAAAACAACAACAAAAAAAACAAAAAATAAAATCAATCAAATAAGCAAAATAATAAAAAACCCAAGAACACAAAAATGGCCTCAAAACAAACAAGCAAACACACAAACAAAATCACATACACAAAATTCTTCAAACCAATGTGAAACTATAGAGTGTGTTTTGTGTTAGTCTACTATAAGTTTACTAACTCTTGGATTATCATAAAGCCTTTTGTACATATTTAGTATTGGTTAATCCATTCTTTACTCTCTCCAGTCCCTTATTTTTCAGTACTCATCCAACTTTGTCCTTGAAACCTCATAATCTGCCTCCATGCTATGTATTTATCATTTTTTTCTGACTTTTAATATTTTTAGGAATACAAATTATAAAAAAATCACCTCAAAATTCTGTGTTTTCCCTTAATAACTTTCCTAGGTATTTAGATGTTATGTTATTTTTATACTATTTAAAAATAAATTTAATTTTATTGTATTGTTGATATTTTGAGGTAGTGATTCATCTCACCCAGGCTGTTCTTGAACTCCTGATCCTCATGTCTCCATCTCTCATGTCTTTGCAATGCTGGCAGGCATGTCTGACCTGTCTATTATCTTTTGAAAGATATCAGTCATACATATATTAAAAATGTTAGTTGGTAATCCTATTGTCTGTCCTTTTGTGCGTTTAATGTACTGTTTCTGTTGTCTTCTGTTCATGATGTCATTTTCTTTTGGGCATTCATTGGGTTTCTTCTTCAGAAGCTACAGAAACTGTCTCTGGCACGGTGCAATGATAAGTTGTTGCAGGAATCATTAATTCAGTAAGGAAGTCTAGTAGTCAGAAGGCTTCTGTTGCCACCACAAGCATTTTCTTTAATGTAAAGATGGAAAAGCTTGTCAATTTGTTACAATGACAACTTCTAATGAGTGAGGAGCTGTGAACCTAACTTGTGTTTCTTGTGTACAGATCTAGGTGAGCATCACTATTGAGAGTAAAGTTAAGAGCACATGTGTAGGGTGGTGGGCTGTGAGAGGCAACTGGGTGCCTGGTCAAGCATAGGCCCCAAACCCTAGACCTTAATGGGATGACTTTGTTCCTGGGCCCCTGTTTCCTTTCACTTAGGTTTACCCCTCAGAGGTTTGTGTCACCCAGCACAGGTAGAGGGCAAGACTACAGGACTCAGCCTCTAGATCTCCATATTAATGAGATACCTAAAGGCCAGAGGGTGTAGACAATTAAGTATTCCTTCACAGACCCTCCTCCCTCCCTCCCTATTTAAGTCATGCCCACCCTGAGAAATGAGAGGGGTACAGCCAGATTCATCCACTTTATGCCATGACAATAAACCTTTTAACATCATGAACTTCCTTGTGTCTTTTGAGCTTGCCATGGAGAACCATGGAGGGGAGCTCACACTACCAAGCTGCTGCCTAATCTCCCACTGAGGACTTTTCTACATTCCCACTGTGGTGGCTGCCGACTTGACCCAGCTAGCTGAGCCAGCCAAGCGGGTGCCTTAACCAAGAGTCTCTGACCCACGGAGCATTGCCTGGGTTTCTCTCTCTCATTTCTCTTGGCTGTGGGCTAGTCCAGCTTGTATGTCCAGCGCATATGCCCTTGTTCTTCAGCAGCTCCCAGTGGCATCTGGGAGACCAAGGACAAAAACCACTGGCCTCGTTTGTCAGCTGCCTAGGCCCAGAGATTCCCACTCAGAAGCCCTGCCCCGGTGGAACTTCTGACTGAGACCTCTCCACACCAGGGCGTGTGGAGAGAACTCAGTCAAATTCCCATGCTTTTGCCTCCCTGAGCAGAGGCAGACATGCTGGATCCACAATTCTGCCCAACAGGACCCACGCCCTTGAGTTCGAGCTAACAGCCCCACACTCATAATGCAGAATATGTGCTTCACGTGTATCTGTGAATAGTTAGTGTCTTTTGGATCCTTTTCTTCTTTGTCCATGTTCAACACACAACTTTAATTGATTTTACTCAAATGAAATCTCATAGCTGTCTAATGTTTACCTCCATTCCTTCTGTATCTCCGCTCTCCTGTCTATTATTCCTGTGCAATATGGTTTCATTAATCTACCTTTTCTCTTCCTACAGTAAATTTAAACACTTTGTTTCATCCTCAATTTATTCTAACTTTAAAGAAAAGCAATCATTTGTAAAAAGTTTTATCTCTTTATGATTGCAGCCCCTTAGATTTTGACTGATTTCATTCTCTGCCTAGTGTTTTCTGATGTAGATTCCCACTACACTAGCTTGGTTCAAAGTCATTGTATTTTCCAGACATTCTTGATTTCCTAATCAGCCTGAATTCATCACTTAGTATTCAAATGACCATTTTACATAGATTCACTATTCTTGCACTATTAGGACAAAGACTGGCTGCCAGGCTATGCTGATCATCTCAAGTCAGCTCTGCTGAAGCCTAAGCCTGTATAGGAATCTGCTTCCTGACTGTTCATAACTGTATTGAGTGATGTTTTAATTATTAGTCAATATTTGATTAGGTTATCACTTTACATCCTAGTCTGATGGGGGTTATAACCCTCTTAATTCAGCCTCCCAAATGGTGAGGTTGGAGGCCTAGCCTTTCCTAATGTTGTATATTTTAGTCAAGATTTTAAATTATGTTTAACAAAGAATGTAGTTGTGACACTTAATACAACATCCTGCAGAGATTGCAGTTGTGTTGCATGAAGGGAATTCAGTTAATCATTATGTTTCAGTGAAGTCCCATTGTTTCTGGGTGAGCAAGAATCTCAACAGCAGTCACAAACCCTCTTCTGTGACTGTATAGCAATCCTCACCTATCTCCTTAAAATGAAGGCATATGAGATCTTGTCATGTGTGTCATATAACTTATTTCTTCTTTTCATCTATCTTATTTTGCAAAAATATCAGAGCAATCAACTTTAATATAAAATTATCTTATAGAAATTTGGAAAATAAATTAACTTCCTAATGAAAAATTAACATTACAGACATTATGAGGAGTTAAGTTTTGATCAAAATACCAGGTCTCTTTTTCATTTTTATTTCATTTGTTTTTGTGTCATGTACACACATATGCATGTGAATTCCACAGCAGGAATGTAGCTAGAAGGCAATTAGAGAATTATTTCTCCCCTACTTTGTAGGGTCTGAAGTCTAATCTCAGGTTGTCAGGTTTGGTCAGTCATGCTAACGACTAAAGACCATTTTAATGAATTTAAGGAAATTAAAACTTTTATTGATACTGTACACTTTGATCAATAAACATTGTTTTAAAAGCCTGCACCTAAATCAATATAAGATTCAAACTCAAGTAACTGCCCATTATCTTTTTAGTTTTATAAGGTTATTCTTTTTAATTATTTTATTTTTTTGCATTCGAGTCATTGTCCAGCCCACGGTCCCCTTCCTACAGGTTCTCATGAAATTCCTCCTCATTCTTGCCTCTGGAAGGGTTCTCCCCTCCCCAAAGGGCTCTCTGTCCCTGGGGTCTCAAATGCCTGGAGGATTAAGCACATATTCTCTTACTGAGGCCAAAGTAGTCATTCCTCTGCTATATATGTGCAAGGAGCTTCTGACTAGCCCATGTATACTTACTGGTTGGTAGCTCAGTCTCTGGGAGCTCCCTGGGGTCCAGTATAGTTGAACTGCTGGTCTTCCTATGGGGTCACCCACCCCTTCAGCTTCTTCAGTCCTTCTCCTATCTCAACCATAAGGGTGCCCAACATCAGTGAAATGGTTGGGCATTAGCATATGGGTTTGTCTCAGTCACTTGCTGGTAGGGCCTCTCAGAGGACAGATTATTGTATCACCCCAGGGATGGAGGTATTGTGTATGCTACAAAAGTAGGACCAGCAAATTTTGCAGAGCAAGGCAAATAAGCTGCACACTGCATTAAATGTGCCTTCAAGCTCATGCCCAGTTTGATTGTTGTGCTGAACTTCTGCAATGATGGACAATGATGTGGAAGTTTTAGCAAAAGAATTTTTTTTCTTTTCCCATGCTGCTTTGGTCACAGTGCTTTATTATAGCAATAGAAAACATCAAACAAAAGCAGTGAAATATTTTCACCTTTTAAAGTTGTTTCCTACCCCTTGCCTTGAAACCTGGCCCTAGGCAATCAGACATGTGCTCTCTTGTACTATAAATGAGTGTGTGCTAGTGCAAAGTGTCATATGCTCTGCACAGATTTGTGACTGACTCCTTATTTCTGTACATCTTTACATATTATAGTTGTCACTAAGATGTTTTATGTAAATCAAGCTGTTTTCTTAGATGGTGTTTCATTCTTTTAGTTACAAAGCACTTTTATACTGCACAAAAATATTCCACAATCATATTACTTTTATTTGTTCAAATTACTATTTATTTCTTATTCTGCTACCTAGCCCAGGCTGTCCCAGATCTCACAATCGTTCTGTTTTTGTGACCATTTCCTCTGTGTTCTAGTGTATTTTTTTTATTTAGCTGCATTTTTTAACAAAAGCATATATGTGGTATCTATTATAACATCCCAAGAAAAAAGAGTTGTGTTGCATATAATGTTCAGAAGATAACCATGTTTCCATGAACCCATTAGCTATGAGGTAAAGAAGAAGAAAGGGAAATAGTCCAAAACATTAGTTACAAGCCCTCAGCTGTGACTATATTTCTAATATACCCTTTCTTCTTAAAACACAAACATAAGGTGCCACACACATCTGTTTTACTATTACCCTATCATTTTATTGACAAAATATAAATGTGAAACAGGTTTAGGTAAAGCAGTTCTTTAGAAATATTGAAAATCCATTTAACTGCTGTCCATATAATTGTAAGTATGAAATCAGATGGAAACTTTTTGTGTGATCCTGAGACCATTTCTTGTCAATAATTTTAGAGAAAACAAAATATTTTGGTGGTGAACTTATGATTAATAGTTCTATAATCTGTATACTTCGGCCAATGGAATTTTTAAAATCATGATTTATTTCTGTGAATGTTAAAAATTAAACAGTTACCAATTTTTGTTTTTGTTCTTCAGTGCCTTGAACATAACGAAAGACAATGTAAAGCGTGAAAGATGTATGTTCTTATCTAAAACAAGATTAGAAAATAATAAGTGTGAAGATTCCTACCACTGTATTTGTGAAAAGAGAATGGATAAGTTCCCTAATTGACTCTCCAACAAGATTTAAAGGTAAAAATGAAATGTGCTGGTTCTCATTTGCTTCCTGTAATAATTTGTGATGGCTTAAAAACAAGTGTTTTGTTCACAGGACATAGTCCACTGTGTAATCAGAGAGATGAGCTGGAAGAGGTTGGAAATATTCTCTGGAATATGATGTGACAGAGCAGAGGCTTCTTCCTTTTTGACAGAGACCGGACACATCTCTGTTACATGGACGCACTTTGCCCAAAAGCCTCCAGGACTAGCTCTTTTTGCTTTCTTGAACTCTTATGAAACCTAATAAAGAAACCTAATAAACACACTGAGTATTTCATTATGATTAAAATACATCTTATTTGAAAGCACACATATGAGAATGTAGTTGTAGGTTTTGGTTTCTCAATTGTTAATCAAGTAGGTTTTGTTTGTTTTGCTTTTGTTTCATTTAGAAGTTTTTCTCAATGTTATAAATATTCCTTTTGGTCATAAAATATAATTTCAAGTTTGATGAACAGTTGCAAGCATAGTTCAAGGAAATGCTAATTATCTTTTATCCAAGGCATCAGTTGTCCTACTGACCTGCTTTGATCTATCTATGATGAGTTGAGGCCTTATAGAAGTGGGGCTAATAATTGAAGTTGCAGAGATGTAGTGGCTTACAGTGTGATACTGGCAATTAGGAGGCTCAGACGTGACTGCTGAAAAATCAATACAGTGAGATCCTATGTCATATAATCAAACAAACCAAACAAAATGAAGACACACATGTTCTTCAATATTTTCCAGGGACAACGCTTTATATTATACAACTGTACTAATGATCAAACTCAGGACAATTAGTATTGATACAGTAACTTGTTCTAATCTAGGATAAATGTACCTATCCAATGACTGGATAATATCACTCTATCCACTGACTGGATATGTCACTTCCTCCATGTTCAGGGTACTGTGCATTCAGTGATGGTATTAGTTTACTGTTCTTTTCTCCTGAGTAGGTTTTTATGTTTTCTGGTGGTTTGTTTTTGGCATTAATTTTGTTTGTTTGTTTATTTGGTTGGTTGGTTGGTTGGTTGATTGGTTGGTTGATTGGTTGGTTGGTTGGTTGGTTGGTTGGTTGGTAGAGGTTTTTTTGTGTGTTTCTCTTTAGAGAACTTCTCCATGCTTTACCCTAGCTGTCCTGGAACTCCTTCTCTGTAAAACAGGCAGAATTGGAACTCAGAAATTCATTTGCCTCTGTCTCATGAGTGCTGAGATTAAAGATATGTTCATGGTTTTGGTTTTTACTGTCATAATTTCAAAATCATCTTCCGAAGTGAGACTTTGTATGTGAAAAATACACCCACTTTATGTCATGAGAAATGTGCACACACACACACACACACACACACACACACACACAACTTGGATCTTGCTGTATAGATAAGGCTGCCCTCAAACTCACAGAGATTTGTTCTTGCCTCCGAAGTGCTGGGATTAAAAACATGTGGTACCATACCCAGCTGAGAAATGTGGGTTTTAATAAATAAGCTCTTTTCTTAATCTTGATCATATCCAAAGAGAGCATTTCCTTCCTTCTCTCAAAGTCCTTTCTTGTCCCTGGCTGTGTTCTTACACTGGAAATTACTTCTATTTCCATTAAACCTTTGTATATGCCTTCTTTCTTCTCAGCCAGCTTTTAACATTAACTTACAATTTATTATTTTTAAAAAATAATATTTATTAATCTTTAATAATATTATACCCTCTTAACCCCCTATAAACTCAATTCTATCTTCTATTTCTTTTCTTTTCTTTTCTTTTCTTTTTTTTTTTTGGAACCCTTCAATCCAAGTTGTGTTGTCCAGCAACTCCTAGGTGTGGGACCTGTCCTGGAGCTGGTTCACTAAAAATATTGACAAATTTAAAAACTTTCTGATCAATTAACCAAAGTATACTGATAGGATCCAAGTTAGTAAGATCAGAGACCAAAAGTGAAATATTATAACAGGCACAGAGGGAAACTCGGGGGATCATAAATACATATGTTAAAAAATTAATGTTTACTTACTCAGGTGACCATTAGCTGCCACTAACTTTGGAACACAGGAGAAACACTTCCAGATTCTTTTATGAAGTCAGAGAGAGGGTTTTTAGAATTGAATATCATCTAACAGATTTTTTTCTTTAATAAATATGAAATGACATTTACTGGTGATTGTTCTGGTTTGAAGTTTACTTTGCCAGATATTAAAGTACCTGTGGTTGCTTGATTCTTAGTTTTGTTGCTTGGAATATATTTTCCATTATTTCCTCATAAGTGGTGTGTGTGTGTGTGTGTGTGTGTGTGTGTGTGTGTGTGTGTGTGTGTGTTCTCCTGCCTTGGTGTCAGATAGTTGGATTGTTTGTTACAAAAGGATCCTTCCTGAATCAGTATGGGAGATTCAACATGGTATTCACACTTCTGTAATTACATCAGGAATGGATGCAGTGATTGAGACTGAAAAGGTAAAAATATGAATCATTACAAGCAACCTTTCGTTCTATTCACCTGGACTGTTAGCTTTAATTGATATGCTTATCAGTCATTATTAATTATTTATTATAATTGCCCCTTTATCTTTAGACTCCATTTCAAACATATAGATAATAGAATATAAGCCCAGGCAGTTGTTTTATACAGAGATATGTAATGGCAGTATGTTTTCATGTAATTTGAGCAAAAGTGTGCAATGAAAGTCTTCCAGGATGCTCCTACTTCTAGCTTAGTGGCAGGACACTGGGTCTGTTATAGGAGACTTGCTTACCAAAGTGATACTTATGTCTTAGTAATCTCATTGTCTTCTCAGAAATCTGCAAGACAACACATTTTTCCTGAATCATCTTAACCCTTTGGTTCAGCACATCCTGTAACTGATAGTTATCTTCATTGAGTGCCATCTACATCCCCAAGGCCATAGTCTAGGCCTTGCTATTTGTAACCCAGAAGTGAGGCTTCCTGAGATGAGTAATTGAATGGCAACAGGGAAATAACTGACCTCTGTGTCTGTCTACAGAATGGAAATTATATAAGAACTATGGAAGTGAGTGGATTCTAAGTGTTAACCCTTGGTGATATTCAATGGATCTGTCCATAATATGTACTTCCTAATATTCTTATGTTTTATAAAACATATCTGTCTTTTAAAATGGGTACAAATTGGAAAGGAAGAAGTCAAAGTATCACTATTTACAGATTACATGATAGTACACTAAAATGACCCCCAAAATTTCACCAGAGAATTCCTAGACCTGATAAACAACTTCCTCAAATTGCCTGGATATGAAATTAACTCAAACAAACCAATGGCCTTCCTCTAATCAAAGGATAAACAGGCTGAGAAAGACATTAGAAAATGACACCCTTTACATAGTCACAAATAATATAAAATTGGTGTGACTCTAACCAAGCAAGATCTGCATGACAAAAACTTCAAGTCTATGAAGAATTTCTTTCATAGACTTGAAGAAAGAAATTCTTCATAGAGTTAGAGTAATTTGAAAATTCATCTGGAATGACAAGAAATCCAGGATAGTGAAAACTATTCTCAACATTAAAAGAAGGGATGGATTAAATCACTATGCCTGACCTCAAGCTGTATAACAGAACAATAGTGCTAAAAACCCTATGGTAGCTATCTGGTCTGTGCTGGTGCCCTTTGCAGACATGAAGCACCAGCTCTTCACCTAATCCTACAACATCCAGAGGAGGCTGGACTCCCAGGAGCTCTAAAACGCCCAGGATCATAGGTGAGGAGGACTCGAGACATCCCTTCCCAACAGGGAGTAAGTGGAACCCTCTGCGACCCAGAAACTTACACCTGGCCAGTGGCATGGGGTTCTTCTGGTCTGCGCTGGTACACTGAGCAAACCTTGGGAGCCAGGACTTCACCCAATCCCACAACACCCAGAAGAGCCTGGACTCCTAGGAGCTCTAACACACCCAGGAATATAGGATTATAGGATCACAGGATCTTAGAGGCTTTGTCACACCAGGATTTCAGGATCCCAGAGGCAGCCTGACTCCCATTCTTAAATCTAGGATCTCAGGATCTCAGGATCTCAGGATCTCAGGATCTCAGGATCTCCTCAGGATCTCAGGATCTCAGGATCTCAGTATCTCAGTATCTCAGGATCTCAGGGTCTCAGGGTCTCAGGGTCTCAGGGTCTCAGGGTCTCAGGGTCTCAGGGTCTCAGGGTCTCAGGATCTCAGGATCTCAGGGTCTCAGGATCTCAGGATCTCAGGGTCTCAGGATCTCAGGATCTCAGGATCTCAGGATCTCAGGATCTCAGGATCTCAGGATCTCAGGATCTCAGGATCTCAGGATCTCAGGATCTCAGGATCAAAGAGACAGCTTGATTCTGAAAAGTTCTGACACAACCAAGATAACACAAGAGAAAGGTTCTAGTCAGAGACAGTGAGTGCAGGTAGTACTAAAGATAATCAGATGGCAAAAGGTAAGGGCAAGAACATAAGCAACAGAAACCAAGGTTACTTGGCATCATCAGTACCTACTTCTGCTACCATAGCAAATTCTTAATACCCCATCATACCTGAAAAGCAAGATTCAGATTTAAAATCACTTATCATAATGATAGAGGACTTTAAATAACTCCCTCAAAAAAATACAGGAGAACATAGGTAAACAACTAGAAGCAATTAATGAAGAAACACAAAAACGCCTTAAAAAACAATTACTAGAAAATACAGTCAAACAGGTGAAGGAATTAAACAAAACCATCCAGGACATAAAAGTGGAAGTAGAAACAATAAAGAAATCACAAAGGGCGACTACCCTGGAGATAGAAAACCTAGGAAAGAGATCAGGAGTCATAGATCACTAACAGAATACAAGAGATAGTAGAGAGATATCCAGTGCAGAATATATATATATATATTTGACACAGCTGTCAAAGAAAATGCAAAATGCAAAAATCTCTTAACCCAAAACATTCAGGAAATCCAAGACACAATGAGAAGACCAAACCTAAAGATAATAGGTGTAGAAGAGAGTGATGATTCCAAGTTGAATGGCCAGTAAATATCTTCAACGAAATTATAGAAGAAACTTCCCTAACCTAAAGAATGAGATGATTATGAACATACAGGAACCCTATAGAACTCCAAATAGATGAGACGAGAAAAGAAATTCCTCCCTTAACACAATAAATAAAACACAAAATTCACAAAACAAAGAAAGAATATTAAAAGCAGTAGGAAATAAGTCAAGTAACTTATGAAGACAGACCTATCAGAATTACATCAGACTTATCACCAGACTAGAAAATCCAGAAGATCCTGGACACATGTCATACAGACCATAAGAGAACACAAATGCCACCCCAGACTACTATATCCAGCAAAATACTCAATTACCATAGATGGAGAAACCAAGATATTCCATGACATAACCAAATTTACACAACATCTCTCCACAAATCCAGCCCTACAAAGGATAATAGAGGAAAAACTCCAACACAAGTAGGAAAATTACACCCTAGAAAAAGCAAGAAAGTAATCTTCCAACAAACCCAAAAGAAGATAGCCACACAATAATAATTTCTCCTCTAACAGCAAAAATAACAGGAAACAATAATCACTTTTCCTTAATATCTCTTAACATCATGAACTCAATTCCCCAATAAAAAGACATAGACTAATGGCCTGGATATGCAAACAGGACCCAGGATTTTGCTGCATACATGAAACACACTTCAGTATCAAAGACAGTCACTACCTCAGAGTAATGGGCTGAAAACAATATTCCAAGAAAATAATCCCAAGAAACAAAGCTGGAGAAGCCATTCCAATATTTAATAAAATCAACTTTCAACCAAAAGTTAACACACTGTAAGAAAGGTCACTTTATACACATCAAAGAAGAAACTACCAATTCTAATTCTGATTATCTATGCTCCAAATGAAAGGAAACCCACATTCATAAAAGAATCTTTACTAAAGCTCAAAGCACACATTGCATCTCACACAATAATAGTGGGAGACAACACCCTGCTCTCACCAATGCACAGATCATGGAAACAGAAAGTTAACAGAGACATAAAAAGCTTAGAGAAGTTATGAACCAAAAAATTTTAGCAGATGTCTAGAGAATATTTCATCCCAATACAAAAGAATATACCTTATTGTCAGCTCCTCATGGTACCTTATCCAAAACTGAACATATAACTGGTCACAAAACAAGCCTCCAGATATACAAGAAAATTGAAATAATTCCATGCATCCTATCAGATCATCACAGACTAAGGCTGGTCTTCAATAATGACCAAAAAAGGGGAAAGCACACATACACATGAATACTGAACAATGCTCTATTCAGTGATATCTTGGTCAGGGATGAAATAAAGTAAGAAATTAAAAACTTTTTAAAATTTACTGAAAATGAAAGCACATCATACCAAAACTTGTGGGACACATGAAAGCAGTGTGAAGAGGAAAACTCAGAGCTCTAAGTGCCTACAGAAAGAAACTGGAGAGAGCATCCACTAGCAACTTGATAACACACCTGAAAGCTCTAGAACAAAAAGAAGCAAATACACCCAACAGGTGCAGATGACAGGAAATAATCAAATTCAGTGCTGAAATCAACCAAGTAGAAACAAATAGAACTACACAAAGAATCAACAAAATTAGGAGCTGATTCTTTGAGAAAATCAACAAGAGAGATGACTCATTTGCCAGACTAAACAGAGGGCACAGAGATAGTATCCAAATTAATAAAATTAGAAATGAAAAGAGAGACATAGCAGCAGAAACTGAGAAAATTAAAAAAATAAAACCATCAGATCTTAAAATAAAAGCCAATACACAATAAAACTGAAAAATCTGGAAAAAAACAGAAAAAAAATTTTTCTTGGTTTTTTAAAATTTTTTTTATTGGGTATTATATTTACAAAATACTCAAGAGAGCAAATATGGAGCTAAAGTGTGGGATAGAAACCAAAGGAGGAGCTGTCTAGAGACCATTCCACCTGGGTATCCATCCAATGGGCAGTCACCAAAGGTAGATGCTGATGTGGATGTCAGAAAGTGCATGCTGACAAGAGCCTGAAATATTCAGAGGCAGATGCTCACAGCTAAGCATTGATCTGATCAAGGGGTTCCCAATGGAAGAGTTAGAACGAAGACTGAAGGAGCTGAAAGTGTTTGTGGCCCCATGAGGAGAGCGACAATACCAACCAACCAGAGCTCCCCAGGGTCTAAACCACCTGCCTGGGGGCACACTGGGAGGGACCAATGATTCCATCAGTATATGTAGAGGAGGATGGCCTTTTTGGGCATAGGTGGGAGAGGAGATTCTTGGTCCTATGAAGGCTGAACACCAGCACACCAGCGGGGGAGAATTCGAGGGTGGGGAGGTGGGAGTGGGAGGTTGGTGGCAGCACATCCTCATGGAAGCAGGAGGAGGGGGATCTGATAGGGGGTTCCTTTGTGGTGGGGGGGATGGGGTAAGGGAATAAAACCTGAAATGTAAATATAATTCCACACTTGGTTTTCCTTGTTCATGAGCTTCACGTTGTCTGTGAGTTGAATTGTGGCTATTTCAAGCTTTTGGGCTAATATCCACTTATCAGTGAGTAAATACCATGTGTGTTCTTTTGTGATTGTGTTACCTCACTCAGGATATTTTCTAGTTCTACCCATTTACCTAAGAATTTATCAAATTCATTATTTTTAATAGCTGAATAATACTCCACTGTGTAAGTGTACCACATTTTTTGTATCCATTCCTCTGTTGAAGGACATCTGGGTTCTTTCCAGCTTTCTGGCTATTATAAATAAGGCTGCTATGAACATAGTGGAGCATGTGTCCTTGTTATATGTTGGAGTATCTTCTGGGTATATGCCCAGGAGTGGTATAGCTGGGTCCTCATTAATGCTATGTCCAATTTCCTGAGGAATCTCCAGACTGATTTTCAAAGTAGTTGTACCAGCTTGCAATCCCACCAACAATGAAGGATTTTCTAGACAGATACCAGGTACCAAAGTTAAATCAGGATTAGATAAGACATATAAACAGTCCCATAACCCTGCAAGGGATTGCAAGCTTTTTGCCATGTGCCACAGAGCCTCAGGACGGATCTCCATATTAATGAAATACCTAAAGGCCAAAGGGGCATAGCCAATTAAATGTTCTTTCCCAGACACTCCTCCTTACGAAAGGTATTTAACTGCAGGCCTACCCTGAAAATACAGGGGTATAGTTTCATTAATTTTCTGAGAATGCAATAAAAGTCTTAAGACCATAGTATATTTCTCTTCTTTAAAATCCACCATGGGAAAGGGTGGAGCAGGCCTTCATCTATTGAGCTGCTCTAACCTCACACAGAAGAACTCTCTGCTTTCCCAGACACAGAGACATCCAGTCACCCACACCAACCCAGCCATGACCCAGCCAAGTAAGACATCATGACCAAGAATCTTCATTCTCACAGAGGCAGCCAGAGATCATCCTTCCCCTCTCCTCCCCTGCTGTGGGCAGATCTTGCCCATATGGACCACTTTGGTCTCAGCCCTTCTGCAGCCTACTGGCTGAACATGAGAGCCCAAGTGCCTGAGAACCAGCTGATTCCTGGCCACATTTTGGACCAGGAACCCTTAAGCCAAGATCCCTGGGTCACCACAGGACATCAGACTGTGCTCCTCTACCCTGCGTAAAGTCCTACAGCTTCTCACAGCCTGATGAACACTCAGAATCAGCATGGAGTGAGCACAGTCAAATTCCAGTGTCTCTGTCCCCACAAGAGGCCCTAGCCATGAGGCTAGACAGAGGCAGGACCCAAACATCAACCCATACACACTACAACCCACAATTCCATAAAATAGAAATGAAAGGAACACTACACAATTCATTTTATGAACCCACAATTATATTCATACCTAAACCATACAAAGACCCAAAGAGAGAGAACTTCAGACCAATCTCCCTTATGAATATTAATGCAAAAATACTCAATAAAATTCTTGAAAACCTAATCCAAGACATATCAAAACAGTCATCCATCCTGATCAAGTAGGCTTTATCCCAGGAAACCAGGAATGGTACAATATATGGAACCAAGCAACCATCAAAGTAATCCATTATATAAACAAACTCAAAGAAAAAAACCACATACTCATTTCACTAGATGCTGAGAAAGCATTTAACAAAACTAAATATCCCTTCATGGTATAACACTTGGAAAATCAGAAATTCAAGTCCCATACCTGAACATAGTAAAACCAATATACAGCAAACCAGTAGCCAAAATCAAATTAAATGGGGAGAAACTTGATGCAATCCCACTAAATTCAGGGACTAGACAAGGGTGTCCACTCTCTTCCTACATATTCAATATAGTACTCGAAGTCCTAGCCAGAGCAACTAGACAACAAATGGAGGTCATTGGAGAGGAATAAGTCAAAGTATTACTATTTGTAAATTATATGATAGTATACATAAATGACCCCAAAACTTCAACCAGAGAACCCCTAAACCTGATAAACAATTTCAGCAAAGTGGCTGGATATAAAATTAAGTCAATCAAATCAGTAGCCTTCCACTAATCAAAGGATAAACACGCTGAAGAAGAAATTTGTGAAACAACATCCTTCACAAGGTGAAGGTCACATATAATATAATATATTTTTGTGTGAATCTAACCAAGCAAGTAAAAGGTCTGTACAACAAAAACTTTAAGTCCCTGAAGAAAGAAATCAAAAAAGATCTCAAAAGATGGAAAGAACTCTCATGCTCCTGGACTGGCAGGACTAATATAGTAAAAATGGCCATCTTGCTAAAATCAATATACAGATTCAATGCAATCCCTATCAAAATTCCAATTCAATTCTTCATACAGTTAGAAAGAGCAATTGTAATTTCATTTGGAATAACAAAAAAAAAAAAAAAAAAAAAAAAAAAAAACCAACAAAGCGAAAACTATACTCAACAATAAAAGAAATTCTGGGGGTATCACCATCCCAGATCTCAAGCTGTACTACAGAACAATAGTTATAGAAACTGCATGCTGTTGGTTCAGAGACCGGCAGGAAGATTAATGGAATAGAATTGAAGAAGCAGAATGAACCCACACACCTATGATCACTTGATCTATGACAAAGGAGCTAAAACCATCCAGTAGCAAAAGATAGCTTTTTCAACAAATGGTGCTGGTTCAATTGGTGGTCAGCATTTAGAAGAATGCTAATTGATTTATTATTATCTCCTTGTACAAAGCTCAAGTCCCAGTTAAATCAAGGACCCACACACACACACAATGGAGTTCTACTCAGCTATTAAAAACAATAAATTCATGAAATTTTGGGGCAAATGGATGGAACTAGATAATATTATTCTGAGTGAGGTAACCCAACTTGAAAACAAAACACACATTATGCACTCACTGACAAGTAGATATTAGCCCAAATGCTCAAAGTACCCAAGATACAACTCACTGTCCACCTGAAGCTCAAGAAGAAGGAAGACCAAAGTTTAGATACTTTGGTCCTTCTTAAAAGGGGGAGCAAAATATTTATGGCAGGAGATCCAGAGAAAAAGTATAGAGCAGAGACTGACTGATAGGCCATTTAGAGACTGCCCCACCTGGGGATCCATCCCATAACATTTACCAAACTCAGACACTACTATGGATAAAAGAGATGCTTGCTAACCTGGACTGTTGTATGTTAACTCCTATCAGTTATTTCTAAATAAAATACAGAAAACACCCTAACATTAAACTCAAAGCCATGAATATGCTATAGTCTGTTAACTCATAGGCTAGCCATCCCAAATCAGTTAAAAAAGTTAAAGAAGGATTGGGTCTAAGCCTTGTATTCCTAAATGTGTCAGACAGGCACAATGCCCA
The DNA here is from genome assembly GCF_011762505.2 of Arvicanthis niloticus. Classification (NCBI taxonomy): domain Eukaryota; kingdom Metazoa; phylum Chordata; class Mammalia; order Rodentia; family Muridae; genus Arvicanthis; species Arvicanthis niloticus. Next base: position 68,133,432 of record NC_047666.1, on the reverse strand, counting down.
TGAGAGTATCCATATTCATCTCACTTTTATATCAATAAGAAGCTCATACCAATGAAAACCATAACTTTGAAATCAAAGTAAATTTTGTACCGTTTAAGAAATTATAGCTTCATTTGATATTAATTATACAGATTTCTACCAATAGTTTATGGCTATGCAATAAGTCCTAGCTAGTCCTCCCTGTTCCAACAAAACCACCACTTTTCCCTAGAAAGACAGACCAATATTAACCACCTTAGTCTCCAAGCCCAGGGAATAGGGGCACTGACTCTTCTTTAACTTCTTCAAGCTGATTAAGGGCTTTGAGATATTAGAAGGAGGGGGGAGAGTAAATTGATAAGCCTCTGCTGCTGTGTCTTCACTGCATCCAGATGGAATTCCAGGGCATCAGAGGTTTGGGCAGGTCTGCTCAGTATGCTTGATGAGTAGATACACCAAGGCTGTGTATTCTGCAATATACAATTCTCAGAACAAGTTTTAGTATCAAGAAAAAAAATTTTTTTCCCCTAAAGGGTTGACATTTTCTTAAAGATTCTGGTTCTAACAACTTTTCTTTTTTTTTTCCCTTTTTAAAATTGGTTGTAATATTTACATTTCAAGTTTTATCCCCTTATCCCATTCCCCCCACCACCCAGGAACCCCTTATCCCATCCTCTGTCCTTGTGATTGTATGAGGGGATGATTTTCCAATTTCTATAATACTGTTTCCATTAACATAAACTGTCTCCTAAATTTCTAAATCCTTCCCTTTGTGTTATTAAATCTCCTATTTTTTTCTTTCTTTTTTTTTCTCCTTTTTTCCCCTTTTTTTCATCTCTCTCTTTTTTAATTGGGTATTATATTTTCCTTTCAGATTTTATCCCCTTACCCCACTTCCTCCCGCCACCCAGAAACCTCCAATTCCATCCCCCCCCTCCTCATGTTTCTGTGAGGCAGTGCCCACACCTACCCCACCACTACCCCTCCAGAAATCCATAGAATTGACGTTACAAATATTTCTATATTAATGTTCATTTTGATTAGAGACCTGTCTGCTCCTGACAGCTTCCTGTCGTGGATTCTAAGAAGAAATTGAGCATCCTTGGAGATACTCCAGTGGTGTGGTGATGACAGCCACTAGGCAAGAATTGCCTCTTTCCATCTACAGACAAATTACTGTCCAGAAAAGGACACACTTGCAGAATAGTTGACTGATTATATCTGCCTAGACAGAGTAATCAGCCCTTAATAATTCTGCATCACTAAGGTCTGTCAGATGATTCTGGGCCAGAAGGCTGAAGATTTGATGCTCCAACGTTCAGTAGTACAGGGGCTTTCCAGGTGTTCAGCAGTCTCTATAAATTGGCTAAGTCTTAGAAGCTATGCTTAGTGCTTCCCATAATTTCAGCTAACTCAGTCATTCTGGATTTCTGACGGGGTTGAAGACCTATAGCCTCATAGCCAATCCTGGTTATTTACTTTGAGAGAAAAGATCTGAGTAAATGGTTTTCAGCTGACATTCATTCTAAAGCCAAGAAAAAAGCCAGGTTCAAAACTAAGTGTTTTAGTTAGGAGAGATAACAGAGGTTCTGCTTAGTCAACAAAATGATGGACTGGGTATTAGGACTATCTTGTACCTCACTGGTACAATTAGGAATAAGTATGCTCTAATGATATACTGAGAAGAAAGTTTTATTTTAACAGGAAGGGTGATATGTAGGAGGAGCTAAGGGGGAAGGAGTACTGAGAGGAAGAGATGTAGTAAGGAGAGGAGATGAAGGAGATAAGAAGTTAGGTGATGAGAGAGAAAAAGAGGTAGGGGAGATGGAGGCAGATGTTCACGGGTCTCCACCAGTCAAAGATAGTTCATATATCTAGGTTGGGTATTGGGTTACACTTCTGATCGAGCATTACCAAACTTCTAAAGCCTTTGATTAACATTTTTAAAAATTGTATAAAAGCAAAAAGGAAAAGGGGGCATGGGATAGGGGTTTTCTAGGGAAAGGAAATGGGGAAAGGGGATGGCATCTGAAATGTAAATAAAATGTAAATAAAAATAAATAAATTAAATTAAAAAATTTATCAAGGCATTTTGATAGAAATCAGTTAAAACTCCTATGTTCACTTTTAAAGAAATTGATGTTTATACTGTGTTCAACTTTACAGAATACACACTTTGTAAATGTTTGTAGAATTTATACCTAAGAATTTTCATTCTCTTTTAAAACTGATTATAAATGCTATGTTTTTTTACCTTAAAAAAAAAGAGGTGCTTGATGACAGGAACCTGATATAGTTGTCTCCTGAGAGGCTCTGGCTGAGCCTGACAAATACAGAGATGGATTCTCACAGCAAACCATTGGACTAAGGATGGGGTCCCCAATGGAAGAGTTAGAGAAAGGACTAAGGGAGATAAAGGGGCTTACAGCCCCATAGAAGGAACAACCATATGAATGAAAGAAACAACCTAGAGCTCCCAGGGATTAAACCAAAAACCAAAGAATACACATGCAGTGACCCATGGCTCCAGCTGCATATGTAGCAGAGGATGGACTTGTGGGCATCAGTGGGAGGAGAGGGTCTTGATTGTGTGAATGTTCAATGCCCCAGTGTAGAGTCATGGCAGGATAAGGAAGCAGGAGTGGGTGAAAGGGTGGGGGAACACTCTTATAGAAACAGGGGCAAGGGGCATGGAATAAGGGGATTTTGTAGGAGAACCCATGAAAGAAGATAATATTTAAAATGTAAATAAAATGTAAATAAAGAAAATTTTGAATAAAAAAAATTTCAAAAAGTAAACTTGAAACAATAAAAAAAAAAGAAAATATATGTTCAGTAATTTTAGTAGACATTCTTCTACTCTGATGTCATACATAAGATTTCCAAATAACTCCTGGCTGGTGTCTAACACCACAATATTTGTCTTTCAGTCAGGGAGCTGAGAACCCAGTGGTTGTTTGGTATAAATGGCTGTGTCCCTCAGCAGTCTCACTGTGGCATGGAAAATCTTTAGAAGTCCTAAAGAACAGCTGTTTCTTAGCCCATGATAGAAGCATGGAAATGCTGGCTCTGATATCTGCTGATTCTAAGTTGTGGTGAGATGAAATAAAAACACCATAAAAATGTCCTTAGACTAAAAATATCTCCAAAAGTTAAATGTGGGTTCTATTAATGAAAACTGAGTTCTGTGGAAAAGTAGCTATGGGGAATATGGCTATTCCATATTATTGTCAGGACTATGAATGATAGCTGAGATTATTTGAAAATTATGTAATTGGACTCCTACATCTCTACTTAAAATGAATGAGAGCTGTTTGCTACAAAAGTCTAAGGTATAAGTTGAACCACAGATAGGTTTTTCTGTTTTAATAGTGGTAACTGTAAGGTTATTGGTTAATGACAATAATTAATAATAAAACTTCTCATCAAAATATGAAAAATAAATACACAATCAAACGTAACAGAAAGATACATGGTCTGGATTGTGGGGAAGAAATCTCGCAGGGGGGAGGGAGTCCGGCGGTGGGGTCCCAGCGGTCCAACAGCGGGTCAGAGGCGCGCTTCTCAAACCACCAGCCGGGGGTCCCACATTGGTGCAGCTGCTGTGGGCTGGGCAGCTCCAATATCAGTGTTCTAAAGGCTGGGAATCTGGTGGCAGGCGAAGGAAGGCCCAGGCGACACCTGGAGTCTGGTTTTCCAAAACCCGTTTATTGGCATGTCGGAAGGTGGACGGATCTAGATGTGCGCCCCCCAAAAGCCAGGCTCTCCTGGCCTTTTATAGGGAGGGGGAAGAGGGGAGGGAATAACTTAATTATCTACACCACTGGCCTTTAGATAACTCATTAATATTTAGATCTCTGGAGGTGGAGACTTGTTAATCACACCCTCTACGTGCCTGAAGGGCTCAAGTTAAATGAAGTTACCTTGTCCAAGGCCCAACACTGGATATGGTAGATTATCCTGTAATCCCAGAAATCACAAGTTATAGGGGTAAGATCAAGTGTTTAAGGAATGGCTCAGCTAAATAGTCATTCTGGGGCATCCTGAACTATATCAGACCATACACTAGGGATAGAAGTTCACTTAAAAGAAAGAGTGCTTTACAAAGGATAAACTGAACTTTCAGACTCCACAGAGGATACAGTGGAGTTTCATTAGAGTCTCTGCTATGAAACATGACACAGAGAACCAGGACTGAAGAGGCAGAGATCTTCTTCATGGATTATTCCCTGTCTTCTTCAAGAGTAAATCATATGCTGGGTATTGAAGAACCCAGATATACATGGAAACACTCTTGTAGACTCCTCTTATCATGCTTCCTGCATTCCTGAGTCATCTTTCTGATTTCCTCTCTCTCAGCACTTGAACCCATCAAGGACTATGTGGGTAGGTAGGTAAGTCAGAGTGTTAATTAGCTGTGATTATAAATGATCAGGGTGTATACAAGCACAGGAAACCTCAAAACAGAGCTGTTTTGGGTTTCTTAAGACCTGTGAAGTTTACCATATATCATGGTTTGTTGGGGGCTGACTTTTAGCAGAAAGCAGCTATCAGCTTTGCAGCCATCTTGAGCCATATACCCTGACATGTGACTTGGATTACAATAGCCTACAACAGCTGAGCACACTCTGATAATCTTGGTTTAGATACCTTGAGATTAAAGGTGAGTGAGATTAAAGGTGTGTGAGATTAAAGGTGTGTGACTTAAGAGTATGACTTAGAAGTATAGAGATCAGAGTTAGAGACAAGACCTAAGGGCATGATTAAAGGTGTAACTTAGAGGTGTGGCTTAGAAGTGAGACATATAAAAGGCAGAGACAGAACAGATCAGAATCAGACTATAGAAGACAGAACCAGACAACAAACTGAGATCAGAGAATCAGACACATCAGACATTAGGTAGAGTCTGCCCTCACCCTCGCTCTTGTTGAACCCCGCAGACCGGAGCTGCAGCTTGGGCCGGGATACAGTGGCCGCCCAAAGGTGAGTCAGCCCGGGCCTCAACATTTTGCCTGGGCTGCAACATTTATTTTGGCCGCCCCAACTTGGGGATAGTGTGGACCCCAACATTATTTTGGTGCCTGAACAGGGACTCGAGCTTGGGCCTCAACATTATTTTGGCACCCAACATGGGGCAGCAAGAACGAGAGACCCAGTGACGGACTTTACTGGAAGAAGGATCTGTTGATTGTCCCAGGAGTCTGCCTCGTTGAGAAAGGTAAGGAAATGGGACAAGAAATTAGTCAACCTAAATCCAACTCTCTGTTTTGGTTTGCTTCGAGAAAGGTAATGAAAATGGGACAAGAAATTAGTCAGCCTGAATTCAACTCTCTGTTTTGGTTTTGTTATTTGCTGCTCACATGTGTTAATTTTCTGCTTTTGTTCTTGAATGCTGTCTTTTTTGTTCAAAATAAAAGGAAGCATAAGTTAGAATCCAAAATACAACCAAAGGTTGATGACAATTTGTCAGAGCCAGATTGTGCTGACCAAGAGAAAGAGGAAGTCAAATTTATGACACTGAAATGCCCTCTCCCTATGCACCTCCACCTCCAAGTGCTCCCCCAATGGAGATGGTGGTTATATAGATCCCATAAGGGAGTTACAGGAAAAAATATCTGTTCTTAAACAACAAATAGAGGAAGAAAAAGAGTATCAGGACTTAATTAATCAGCTACAAAAATTAAAGACAGGAAAGATGTCTCAAGAGGTAAACTGTGAAAATCCCCTGGCTCCTTGCATTCCTCAACCAGGAATCCAAAGGCAGTCCCTATCACCTAGTTTAAGATTAGCCACAGATCAGCCAGAGGAGGGAAAGGCTGAGGCTTTCCCTGTATCCGAAACTAGAGACAATCAAGGAGTTGCTTGGAGACATCACACAGGATTTAATTTTCAAATTATTAAGGAATTAAAAAATGCAGTATCCCAATACGGTGCCACTGCTCCTTTTACTCTTGCAATTTTAGAGTCTGCCACAGAGGAGTGATTGTAATACTCTAGCGAGAGCAGTTCTTACTGGTGGAGACTATTTAATTTGGAAATCAGAGTATCATGAGAATTGCAAAGAGACAGCTAGTAGAAAAATTCAGGCAGGCAATGGTTGGTCCTTTGATGCCTTAGTAGGAGAAGGGCAATTTGCTTCTAGTGATAACCAGATGCAATATGACCCAGGTTTACTTGCTCAAATTCAAAATGCAGCCATGAAGGCTTGGCGTAAACTTCCAGTAAAGGGAGACCCTGGTGCATTTTTAACAACAGTCAGGCAAGGGCCTGATGAGCGATTTTCTGACTTTGTTCATCGATGATTAATGACAACAGCAGGAAGGATTTTTGGTAATGCAGAGGCAGGTGTAGATTATGTGAAACAACTTGCATATGAAAATGCTAATCCTGCCTGCCAAGTGGCCATTAGACCTTACAGAAAAAAGACAGACCTTACAGGGTATATCAGACTCTGTTCTGACATAGGTCCCTCTTACCAACAGGGCTTAGCTATGGTGGCTGCCATGCAAGGAAAATCAGTAAGAGATTTTTTGGCAAGTAAAGACAGAAAGGCATGTTTTAAATGTGGTAAGCCTGGACACTTTGCAAGAGATTGCAGGGTAGAAAATGAGTTAAGCCAGAGACAGCCCAGAAAACAGCCTGGGCTCTGCCCAATTTGCAAACCTGGAAGTGGAAGGCATCGGGCTACTGATTGTAGGTCTAAACAAGATGCACAAGGTAATACCCTTTCCCATAATCAGGGAAACGGGAACAGGGGCCAGCTCCAGATCCCAAACCAACGCAAGCCAAAACAGGCTTATGGAGCAGTCAGTGTCCTACCAGCAAACACCAATCCCTTTCTGAACTTAGTCGAGCAACACCAGGATGCGCAGGACTAGACCTCAGTTCTGCTACCCACACAGTATTAACCCCAGAAATGGGACCTCAGGCCTTACCCACTGAAGTGGCTTTATCAGATTCGCAATCTAACTTGGATCAGGCCATAAAGGTTCATGAGTTACATCACCTTAATTCTAAAACTTTAAAAGGTTTGTTTAAAATTACCAGAGAACAAGCTAGACAAATTGTTAAACAATGTCAATCATGTGTTAAACTTTTACCAGTTCCTCATTTGGGTGTAAATCCAAAGGGACTGATACCAAACAGTATCTGGCAAATGAATGTTACTCATTATAATGAATTTGGCAAGCAAAAATATATACATGTATGTGTAGACACATACAGTGGTTTCATTTATGCAACATTACAAACTGGAGAAGCAAGCAAGCATGTGTTTGCTCATATGCTTGCTACAATCACTGTATTGGGTGTGCCTAAACAGATAAAAACTGACAATGGCCCAGGTTATACAAGCTCCAGTTTCCACCAATTTTGTGAAAGATTGGGAATACTACATAAAACGGGTATTCCATATAATCCACAGGGCCAAGGTATAGTAGAAAGGGCACATCAAACCATTAAATGTCAATTTGAAAAAATTAAAAAGGGGGAATGGTACCCTACCAAGGGATCCCCCAGAAATATCCTTCATCATGCACTCTTCATTTTAAATTTTTTAAATTTGGATTCTGAAGGAAAATCTGCTGCAGATAGATTCTGGCATCCTGATACCAAAAAGAATTTTGCAACAGTCCTCTGGAAAGACCCATTAACTGGAACCTGGAATGGGCCAGATCTAGTGCTTATCTGGGGAAGAGGTTCTGTTTGCATATATTCCCAAACTGCAGATGCTGCACGTTTAACCAGAGAGACTGATTAAACAAATAGACAACAATAACAAATCCAGGGAGGAGAAACCCCCTGAGAAGCATATTTTTTCTTCACAGGAAACATGAAGATGCTTCACAATTGCCTTCAAACTAGAACAGATCAACGAGGAAACCTGACCTGAGAAGTTATCAGTGCTGATGAAGACATCACCACCCATATCTCCAGGGTGGCTCTATTGGACTCTTGATTCCCTGACTTATGATTTAGTGGGGAACTAGATTGTTTTAGATTTAGGGGGGATTTAGATTGTTTAGACCCAGGAGAAAACCCACTACCACAGTCACTATAGTTGTTTTTTGGGTTTGAGATTGACTAGAGCAGGAACAGGGATTTCCTTAGTTTTCTTTAGATCAAAGCTAGGATCAGTTTTGTATTTCTATAGATTTAGATTCTGATATAAGACATTTATAAACAGAATAGAAGGGACTTACACTTTTTACTCCTCTGATAGAGGGAGTTATATGTTGCCCTTTAAAAAGAGTGTTGCTGTCATACTAACTATTCAGGCGTTGTTAAGTCTCTTGTCTTTTGGGTCCATGTGGTTCAACAAACTGATGGCTTTTGTATGAGATGCTATTCAAATGAAACCCACACAGGTCCATTATTACAGGCTGGAAGTAAGGGATTGTAAAACCTCTGTCATCAAGACTAATGAGGTATATCCCCTAACTTATGTGCTAAGCAGGATAGTCAGTGACGGGTAAGAGAGCATACCGAGACCCTTGCCCCTAAAAGAAGGGAGCCTCACCATCCTAAGCCAGGAGCTCAACCAATGGCTGTTGAGTATCCAAGGATGGGAAAGGGAGGCTGGGGTCCTTTGCTCCAACCTAGGACAGGCATGGTTTCCGTAAGTTTTCCCAGCCTTCCCTTTTGAAAAAAAAATTTAAAAAGGGGGAATGGTTGTGAAAGTTGCACCTTAAAACACACAAGCACCAAGAGGTAGGGCATTGGCCAGGATCAGTCTATCTTCCCAGTGAAGCAAGCGATCAGCCCATCATTTCTTGTGGGCTGATGACTGCTCCAGGTGTCCCTCAGCAGTGCAATGTTGGCTCTGCAGTCCAAGGCTCTGACACAGGAAGATTTGAATGTGTGTCTTGGATGTCTCCCTTTCTACATAAAGATTTAGGCAGTTGTTAGTTATCAAATAAAGGGTTTTACAGCAAAGACGTCAAGAAAAAAAAAATATATATATATGCACATTGGTGTGTGTTTATATATTTTTGGTGCTGTTTGTTTTTCACAAGAATGAATTTAAAAGCAAACCTCAAGAAAACAAAAATTTCTTCAAGTACTTGACTGTTACCTGGTCATGTGTGTTTTGTATTTCCTGTTTTATGCTGCAGTTTGATCAAAGAGACAAAACTGGAGACTGAAGAGCCAATCAATTCCATTCACTCCATCTTTCAATGCTAATTGTACTCCATAACTGTTTACAGTTTTCTATAAATTCAGGCTCAATTGTACAAAGCTTAGAGGAAGCTGTTCTTTGGTTTTACAGTTATGGGCAAGCTCCTATCTCTGACCATACAATCAAACAAACACCCACTCTCTGTTCAGGATCTGTTAACTACCCTCCTCCTTCACCAAGTGCACTGATAGGCCCCTTATCACCCGATCATGCTATGGCCAAAATAATGAACAGTTGAGGTTTTTTTTCCACAGTCTTTGCATGATGTTAGAGGAGGCAAACCAATATGGAGAAAGCACAGAAAGCTGTGCCCTGTGCATGGCGTTAGCCTCTCTGGTAGGGATCACACCCTCTCAGTAGAGAAAAGGATGTCAAAATGTCTTAGCATCATTAAAGTTCTGTGGGCAGTGTGACATAAACCTCCCAGATGAGGAATGAATGTGGGTTTTCTAGGCAGCAATGGAGCAGTACTCTAGATGTGTCAGTTTTTTACTTCTGCTCAAGTACCATCCCTGTTCTGTCCTTTTAAACATCTGCACTCTTGAAAATGTTCAGATAGAACATGTAGCCTGGTTTCTGTCTTAGAGAAGCTTTGGAAGGATAAATGCAAGACCCATAATATTACAATGTCCCCCCTTATCTGTAGTTTGAATCAGTCTCTGTTGAAACAGCTACATTCCAAGAATTAACCCATGGGCAAAAATGATAGAAGAAAAATCACCTCATATATCTCTAAAAATAATCAATTGTGAATAATTCCATGCCAACTTTTAGGCTGTAAATGAACCAGATGTCATAAGATAAACTATATCATAGATCCTTAAATGTATACCTCCTAGAAGCTCATGTTTTCATGCATAAAATGTGTTTCTTAGTATGTTCTAAAAATTATATATGTAGTTCTAAAACTAACAAAATACTACAAAACAACTAGAATGTTTAGAAGCAGAGGATTATTTAATTAATTTATGCTGTATAGAAGTAATTAGTAAATATGTATGGTGTTCAGAATCTTGAGGTCAATATTTATAAAATAAAGAACTGCTTATTATTTACTAAAAAATATCTATCAGAACCATGGTGTAAATTTGTGTTGTTGTGTATAGCTGTAATTCTAAGACAGAGAAGAGTGAGGCCAGAGGACTGTGAGTGTAAGATCAGCCTGTGCTACATAGTAAGATAGAATAAGTATCTCAAAAAACAACAAATGAAGGGAAAACAAAACACCAGAACAAAATAAAACTGGGCCTGACTCTGTAGTTCAGTGAACTGAATTTGCTGACCATGCTCACTGTTTTAGATTCAATTTTCCAGCACTATGAATATATCAGCAGTAAAACCACTCTATGGAATGACATCAATATTAACAGTAAACATTATCTATGATTAAAAAGCTAGAAAGGTGTAGAGGAAGACTTTACAAGTGGAAATGTGAGTCCTTTAAAGGCATTCTTAATACATACTTTAAGCTGCTATTAGCATAATTCAAAATCAAGATGTAACTTAAAAATATAATAAGAAGACAAAATTAACAACAGCCTATTTTAAAACTAGGAGCAGAGCAGTTTCAGTTGCTCTTTATCCTAGTGATTTTGGTAAGGACACTGGTTTTGCTCTCTCTGCAGGAGTGCTCATCTTTGCAGTCTTCAAATATCAATTATGGACATTTTTTTGCAGCATGTGGCACAATAGTTTGCATTTCTTGTTTTCTCTCAAAGTTAGGTTTCACTAAGCAATTTCCTCTTTTCACTTTGGTAAGAGGAGGGGCATAAAATCATGAGTTTGAGTATTACTCTGAGGTAATTTAGTTCTGCCTTTCCTCTTAGAGCTTCTTAGTGGATATAGGCCAGAAAAGGCCAACTTTTCCATCAGTTGGGGGATCAATTCCCTCCAAGAGAATCACCTCTGAGCAGAGACACAGGTAACAATAGCTGCTTTTATTTACTTTTTAAATCAAATGTTCAAATATACTCTGGAGAATTCCAGATGGTGTGACATGAGAGTGGGATTGATGTGGAAGCCCTGTTGGCTGTGTTAGATCTGGTTAATCCTAACCAGATGTGAAAACTGTCAATCTGCACTGGTGATTTTCTTTCAGAGTATGCTGGGACTTGTATTGAGTACTAAGAAATTAAGGTAGAGTGAGCTAAGCACTTCATTACTCTTCAACTGGTTTAAATGTTTATATATTATCCATCTGAAAGATGTCATAATTGGAGCCTGGTAAGATGGGTCAGTGTGTAAAGGTATTTGCAACACAAGCCTGATCAAATACCTGAGTTTGATCCCTGGAACCCACATGAAGGTGGAATGATAGTGTAGCTGTCCATGGCTATGGACTAATTGGATTCACCTGAAAGGGAGGCTGGAAATGAAAAAGACAAGAAGGGACAAGAGAAACATGAATCCAAGACAAAGTTTTCTGATCAAGCCTCAAAGTTTAATACTCAGCACTTTGTATATGTAGGGGAAGCCCACTGAACCCATCCATTGTTTCAGTTGGATTATGTTGCAAGGCAAGCTCAGTGGGCAGTCTATTCTTCTAAGTTCACATAGGAAGCTGAATATGCAACCAGAGTGGATGATTTCACCTGGGTCCTATTGTGGCAAGGTCTAGTGTGGTAAAACAAGGTCTTTGCAGCCTGCTCAAGGCTGTGGGGAGGGCACATAAGACAACTTTGTAAAGTTGTCTTCTGGACACATGCGCCTGGGCTCAGCCAGCTCTATTTTTAGAGCAATCATAATAAATAACAGTTATGAAAAAGAGTTCTGTAATGGAAGAATTCATTGTTTTAAGAAGGCAAAAGGGTGAATCACTTCAGAAAACTTTCTAAATAAAAAACTAGATAAAATTGCTATCAATGTGCAGCTTGTTGTCTTTATTATCAACTAGCTCTCATCTCAGTTATTAATGTAAGGGTCAGGTCATTTACAAATACTTACTGTTTACTAATACATTGATATCTATTATCAGATTGTGTCCTTCATGGGCATTAGCACCTGAATACTGCATAGTGACTAAATTTATTTCCTTATAGCCTCCTGTTGCAAAATCATGTAAGAGAATATTATATGTGGCATGATTGTATATATGGAATGATCTGTGATTAAAACTTCATATTGTATACTCTGTGCCTCTATCTGTTGCTCCTACATGCCAACAGGCAATGTCCCCTTTCTACTTTCCTGGTTGCTGCAATTAGAAAAGGTTATAAACCATTTCGGAAGATTTTGAGGCAGGAGACTCAGATGAGAGAGAATGTCTTTCTGGGTTTGTTTTATCGCACTCAGTAGGATCTTTTCTGGTTGAATCTACTGACCAGGTCCAAACACAGAGAAGAATGTGTGGACTGTGGCTGAGTGGAGATGTTGGACATCTCAACTGATTGGGGCTTATACCCTAGGGATATTTATTTGTCTTGGATCACCTGTAGTATTAACCTTTAAATATTCTTGGAAGGTAGTGTCTGGGAAACTCTGAGAATAATGTATAAATAAAATGACTGAAAGAATATTTAATATTTATGTGTTATCAAAATATGTAAATAATTTTAAAGCAACATTTTTATTTATTCTTAGAAGCTTTGACTGGTTGTTATTTGAATAGATTGTTTAAAAGTTTTTCATTGATATTCAATGGTACCAGTTTTACCTAACATTTTTATGTGCTGAATATTTAGAACAAACAAGCTGTGTCAATATTATGACATGAGTATATTTTAAGTTTTTGCATATTTTCTAAAAGTAATTGCTGTGACCATTAAATAAATAAACAACTTTAACACAAATATGCAAGGGGTTCTTACCTGTAATGGCAATTGGGGTCAGTTCATGTTAGGGTATATGGATGATTAAGTAAGTTAGTCAGACCCCACTCTTTCCAAACCTTCTGTATCATCAGATCCAGGTATCTACTTAAAGGTGGACATTTTAATTTTTTCCTTAGGAATCACTCAAAGACACAATTTAACAGAGAACATACTCCACATACTCCCAAGATGAGTGAGCAGGAGGTCATATTTTCAACTGTGAAATTTCATAAGAATTCAAGGTCACAGAACCAAATGAGGCCTGAGGAGACTCAAGGGCCCAGAGAAACTGGCGACCAAGGTAACAGTGTTGAGTGTCTATAATCACATTGTTTAATGCATTTTAAACTTATAACAATTTAAAAATATCCTACTGGCTTTTATTAAAATTTATCGTTTTCCATTTGATCAGGGCTTGGTTATGCACAAGTGTGAAAGGGAAGAAAAGTGTATTTGTTGGCAAGTATTGTATATAAAATTGTACAAAACTAACTTTAAAAAATAAAGCAATTAAGTTTTAAAATTTAAAAACATAAAGAAAATATGTAACCCTACTCCAACTTTTTAGTTGTTATCTGGTAACAGAAGAAACCAGATGGGCAGATTATAACAATGGGAATCTGTAAAAAAAAATAAATAAAAATAAAATTCTTGAAAATCAAGAAGAAATGAGAAACCATTAAGAGGTTTATCATCACCATCATCATCATCATCATCATCATCAATATTACTTAGTCTAGTAAAGTAGAATTCTAAAAAATTTAAAACTAACTAGCTAACAAAATAGAGCCTGACAATACATGAAATATTCTAGAGACCCGAATCCTATGGAAATGAAGCTTATTCGGTAAACGCAATACTTTCACTCTCAAAGAAAGTGCTTTGTTTGTTATAAATATCCCTAAAATCTAATTAAGCAAGACAACAAAAATTGTCCATTAGAAGAGGAAGTCTCTTCATGAGAAAAAGTTACAGGGGAAGGAAGAAGTGTTAAAAGGTTAGGGGGTATGGGAATGAGTAAACCCCAGTGTGAGTTCCAGAAAATGTCAAAGAATAATTTTGTTTATTAATGAAATAGAGGAAATCTCACTTTTTATTCTTTTTTTTTTTTAGCTACTTTGTGTACACTGTCTCATCTATGCTCCAAGCTGAGATTTCATTCATTTTTGATTTTCTGGTAATCAGAGGCTTAATTTTCAGATTCCTAATGATACACAAAAATGTTTACTATTATATAGAGCAAAATCAAAATTACAGGGAAGAAGACATAGTTGAACTATAGGCCATTTCAAGGATGAGGATGTATATAAATCAGTTCCAGAGCAGGTTTGGTTCCCTACCAGTTCTCACAAACATCCATCTCTCTATTGTAAAATGTACTTTAGTTACTGTAGAACTGGATGAGGGCACATGCTCGTCAAGCAGATCCTTCTAGGCTGAGTCAGGAGAACTGACAATACAAGGCCAATGCTGAAATAAGTTCAAAATTTTGTGAAATTTTCTGAAACTTCTCACAAGTAGAACTACTATATTGAGTGCACCTTCAGTATAAATCTATAATTTTGGCATCACATTATAAGTCTGTTTGCATCATCAACTTTTGCAAAATTTTCCCTTGTTTCCATGCTTCATAAACTATAATTTATATTGGGATGTGTTCTTTTCATGATGATGATTTTCTTGCTTTGTTCTCTTGATTTAAGTGTGTTCAGTCCCCTGGAAGCTCATTGTGATAGTTCTTGGAATCCTCTGTTCCCTTCGACTGGTAATTTTTGCAGTGCTGGTGACAAACAGTGAGTAATTGAGATACATTCTCTTTGACCTTCTGGCTAAAGAATAGCTTTAGCCATGAAGTATGCAGTTACACACTCTGTCCATAGCCCTGCCTACATTCAGGGGATGAGACAGAATCTCTGGACTTTAAGGTTTTCTCCTGACACACTGTAGTCTCTCATTCCCTTACATACCAAATCTGTCAGTGATAGGGCTGTTGGGAACGGCCCTTTTTCATCGCATGCTTGGTCATATTCCTTCTATGGACTTGGTGATAGTCTGTCTTTAAAGCTAAGGTGATTTGTGGATTTTATGTAACCATTTTGTGATAAACAGCTGTGCAAAAGTCGATGACCTTTTCCTTGTTTTTCAATGTATAAAGAGGTCATGGTCAAATAAAAAAAAACTTCATATGTAAATAAACATTAAAGGTTAAACTTTATTGTATTCCTTCATATTTAAAAGGAAATCACTTCCAGGCTGTGTTTTAACATAGTTATATGTGCGTATCTTTAGCTTTCAATATGTTCCAATAAGAATTGTGTCATTTCTTAACATTTATTAGCTCATATTTTCATTCTGTGATAATTATTTTCTGAGTATTTTATTTAGGTATTTATTTTTAAATTTGTTCTATAGAAAGTGAAGTGATTGGAAGTTACTTCCACTATAATTTTATTCAGCTCTATTATTTATTTTATACTCAACACAGCCATAGAAAAATATTGATGTATCTATTTTTATAGTGACTTAATTGAAGTGCAAATTTACAAATGTTAGTGTTCCAAAGAAAGAAATGATATGTGTTAGCTGTAAACATGAAGTTTTTTTTTTTGTTAATCTTAAATTTCTTTATTTATTTCTTATGAGAATGTTTGATTTTATAATGTTACTAATTTTAGTTTTTCAGTATAGTGAAGAAAAACATCAACTGCAGGAAACTCTAAACAACCTTCACCATAACTACAGCTCCATGAAAAATGAAAGCTATTTAAAGGAGGAGATTCTGAGAAATAATTCTATAGAATGTAATTCCTACAAAAATCTTCTGGATACCCTCAAAAGACAACAGAACAGATGCCACAGGAAAATCAAGATTGATTTAGATTGCTTACAGTACAAAGGTATGGAGATCTTGAAAAAAGAATTGAATTATTTTCTATTGTTTTTTTCCCCCAGAAGCTTTGAAGTCAAATATCAGCTTATGATGCTGTTAATGTGTGAGTAAATGGTCTGGGATCTCTTTAACTTGTCTAGGGCCTGGAACCCTGGAAATCCCTGTCTGGACTAGGAGAATCTTGTAGTTGACAGAACTCAGTGGCCTTTCTGGCTCCTACTGGTCTCAGAAGATGGAATCACAATTCAGCACCCCCAATAATTCAGGTTCTTGTGGTTTACTGCAAAATCTGAATCTCTAACTTTGTTGCTGACAAAACATGGGAGCTTTTAGTAAGTGTGCACCTACCAAATATTTACTCTAAAATGGACTTAGTATATTTATGTGGATGCAGTCAGGAAAATTATTTTCTGTGTGTGTGTGTTGGGGGGCGTGTTTTCAATCTGACTTGTTTTGAGAGAGTTGGCCTGTTTGTAACAAAGGAAGCCTCCCTGGAGCAGACATGGGAGCCTCACCATGCTGTGCACACACTGTAGCTCTGTCAGTGGAACAATGAATGAGGCTGGAAATATGTAAATATCAAGTGTCACCAGAAACCTTTCTTACCCTTCATAATGACTGATCATCTTTAACTGACATAGTTTATCAATCATCATTAAAATTTTTCTTCAGGATTTAGAGTTTACAAAAAGCTGTTGTGTATAATCTCACTGTGTTGTGTTAGTAGTGGGTAAGGACCTTTATTATGCAAGGACTAACATCATTAAAACTGCTACATTATAAAATATGTGACAGGAAAAGTAAAAGCTTTAAGACATATTGTTGAAGTATTTCAGACTCATGAAAAAGATATTGGTTATTATTTTAAAATAACTTCATGATCTATAAATGGTACCATAATGACTTAATCCCCATGATTAGGAGGCTGAGGAAGGAAGATTATAACCTTCAAGATAATTTGTACAGCACACTAAATTCAGGGCCAGCCTGAGCTACACAATAATAGCTCTCTACAGGATAGCAAATGTTTGGGATAAAGTTTGTTAATAGAGCATATTCATCCCCAGCACCTCACTAAGCAAAATAATAGTATTGAAGTGTTTGTGTTACACTAACTATACACATCTTAATGTCTTGACACTTTTAAGCATGTGGTAAGCCATTGGGGGCATCACCAAAATCAGCAGACAATTCATACCAAAGTTTCCCCTGTACCTCTCTTATTTCTCTTAAGATAAGAGCATTTATCACAGACCATGGCACAATGCTAAGTGCACAGTAGTGTGTGGACCACTGTGGGCACAATACATTACTTCAGATCTAGAATTCTGTTATCAGTTTAGCTGCTTTTGAGTAGCAAGTACTCATTGCCTCTTCTCCAGCCTCTGGTATCTCACAAGCCTCTGCTTCACAGAACTGGGCTATTTTAGAAACCTGTTCTGCATGGAATCATAAAGTGTGATGTTGCTGTAATATTCAACCCCAACAAGCCCATGCAAGGGAAATGCAACTCAGTTATATATTTAAAATACACACATAATTAGGCAGATATGCCTCTACACCACTTTCTTCCCCAGCTATAAAATCCCTAGTACTTGCAGTTTCTCCAGGCTATGTACTTCTGTTCCATTTTTCTTCCAACTCTTTCCCTCTGTCCTCCACTGTCCGCTGTCTCCTCCAACTCTTCCTCCTCCCCTCTTCTTCCTGTCTTGTCTGGAAACCCTGCCTCCTCAATTTACCCAGAGATTAGCTATTTATCTTTATTAGCCAATCAGATAATTAAGGGAAATTCCTCTACAGTGTGGTCCTAGGCCTGGCATGGTTCACTTTGAACACTATCTTCAAGATCTTCAAGTACATAACATAGGTCAGGACCTTGCTGTTGAGTTTCTGTGTGAGATATGTCATTCTGTTTCCCAGAGTGACATGGAACTCACTGTATACCCAAGGCTGGTATAGAAGTCTCACATAGCCTAGGCTAGCCTCAAACTGGTAGTGACCCTCCTGCCTCTCTCTATGGAGTGCTCTGGTTACAGGCATAAGTCATCAAGCGCAGCTGATTCGTTTCCCTTTAAAGGCTAAATAATATTCTTTTGTGTATATGTGCTCCATTTTTCTACTGATTCATCCATAACTGACACACAAAATATTTCTATATCTCTACTGTTATTAACAATGGTGCATAGTTCATGGGTGTGCAAGAGTCTTTGGGAATTATAGAATTTCTGAGACCAGTGAGATTTTACTTTTCATTTTAACACAGGCTTAATAAATATGTTGTTCTCATAACAGAAGACCAGAAAATACAGACTTTAATCATTCACCTTCTCTGTTGCAGGCAAACACGTAGAAGGACACTTATTCTGCTGTGGCATAAAATGCTATTATTTCATCATGGACAATAAAATGTGGAATGGATGTAAGCAGACTTGCCAGGGTTGCAGCTTATCTCTTCTGAAGATAGATGATGAAGACGAACTGGTACCACCAACTCATACATATCCATTTATTCTCTTAGACTCTGTTTCTAGTCCTTGGATAATGAGATACTATATCCAGGTTTTTTAAAGAGATGCATTTACATTTATTTGTATATGGTTTTGCTGTAATGTGAACCAAATTGTACAGTAAGATTCTCAGGTGACTCCTTCCTGCTCCTCACTCTTTGGTGCCAAGACCCTTTGGTATAGCATACCTGTGACTGACAGTTATTTCTATAGAGTGAAAACTAAATCTCCAAAGTCTGTTGTATAGGGTTTGCTCTTTGCATCCAAGAATTGAGGCTGCCTGAGATGAAGAATTGGATGACAACAGGGACAATAGTTGAACTCTGTGCCTGTCTGCAAAATGGAAATGATATAAGAATCATGCAAACTAATGTTTTTGCCAGCTTGCCCCATGGTGATTTTGTAAACTGTCTATAAATTTTACTGCATAGTATTTTTATGTTTTGTAAAAAATGATACCCATCTTTAGAAATGAGTATTTAAATGAAAAATATTTTTTTAAGATTCTGCCATTTTCTTGTTAAATTATTACTAATGAAATCTCTTAATATACAAAGACTATTTTTTTCCTAGGGAAATGATAGCAAAACAATATTGAAACCTTGTTCATTTATAACATGGTACAATATTTATACATCAACTTAATACATATTTAAACAATAATGTAAAAGAGTATTAATGTCAAATAATAGTGTAATTGTTCAATTTGATACAGTAAACATCAGTTAAAATTTAAAATTATTGTTGCTATTATTATTATTATTATTATTATTATTATTATTATTATTATTATTATTATATTAGTAATTCTCTTTACATTCCAGTCAATATCCCCTCCAGGTCAATCCCTCCCATAATTCTTCCCCCATTCCCTCTCTCCATCCCCACTGAGGAGGTGGTGACTCCCCTGGGTATCTCTTCACCATGACACATCAGGTTTCCTTGAGGCTAGGTACATTCTCACGCACTGTGGTCAGACAAGGAAGCCCAATGAGAATAATGTATCCCACATATAGGCAGTAGCTTTTGGGATAGACCCTGCTCCCTTCATGTAGAACACACATGAAGACCAAGCCACACATGTGCTACATATGAGAGGAAAGGCCTAGTTTCAGCCTGTTTAAGGTTATTGGTTACTGTTTCAGTTTCTGAAAGCCCCAAGCTTCCAGGTTAGTTAATTCTGTTGGTTTTCCTGAGGTGTTCTTATCTTCTCAGGGGCCACAATTCTTTCTTCTATTCATCTATAAGAGTCCCCAAGCTCCATCCAGTGTTTGGCTGTGGGTGTTTGCACCTGTCTGAGTTAGCAGGTGGGTAGAACCTCTCAGACAAAGGAGAGCCATGCTAGATTCCTGTCTGTGAACATAACAGAGCACCATTAATAGTGTCAGGCATTGATGCTTGACCATGGGCTGAGCCTCACGTTTTGTCGGTTTTTGGCTGACTGTTCCTCCAGTCTCTGCTTTGTCCACAATCCCTGAGTCAATTTCACATAGACAGGCTAAGTTTGGAGTTGAACATTTTGTGGGAGTGTCAGTGGTTCTATAGCTCCACCAGGACTTCTGCCAGGCCACAGGAGAAAGTCTCCCTAGGCTTCATAGGACACAATGATCTGAGTCACAGTGAAGGATACACCCATTGATTCTTTGGGGCCTCCCCTAACACAGGTCTCTGTCTCTTGCTGGAGATACCCCCTACCTCCCAGTCAGTTGCACATTTCCATTCATTCTCATGGCCATCTTTCCATTCCATGTGCCCCTCCCCATACACGGTCCCCAGAATCCCCACTCCCCTCATGATCCCCTCTCCTACCAAGCCCCCTTCCTCTATTTGCCTGCCAATACAACTTCACTCCCTCTTCTTTCAAGTGAGACTCAAACATTCTTGCTTTTACTCTTCTTCCTGTCCAACCTCCTTCAGTCTGTGGAGTGTAGCATGGGCATCCTGTATTTTATGACTAATATCAACTAATAAATGAATAGATACCATGTATGTCCTTTTGAAACTGGCTTGCCTTAATCGGGATGATATTCTTAAGATCCATTCATCTGATTGCAAAATTCATGTCTTTGTTTTTTTATAGCTGAATAGTATTACATTGTATAGACATACTACACTTACTTTATCCATTCTTCAGTTGAGGGACATCTATCTAGGCTGTTTCCAGTTTATTGCTACTATGAATAAAACTACTATTAACATAGCTGTGCAGGTGTCTTTGTGGGATGGTGTAGCATCCTGTGCATATATATCCAGGATTGGGATAGCTGTGTCCTGAGGTAGAACTATTCCCAATTTTCTGAGAAACCACCAAATTGATTTCCAAAGTAATTGCACAAGCTGTACTCCCACTAGCAATGAAGGTGTGTTCCCCTTGCTTGATATCCTCACCACCATGTGCTATCACTTGAACTTTGATCTTAGTCATTCTGCCTGGTAGAAGATGAGATCACAGAGCTGTTTTGATTTATATTTTCCTAATGAGTAAGGACTTTGAACATTTTGCTAAATGCTTCTAGCCCATTTGAGATTCTTTTTTTTTTTTTTGAGAATTCTGTTTACCTCAGCCTTGAAAGATACAATAGAAGAAATTTATACATCAGTCAAATAAAATGTTAAATCTAAAAATTCCTGAAACAAAACATCCAGAATGTTTAGGATACCATGAAAAGACCTAACCTAAGAATAATATGAAGAGAAAAAAGTGGAGTCCCAGCTCAAAGCCCAGAAAATATTTTCAAAAAAATCAAAGAGAAAACTTTTCCAACCTAAAGACAGAGGTGCCTATAGGCATAAATGATGCTTATAAAACACAAATTAGAATGAACCAGAAAAGAATGTCCTGCTACATAATGATCAAAATACAAAATATATAGAACAAAGAAAGAGTATTAAAAGCAGCAAGGGGAAAAGAACAGGTAACACACAATGGCAGACCTATCAGAATTATACCCATCTTATCAACAGTGACTCTAAAAGTTAAAAGGGCTTGGACAGATATATTGCAACCTCTAAAATACCACAAATGCCATCTTAAAATATAATACTCAGCAAAATTTTTCACCACCAAAGATGAAGAAGAGAAGATATTTCAAGACAGATCCAAATTCAAACAATATCTATCAGTAAATCCAGCCCTATAGAAAATACTAGAAGGAAAATTCTAACTCAAGGAGGATAACTTCATCCAAGAAAACACAGGAAAAAAAGTAATTCCATACCAGTCAAAACAAGGGGACACACACACACACACAGAGATGCACACACACTCAACATAATTAAATTTAAACCCAACCATATTTTAAAATATAGTCAGTTACTTAATGAGACATCGTACCACTTAAATGTCACATGTAAGGCACCCTAAATATTTCCAAATATCTCTCTATCTTCTCCTCAGTTACATCACTTCTGGATCTGAAGTAGGGAAGTTTCTGTCTGGAGCAGGGCGCTTAATACAGAGCATGCCACAAAGTACTTTTCATCTTATGGTTTTTCTTAGAAGACAGGGTATTACTTCCCATATGCTTCTGTAGGATTCCAGAATGCACATTTGAATAATTTCATAGATCATCAGAAATTGTTTAGTGGTCCATATTTTTATGGGCCTTTATCAGGAAGATTGTGTCTTCAAGGACAGACTTGGTTCTGTAGTAAGACTTGGTCTAAGAAACACAGTCACCAATCATGTCATGAACACATTATCTTAATGCACCTGAAATTTTTATTTTTAATAACTTATTGAAATGATGTCATTTTTTGATATAAATGTGTTACTAGTAGAAAGTCACTTTAGAAAATGAACACAATGGTACTGAGCAGTGGGAGGATAGGAGAGCAGAGAATGACACAGGAATGCTGGGAACTTTCTTGCATGTTCTGTCATCTAGCAGACAGAAATTTCACCATAAGGTGCGTTGTTTCCCTTACAGAAGATCCTTCAGCTCCAGGATATTCCAGGCAGTTACTGGATTGGATTGAAATATGATAATAGAAAAAATACATGGGCATGGATTGACAGTGGCCCATCTAAACTGTGAGTTTCTGAACCCACCAGACTCGAACACTGGTGTGGGAATTGGGAGGATTGTGTACAAAGGTTTTTCTCTTGTTTTACCTAACTTTCCTCATTTTCTGTGGAGCTCATGGGTAAGATCAAGTGGATAAGGCAGTGTCTGAGCAAGTGTTACAGAGGGAAGATGTATGGTCCAGGAGCTCACAGAAAGTAGCTTAATATTGCATACACCTCAGGATTGTGTGTTCTAAGATACACAGGGTGCTAACAAGTCAGCAACTTGAGATGATGTGAAGTGACTGAATGATCATGACAGGAACATTGAGACTGAGACTCTCAGATGTTCATTTGACATTTTTTGCTGTCATTGGCATATCTAATTGTTGGTTACTTATAAATATAAGATCATATTTACACACACACACACACACACACACACACACACACACACACACACACACACATATATATATATATATATATATATATATATACATATGTATGCCTACCTTCCATTTCAATGTGTTATTGTGTAAACTACAAGTCTTATGTTTATTTATAATTTGGTAGAAAACTGTTCACTGATTATCTTTATTAATAAAATTTATTTTTCTTGAGTATCTCACATACATAAAATAAAACATGATTACCTCAAGCCCACACCACACCAAAATCTTCATCTGCATCAGTTCTAGCATGTGCCCAGCTAACTATGTCTTCATAATTAATTATATATAGGTGCATGTTTGTAGGTCATCCACTGGAGTTTGGAAACACACCAGTGGCCACACTCTCAGAAAGACATGAATTCCCCTTTTCCAGTAGTAGTCAACTAACAATAGTAATTTCTTATGATTTAAAGAGCCATTCCCCATCTTTACAGAAATCATCTTGTCTAGAAGAAGGCTGTATTTCCCAGAGCTCTTTTCCTTCTCTGTGTCTTACATTCTTCCTATGTCATCTTCCCTGCTGTTCCTTGAGTCTTGCTGGTAGTATGGAAGGAAAGAAGCTGATGTAGATGTCTGCTTTAGGACTCAGTACATATTCTCTTGTCTTAAGCACTTTGACCAATTCTGTCTCTCTGCACCGAATTCTGGCCATTGTAAAAGAATTTTCTCTGATGGATGTTGAAGGCAACCCATGTCTAGGCCATAAATATAAATGTTAAGAATGCAACTTATCCCTTGACCACTTAGCAGAGTGGTTTTAGGAGTTTTAGGTTTTAGAGTTCAGGGCCTGTGACCACCCTCAATCTTTTGATTTGGATTTCAACACCAAACATGGTTTCCTTGTGCTAAAGGTCACAGTTCCAAAAAGAAAGCATTGATTTATTCTATAATATATCTTCCCCATCCGGTGTGCATTGTAGCATGCCAGGTCCAATGCGCCATCCCTGCAACCTGCCAAAGAACCTTGTAATTATTTAAAAGCCAGGTCAAGGGAAGATATTTTGACATTGGTTTGAGATTGACTTCTCTTGTGTTGATGTCAAAGTGTGAAGTATCTTCAGCAACAGGCCCTTATCATGTAGTTATGGTGAGCAAGGGCAGTAGCAATAGCCTGCGCTGTGTGGGAGACCTCTGTTATCTCACTGACCAGTAAGTAATTCCTCTGGAAATTTCCTTTGCCTTGCACTTTGTTTTTTTGTTTTTGTTTTTTTTTTTAAAAAAAAAAAGAAACACATATCTTCTGTAATTGTAACTCTTTTTTAAAGTTACATTTTATTTTTAGTTACTTTTTTATAGAATATATTTTGATCAAGTTTCCTCCCCACTGTATACTTCTTTTTCCTCTATACCTTGCTAACTACTCAACTTCGTGTTATTTCTCTCCCAAAATCAACAATAGCAATAACAAAAAAAAAAAGGAAAATAAAATCAGTCAAACAAACAAAATAATACAAACCCAAGAAGACAAAAATTGCCCCCAAACAAACAAGCAAACATGCAAACAAAAAACTAGTGGGTTTTCATAAGGCCTTTTATACAAGCTTAGATTTGGTTAGTCTACCCTTTATTATATAATGATGACTGTGGTAAAGCCTGCTCCTGTGTCTGTGAAAAGAGAGTAGATAAATTTCCTGATTTAGTATGATGAGTGAAGGAAAAATAAAAGTAGAACACTTTGCCATTTTGTTGATGTCCTGTGATAATTTGTGACTCCTTAGTGACCACTGGTCAAAATGTTTTAACCACAGGTCTCAGTCCATTGTATAAATATAGTGATGAGCTGAAAAGGAAAGAAATACTCTTCTGAAATTTGTCTTAACGCAGCCAAAGATATCTTTGTCTGTAGAACAGATGCCTTTGCTCCAAACCCTAAGGAATTCTTCTCTGTTTCTCAAATGACACAGAAGCAAATACGTAATCCCAACAAACAGCACACATTTTGTTGTCACTAGAATCAACCATTTCAATATGTCATGGCTCTGATAGAACAAGAACTAGGATGTCATTGTGGGTTTCTATTTGTTAGTTGGTTGGTTAGTGTTTGTTACTTTTTGCACATAAGAGAATTTATACTTTTAGAGTGCATTTACTACCTATATAATATATGTTTAGTTGATAAATAGTTGCTTGAGTAGTTCAAGAAGCCCATTCAAACTTTCATAATCTATATATGTCCTCATCCACTCTCTATATCTCTTGGATCCATTTGATGAAAGCTGCAATTTCACAGGTATAGTAATATTCACTGCAGCCAGATGCTTAAGATAGCTCAAGACTTATAACCTTACAGGTACATGAGCTGGGGGAAACCCAGGCTTCACAGTATGTTTGAAGTTACTGTGTGCTACAGAGTGAGACTCTGTTTCTTATGAAGCCTAGTAATAAGAATGATAATGATAATAATACTAAGCTGTCCAGAAGTAGTTTTCTAGGGTAAAGCATTTCTTTTATAGCATCATAATTAACTTTTAAAAATTCAGTATGGATCTACTAATATGTTTTAATCCATAATCCATATTCATAATTATCATATATTATTCATATATTATCATATATAATTCATAATTATTATATATTCATTGTATCATGTCTGTTGATACTTCTTCATATTCAGGATCATGCAGTATATTCACTTGTAATGTCCTTTGTTTCTGAAACAGTTTGGCTCATTGTTTGACAATTAAATTTAAAAATTCAAGTCTTGATGTTGGAGTCTGCATGTAATAAAATTCACTGAGTGTAAGTTTTAAAATATATGAGTTTTGTAAATATGTACATCTTTTCAAGCACCATTCTCCAAACTAGTTTGATGCCAACTTTACAAAAGCATTGTCTTCTGAGAGAAGGGAATCTCAATTGAGAAAGTGCCTCAATAAGATGTGGTTGTAAGCAAGCCTGTAGAGCATTTTCTTAAGTAGTAACTGATGTGGGAGAGCACAGACTATTGTGGGTATCACCCCTGGGATGGTGGTATCGGGTATGCTAAGAAAGTAGGCCAATCAAATTTTGAGGAGCAAGTCAATAAGCTGCATCAGATGTGCCTTTAGGCTCATACCCAGTTTGGTTCTTGCCCTGAATTTCTCCTATCATGGACAATGATGAGGAAGTTTAAGCAAAACAAATTCTTTCCTTCCCCATGTTGCTTTGGTCATGGTGTTTTAGCACAGCAGTAGAAACCATCAAACTAAAACAAACAGTTTTGTTACCTTCCAAAGTTCTTTCCTACTTCTGGCCCCACCCATGGCCCCAGGCAAGGAGACATCTGCTGTCTCTTAGTATAAACAAGTGTGATCTAGTGCAGAGTACCATATACTATGCACAGATTTGTGATTGACTCTGTATTTCTCTGCATCTTGTTGTCACTTTGATGTTTTAGCTAATTCAAGCTGTTTTCTTAGATTGCAGTTTCATTCATTTCCTTACAAAGCACTCTTGTACTGCACAAAATATTCCACAATATTTCTCCATTCACTTGTGAACATATGTGTTTCTAAATTTGACAATTATGAATTTTTGACAGTTGCAAAAGCTGTCATGTCAACTCAAGTGCAAATTCTTAGTGAACATATATTTTATTTATTAGTTATCTTTTTGTAAACCTTTGGTGTATGCTGGGTTGTTCCTTTTGCCCATGTTCAATATATGCACATGATTTTCTGACTGTACCATGAGCATATCTCATTGCTGAATAATGTACATATTCATTCCTAATAAAAGTTACCTGTTATGTCTATGCTTTGTAAGTCTCTTAGTTTAGTTTCATTTTATCTTGCATGGTTTGGGGTTGCTGTTGTTGTTTTACATTCCTAAATTTGGTAAATTTGAATATTCTTTTTCTCCTCAGTTAAAAATCTTCATTCAAAGTCATTGACATATTTTGCTATAGACTGATCCTTTTGAAGTTTCACTCCCATGAAGTTAGGGTGAATTTCATTCACTTTCTCTCAGACTTTGACAGACTTTCATTAACCAAGACTAGCCTTAAACTCCCTATATGTTGAAAGTTAGCCTTGAACTGTGATCCTTCCATTTTAATCCCTAGAAAACAGGACTAGGAGTCCCACTAGGTCTGACTAGATTTATTACTGAGGATCTCCATTTTGAGTGCATTCTTTAGTCAGCCACCTCTATTAGGGAAAAAATAGCTACAGTGCTTCACTGACAATCTGAGGTTCACTCCAACTCCTGCTAACATCTCAGCCTGAAGTATAATCTAATTTCTGTTAGTTTATACAAGAGAACCTTAACTATTAATTTTTAAATAATTACTTTTTTTACTTAGTGCATTGCTATATAGCCCTGGCTGTGCCAGAAAGCAATCCTTCTGTTTTGGTGGTAATCTGCTCTGTGTGATATTTTATTTTTTTTTATTTAGCTTTATTTCTCAAAATAAAGGTAGTTGTGGCCTCTAATAGAACATCTGCAAAAATCAGAGTTGTGTCACATTCAGTAGATTAACATGAAGTCTCAGTTTCATTATGAGGTGGGCAGGAAGAAAGGGAAACTGTAAAACATTAGTTACAAGCCCTCATGTGTGATTGTATTTCAAATCTGCTTCTTCTCTTTAAAACATCAACATGTAAAACTTTGTTCTGTGTGCCACACACATCTGATTTACTATTACCCTAACATTTTTATTGACAAACTATCAATGTGATAGCAGGTTTAGCTAAATTATTTCTAGAAACATTGAAAATACATTTTACATGCAGACCAAAAAAAATGTGAGTATGAAATAAGATGGAGACATTTTATTTGATCTAGGGACCATATCTTTTCAATTATCTCAGAGAATAGAAACCATTTTGGTGTTGAATTTATGATCAATGGTTCTATATTCTGTATAATATGGCCAATGGAATTTTTTTAATCCTAACTTATTTCAGTGGATGTTCAAGGTTAAATAGTTACCCATTATTGTTTTTGTTCTTCAGTGCCTTGAACATAATGAAATACAATAAAAAGGATGGAGAATGTATGTTCTTATCTAAAACAAGACTAGAAAATACTAAATGTGAATCGTCCTACCCCTGTATTTGTGAGAAGAGACTGGCTAAGTTTCCTGATTGACTTGCCTACAGAGTTAAAAGTAAGTTGCCGTTTTGTCCTATTAACAGTATCCTTTGCCTTACAAAAGCTTTGCAATTTTATCAAGTCCCATTTGTCACTTGTAGATCTTAGATTATGAGCCATTGGTATTTCCTGTTCAGGAAATTTTCCCCTGTGCCAATGTGTTCAAGGTTCTTTCCCACTTTCTCTTCTATTATATTCAGCATAACTGGTATTAGGTAGAGGTCCGTGATCCACTTGGACATGAGCTTTCTGAAAGGATATAAGCATGGATCAATTTGTATTCTTCTACATGCTGACCACCAGTTGAACTGGCATCATTTGTTGAAAATGCCGTCTGTTTTGCACTGGATGGTTTTGGATTCTTTGTCAAAGATCAAGTGACCATAGGTGTGTGGGTTCATTTTGGGGTCTTCAATTCTATTCCACTGAACAACTTGCTTGTCTCTGTACCAATACCATGCAGTTTTTATCATTATTGCTCTGTAGTACAGCTTGAGGTAAGAAATAGTGACTTTTCTCAGAAGTTCTTTTATTGTTGAGAATGGTTTTTGCTATCCTTGTTTTTTAGTTATTCCATGTGATGTTGAGAATTGCTCTTTCTATCTCTGTGAAGAATTGAGTTGGGATTTTGATGGGGATTACATTAAATTAGTAGATAACTTTTGGTAAGATGGCCATTTTTTACTATAACAGAAACCCACAGATTGGGAAAAGATCTTTACCAACCCTAAATCTAATTGAGGACTAATATCCAAAATATACAAAAAATTCAAGACTCCAGAAAACCAAATAACACTATTAAATATGGAGTACAAAGATAAATAAAGAATTCTCAACTGAGGAATATTGAATGGTTAGGAAGCACTTAAAGAAATGTTCAACATCCTTAGCTTTCAGGAAAATGCAAATCAAAATGACCCTGAGATTCTAACGCACACCGGACAGAATGACAAAGTTCAAAAACTCAGGTGACAACAGATGCTGGCTAGGATGTGGAGAAAGAGGAACACTCCTCCATTGCTGCTGGGATTGTAAATTGTACAAACACTCTGGAAATCAGTTAGGCAGTTTCTCAAAAAATTGGAAATAGTTTTTTCTACCTGAGGACCCAGCTATATCACTCCTGGGCATACACCCAAAAGGTGCTCCAACATATAACAAGGACACATGCTCCACTATGTTCACAGCAACTTTATTTATAATAGCCAGAATCTGGAAACAACCCAGATGTTCCTCAACAAAGGAATGGATACAGAAAATGTAGTACATTTACACAATAGAGAACTAATCAGCTATGAAAAACAATAACCTCAGGAAATTTTCAGGCAAATGGATGGAACCAGAAAATATCATCCTGAGTGAGGTAACCAAGACAAAAAAGAACACACATGGTATGTACTCCCTGATGAGTGGATATTAGTCAAAAAAAAAAAAAAACTCAGAATACACACAATATAACTCACAGTCCATATGAAACCCAAGAAGAAGGTAGGCTAAAGTGTGGATGCTTCATTCCTACTCAGAAGGGGAAAGAAAATAATCCCAGGAAATAGAGGGAAGGAAGTATCTGGGAGTGAGAGAAGAGGAGGAGAGAAAAGGGCTCAGATTGGAGAAGAGATGGGGGGAGAAGTGCAGAGGGTCAGGAATTTGAACAGAGATGTGTAGCAATGGGGGCCAGGGAACTAGGGGTAGTCACTAGAAAGTCCCAGATGCAGGGGACCCAAGAGGTTCCCAGAACCCAACATGGATGACATTAGCTGAAATACCCAACAAATAGGAGATAGAACCAGTAGAGACCATATCCAGTGGATAGGCATGGCCCCCAGTTGAAGGAAAATTCCACACACCCATCTCAAAAATATTAATCCAGATTTTGCTCCTGTCAAAAGGAAATGCAGGGCCAAAGAGTACCACAGAAACTGAAGGAAAGGCCATCTAGAGATTGCCTCACTTAGGAATCTATTCCATATGCAGACACCAAACTCAGACACTATTGCTGATGCTAGGAAGCACTTGCTGACAGGAGCATGGTATAGCTGTCCCCTGAGAGGCTCTGCCATAACCTGACCAATACAGATGTGGATACATGGAGGCAACCATCAGACTGAGTGCAGGGATCTCAATGGAGGAGTTGGGGGAAGGATTGACAGAGGTGAAGAGGTTTGCAACCTTATAGGAAGAACAACTATCAACCAGCCAGACCCCCAAAGCTCCCAAGGACTAAACCACCGACCAAGACTATACATGGATGGATGAATGGCTCCAGCTGCATATAAAGCAGAGGATGGCCTTATCTGGCATCAATGGGAGGGAAGTCCCTTGGTCCTTTGGAGGCTCAATGTCCCAGTGTAGGGGAATACTAGGTTGCTGAGATGGGAGTGGGTAGGTAGGGTGGCACCCTCATAGTGGCAGGGGTAAAGGAGGGGACAAAGGGTTTGTGGATGTGAAACTATGAAGGGGGATAACATTTGACATATAAATTAATAAAAAAGCAAAAATTTAAAAAAATAATATTTGCCAAAAGAGTTAAAGGTAAAAATGAAATATGCTGATCCTCATTTGTTTCCTGTAATAATTTTGATTGCTTACAAACAAGTGTTCTGTTCACAGGACTTAATCCACTGTGCAAACAAAGAGATGAGCTGTAAAAGGTTGGATATGTTCTCTGGAATCTGATGTGACAGAGCAGAGGCTTCTTCCTTCCTGGTGGAGACAAGACACATCTCCCATGGTGCTTGGTCACACATTGTCCCAAAGCCTCCAGGACATGGATTTTTCAGCTTTGTTAAACTCTTATAGAACTAAATAAAGAACCACAATAAACAACCTGAGTGTTTCATTATGACTAGAATAAATCCTGTTAATTGAAAGCACAATTAAGATTAGAATATAGTTGTAGGTTTTGATTTCTCATTTGTTAGTTGAGTAGGTTTTGCTTGTTTTCCTTTTTGTTTCATGTAGAAGTTTTTCTTGTTATTACACATATTTCTTTTGATCATAAAATATAATTTTAAGTTTGGTGAACAGTTGCAGACATATTTCAAGATACTGATGATTATCTTTTATCCAAGACATCAGCTGTCCTACTGACCTATTTTAATCCATCTATGATGAGTTGAGATCTTACAGAAATGGTGGTAATAACTGATGTTGGAGAGATGTAGTGGCTTACACTTGTAACCTTGGCAATTAGGAGGCTAAGCCGCAATTGCTGAAAAATGAATACAGTGAGAACTGATGTCATAGAACCAAACAAACTAAACAAAATCAAGACATGCATATTCCTCAATAATTTCCAGGGAAAACACTTTATATTATACAACTGTACCCAAATGATCAAACTCAAGACAGT
This sequence comes from Arvicanthis niloticus, assembly GCF_011762505.2. Lineage (NCBI taxonomy): Eukaryota > Metazoa > Chordata > Mammalia > Rodentia > Muridae > Arvicanthis > Arvicanthis niloticus. The sequence continues at coordinate 68,102,183 of NC_047666.1, read as the reverse complement.
TAGTATTGATACAGTACCTTGTTCTAATCTAGGATCCATGTACCTATCCAGTAACTGGATAATGCCACTCTAGATATTTTCTCCATGTTCAGGTTCCCATGTGTTCAGTGATGGTATCATTTTAGTGTCCTTTTGTCCTGAATGTTTTTTTTTTATGCTTTCTGGACATTTGTTTTTGATATGCTTGCTGGTCATTTGTTTTTCATTGTGATTTTGTTTGTTTGTTTTTTGTTTGTTCTGATACAGCGTTTCTTTGTGTAGCCCTAGCTATCCTGGTACTCTCTGTAGAACACACTGACCTGGAATTCAGAGATTAATTTGCCTATGCTTCCTTGGTTCTAAGATTGAAGGCATGCTTATGGTTTTGTATGGTTTTGGATTTTTACCTTAATAGTTTGTAAATAACTTTCTGGAGTGAGCTTGTATATATAAAATATATACCTATTTTATGTAATGATAAATATGGGCACACACACACACACACACACACACACACACACACACACACACACACACAGAGTGCTTTACTCTTGTGATACAGACAAGGCTGCCTGCAAACTTGTAGCGATTTGCCTTTGCCTCCCAAATGCTGAGATTAAAAACATGTGGAACCATACCAACCTAAGAAACATGGGCTTTAATAAATAAGTACACTTCTCATCCTCCATCAAATCCAAAAAGAGCATTTTAAGCTTCTCTTAAAGTCCTTTCTTGAACTGACTGTGTTCTCTTACAATGTAAATTAATTCTATTTTCATTACAGCTTTGTATCTCCATTCTTTTTGCTCAGCATTTTTAACATTAACATACAACTTCTTTCTTATAATAATATTTCACTAATTCTTTGATAATTTCATACAATGCATTTGAATCATATTCATTTCCTAGCATTTATCTATACTGACTTCACTCCTAGCTTCATACTTACTCAACTCTCTCTTTGTTCTTTTTTTTTTCTTAAAATTCATCCACTCAAGTCCTGTTGTCCAGCTACTTTTATGCGTGGGACATGTCCTAGAGTTGGTTCACTGAAAATATTAATAAGATTTACAAACCTTTGGCCAAATTATCCAAGTAAACTGAGATCCCAGTTATTAAAATCAGAGATGAAAAGAGAGAAATTACAATAGGCACTGAGAAAACTCAGGGTATCATAAATATATATGATGTAAAACTTTATTTCACCCAGTAGACCACAGGCTGCCTGTAAGCTTGGAGCACAGGAGAATCACTTCCAAGTGCTCTTTTGAAGCAAAAAAATGTTTAGAGTTGAATATCCTCTAATGAAATTTTCCTGTAATAAATATGAAATGACTTTTCCTACTTCTTCTCAGAAGTTTCTATTTGAAGTTTATTTTGTCAGATTCATTCTTCAGAAAGGTATTAGTCTGAAGTTTATTTTGACAGCTATGGCTGTTTGTTTCTTAGCTCAGATTGCTTGGATATCTTTTCTATCTTTTCCTCCTAAGTTCTTTTAAGGATTACTTTTCTAATGTTTGTTAAAGTTCAATGACCAAGACAACTTATTGAAGCAAGTGTTTATTTTATGCTTAGGGTGCCAGAGGGTTCCAATCCATGATAGTAGAATAAATGACAGCTCACATCTCAAATCACAAACAGGAAGCAGAGCAAGCTAATTACAAATGTAGTGAAGACTTTTAAAACCTCAAAGCCTGCTTCCTGTGACACGCTTCCTCCAGCAAGACCACAACTCCTAATCTTCCTTAAACAGCCACCAACTGAGGACCAGGAAGTATTCAAATGCCTGAAACTTATGGTGTACATTTGAATTAAACCACCACTGTATTATCCTTTGTATTGAGCTGAGATTTTGGAATCTTATGAAATTTCTTGAGGACTTATTAAAGAAAAGTAGGGAAAGGAGATATATTCCATCAGACTATCACAGAAAACAGAAACAAACAAACAAAAAACAAAACAAAATCAGTGAAGGCTTAGGTTTAAAATTGAGCACAAAAGATATGCATAAATAAGAAATACTGTTCACAGTATAGTTCCAATTATCACCCCAGTCTTTGCTTCAGTTTCTTCTGCAGGATTGTCTTACAATATTTTAGAACTTGTTTCAATAGCACAACAACCAAATAGAAAGGGAGTATCTCATACCAGAATATCTTCACTCGTATCAGGATGGATATGTTGCATTACCAAACCACTTTATTGGAATTGAATAATATGAATTATACATACTAAGAAGATGAAAGGGAGAAGATATAAAGCTACCCTTCCTTCTTTTAAAAATTATATTGTTTTGTTGAGTGTTTTGTCCTAGTTAGTTTTCATTCAAGCTTAAGAATTATTGTGTCAAGTAAAAGTTTTTCTTCTGTATTAAAATAGCCTCTTCTGTAGGAAATCTCTTGAAAACCCAGGAAGTTAATAAAACTCACAAGTCTCAAAAAGTTGATAAAATTCACAAGATGCACAAGGACCCTTCGCAAATTTATATAATCAGTAATAATTGCTAGGAGAGGTCACTCTCCTAACAACTGAGCTGCCTGTAAGCCGTGTATTGAGCTACATTAGATTTCAAGAATCCATCATCAATTCTAGGATGAGATTTCTGGTTATACAGCTATCTTTGAGATATCTTCCCTATTATAAGTAACTCCTCACTCATATTCCTGTAAGTTACTCCAATAAGCTCACTGGAATAGGTTTGTTTGTTGTTGTTTGTTTAATCAATAAGCACTTCTCTATCTGGAGTGAAGAGAAGTTTGTTCATGTGTCCTAAAGAAAAGTCAAACAACATATGATAACCTTGGTAAGGATTTTTTTTTCTACTGAAATTGTACATATAAACTATTCTGTTTTTTTAAATATTTAAATTTTTACTTTGGGAACAAAACCATTCATGGAAATCAACTTACTCCTTTTAAGTTTGTGGCAGTACTCCTGACTTAAGTTTTTATTTCTAATTATCTACAAGATAATGTCCATTTGTTTTTTTTGCATAGTTATTTAATTATTACTATATACAAAACATTCTACTTGGTACTGAAGTCATACTGAAAATTAAACCATAAATCTTTTTTTAGAGGCTTAAAATTCAAGGAACAAAAGTGTCTGGTAATAATAAGCCTGTCAATTGGTACAATTCTTGCTTGGGATTCATGAAAAGCTCAACAAAACCCCAAATAATTATACTGCAAGGTGAATATATAAGTACTCACATCTGATTACAGTGCCTGGAACTGAAAAAGAGGGAATTAACTCTACAAAGACTTAGCACATTGCCAGGGAAGGTTCTTTAAGAAATCCATTTGGTTGAGATTGAAGAAACAATGTACATCTGTTCATATGATCCAAACAATAGAATTTTACTTAGATTTATTATCACACAAAGGCACAGCTTACATGACCTACTGGAAGAAGGCTTGGGCATTGCTGGAGGAGCTGAAGATAGGAAGAGCCACCGCATTGTGTTTGGATGTAGTGGGAAGTTAGCAACTTAGATAATAGCTGTATGACTGAATTCTGTGGAAAGACGAAAAGACAAACAAACAACAGCTACAAACCCTAAGGAGTCTACATAGTCCAAACTATGTTTTTAATCTCTTGATTCAGGTCTCAGACACTCAGCATTTGTTTATTTCCACATGAAGCTATCACACCCCAAGGAATCTCATATTGACACACCTAAGATAGGACTTTTCTCTCCGTATCTTTCTCATGCAATTACTTTGTTTTTCTTTCTTTAAATTGATGCTTGCTACCAGAAACAGAATAAAGGAGAGGAATATTATTGAAATATGACAATATAAGTTTTCTCTTTGTGTGTGCATGTGTGGTGTGTGTGTGTGTGTGTGTGTGTGTGTGTGTGTGTTCTCGTAAGTCCTGAAAAATTTCATGGTAAATAGTTGAATTTCACATAACCATTAGCCTAAGGTGGTAACAACTGTTAGACTGTTAGTCACAACAATACAAAGGTTTGTTGTTGTTGGTTTTTTTTGCCATTTCTACATCTTTCTGCTCTAGCTGCCTGGTTGCTCTCATAGCCATTGATACTACCTCTCTAATGTGTGTATATTCTATATAAATGCATGATGCATATTACTAAGAAACTTTCTTCTTTACTTTATGTTTTTCTTGTTTGTTTGTTTTTGTTTTTGAGGATTTTCTTTTGAGACAGGATTCTATATAGACCAGGCTGGCCTCAGACTCTTGATCTTCTGCCACTCTTTCTGGAGTGCAGAACTTTGGTCATGGGCCATCACAGGCAGCATGAAAACGGACCTTTCCAGTGACAAGCTTTCCTTGTCACTCAACCACCAATGCCATGTTCTGTCTCCATAATTCTGTTTTGACCTACATAATAGTTGTTGTTAAGAGATACCTTCATTTTTATTATCTTTTCTCAATCCAGACTATTATCCAATATATGCTGAATTTAATGTGTCAAAAATCTTGACCCGTAACAGGTTACCCCTGTTCCAGATCAGTGCTATTTGTCAACGGTTCTAAGACAGAGACCAGCTTTCTTATTGATGTTTATGGCAGCTTTCTTCAGCCTAACTAAAAATCCCCAAGAATAGAAATTACACTTCAACACAGGTCTTTGCAGGATCTGCTATCCTTCTGGGTGATGACATCAGTTATCAGAAGGCACAGTTAGAGAGGATCCACTTCTAACCCAGCTCATGTCTACTGGCTACTCTCAGAGCACTCTTGCTGTTGGTGAGAGTCATGAATCCTTTGCTCCATAGGGCTGTATGCTTCATGGCCGTTTGTTTTATATGGGGATAAGTGGATAAGTGTGAAAAAGAAAGAGATGAGGGTGAAGGAGGAGTAAGAGTGAGGGGGAATGAAGAGGAAGAGAGAAAAGAGGAAGGGAACAAACCTTTCATACTACTCTGTGATCAAGACTTTTAAAGATACATTCACTTAACAGATACCCTCAGTAACTGAAAAGTTACTGAGCACATGTGGATGGTGCTTCAGGAATCCAGGTAGAATACATGACTTAAGGATCACTATGTGATACAGTTTGGTTTGAAATGGCTTTCAACAGAAGCAAGAGGGTAATGGGCTTGATTATTGCTGGTGTAACAGCTTTAATTACATGAATTGCTAGCACCACTGCTTCTGCAATTGCCTTGACATGAGAAGTTAAGACAGCTACTTCTGTTAATCAGTTAGCAAAAAATGTTACTAATGTGTTAAGTATACAAGAGGATTTAGATAGGCATTTGTAACAATGGATTGATGTTCTTTTTCCTATTCAAATTATTGGAAGGAGGTTCACAGTTTAAGAGTAAGGAGCCATCTCGACTGTCATGCCAAGTACCATTGGAATTTTGTTACTTCTAAAATTTACAATGATAGCCATTATAATTAGGAAAAAGTTTAAAGAAACTTGCAGGATATTTGGCATAATTCTAACACATGTCTGGATGTTTTACCTTTGCATAATGAAATTATGAATTTAAAGAATGTTTGCTGCTCAGCTGAGCGATGATAAGGCAGCCGCTGCTGATAAAATTACCCATGGCCTGAGGTCAATATTTCCATTTTGGTCAAGTTTCAAGAATGGCATATATAGCTTCATCATGCTAGCCTTTTTTATTCTGAGAATACTTTTATTCCTGCCCATCATGTTAAAGTTTGTCTTTAACAACATCAACATGTTGGCAGCCAAAGTACATGGCTTGAACCTGAAAATGGACTCCCAGATAGAGTTATTAATTTAAAAGGCTTACAAGCCAAGGATGGGTTAGATTCTGTTCAGAGACTTACCAACCTAAAACAGAAGTGCATTGCTTTTGATAATGCATATTCCATGATGTATATGGGAGGCATTCTTGGCAGAATGACCTAAGACAGGCTCAATCTTGTTTATAAAATAAAAATGGAGGCGAGTTGGAGAGCTTTTGGGCTGCTTGGCAAGAACCTGACATTGGCCAAGGACAAAGAATTGGGCCACTTGTCAGGAATATGACATTGGCCAAGGACAAGGAAGTGGGCTTCAGGCAGAAATCTGACATTAGGCTAGAACAAAGAAGTAACTTTACGCAAGAATCTAAGTCTTTGGATAGAACAAAGAAGTAATTTCAGGAAGAAATATAAATTTTAGTCTAGAACAAGGAAATAGGCTTCAGACATGAAAATGACTTTGCCCTAGGACAGGGAAGTTGACTCTGACATTTTAGTCAACCTGTTAAGCTCTTAGAAATAGTGATCATGGCAGTGATCGCAAAACATTGTTTATTGCCTTGCTTATTCTTTGACTATTTGTGTTTATTGTCTTGCTTATTCCTTGACTACTTTCATCTATTGTATTGTATTCATTTATTGTCAATTCCTCAACCTAGAACTGGCCTTAATACTTGCATGTAATTAAAATGGTATAAAAGCAAAAATGGGGAGGGAAGATGGGATGGCAGTTTGGGAGGGAATGGGGAAAGGAGATGACATCTGAAATGTAAATAAATACAATATCCAATTAAGAAAAGGAAAAAATGAAATGGTTTTTAAACTTTTTAAACTCAAATAAGAAGTATGCCTTTTGAAGCATTGATATCTGTACTATTTGTCAATTTGGGGGTAAATTTGTTCAAGAGATAAATGGATTTTATGACTTTTGTAAAGTGGCAGTAAGAGGGCATAGTCAATAATCTACATTAAACTCAAGCCTCAGAAATTGGGAAACAAGTCTCCTTGGTGAGAATTAATAAATACACTCCCAGGTGCTGCAATTGGGATTTTTAGTAAAACATTAGTGCATGTAAATTTACCAAAATATATATTAGTACTTAAAAAACAATAAGTAAATTAGTATGGTTCTCTATGAAATATATCTTTAAAATACAACATGTATGACAAAATACCCACACTTTCCCCCAACATCATTTTTATTGCCAAATACCAGATAAAGCCTATGCCCAACTATAAAGGTTGAGTATTCCATAGAGCCAATCACAGCATTTATGGCCATAATGCCAGTACTTGAAAAACTGAGGCAGGAGAATCATGAGTTTGAGACCCACTTGTGATACAGAATGAGATTCTATCTCAAAATCCAAAACCCAAGCCAGGTGTGGTATAACGCATTTTGGGAAGCAGAGACATGCAGATACTTATGTTTGAAGCTATCCTATTCTACAGAGCGTTTAACGACACACAGAGAAACTCTGTGCTGAAAAACAAACAACCAAGCAATCAAAGAAACAAGGAAAACCCAACCTCAAATCAACAATAATAACAATAGAAAAATTTTAAAAATTATTTTTAAAATAAAATAATTTTAAAATTATTTTTAAAGTAAAATAATTTTAAAATTATTTTAAAAATTATTTTGCAACAAAAGCAAAATAAAAATTTAAAATCCAAACATGGACGCAGATGTTCGAGTGTCTAGACCAGTTAAGGATAGTTGATATATCTATCAAGGTTGGGTATTGGGTTACACTTCTGATTGTATGGGCATCTTGTTATTGAGCATTACCAAACTTATAAAGCCTTTGATTAACATTTAAAACTGTATAAAAGCAAAAAGGAGAAGGGAGGATGGAATAGGGGTTTTCTAGGGAGGGGAAATGGGGAAAGGGGATGGCATCTGAAATTTAAATAAAATATCCAATAAAAATAAATTTAAAAAGAAAAAACCCTATAAATTATAAAAAAATTTAAAACCCAGCCAACTAAACTAGCATAAAATATTTGATATGCTTATCCAATTGATAAGTATAAAAATTTAAAATAAGTAATCAATGCTTTAAGAAAAGCTTCTGATACAATGCTAATTAAGAAAAGATAGTTACAAAGAGATGTGGGACACTTGCTGTGTTCTGTAGAAGAACAAAAGATTATTATTACAAAATTATTGGTAGAATTTTGTAACAATATTCCAAAGTATTTTCTACCCTTTTCTCCTATTGCTCCTATTTTCTTTTCTTTTAATTTTTTTCTTTTATTAGTATGTATATTTTTTTCAATAATTTAGTTCTTTTATTGAGTTTACATCCAGATAGGAGCTCCCCTTCCAGTGGAGAGAGGGGAACATTAACCCACTCACAAAACATTCAAATAAAACTTTGTCATGCATACAAGATGCATACAAATTTAGCTGGAGCTGAGACTGTGGGAATGGCCAACCAATGACTGCCCCAACATGAGAGCCATCCCATGTGAGAGTACTAATCCCTGACACTCTGCTATGCTTGCAGACAGAAACCTAACATAATTGTTTCCCAAGAGGTTTCATCCAGTGGCTGGTGGAAACAGATGCAGAGAACCACAGCCAAACATCTAGTGGAAGAGCTGGGAATATGGCTGAGTAAAGACACAACAAGAAGACTTACAGAATCAACTAACTAACCTGGACTCATAGGGACTCACTGAGACTGAAAGACCAACCAGCATGCAGGTGCTGGACATAGACCTCCTACACATTTGTAGCAGATGTGTGTCTTGGTCTTCATGTGTGTCTTCTAACAATTGGAAGAGGGGCTGTCTCTGACTCTGTTGCCTGCTATTGGATCCCCTTCCCTTACCTGAACTGCCTGGTTGGACCTCAGTGGAAGAGGATGGGCTTAGTCTTTTAATCTTTTATTCTTTCAATTTTCAGTGATGACCTTTGTGCTGGCAAGTAAATCTAAGTGACAAAGAAGAATGAATCTTCCTTCTTCCAATGTCCTTATGTAGATCTCCAACAGAAGGTGTGGCCCAGATTAAAGGTGTGTACCACCATGCCTTGATCTGGGAGTTGTTTGTCCCAGGCTGACCTTGAACTCAAAGATCTCCAAGCCTTAGTCTCCTAGGATTAAAGGTGTGTACTACCTTGTTTGAAACTAAGAATTTTATAGCCACTATGCCTCAAGATCTCCAAGCCAAGATCCAAGTCAGAAACGTGTCTCCCACCCTCAATATCTGGATCACAGGTGAGTCCTCCAACTCTAGATTATAGTTAATTCCAGATATCAAAGTTGAAAACCAGGATTAGCCATCGCAGCTTCATTCCTTATCTACAAAATACTCAACAAACCTGTATAATACACAAATGTATAAATGCATAGTTACCCATTGAGGATACTTTGGGGAGTCACTGAATATTGCCAAATTTCAGATTTATCTCACTACTAAATGATCATAACACCTCTACTCTCCAGTTTATAGAGGATCATGAGAGTGATTTATGTCAAATAGCAATGATAGAAAATAATCTAGCCTTCCCTTAAGCTATTTGGACTCTGAAGTCAATACAGATTCGTTTTACTCTGCAGAGGATGATATGTGAGGAACAGAATGAAGAATTACCCAAGGCTAATATCTGAAAAGTTGCTGATAATGAAAGAAATCAGTCATTTTCTTTCAGTAAACAAGATAATCAGATTATTAACTCACATAATACAGAATATAAAGTAAAGCACTTGGAGAAAATATTTTTAAAATACTGAAGAGACCCTTTGAATTTATTTTTAAACTCTAAACAACTCTCGGCCCTAAGCACTATATATTTTAAATAAGTTAATTTATTTTATGTGTAGCGATATTTTGCCTGCATACGTGTCTGTGTATTACATATGTTCACTGACTGTGGGGGCCAGAACAGGATGTCAGACCCGTAGAACTGAAGTTTTGATCTGTCTTGTGAGTGCTGGGAACATAACCCAGGTCCTCTGAAATAGTAGCCAGTGCTCATAACTGCTGTGGTGAATTGAATGAGGATGGCTCTAAAGACTGCTTGGTTCCTGAGGGCTGGAACTATTTGGGAAGAATTAGGAGGTGTGCATTTGTTGAAGAAAGTAGATCACTGGGACTAGACTTTGAGCTTTCAAAAGCCTATGCTATTTCCAATTAGCTTTCTCTGTTTCATGCTACTGGATCAGATGTAAGTTCTCAGTTACTAGCCTCATGCCTGCTGCCATGCTCCTTGCCATGAATGTCATGTACTAACCCTCTGAAACCATGAATCTTCAATTTCAATGCTCTATTTTATATATTCCTCTGGTCCTGGTATTATGTCAAAGCAATGGAAAATAAGAAAACTGTGAAGCTTTCCCACAAACCCTTCTCACCAATCAAGCACTATATTTTTAATAATCAGACACTTTAGTGCAATACCACATTCTTTCATGAATGTCATAGGGACCACTTGTGGGAATATATACCCATGAATACAAAATCGAATCATTTCAAGAATTTAATGTAAGATTTGAATAAATATTATTCATATGGTATATACCACTTCTCAAATTTTAAACTTTTATTAATGTATGGATGAAAAGAATAAGAAAGACATTACCATAAGGGTCATCTTGCTGTTTGTGTGAAAATCTCTCTACCCTGGGCATGTAGTCTACAACAGCATGAGCTCCTGAGTCTGTGGCTTCCTGTGTGGTTCAGTACAAACGTCTTGAGTCCTCCAGATACTTCCTTTCCTCTGTTGGGCTAATCTCTTAGAAAATATCTGCTCTGTTTTTATATCTTATTTTTATATAATCAATACTTACAATGTTTCAAATTGTTCGTTCAATTCTTGTGATGGTAGGGAGATGGCATAGACTAGCCATAAACTGTCTAGAACCTGTCAGTTAGTTAACTGTATAGCATATTTCCCCTACTGGTTTGAGCATTTGAGAAAGCAGTTGCCCAGTTGTTGCTGGAGTCTCATTCCAAGCTTTGCTTATCTCTATAGCCATTGTGATCTCAAATAAGACAGAGTGTGTATTAGAAACAGGCAATTCATCAGCCAGTTAGATCAGCACCATTTGTTGGAGATGATTTTTTTTCACATTGTGTGGTTTTTGGCTTCTTTGTCAAAAATCAAGTGTCCATAGATATGTGGGTTTATTTCTGGGTCTTTGATTCTATTCAGTTGATCAACCTGTCTGTTTCTGTATCGATAGCATGTAGTTTTTTTTATCACCATTGCTCTGTAATACAGCTTGAAGTAAGGGAAGATGATTCCAATAGAAATTCTTTAGTTGTTCAGGATTGTTTTGGCTATCCTGATTTTTGCTTTTCCAAATGAAGTTGAGAATTGCATTTTCAAGGTCTGTAAAAACTTGTGGAATTTCAGTGGGAATTGCATTGAATCTGTAGATTGCTTTTGGTAAGATGGTCATTTTCACTTTCTTACTTCTGCCAATCATGAGAATGGGAGATCTTTCCAGCTATGATATTCTTCAGTTTCTTTCTGTGTTGTGCTTGCAAACAGGAGCCTAGCATAGCTGACCTCTGAGAGGCTCTACCCAGCAGCTGACTGAGACAAATGCAGAAACCCACAGCCAAACAATGGGCAAAGATTGGAAAACTTAATGGAAGAGTTAGGGGAAGGACTGAAAGCCCCGAAGGTGATAGCAACCCCACAAGAAGACCAAAGGTATCAACTAATCTGGAACTTTGGGAGCTCCCAGAGACTGAGCTGCCAACCAAAGAGTACATATTGGCTTGTCTGAGTCTACCCTCACCCCAACATATATGTCACAGAGGACTGTCATGTCTGGCCTCAGTGTGAGAGGATGTGCCTAATCCTGCAGAGATCTGATGTACCAGGTTGAGGAAATATCCAGGGGAACATCTCTGAGGTGAGGGGGAGGAGGCATGGGAGGAAGAACTCTTTGAGGATCAACAAGTATGCAAGCATTTGGAATGTTAATTAATTAATTAATTAACTAACTAAAATAGTTTTCTCCCATCACAAATGGGGTCCAAGTATCAACATCAAGATCTCAATGTTGCTAATGCTGCAACTCCTTAATACAGTTCCTCATGTTGTGGTAACTCCCAACCATAAAATTATTTCATTGCTACTTCACTGCTATAATTTGAAAACTGTTGGGACTATCAAGATAAATATACAATATGCAGGATATCCAATTTGTGACTCTTAAAGGGGTCATGACCTGCAGGTTGAGAACCACTGTTTCAGGCTAAGCCATCCTGCCCTTCATGAAGGAATGGAATTTCTACAGAGCACTTCCATTTAGTTGCATCTTGATATTGTCAAAAGAACACAGTGTATAATTCTTAGATTCTTTGCAGAAATACACCCAGCAGACAATGAGGAGACTCTGCTCAGGAGAATGTGTCAATTACAGGAAAGGATTTGTAAATTCTCAAAGAGCTGTTTTCTCATAAGTTGTGACTCACAGGAGGGTATAGAATAAAAATGAAACTACATAATGAATAGCATTGCTACTAAATAGATGCCAAGACCAGCTAAGGATAAGTAGGTATTTTATTTATAGGAAACTTACCACTCTTGATAGATGTTGGCCACTACCTGTGAAATTGTTGGTGCTACCACATTAAAGACTATATCATGATATAGAGGAGTTTGTCAGTGGGGTATAATTATCTCATTTCTTTTCAAAAGTTCCCTTACTTTCTTTTAAAAAATTAATACTTTACATTATTTATTCCAAATACTAAAATATTATTAGTTTGGCATACAACCACTGTAAAGATTATTGAAATAGTTTGCATGTTTTCTGAAATAAAATCTTCAAGTTTAGTATGTATTACACATTTATTGCATCTCTGAATCCAGACCAGACACATCCTAAGTACCCAGTAAAGAATGAGTGACCAGAAGTCACTATATTGGATAGATAGCTCTATGTGGTGGTTTAATTCAGTTTATACCTAGATTTATTTATTTAAATTACAATCATTGTGAAGGGTTTTATAGACTTATCACAAGGGGCTATACTTTTCTTCTTTTCTCCCATATTTCAGCCCACATGCTATTTTCATAATCCCACCTTTAAGGCCAAGGTTTACATTCAATCATATATAATTTTTGGTAGAGTATCTTTCTATGTAGTTCGTGCTATCCTGGAAATTATTATGGAGACCAAGATAGCTTCAAATTCATAGATATCTACCTGTCTTTGCCTCTCTAGTAATAGGATTAAAGGCATGTAACATAACATCCAGCCCAAAATTATATTTTTACTATGATTAAATTTTACAAATTTTATGTATAAGCAGTTTCTTTACTTCTTAAATTCATTAGTCTATTCTTGTTCTGATTTGCTTGCCAAGTCCATAACAGTCTCCTTATTCAGAACTCCTAAACCTTTGTGTAATGTAGGAAAGAAATGCCAAATAGAGAGGCTATCGATCTTCAGATTTAGAGATCTGCACACTTAGATCCTTCTCAGAGAAGGGCTGCAGTAACACTCACCAACCCTAGCCAAAGTCCAACCCCAATCCTCAGGCAGAACTTGAACTGTGACAAAATGAGTTCATGGCAAGTATGAAAGTGGGAATGGAAAAAGTTCCTTTTAAAAGAGAGTCACTTATTTTTATTTTATGGATATCAATATTTTTTCTGCATGTCTTTATGTGTGCTACATACATACTCTCCTCAGAGGCAAGAATAAGGAGCCAGATACCTGGAACTGTAGTTGATTGTTAAGTCACCATGTGGGTTCTGGAAACCACAAATGCACTTAACTAACTATCTAGGCTGTTCACTCCTTCCAGCTGTTCTGTTATGGCTTTGTTCCCATTGTCAAAAGAGCACTACTATCTGAGAACAATGTCTGGCCCTGAGTAGAAACTTGACTTTCTTAACTTTCTTAACTACCAAGACAAGATGACTGCCTAGCATGAGGTTTTCTAGTAAAAAACAAAGACATAACTTTCTCCTCCTTCCAAACCAGATCAATGGGCCTATTAATCATCTGGGCAAGAAAATACTCTTCAGAAAATCCAGGAGACTTTAGTATAGTACAGAGCTTTTTTAAGCATGTAAGGTAGCATAGATTCACTGGCTTATTTAAAAGATAGACAAAACTAAGACAGGAAGTTGGGCAAGTTATGGGGTGGGGGCTATGAGGAACTGGAGTGAAAAATTAAGAGTGAATATTATCACAATGCACTGCATATGTATATAAAAACATTTTTAAAAATCTTCAGTACCTGTAAAACAAGTTAGTCCAAATTTATTTTCTTGTTGGAACCAAAGTAAACCCAAAACTACCTAAGTTCTACTAAAATTATAATATCACTATAACTGTAGGTTCATATTCATATGTCTATATGTATATGACATATATATGTATATATATATATATATATATATATATATAGAGAGAGAGAGAGAGAGAGAGATGATGATGATAATGATGATGATGTTGTTGTTGTTGTTGAAAGTAGCACTATGCCCATTTAAGGGTTAGACAGAACCATAAGCATGTAGTTTTCAAACATTAAAACTGTAAAAAAAATTACCTATTCATTGTTTTGATAATGCATTTCCTTCATTTTGAAAACAAAAATTAGATCTTAGAGTTTAATCTAATAAATTTGCACTGATGAACTTCAGAATTTTAAGCTTGCAAATATTAGAAAACATTGGATAACAACTGTATTTGTTACTTTTCTCATGGCTGTAACAAAATATCTGAGACAGCATCTTCAGCAAAGACAATTTATCCTGGCTCACAGCTTAGGTTTTATCCTGACTCACAGATTGAGAAGGTAAGAAGGCCTGATGAAGGGAAAGAAAGGTGGTTGGTCACATTGCACACATAGTCGGGAAGCATAAAAGACATGAAACCTGGGACTCAGCTCTCTTTGTCCGTTTCATTCAGTGAAGAACCTCAATGGAGGAAATAGTGATGCCTACACTCCAGGAGGGTCTTCTGTCAGTTGGTGAACTTCCCTGGAAACAAACACAGGAATGTGCCTGGAGATTTGATACACCAGAGGGTACAAGAGCCAGGTGCCTGAGTCTTATTCTTCTGGTGTTTAAACTGAGGTGAGCATAGAAACTCTTCTGCCCAAGATCATGTGAATCATGCATGTGAAGATTGGCCCCCCATTTCCTTGAACTGATGGAGAAATAATCAGTTAACCACTTTCCATCATGTTGGTTTGACGCAGAAGTCAGTTGAAGACTATTCTATGTATCCAACCACACTTGTTACCGCAAGTACCCCTGTAGCTCTTGTTTGCTGGGGACCAGGAAGGCACAGCTAATTGTATTTACTGTTATTAATTCAAAAGTCAGCTTTATGGGTAGTTCAGGGCCCCAAACTACTGTTCTGGTTCATGTTGAACTAAGATGCTTGAGAATTGCCTGACTCTTAACATCTAAAAGTTTTAAGCTGCCTCTTTGAGAACTGCTTGGGCTGAATCTCCCTCTCTTATAGCCACTGTTAGCTCTGCTAAGCTCACCATTGACACTGACTTAGTTGTATCCTGCTGTCATTCTTCCATATTCTGATTATATATTTTATCATGCTTTCATATTCTTCATTATTTAGTCATTCACATTTTATTTATCTCTCCATTAGGTTTTTTTTTATCTTGAAGATGACTTTAACAGCCTTTACCATTATTGCATCCAATTTTATTTGCACTTTTATTTACGACTGATTAGGCTAGTTGGATATAAAATGGTTAAACACAACTATCTTTTAAAGAAAAACGAAAGGTGATACAGAGAAGAGTTTAGTAGTGGAAGCATTCTAAGAAGCACTGAAATGCACTGATATTTGGGGTACAAGTACTTGTGAATGTGCGTCTGTGTGTGCCTGTATGTATATGTTCATGTGAATGTGTGTCTGTGTATGAATGTGACTGTATGTGTCTGTATGTGTCAGTGTGTGTGTCTGTGTGTGTATATGTGTTTGTATATATGTGTATATATATTTTGAAGACAGAAAATAAGTTGAAAGAATGTTTTTATAATCAATATATACCATGAAAATAATATTATGTTTTACCCATAGTAAATACTATTAGTTAAATGTTTAGCTCCATAATTTGTTTGATGTTTTAGAGTATTTTAATTAAATAAAGCTGGTAGTTTATTATTAGAACAGTAAGAACTAAAACACAATTTTTTTTCTTTGGCTGTTTGCCATATATTTTAAGGTATCATATATAAATTATATGCATATAATTTATACACATAATTTATTTATTATGTAAAAGGTATATATTCTATTTATCAGATGATTTGATAATACTAAAAATTATAAATGTAAGAATAGATAACTTTAAAAACACAAAAGCAATTCATTACTGCAATTACTTACATGCTAAATTTAAAACCAATTTTCTATTTGCTGTTAAGGGGCTAGAGATGTGATAAGAGGGCTTGGTGTTTTTGCAGAACCCAAGTTTGGTTCTCAGTAACCAAGTCAAATGGCTCAAAACCTTCAATAATCCCAGCTCAGAGGATCCAATGTTCTCCTTGGGTAAGTGCATGCATGTGGCATACATTCTCACAGACATACACAAGCACAAGCACAGGCACAGACAGGCACATGCACATACACATAAAAATAATTCTAATAAAAAGTTATGCTGTCAAATATCCATTTGTTAAGTAACACTTATTGGTAGTCACAGACTGAGCTGAGCATCATTCAACACAGTAATCAATACCTGTGAGCTCAGAGCATGGCTCATGAGGGTGTCTGAAGACCTGTGCCTGGCTTTAAGAGAACCTGAATGGAGAATTCTACAGTGCTGCTTTATTATTACTACTTAGGGTGGAAACCGACTGCTACAAAGAATCCCTTAATTCTTTTTTTTTTCTTTTTTTTTTTTTTGTTTTGTTTTTTTTGTTTTGTTTTGTTTTGTTTTCTTTTTTCTTTTTTTTTTTTTTTGTTTTTCGAGACAGGGTTTCTCTGTGTAACCCTGGCTGTCCTGGAACTTACTCTGTAGACCAGGCTGGCCTCAAACTCAGAAATCCACCTGTCTCTGCCTCCCAAGTGCTGGGATTAAAGGCGTGCACCACCACTGCCCATCCCCCTTAATTCTTATATGGGGAAGAAAAACAAATTAAGTCAAAAGCAAGTCTACCTTCAAAAACAGCTAGAGTTTTCTAAAACATTTCTTCTGAATTAATTAGTATTCATTGCTAGCTCAGTATAGTCTGCATTGCTATTTATTATAAATAATTAGATTATCTGGACCTGCTTGGAGTGGTTGAAATTATTGGCTAGAATTTACACACTCTTTTTTTGTTTCTTCTATTACAACAATGAAAAGATCTTGCAGGGTTTTTTTTTTTTTTGTTCTATAAAAATGTAAAAATTAATCCAGACAAAATATGTATGCATACACCTCTCCTTTTACTTTTGATCATTTATAAAACTTAGTTGTTAATTAGTTCCCATATTCATCATCTTCTGAGATTATACCTTCCTCGAACTCACTAACATCAAGATTTCAGGAAACAAATGTTTCCTGATACAGGTTATGTTTCTTATTGTTAATTGACACCAAATTGGAAAACCTAATCCTGACTTCAGTGAGATTTTGATATAGGAATGCAGAGTGACATCATAGACTGTCATCCACTATCATTACCCAGAGGCAGTGCTACCTATCAGTAAGCCCCTCCCAATGTCACTGTGCAGGAAAAAGCTTGCAGAGCTAGCTCATCTTGGGTCTCAGCTAGCTTCCAGACTGTTCCTGCCCTCCAGCTGGTGAAAACCAAAAATAGACCCAGGAAACAGCAGAATCGGTGAGTGTGGGATGGGAATTGTGTTCTCACACTGTCTGGAACAAAGGGATAAAGTGGAATGCCATAGGAAGCTGGGTAGAAAGTTTGCAGGGCTTTGAATTATTGCCAGAGAGAACTGAACTGAGCCTGCACACTCATATCCAGTGTTAACTTCATCCCAGTAGTGAGTATAAGATTGTGTCAAAATGAGCGCGCATTTAAAAATTATTAACATGTAATGTGCAGATGATTTTTAAATTACCAGATATTTTGGAAAATACTTATTACTTTTGTAGACATTCTAAATAGGCATTATTTCCTCCACTGTGAAGCTAATTTCTTCAAATTTCAGAAGAATCACATGGCTAGCCAGTAATGTTTTTAATAATTTAAGAATCAATCATGGTTTCTCATAAACATTAACCTGATTCAGTCCTCAGAATTACCAGAAGCTGGTTTTGGGGAAAGCTGCTTTGTTCACTTAAATCACTAAATATCCCATATTTCACCAGTAATTTATTTTGAATTTATCCTAAATATGACTTTTATGAGATGCATTAAAATACAAATGTATTTAATTTGTATTAAATTATCCTCAATAGAAGATGCACCTAATCTTACTGCCATTTGATGAGCCAAGGCTGGTTGATATCCATAGGAAGCCTCCCTTTTCCTAGGAAAAAGAGGTGGAGGGTTAGATGGGGCAGGGAGGTAAGAGGGAGGGGCTTGGAGGAAAAAACAGAGAGGAAGCTGCAATGTAAAGTAAATAAATAAGCAATGAAAAAAACATGAATGTAACAAGTTTTTAAGCACTTCTTATGAGAGTAAGAATTTTTCATTGCTTTTCTTTTGCCAGATCTGGGGATCAAATCCAGCTTTCAAATACTAGGCAAATTCTCTACCACGAAGCACCTATTTTCTGTAACCTATAATCTAGTGACATAGTGACAAAATCTACATCTTATATGATCTTATTGCTTTAGTAGATAAAGAAGTTAACGTTTACAAGGTTGGAACATGCCTGTTTCTCTTGATCCATTTTGTTTTCTAGAAGCATTGCTGCTCGCCTCTAGAGCTCTGGGGTTTCAGGCACGTACTTTTAAGTGCTGATAACCTGCTTTTAGAGTGGCCCATCACTACTTTCTTTGATTGTCTGCTCCTGTCTTGGAAGAAAAGAATATATTTTGTGGTTCTTAGAAGTAGTAATTAGCTCAGAAAAACTGTTTTCTGTTGATTCAGAATCTTCCCTGGATTTCTGGGAAAAGGAGCTTATTTTGTACATTTTTAGACGTGCTTAGATGAGTTAAATTTTTGAATTTTTGAATTTATGAAACTGGAATGTTGATTATTGGATGTCCAGTTTGTGAAATACGATTTTGATTCGTATGGTTTAGTTTCTGCATCTATAAAACAAAGCAAGATACATCATCACCGTGTTTATTGTTAGAACTGCAGTAGGAGCTACTCTCTTGACTTCTTTGCCTTGGCTGGCATGATTTCTTATTTTTCTCAGACTATAAAATGGGAAAAATGAAGTCCACTGACAGCAAAACTAACAAGCTAGGAAAAGGAAAGGCTGTTTGGTATAATGGAAAAATAAAGTTTATGTAAGTGAATGCCTTTGCTAAAAAACAATTCTATACAAAGTCTACTATTTTTGCCACTGGGGATAATGTGGGAATTAAGTGATTACATATAATTTTTCAACAAAATACATGAATCTAAATATCTAGAGATAGTTCATGTACATCAACTTCTAAATTTTAGCAACAAGTAGAATTATTTCAAAATTGTCTGATAGCTCAAGACAATATTTGTAATAGCTGTCACAGAACATTATTTAATTGTGTTGAATTTCTGGTCACAGAAAAAAATTTTTAAAAATCATTTATATTCCTGAAGAAATTCACTTTTTCCAGATCATTCTACTTATCAAGCTCTTTCTATTACTTCATGGTGTGTGCTCTCATTATCAACTGGATTATACTTTGTGAAGTAAAGATGAATATTAGTATATGAAGTTCAACACAATTAAATAATAGTCTGTGACAGTAATTAGATAAGTTATCTTAAGCTATTGGACAATTTTTGAAATAATTCTATTGGTTGCTAATATTTAGAAATAAATATACATTATCTCCAGATACCTAGATTCATATACTTGTAAAGATGTTTGCTGTTCTCCTTCTTGTAGCAGCTATCAGAAATGAATGAGGAAAGACCAACATATGCAGAGCTGAAATTATCCTTGAAGAGTAGGAAGGACAAAAACCAGCCAACTCAGAAAAAGAGAGGTAACATTTTTCTACCCAACTGAGTGTGTGTGTGTGTGTGTGTGTGTGTGTGTGTGTGTGTGTGTGTGTATGTGTGTGTTGTCTGTGTGTCTGTCTGTGTGTGTGTGTGTGTGCAGAAAACATAATATGATATAGATGAAGTCATATTAGTTATATTCATATATATTTGATGTTACATGTCTCTCTCTTATTGAAAAAGATATTTATAGGTGAACAGCCAAGGAGAGGAGATCAAATTACAAACATCATTCAAAAATATCTACTCTGCTCTTGTTTCTTATGTATCCTGCCTGTTGGTCTCATGCAGAATATCCATGGCGTGTAAGTGTTGTGATTCTGGGATCAGTATGTCTTTGTCTTCTGATGTCAAGCTCAGTTTTGGGATATCTATGTGAGTATGACATATGAATATTTTATGGGAACAATGAATTAAACAGAATTACAACTACTAAACCTGTGTAAGTTTTGAAATTCTGTATACATCCTGGCAATTATGGGTATTGGTATACTGATGATGGTGATAAAGATTTTAGTAGCATCTTATATTTCTGCTTTTATGATATATAAAAGAATATACTGCTATAATTACACAGAAATATCATGAGTAAGTGTAATGCAGATACATATATATGTATATTTATATGTATGTATATGAAATTTATATACAGTCTCAATGTGTAAATTTTCAATGTGCTTCTTAAATTGGGTAGGTTGTTCTTTTTTTTCTGTTTATAATTTGGGCATTTTTTAGATTGACTTCCAGCCACTCACGAGTCACACAAGAGGCTGGAGAGACGGCTCTGTGGTTTACAGTACTTGTTCTTCCAGTTCTTGCAGTGGTTAAGAACACAGCTCTAGTAGGACCTTGGTGCAGATCATAGCACCCACATGGTGGCTCACAACAATCAATAATTCCGATTTCAGGGGAATTTAACTTCTGACATTCAAGGGTACTGAAAGAGCATGTTGTGTATATATATATTCAGCCAAAACATTCACACACATAGAATAAATAAATAAAAATTTTAAAGTCATAAAATGTTTAACACAAAAGACTCCACTAAGAAGGATATATGCTGTAGGGAAAGTGAGCAAGCCACTTAATAAAACATGCTATATATGTGCACTTCAAGTTCTCAGCTTCTGGCAGAACCAATGGAACCACAGGGAGAATAAACCTGACCACTTTCCTCCATGTGCACAACACCTGTTGTTGTTATTCAGCTGTCTAGCATGAGGCAGGACATGCTGGCAGAAGTCATCTGAACTAACAGTCTACACAGATGGGACCTTGCAGAAGGAATGCCACTAATGTTTGTTGCTGGTGTATATTTGGTAGAACCATATTGTAAACCAAACCAGACTGCAATGGGTGGACTGTATTAAGGTTAGAAATCAGTGAGCATGGAAAATTGTTACTATTTAAGCTATGGTTTAGCAAGTGCTGAAAGTATGTTGATTTACACAGTCTATTGAATGGATTTGAAAATGGAATTTTTGCAGTAGTCAAAAAATAAACTAGAGGGTTACGCAACAATGTGGATGAATATTAGCATGTGAAATAAAGCAACAAAGAGGAATTTTAAGAAATAATAGACTCTCAAAGTAGCTGTAAGCAATATATACAAGGAATGATCAAGGTGCTATCTGACACATCTATGTTTTTAAGAGAAAAATCTAAATAAAACTACATGAAAAATGAAATGTTCATGAAGCAATCATGAGCACCCTATACCCAAGGAATTCTATACAATGAATTTTTCTGAATAACTATGAAAAAAAGCATTATAACTGAGAAAACCGCTGTGTGACCAATCCTGGATAGATTTGGAAGACACTTTGATTCGTTCTCTATTATTATTTTTATTACGTGTATATGTATAAATGTATGCAAGTGACTGTAATCTCTGGAGGCCAAGAGAGAGCCTCAGAGATGCCAAAACTGGAGTTCTAGTCAGTTGTGAGACATCAGTTGTGAGTACTGGAAACCAAAATTGAGTCATCTACAAGAGTAATACACATCCTTAATCACTGAGCTATCTCAAAATCCCCATGATCATGATTTCCTACAGAGATTTTTGGTTTTCTTTGCACACTAGAAGTACCTACATGACTTTCTCTATCTCTATTCTTTGAGTCCATTTTAAATTTAATATAAAGTCAGATTCATTAAACTACACATGTAAACATTAAATGAGCTGATAAACTATAGGGAATAAAATTAGTTTATACACTTTTTTCTTTTCAATTGACCTTTGTTTTATTAATATCTTACAAATACTTTAAAAGTTATGTGTTGCAAGTTGTAAACAATTGTAGTTTAAAATCTGTTTTATATTCTAGCACTTTAAAAAATTTTATATTTTTCTTACTGTACTTTAACACCATCTACTATTTATAATCACAATTGAATAATTTTAACACTACCATCTGTTATCACCATTTGTGTTTCTAATCTCATAATATGGACTTAGTTTTTCAGGACACTTCAAGGTTCAAAATTCAATGTGAGCAAGTTGCAAATGAAAGTGCTGTCTCCTCAGTGGAAGTAGAGCCTTCAGGTTTGTCATCTACTACAGGTATGCATTGGAACTTGGATTAAAAAGTGGCATTTTTTTAAAAAAACATTATTAGTTAATTTGTTTATTTACATTTAGAATGTTATCCCCCTTCCTGTTTTCCTTTCCAAGACCCCCATCCAACCCCCTCTCCCTGCCTCCACGAGGGTGCTCCTGCCCCACTGCCCTAGCATTCCCCTACACTAGGGCATTAAGCCTTCACAGGACCAAGGACCTCTCCTCCCTTTGATGCCAGACAAGACCATCCTCTGCTACATATGCAGCTGGAGTCATGGGTTCCTCCATATGTATTCTTTGGTTGGTAGTTTTAGTCCCTGGGAGCTCTGGGGGTGGGGGTGGGGTTTCTGGCTGGTTGATATTGTTCTTCTTCCTATGGGGTTGCAAACCCCTTCAGCTCCTTCAATCCTCCCCCTAATTCCTTCATTGGGTCCCCCTGCTCAGTCCAATTGTTGGCTACAAGCCTCCTCATCTGTACCGGTAAGGCTCTAGTCAAGCCTCTCAGGAGACATCCATATCAGGCTCCTGTCAGCAACCACTTTTTGGCACCAGCAATCCTGTCTGGGCTTGGTGGATGTATATGGGATGGCCTTTCCTTCAGTCTCTGCTCCGCTCTTTGTCCCTGTATTTCCTTTAGACAGGAGCAATTCTGGGTTAAATTTTTGAAAAGGATGTGTGGCCCTTCAGATCAGTGTCACCTATATTACTCATTTTGATGGGTCTCTTCTTACAGATAGGAATGTATAATGTTGGTGTCTTTCTCCTTGAGAGGTTAAGATTACCAGTGAAACTAACAAAGTCCCTAGATCTGTCAAAAACAGTTTCTATATCCACAATATTCTTTCCTTAAAATTTGGCAGAAGAGGTATTCTTAGTGAAAGCAATTACTCTGTGGAGTTAAATATGGAACAAACAATGAAACGCCAAAAATTTATGTCTTTAAATGAGTCTGAGGATAATGATTGCTTTTATTTTAAGGAAAACGCTGCTACAGATGTCAAGGAAGATGGTCTTGCTGTGGAGAAAAGTGTTACTACTTTTCAGAAGAAGAAAAGACATGGGATGAGAGTGAGGCATCCTGCAAACTTCGGGGTTCTCATCTCGCTAAGATTGACAGCAGAGAGGAGCAGGTGTGTGCAGTGTGCTGCATGAGTGTTCAGAGAGGAGCAGGTGTGTGCAGTGTGTTGCATGAGTGTTTCACAAGAAGTGCGGATGGCTGTGCTATGATAACCATCTTTGTTCCTAGCCTTTATTTGCTGCTTACCAGAATCACTTGCATATGTTGGTACAGACTTACCTGAAAAGAGACAAGCAAAGATTTTTTTTTTTTAAATCAGGAGAATGTATTTATATCACAAGCGCTGGTGTGGGCATCAAGGGGGTGATTCTCAGCCAATTTATTTCTTTTGCCCCTTCAGAGTTTAGCTAGAGCAGATCATTTATCATTAAGGAAAAGCTGCTCAGAAAAGCTACCTGTGATGATACAAATGGTCCAAAAAAGGGTAACTATATTTGAGTTCTATTCATTTGCCATCAGTACATGGAAAAAATGTACTTCTAGGGTGGAACATGAGTCTCTGTCATCGAACATAGAAAAAATGGGATTTAAAATAAAGACAAAAAAGGTAGAATCATTCCCCAGAAATAATTTTTATTTTACTCATAACTCAGGATGACAAGAGGTTTTCTGCTCTTTGTATACATATGAATACATGTTATTAATTACAAAGTTTAAGAAAGAAAGGGTCACTTTAGTTGATTCTATAGATTTATTTCCAAAAATTCAAGTTAGGCACTAGATGCTAATTTTATGTTTACTTTTAGAAATGTTTTTACTAGTGTCCTATGGAGGATTCATAAAACATCATGCTCATTAACATAAATATTTTATTAAAATGAATTTATTTTTATAAATTATTGCTATAAAATTGAGTGATGAACAATACCAACTATGTCCATTTATGCTTTTTTCTTTAATTAATAGATTTCTTTACTTTACATCCTAATTGCAGCTTTCTCTCCCTCTTTTCCTCCCAATTCCTGTCTCTCCCTTCCCCTACCCCTCTCAGAGAAAAGGAGGCCTCCCATGGATATCAACCTGCCTATCAAGTTGCAGTAGGACTAGGCACATCTTCTCCTATTGAGCTAGACAAGGCAGTCCAGTTAGGACAAAGGGACCCAAAGGCAGGCAACAGAGTCAGAGGCAGCCCCTGCTCCTGCTGTTAGAGGTCTCATATAAAGACCAAGCTGCACATCTGTTCCATATGTGTATAGGACCTAGGCCTGAAACATGCATGTTCTCTGGTTGGTAGTTTTCTCTCTGAGAGACCCTCTGGACCCAGGTTAGTTGATTCTGTAGGTTTTCTTATAGTGTGCTTGATCTCTCTGGTTTCTTCAATCCTTCCTCCCCCTATTCAATAAAAGTTCCTGAGTTCTGCCTAATGTCTGGCTGTGGATATCTAGAATCTCTTTCTATCATCTGCTGGGTGAAGCCTCTCCCATGACAGTTATGCTAGGCTCCTGTCTGCAAGCATAGGAGAATATCATTAATAGTGTGAAGGGTTGGCTCTCTCTCGTAGCATGGGTCTCAAGTTGGGCCAGTCATTGCTGTTAAATCTCCTGTAGCTAGACTTAGAGGTGGATGTGAGCCACTAAATGTGTGTACTTGAAATTAAAGCCAGATTCTCTGCAAATAGCAGCAAGTACTCTTAACTGCTGAGCCATTGCCCTAGTTCCTGCATATAATTCTTATTTTCCTTTCTTATTGTGGGTTTTAGAGAAAAACTTGTAGACTAGACATTGCCTGAAGAGCCTGTGGTGTGGTTCTCTCGGGAACCTTGTGAAGGCAAGCAGGACTTTTGATAGCCCAGGAAGGAGAAAACATGGTCCCTATCAGACAGAAGTAACCACATGGGGTCTTGTCTTAAGCAAGTAGTGTCTTGACTGTGAAGAGAAAGGACTTGGCCATACCTGGACATAGGTGTTAGATTTCGAGAGAGAGAGCAAGGGGCCCTGGGGCAGGAAGGAAACAAGTGCTACCTCATGGTAATATAGTGACAAGGTCCAAGGAAAGGAAGATAATATTGCATGGCCTAAAAAGGAGGAAGGAGTAGGCCTTAGTGGCAACATTGTCACCAAAATCTCAGGGTAAAGAGATGGGGTGCTGGGCAGCCTAGAAAGGAGGAAATGTATTACACAATTGATGTGAGGTGTATATCTATATTTTATTCCTAGAAGATGTAAGCAAATGAATAAATTTATGGACATATAATGTGGTTAGAGATATAAAATATATACTTTAATATGCTTCTATGATGTTCATGCACTTTTCATGTATTGCAAATTTTCACTTGTAAACCTTAATTATACTGCAAGATAACAGATTCTGGACTACGTGGACTCTCTCTCTCTCTCTCTCTCTCTCTCTCTCTCTCTCTCTCTCTCTCTCAGTGTGTATGTGTGTGTGAGAAAGAGAGAGGGGGTTGCTCATAGAGGAAAATAAATATAGGTATATTGCTTTTAGAAACAATATTAATTGCCATACATTGTCATGCATAAGAAAAATTTGAAGTGAACAATATATACAGACCATTTAGAGAAAGGATTACAAATGATTATGACACTGAAGCATATTGCTTCAGTACAGAAAATCTTCAGACAGATAGTATGATCTACACAAATGGAAAATGCAAGTTAATTTGCTAATTACAAATGTGAATTGGTTTAAAAATTGTGATAGTTTTTATATTTCACACTATATAAGACTATATATGACACAGATGCAGTTAATCTGTTCTTTATCTGTTGCATTTCATTTTAAAATATCCACGCTATCACTTTCCCAGAGTGGTGCTTTCAGCTTGACTCTGATAACACACTGCTGCTGGTTTCACTCTTGACATAGGTCTGCCAGCTGGTTTCCTGAGCAGGAACTGACATTATTATCTCAACCCCTTTTAGCTAACTCCACCAAGCTGCCTAAGACCGCCCTGGCTGCTTGCTTTTCCTCCTGCCCAACTTATTGCTGCAGATGGAAAACACTAGATAGTTTTAATATTTTTAAAGCTACCTAGATAACACAATTGCTGGACATAGAATCTATTGCCCTAAACCTATCATCTATCCTGTATCAGAATTCCGCAGGGTGGCAGGCTGTCATTGATTCTAGTTGTCCCTAGGTCTTACATGGCATTTGTGCTTCTTCCTCCAAATCCTGGCCAAAAAAAACCCCTCTCCTCCACATCCACTCCTCCTCATCCTGGGACACAGAAATCTCACCTTTTCCCCTTCACCTAGCAATTAGCTTCTGCCATCTTTATTAACACAATCAAGTGGACGGAAACAATACCTTCACTTACATTTATCTAGTCATAGTAATTTGCTTTTATGTCAATATTCTCAAACTTATCTTTTATGCAATACTATGTTTCTTCTCTTTGTCTAGCATAACTGTAGGAGAGGAATTATTAAATAATAGGGTATATAAAAATTTAAAATAATTTCCCAGTACTCTTCAATGTGATATCAATAACATTAATAAGTATATTCCTCTGATCATACCAATCACGAAACTTCTCTTGTCATTATATCTATCTCAGCTGACGTGATTAATTGGAAAACATAACACTATAACTTTAGCTTGACTGTCTCGATTGCCATGGGCATGTCTGTGTTTACTGACCTATATATGTTTGCAACATGTCAAGTATGTTTTCTTAAACATTTTTCCCATTTTTTCTATTGAACAAATTTCTTCATGCTGACTTACAAGATATCTTTATTGTCCTTTAAATAACTACAAGGATCTCCAAAACCTGAAGCTTCTTTTAACAGTTTCTGAAGTGTTGTTTGATACTGAGAAATTCTAAACTTAGTGTAGCTGGACTTTGATCCTGATGTATAATATCTCAGATGATATTAGTAATATTACTAGGAATACTCAAATTCTAATTTTCTCACAGAACTTTATTCAGTCAAGATTGAATTACAGCTATTGGATTGGATTACGTAAAAACGGAGGTCGGTTCCAGTGGGTACACCATAAGGATGCAAACTTTTCTTCAGATTTGTAAGTTATTATTCATATACTTAATTAATGGCTGATTTACATTTAGTAGCCTAAGGAAAGAGCCTTGTGACTTAGACCATAACTTTAGTTCACTTCTATATGTAGAACCTTATGCAATATTAAGGTCAAATTAAAAAGAATTGTACAAGTCACTTTTATTTGTTATTTTATTATCATTTGTAAATGCATATGCATGCTTCACATATGTCTGATCACCATGTGAATGCCTAATATACTAAGAGTTTAGAAGAGGGCATTAACTTCTCTAAAACTGAAGTTACAGATCACTGTGAGAAATCATGTGGGTGTTGGAAATTAAAACAAGACCTCTGGAAGAGCAGTAATTCTCTAACATTTCAGTTAAGAAAAAGATACTAAATCCCTACGCTAGGCCTTATCATTTAGTAGCTATTGTCAGAAGGTAGAAGTGTCCACTGAAATAAACAAATACTTAGGTTTTTAGATTGTGATAATAAAACTTATGTCTGGGTGATATTTCTAAAATAACCTTTCGTTTCCTTTCTCTTTTCTTTCTTATTTTCTTTGACACAGGGATTTTCACATGACTACACATGTAAGAAATGCAGAATGTAGATATATCAAGCCAAAAAACCTCAACAGTGCTCCATGTTGTAGATATTTCCACTACATTTGTAAAAAGAATTTTACCTGCTTGGAAGCTTGAGAAAATTGGTAAAAGCACAGTTTTACTATTTTTATTCCTTAGTGGCTATTAATAAAATAAAATTCCTCCAAGTCACTAAACTCTACATGATTTATGAAGCCTTATTCTCCTGAAGCAAGTGCAAAGCACAGATTTTTAGATAGTAAATGAAACAAGTTCAGGAAGTACATTTAATTTTAAAATGGCAAGACTCAGTAAATGGAAAAACATGAAACCGTTATTTTGTTTTGGTGAAAGGCCTTGTATTTCTTTCTTTTTATTATCTAGAAAAATTTAATTCAATGTTTGAGCATTATATTTACATTGTTTGAAGTACAAAAGAAAGCAAAATTGAGCTGTATAAACACTTATTTTTGTCTGTCTTGTCTTCTTTCCTCTTTCAATCTCAAACAACTAGATTTTAGATATCATTCCTGGGCTTTTATATGGATATTCATCTACTTGTAAGTGTTATATATGAATAAAGTGAAGTCTAATTTTTTTTCACTGTGTAACTGTAGATGGCCTAGAACTCATAACTTGAAATTGGTGGCAGTCCCCGTACCCCAGATTCCTCAATGCTAGGATTGCAGGTGTATGACCCCAGCCTCAGTTTTACTATTCAGTATTTGGGCATTGCAGATTGTTTCTTTTCAGGACATAAGGGAGATTTTGACTTTTTGGAAGCATCTGTAAACATACATTGTGCTACTAAGAGATGTGTCAAAATGCACTGTTCTTATTATAATGGATATTTAGGCTTCTCCTAGAATTTACAATTACATAAGACCAGGACTGAGTGAAACTTCACACAGTTTTATGTAGCATGGGGAGTGTCTCCGTGAAAAACTTCTACCAGTAAAATTTCTATGCCAATATTTTATATTTTAGCAAATATTTAATAAATATCATTCACATTTTTCATACCTTTAACATACTCCAAAAATAATCATCAATACTTTGTTCCTCACATTTTAAACATCAATATATTGTCAATGCATTTTATTTGTTAAGAAAATATTTTCCCCAAAGAGCTATTTTTCATTATTTAAATGAATAGTTTCTTAGTAATTTGTGATGCTAAACATGACTTGTGGCATTTGTTTAAGAAGTTCCTGCATGTCTGTTTGAATTCATGCTTGAACATAAGGCTTGCAATTTTAACTGTTTTCAACAGTTTTAAGTTCAAATGAAATTTATAAAAAAACACATTAATTGTACATAGTTATGGGTAATGGATAGTTTGATACATGTGTATAATGTTTAACAATCAGGTGAGTGTAATTACCATTTGCCATTTATTTTTTCCATTTTTTAAATTTTATATTATATTCCAGTCACTGGCCCCCTTTTCTCACAGTCCCACTATTGCAAACTTCTCCCCTCATTACTCCCTCCCCTTCACAGAGAAAGGGCCAGCCCCTATATGCTCTGTGCTCAGTGCTTCAGTCTCTGTGGGTGGGTCCAGGTTAGTTGACTGTAGATCCTTTCATGGTGCACTTGACCCTTTTGTCTTATTCAATTCTATTCCCCCCTCTTCCACAAGACTTTCTGAGCTCTGCCTGATGTTTGGCTAGGGATCCCTGCATCTGTTTTCACCAGCTGCTGGATGAGGCTTCGCAGGAGACAGTTTTGCTAGTTTCTGTCTGCAACATAGCAGAGTATCATTAATAGTGTCAGAGGTTGGCTCTTTCCTGTGGCACAGGTCTCAACTTTGGCTAGTCACTGGTTAGCCTTTCCTTCAGTCTCTGCTCCATCTGTATTTCTCCATACATTGTAGGCAGAACAAATTTGGGTTGAAATACTTGTGAGCGAGTTGATGTCCTCCTTCTTCCACTGAAAGTCCTGCCTGGCTACAGGAGGCAGCCACTTCAGTTGCTCTATACCCAGCTGATATGTATTCAGCTAGTGTCACACCCATAGACTCCACATAGCCTTCCCCTATAAAAAGTCTCTATCTGGTCCCAGAGATGCCTCCCACTGATTTTCATTCTCACTCTCCCATCCTCCTATCTTCACACCTGATTACCATCCCCATACCACTCCTCGCCCCGTCTCCTACTCAGTTCATTCTCTTCATCAACCTCTAATAACTATTTTATTTCCCCTTCTTGAAGGCATGTTTTATATACATTGTGTAAAGTTTGCCCTGTGTTATTCAAATACTGATTTATCTGCCTTAATCTTGGTTCACTTGGACATGGCATTGTAATGCTTATACCAAGAATCTCCTGTTTCAACTTTGTGTCAGCAGTTCTTATCATTTACTTTCTACCTTGTCAATAAACACTGATCACCCATTAACTGGGCAGAACAGAGAATAGGGCAGAACATCCAACAACCAGAAGAGGGAGAGGGGAGAAAGGGAGATTCAGATCAGCAAAGAGGATGGAGGTTCTGGAGCGAGATCAAGGAATCACACCTGAAGGCCAAAGAGCCAGCTCAATAACAATACACAACTACCATGGGATGGGACTGGGAGGTAGCCAAATTAGCATTGAAAGTGAAGACAAATCATTTAACTGCTCAGCCATTGAGGTGAATTTTAAATAAGTCTCAGGTTTCTTTGTATAATTACTGAGGACTATCACAAGATAAAGAAATATAACTACCATATTAATTTGCTACTATGTTTATATTTAAAAAACGATACACGATATCATCTTCAAGTAGCCATACTTTGGCTCTTTCAATTCCAATTTGTATGTATTTCCTTGATTTCCTTTGTCTTATTGCTATAGCTAGAAATTCAAGTACCGTGTTGAATAGATAGGGAGAAAGTGGGCAGCCTTGTCTTACCCTGATTTTATTGAGATTGCTTTGAATTTCTCTCCATTAACTTTAATGCTTGTTATTAGCTTACTCTATATTGCTTTTTTATGTTTAGATATGCCCCTGTATCCTTGATCTCTCTAAGATTTTTAACAGGAATAGGTATTAGATTTTGTCAAAGGCTATTTTAGCATCTACTGATATGATCATGTAATTTTTTTCTTTCATTTTTATATGATAGATTACATTGATGTATTTTCATATATTGAGTCAACCTTGCATTGCTGGCATGAAACCTACTTGATCATGTTGATCATGTGATTTTTTTCATTTTTTATTCAATAGATTACATTGATGTATTTTCATATATTGAATCAACCCTGCATCCCTGGCATGAAACCTACTTGATTATGTTGGATGATGTTTTTGACATGTTCTTGGATTTAGTTTGTGAATATTTTATTGAGTATATTTTCATCAATGTTCATAAGGAAAATTGGTCTGAAGTTCTTTTGGGTTTTTTTTTTTTTTTTTTTTTTGAGTCTTTGTGTGGTTTAGGTATCAGGGTAACAGCCTTATAGAATGAGTTTGGAAAAATGGGTCCAAACTATTTTTGTGAAATAGTTTGAGAAGTATTGGGTATTGGTGTTAGTTCTTGAATGTGTGGTCAAATTTTGCTAGTTTGAGAATTCTTTAATTTTGATATGAAGGCATTTAGTGCTATTAACTTTCCTCAGCACTGCTCTCATTTTGTCCCATAAGTTGGGGTATGTTGTGCCTTTTCCATTGAATTCAAGAAAGCCTTTCCCTAGTAATTATTGAGTCGAGACTTCCTCTGTTTCCATAAATTTGTAGGCTTCTGTTGTTTCTCTTTTTGTTGAAATCCAGCTTTGTTCCATGGTGGTCTGATAATATATAAGGGGTTATTTCAATTTTCTTGTATCTGCTAAAGCTTGTATGGGACCTACTATATGGTCAATTTTGGAAAAGGTTATATGAGGTTCTGAGAAGAAGATATATCCTTTTTTGTTTTGGTGAATGGTTCTGTAGATATCTGTTAGGTTTGTTTGATTCATAGTCTCTGTATATTTTATTATTTCTCTGTTTAGTTTCTGCCTCAATGTCCTGTCCATTTGTGAGAATGGGATGTTGAAGTCTCCCACTATTAATATCCAGGTTCAATATAAGATTTAGTTTTTAGTAATGTTTCTCATAAATGTGGGTGCCTTGGGTTTGGGGCATAGATGTTCAGAATTGATATGTCATCTTGGTGATTTTCTTTTAATAAGTATAAAATGTCCCTCCCCATCTCTTTTGATTAAGTTTGATTGAAATTCTATTTTATTTGATATTAGAATGGTTATGGAAGTTTGCTTCTTAGGTCTGTTCACTTGAAAAACTATTTTCCAACCATTTATTCTGCGATAATGTCTATCTTTGTCTATCTTTGTTGCTTGGGTGTGTTCCTTGTATGCAGCATAATGATGGATCCTGGTTTTACATGAATTCTGTTAGACTGTGCCTTTTTGTTGGGGAATTGAGTCCATTGATGTTAAGAGATAATAATTTGCAATGATTGTTAATTCCTGTTATTTTGATGTTAGTTTTGTGTGTGTGTGTGTGTGTGTGTGTGTGTGTGTGTGTGTGTGTGTGTTGTCCTTCCCTTATTTTGTTTTTACTGATGTGGAATTACTTATTTCCTGTATCTTCTTGTATGTAGTTAACCTCCTTAGGTTAGAGTTTTCTGTTCAAGTTTTTCTGTAGGACTGGATTTGTGGATAGATATTGCTTAATTTTTGTTTTGTTTTGTTTTGTTTGTTTGGGTGGTTTTTGTTTTGTTTTTTGAGACAGGGTTTCTCTGTATAACCTTGGCTGTTCTGGAACTCACTTTGTAGATCAGGCTGGCCTCAAACTCAGAAATCCGCCTGCCTCTGCCTCCCAAGTGCTGGGATTAAAGGCTAGTGCCACCACTGCCCAGCTAATATTGTTTAAATGTGGCCCCCCCTCCTTTGGAATATCTTATTTTCTCCATCCATGGTGATTGAGAGTTTTGCTAGATGTAGTAGTCTAGGTGGACATCTGTTGTTTCTTAGAGGATGAAAGGCATCTGTCTAGGCCCTTCTGACTGTTAGTCTCTTTTGAGAAATAAGGTGTAATTCTGATATATCTTGTTTTGTTTGTTACTTGGCTTTTGCCATGCAGCTTTTAATGTTCTTTTCTTGTTCTGAAGATTTCATGCTTTTATTATTATGTGGTGGGAGCATTCTCTTCTGCTTCAATCTAATTGATGTTTCATAAGCTTCTTGTATTTTTATAGTTATCTCTTTCTTTAGGTTCAGAAAATTTTCTTCTATAATATATATTATATATTATATATATAATTATATATATAATATATAATATATATTATAGAATATATATAATATACATAATATATAATATATTATAGAATATATATTCTATAATATATTGTAAATATATATTTATTATTTATATATTTATATATTATATATAATTTATATTATATATATACACATACATACATATATATATTCTGGTCCCTGTAGTAGACCTCTTCATCTTCTTTTATTCCTCCTATTCTTAGGTTAAGTCTTTTTATATATCCCAGATTTCCCTAATATTCATGTCAGGAATTTTTTGAGATTTAACATTTTCTTTGATTGATGTATCAGTTTTTTCTATCATATTCTGCTCCTAATATTCTCACTTTCATGTCTTCTATTCTGCTGGTGATGTTTCTGTCTCTTCTTTCTATTCTTTTTTCTAGATTTTCCAGCTCCAGGATTACCTCAAATTTTGTAATTGTAAGATTGTGTCTTCTTTATTGCTTCTATTTTCATTCTCAGGTATTGCATAGTTTTTATTTATTTTTCACTTGTTTAATTGTATTTTTCTTTACTTCTTTAAGGGATTTCTTAGTTTTCTCTTTAAAGGCCTCTACCTGTTCAACTGATTATTTCCTGTATTTTTGAGGGATTTATTCATTTCCTCTTTAAAAGCATCTGTCAACTTTATAAGACTGGATTAAGGTGATTTTCCTGCTCTTCATTTGCGTTAGGATATCCAGGGCTTGCTACAGTAGGATAGCTTTGCTTTGGAGGTGCCATGTTACTCTGACTCTTGCTATTTTCATTCTTATAAGGGCCTTTAGCCACCTGGTTGTTATTGGTGTAACAGGTTTTGGAAAGGCAGTCCTTATCTGCATTTTCCCTTGCAGCAGGCCTTCTGTGGGCAGCTTTGGACTGTTTTTTCTTAATGTATCAGGCCTGAATGTTCCTTATTTTGTGAGCCATTTGGGAGGCCTCAATGTTCCTTTTCCGGCAGGCCTGACAATTTTGAGTCTAAGAAAACAGACTCACTATAGTTCGTATTCTAGACTTTTCTTGTTAATAAAGGCCACTATTAGGTGATTTTAATTCACAGTATTAGAAGTTAGGGCAAAGTTTACTTATTGCAGTAAGTATGGGTTTAGTATTGACTAATGGGACAAACAGGTAAACATGTAAGATATATAGAAGCCTTCCAAAAACATGCTCTCTTTGAATCTAGAATATTAAAAAACATGAGCAAGCACACTTTCCAGAACAATTAGAGTCAGAAAGGCCAAATTCCTTTAGACATGTGTTTTATAAGCCAATCCTTTCAAGATATCAGACACAGATTCAAATTCTAGGCCAAGGACCCCACTAGTCTTCCTTCTGTTTTATTAATTGTAACCTATGACATCTTTAATAACTGGGAATAGATTTCAAGAGACAGAGGGGCAAAGAAAAAAGATAGAAGAAAGAGATAGAAGGCAAATTCAGTATATAGCAGTTGTCTCCTCCTTGGTTACCTCAGCAAATATTAGAGCTCCATCTGGTGACTGTCAATTCAGTCTAATGGCATTAATCCAGTTTGAGGTTAATAATCCTTTCCAAATGTTATGGTAAGTCAAGACATTTCAACATTTCAATACTCTCAAATATGAGCTACAAACTTTCTCAATGCCATGTCCAGGCTACAAAGTAATGGTAAGTGGAAATAAGGCTGTTTCCTCGATGATCCCTCATGAGGGAAAATCAGCTTCCATTCAGGAGAATCTTACACTCATTTCAAACCTAAAGATAGCCAAATACACTTAATAGTTTTTTCCCAAAATATAAGCACAATAAGACAAGAGGCCCCTAACTTGAAGACAAGTGAGAGGGTTCACAGTAGTTAACTCTTTTTTTACCTCTGTATGCAACAGGAATGAAGCTTTTGCAGTGTTGACCAACATTTTGTTTTCTGACTACTTTCTCTGGTTCACCAGCTGGTCCTAAATGCTTCCTACCAATATTGATGAAAACCTCAAGACTCTGCTTTACAATTCTCTTAAACTGCATAATAAAGCATCATCTTATCCTTTGTCTTTTTATTCACCCCTGCTTCATCTTACCAAGATGACCCATTCCCCTGCTGGACAGGGGAATCATATCTAAACTTTAAAACAATATATTTTAACAGCCTGACTCTGGTTGCTCATATTTTGACTGTGATCCCAACTGACTTGTGTTACATTACACAATGCCTATACTATACATACAACACCTAACTTTTCAGGGTCTATGGCACTTGACCCCAAATAGCCATTCTCAGAATAGGCATCTAGTGCTGTAATGTTTCTTACATATCAAGATAGAAAGATGTCCATATATCTATCTATATACAGACCCACAGAAATAGCTAATTACTGGATATTTTTTCTCTGGAACACATTTCTGTAATAAATCATTTAAACATTTCTTCTAATCTAGTAAGTGCTTTTACCTTCAGTCTGTCAGGGCCTACACTAGAATCTATACTTTTGTTTGTAGTGCTTTTATTTCTTTATTTCCTCAGTGACTGAATCACAAGTCAAATTGTAACAACAATTGCAAAGCAACAAGGGTCCTTTTCTGGAGCTTTATCAGATATCTCCTGGGTGGAAAATTATCATCCTAAGGGGTGTAACTTCTGCTTTTTACCAAGCAAGATGTTTCCTTTCTTTCACTGCATGACCTTGAATGCTACATTTTGGGGAAAATAAGGAGATTCAAGACAATATGTAGCTCTGTCTGAACTCACTATGTAGTTTGACCTCACTATGTAGAAATCAACTTGCCTCTGTCTACAAAGTGCTAAGATGAAAGGAGTGTATCGCCATGTTTGAACACTACATTTTTAATGACAGAAGGAAGCACACTGAAGGTGAGGTTGCATTTTTACCATTTAATTCTCTGATATAAACATGTAGTAAGAGCCAGTAGGAAAACTGGGGGACAGTTTTACACAAAGGAAAAGAATATTCTTTCACTTTCCCTTTACAGGAATCATTCCCAGTATGTTACTTTAACACATCCCCCCTCCCATTTTAAAACATACCAGGCATCCCTCTCTGTAGACCCTCTGTACCCACTGATAACTCTGCATTCAGTACTGCCTCGGATATAACCATTATTAGTATTCTTTCTGCAAGTACTTATTAGTAATCATTATTCATTGGACCACCCTAACCAACATTAGACTATCACCGTCCCCCAGATACTCTTCTTCTGGAGTCTGTAATTCAGACTCTATACTTTTATTATTCTTTTACTTTTTATTGGATATGAGTTTGATGTTTATCATCACTGATGCTTTTTATTATTAAGGGACATTTTTATGCATTTTTTTTCTCCAACAAGAATAGCAAAAATTTACTATCAGTAAAGCATATGTAGCTTGTCCTGTTATATAAGGAAAAGGACAATAAGTTTAAATTTGGATGGGTTTTCTCCATCTCCTGGACTCTGAGTTTCCACTATACAATCCAACTGTTCTTTTCTTTCCCGACTTTTAGTGACTGGCTTATGAAATACCCCCTTAAGATCAAGAGTTTATAATATGTAGTTCCATAGCCTTTGTGCTAATCGAACTTCAGTATAAAAAGTCTATGTTCCTGGACTGGAGAAATAGCTCAGAAATTAAGAGATTAGATGTTCTTCCAGAGGATCTGTGTAGGTTCCATTTCCAGCACTCACATGGAAACCCACAGCTGTCTGTACTTCTAGTTTCAGAGAATCTGACATCCCCTTCTGACCTCATACTACATATGCCTGCATGCAAAGAAACCAACTCATAACATAAAAATAACATATCAAAAAAAGTTTGAAGATCTATAAGAAATATTTTAGCTGGGATAAACAGAGATTTCCAGAATTTTCATTTCCTACTTTTGGTATTTTATATCATGTTGGTAGCAGTTTTATAATCACGGAGTCATTTAAATATTTTAGAAATCTTATAAATATGCCTCTATTATTAGATAACTTGATTGACTTCAACATTTGGTAATAAATATATGGAGAATAATATGATTCTATATAAATTTATGAGTATTGAAAAGAAGTACAAACCTGTCCTTCCTCAGCCAAAGAGACTGGCCTTATGTTTTTTTTTTTATTATTATTAATTTACTTATTTATTCACATCCCAAATACTGCTCCCTTCCTGCCCCTCCTTAAATGATTCCTCCCCCATCCATCCCTCCCTTTGCCTCTAAAACAGTGTCCCCTGGGTATCCCCCAACACCTGTGTATTTTCAGAAAGTCTCTTCAGGATTAACCACATCCTCTCCCACTGAGGCAAGGAGCCCTTTGTTGCATATGTGCCAGGGGACTTGGACTAGACCGTATGTGAGAAATCAACAAGATGAACAAATTGTTAGACAAACCAAATAAAAGACACAGAGACAGCATCCAAATTAACAAAATCAGAAAGAAAAGGGGAAAAATAACAAAAAATAAAATGGGATATTCAAGAAATCATTAGGTCTTACTTCAGAAGCCTTTACTCAACAAAACTAGAAAATCTAAACAAAATGGATAATTTTCTAGACAGATACCATATACAAAAGTTAAACCAAGATCAGGTTAAGTATGTAAACCGTCCCATAACCCCTGAGAAGCAGTCACCAAAAGACTTCTAAACAAAAAAGGCTCAGGGCCTAATGGTTTTAGTGCAGAATTCTACTAGACCTGCAAAGAAGAGCTAATACAAATATTCCTCAAACTATTCCACAAAATAGAAAAAGAAGAAACATTACCTAATTCATTTGATGGGGCTGCAGTTATTCTAATGCCTAAATCACACAAAGACGCAACAAAGAAGAGAACTTCAAAACAATTTTGCTTATGAACATCAACACAAAAATATTCAATAAAATATTCCCAAACTGAATCGAAGAACACATCAAAAACTTTATTCACATGATCAAGAAGACTTCATCTCAGGAATAGAAAGATGGTTCACTATATGAAAACTTATCAACATAATCCACTATATAAACAAACTGAAAGCAAAAACTACATAATCAGCTCATTAGATGCTGAAAACACCTTCAACAAAATCTAATACTCCTTTATGTTAAAAGTCTTGAAGATATCAGGAATTCAAGGCACATACCTAAACATAATAAAAGCAATATATTGTAAGCCATTAGCCAACATTAACCTAAATGGACAGAAACTTGACACAATTCCACTAAAATCAGGGATAAGATAAAGTTGCCCACTTTCTCCTTATCTATTCAATATAGTACTTGAAGTTCTAGCTAGAGCAATAAAACAATAAAAAGAGATCAAGTGGATACAAATTAGAAAAGGAGAAGTTAAGGTATCACTACCTGCAGATAGTATACATAAGAGACCCCCAAATTCTACCATAGAACTCTTGCAGCTGATAAGCAAGTTCAGCAAAGTGACTGGATATAAACTTAACTCAAAAAAATCAATAGCCTTTCTTTATATAAATAACAAACAGAATGAGAAAAAAATTAGGGCAATGACACACTTCACAACAGCCACAAATAATATAAAATATCTTGGTGTGACTCTAACCAAGCAAATGAAAGATATTTATGACAAGAATTTCAAGTCCCTGAAGAAAGAAACTGAGGAAGATTTCAGAAGATAAAAAAATTTTCCATGATCATGAATGGATAGAATTAACATAGTGAAAACTGCCATCTTACCAAAAACAATCTACAGATTCAATGCAATTCCCATCAAAATTCTACCACAAGTTTTTACAGACTGTGAAAGAGAAATTCTCAACTTCATATGGAAAACCAAAACCTCAGGATAGCTAAAACAATTCTGAACAACTAAAGATCTTCTAGAGGAATCACCATCCCTGACCTCAAGCTGTACTACAGAGCAATAGTTATTTAAAACAAACAAACAAAAAAAAAAAAACAGCACATGGTATTGGTACAGAAACAGATACTTTGATCAGTGGAATAGAACTGAAGACCCAGAAATAATCCTCCACATCTATGGACACTTGATTTTTGACAAACCAAAACCATAAAAAGAAAGAAAGAAAGCATCTTCAACAAACGGTGCTGGTCTGTCTGTCTGCATATAAAAGAATCCAAATAGATCCATATTTATCACCCGGCACAAAGCTCAAGTCCAAGTGGATCAAGGACATCAACATAAAACTAGAAACACTGAAGCTAATACAAGAGAAATAGTGAAATAGCCTTGAACTCCTTGACACAAAAGAAAATTTCCTGAACAGAACATCAATGGCTCAATCTCTAAGATCAACAACTGATCAATGAGACCTCTTGAATCTGAAAAGTCTATGTAAGGCAAAGGACACTGTCAATAGGACAAAATGGCAGCCTGCATATTGGAAAAAAAGATCTTCACTACCCCTACATCTGATAGAGGACTAATATCTAAAATATATAAAGAACTCAAGAAGTTAAACTCCAAAAAAACAAATAACCCAATTTATAAAATGAGCTACAGCGCTAAATAGAGAATTCTCAATAGAGGAATCTCAAATGGCCAAGAAATACTTAAAAAAATATTCAACATCTTTATTCAACAGGGAAATGCACATTTAAATGACCCTGAGATTCCACCTTACACCAATTTAAATGGCTAAGATCAAAAACTCAAGAGACAGGACATGCTGGCAAGAATGTAAAGAAATGGGAACACTACTCCATTGCAGGTGGGATTGCCAATTAATGCAACCACTCTGGAAATCAATCTGGCTGTTTCTCAGAAAACTGAAAATAGTTTTGCCTGAAGTCCCATTTATTCTGCTCCTGGGCATATATCCAAAAAAAGCTCAACATATAACAAGTACATGTGCTCCACTATGTTCATAGCACCTTTATTTGTAACAGCCAGACTCTGGAAGCAACCCAGATGTCCCTTAACAAAGAATGGATACAGAAAATGTAGTTCATTTCTACAATGGAATACTATTTAGCTATTAGAAACAAGGGCATCATGAAATTTGCAGGCAAATGGATTAAGCTAAAAAATATCATCCTAAGTGAGGTAACCAAGATCCATGTGGACATGCAGAGTAGGTACTCACTGATAAATGCATATTAGTCAAAAAGTACAGAACATCTATGATACACCCCACAAACCTAAAGAAGTTAAATAAGGAACCTCGAGACTGATTTCCAGAGTGGTTACACCATCTTGCAATCCCACCAACAATGGAGGAGTGTTTCTCTTTCTCCACATCCTCACCAGCATCTACTATCACCTGAGTTTTTGATCTTAGCCATTCTGACTGGTGTGAGGTGGTATCTCAGGGTTGTTTTGATTTGCATTTCCCTGATGACTAAGGATGCTGAACATTTCTTTAGGTGCTTCTCGGCCATTCAAGTTTCCTCAGTTGAGAATTCTTTGTTCAGCTCTGTACCCCATTTTTAATAGGGTTATTTGTTTGTCTGGAGTCTAATTTCTTGAGTTGTTTGTATATATGGATATTAGCCCTCTATCAGATGTAGGATTAGTTTAAGATCTTTTCCCAATCTGATGGCTGCCATTTTGTCCCATTGACAGTGTCCTTTGCCTTACAGAAACTTTGCAATTTTATGAGGTCCCATTTGTCAATTCTTGATCTTAAAGTATAAGCCACTGCTGTTCTGTTCAGGAATTTTTCCCCTGTGCCCAAGTATTCATGGTTCTTCCCCACCATCTGTTCTATTAGTTTCAATGTATCTGGTTTTATATGGAGGTCCTTTATATACTTGAACTTGAGCTTTGTACAAGAAGATAAGAATGGATCAACAATACCAACCAACCATAGCTCCCAGGGTCTAAACCACCAACTTGGGAGCACATAGGGAGGGACCCATGGCTCCAGCTGTGTATGTAGAGGAGGATGGCCTTGTCGGGCATAGGTGAGAGAGAAGATCCTTGGTCCCATGAAGGCTGGACACCTAATCTGGGGGAATTCAAGGGTGGGAGGTGGAAGGGGGTAGGTAGAGGCACATCCTCATAGAAGCAGGAGGAGGGGTGATGGGATAGGGGGTTCCTGGGCAGGAGTGGGGGAAATGGGGTAAGGGGATAACATCTGAAATGTAAATAAAATATCCATAAAAAAATTTAAAAGGAAAAAAATTTTTTTAAAAGTTAAATAAGAAAGAAGGCCCAGTTGAGGATTCTTAAATTCCACTTAGAACAAGAAGTAAATTGTCATGGGAGGCAGGGAAAGAGAGGGACCTGAGTAGGAGAGGGAAGGGGGAGGATAATAGGGAGGCTGAATCAGGTATGTGGAGAGACAGGATAGAGGCCCAGAGGACCTGGGGGATGAATGGAAATAAGCAACTGCCAGAGTGGGGGTGTGGGTAAGGGTGGATTTAATCTCTTGGGAGTCCCAGAGTCCTGGGATGGATGAGGCTCCCGGGAATCAATGTAGATGACCTTAGCCAAAATGCCCAACAGTGGGGACATGCAACCTAAAGAGATCACCTCCAGTAGCTAGACAGGACTTCCAATGGAGGGATAAGGACACCAGCACACATGCAAAACTTTCAAGCCAAAATTTGTCCTGTGTAAAAGAAATGTTGGGACAAAGACGGAACAGACACTGAAGACATGGCCAATCTATAATCTGACCAATTTGAAACACATCCCATGGTCAAGCACCAATAACTGACACTATTAATGATACTCTATTATGATTGCAGACAGGAGTCTAGCATGGCTGTCCTCTGAGAGGCTCCACCGAGCATCTGACTGAGACAGATGCAGATACCCACAGTCAAACATTAGACAGACGTTGGGGACCCCAATAGAAGGAAGAGATAGGGATAGATTGAAAGCCCTATAGGGAATGGTGTCAACTAACCTGGGACCCTGAACTCCCTTGGACTAACCTTTTCAATGGCTCTCAGATGTGTTTTTAATTTCCCCCCAGAAATGCTCCATCAGATGACAATGACAAGTAGCAGGCTGTTTCATAGATGATAGACAAGCTTCCAAAGTTTAGGTCATTTGGGTAGCTCCATGGCAATTTTCATTTTATTGTTTTGTGGTAAATATTCACTTCCTCAGCTCTTCTCGTATTTTCAACACTTCCCTATCCCCTACTTTGTGTAATTTTTCCTTTTTAAAAATAGCCAATTGGTGGCTAAGTTTTAGAAGCTATGTTTAGTGCTTCCCATAACTTCAGTGAACTCAGTCGTTCTGGATTTCTGATGGGGTTGAAGATCTATAGTCTCATAGCCAACCCTGGATATTTACTTTGAGAGAAAAGATCTGAGTAGATGGTTTTCAGCTGACATTCATTCTAAAGCCAAAAAAAAAAAAAAAAAAAAAAAAAAAAAAAAAAAAAAAAAAAAAAAAGCCAGGATCAAAAGTAAGTGTTTAGTTAGAAGAGATGACACAGGTTCTGGTTAGTCAACAAAATGATGGACTGGGTATTAGGACTATCTTGTACCTCACTGATACAATTAGGAATAAGTATGCTCTAATTGTATATTGAGAGAAAAGTTTTACTTTAACAAGAAGAGTGATATGTAGGAGGAGCTAAGTGGGAAGGAGTATTGAGAGGAAGAGATGGAGCAAGGAGAGAAGATGAAGGAGAGGAGAAGCTAGGTGATGAGAGAGAAAGAGAGAGGAGGCATGGAAGCAGATGTTCACATGTCTCCACCAGTCAAAGATAGTTTTCATATCTAGGTTGGGTATTGGGTTATGTTTCTGGTTGAGCATTACCAAACTTATAAATCCTCTGATTAACATTTTAAAGAAATAGTATAAAAGCAAAAAGGAAGGGGGGGCATGGAACAGGGGTGTTCTAGGGAGGGGAAATGTGGAAAGGGGATGGCATCTTAAATGTAAATAAAATATAAAATAAAATTTAAAAAAAAAGTTAAAACAAAAAAGAATGTCACTGGACTTTTGATAGGGATTACATGGAAT
The DNA here is from genome assembly GCF_011762505.2 of Arvicanthis niloticus. Taxonomy (NCBI): domain Eukaryota; kingdom Metazoa; phylum Chordata; class Mammalia; order Rodentia; family Muridae; genus Arvicanthis; species Arvicanthis niloticus. The sequence continues at coordinate 68,059,127 of NC_047666.1, read as the reverse complement.
TTGACGATTGCTTTTGGTAAGCTGACTGAAATACTAATTCTTTCAATCCACAAGCATAGGAGATCTTTCCACCATCCACTGTCTGCTGTAATTTCTTTCTTCAGTGTCTTGAAGTTCTTGTAAAAACCTTTCATGCCCTAGGTTGGAGTTATTTAAGGGTGGCTTGTTTTGGCTTTTATTTGTTTGTTTTGCTTTGGTTTATTTAGTGTTTTTTGCTTTATTGTGACTTTGTTTTTAGGCCCTTATGAATAATTTTTATAATTTCTTTCTCAGTATGTTTATCGCTAATATATAAAAATGTGTGTTGATCCTTGTAAGATAACTGTGTATCCTGGCTCTTTACTGAAAACGTTTGTTAGTTTCAGGAGTTTTCTGGTGGAACTTTTTAAGGTCCCTTATGTATAGAAGCATTTCATCCATACACAGAGGTTTTGATTTCTTTCTTTCCTATTTGTTTTGTTTCTCTTGTCTTGTTGCTCTATATAAGACTTCAAAGTCTAAACTGAGTGAGAATGGAGAAAGTGGATGCCTTTGTCTTATTTCTGATTTCAGTGAAAATACTTCGACGTTTTCACTGAACATGGGCAATAGATTTGTCACATGCAGTCTTTTTTATGCTGAGATGTGTGGTTTTTAGTCCAGGTTTATTCAGAACTTTTAACATAAAAGTATATTAGATTCTCTCAGAAACGTTTTCTGCATCTGTTGAGATGATCACGTGATTTCTGTTCTTGAGACTATTTACATAATTGCTAACATTTTTTGACTTACACATATCAAACCATCTCTGAAATAAAATCAATTTGATCATAAAAAAAAATAGCCAATTGAGTTCACCTTGAGCTGTTCATCCACTGGAGAGCTGTCAACCCTCTAAAGGCCACCTACTTAAGGAAAATTGACTTTGTCCCCAAGAAGCCATCAACTGAAACAAAGATGTTTCTCAGTTAAGAATTGGAGCTTGGGAGTACCTCCCCCACATACATTGTTGACTGGCTAGAACTTGTGCAGGCAGCCAGAGGTGCTTTGAGTTCATGAGTGCATGCAGAGGTTCTGTCACGTCCAGGAGACACTACTTCACAGCAGTCCTTCTAACTTCTGGCTCTTACAGTCTTCCTGCGTCTTTACTATGATCCCTGAGCCTTGGAAAGATAATATAGATATCCTACTTGTTGGTGATCACTCCACAGATATTTATTGTTTTAAAAAGTAATTGATACACTACTCTACATACAACTAGGTACAATATACTAAATGCATATAATGTGTAATGGGTGAGTCACACCAATGAATATTTCTGTCTCCACAGACATCTATCCCCTCTTTATCAGCATAACCTATAACTAAAAGTATCTCAGTAGTGAACTAGGAATCCTTTACCTCTATGCTGGGTAAAATAATTTTTAATGATTTCATTTTAAACTTCAAAGTCTGTAGTGAGTTAAAATGTCCTTCAACATAATTATAGGTCATATTTATTTTCATATTATAAAATCCAAGTTAATCTGTTGAACATTTTAAAAAACTGGATTCCTTTTTGAGAATTTCATAAATGAGCACTGTATTTACATAATTTTCCCCTTTCTCTCCTTCCTCCCACTCTTCCCAATCCCCCATACTTTTCAAATACATCTTATTATTTAATTATTGTTCATATATGTATGTATACATGTATACATATGTAAGTATGTATGTATATACAAATACTGATAAATAAAGTGTTTTGGGAACATTAAAAAAAACAACTCATAATGGTAGCAAAAAAAAAAAAGAATCCTTTACCTCTTCATTTCTATCTGAGCTATGTAATACATATTCTTTCATCATAGTAAAATATAGATAAATAATGTATACATAAAATATGTCTCAAGTACAGATTTTTAGATTAATTAACTCAGCAAATGCTTACTGAGCATTTGCTATACAACAGACTAGGCTCAAAGGATACATGAAAGTGAAAAACAGACTAAGAATACATTAGTAAAAACCTTTGAAAGTCAGGACAGAACAAGCCAAAAGATAAAGGTAAAGGACATTAAAAATGCGCTCTGAATGATCATACTTGGTCTGCAAGAGAGAACACTTTGAAGGCAGAAGAGGGTAAAATTCAAAGGAGCACGTTTGAAATCTGTTCAAGGGAAGGCTGGTAGGAGAACAACACACAAAATCACATACAAACACATGTCCTCATGTGAACACACACAGACACACAAAGATATACAGAAACACACACACCTGTGCACACACCACACACACACTTTTTCCAAAGTCCTCTTAAGGAGCTGTTTTACACTATTTTGACAGAAGAGGATGCTCTTGTCAAAGGTATCCAGCAAAGTTTCCTGTGCATTAGAATAATTTTTTAATCAGTGTGAACTTACTATGAGAACATTCATTTATTTATTCATTATTATACAAGATTACACAAGAAAAATTTCACACAAGTATATAATGTACTTTGAACACATTTCTTGTCTACCCAAATCATTTAAATTTATGACAATTCTCACACACATATGCACGTGTGTGTGTATATGCACACAATTACTCCCACTCTCCACCCCCACAAATCCTAGAAAACACAAAAAAGTAGTACAAAACTACAAATTGCTTTAAGTATTCCAAAATAAGTAGAGAATAGACATGGACCAAAAATTCACAAGGACCAAAACATATAAACTAGAAAGAAACATGATTTTTTCTTTCTTTCCTTTTGCTCACCTACTATATATTCTTTTTTCTTCTTAATAATAGACTTTGTAGCTACAACTTCTTTTTAGAAATGCCTAGTGTTTCAGTCCTTGTCAACATATTTTTTCTCACATAAATATTAATTAAATGCATGTTAATCATCAAACAAAAATTTTCTGAATACATAAATATTAAATCATTTTCTATATCAATAACCTCTTACCTCATATATTTTATATATGTTAGTCATATCAGATGGCATTCCTAAGACCTTCATTTTTTAGATAAATATTTATATATTTATTTTTATTTTTTTACATTTTTCTATTTACAATCAAGCCAATGCCTCCCTCCTAGTTCCACCTCCCACAATTCCTCATCCCATTTATCCTCCTCCCTGTCCCTTAAAGGATGCTCACTACCACCAGTTCTTACCCTCCTGCAGCCTCAAGTCTCTCTAGGATTCAATGCATCTTCTCCTACTGAGGCCAGACCAGGCAGTCCTCTGCTATATATGTGCCTGAGGTCTCTGACCAGCTTGTGTATGCTGCCTTGTTGGCAACTTAGTGTCTGGGAGTTCTCAGAGGTCCAGATAAGTTGAGATTGCTGGTCTTCCTATAGGGTCACCCTCTTCTGCCTCTTTCATCCTTCCACTAATTCAACCATAGGGATACCTGACTTAAGTCCAATAGTTGGATGTAAGTACACGCTTCTGTCTCAGTCAGCTGCTGGTTGGACTTGCCCAAGATCTTCTAAACAGCATCTTTTTATGGTTTGTGCTTTTTGTCTCTCTTATCACAGTATCCCTGGCATTTGAACACCCATCCTGAAATCTACAAAAGTTGACCTTTTGTAAGTTGTTTTCAGTTTTACTTGTCTGGCAACTATAGAGGAACAAAAGCTCAGAAAAGAGCAGACCGCAAGAAGAAAGATGTTTATAATCAAATGTTCAAGATTATATGCAGTTTAGCTGGACATAGTGGCACATACGTATGATCCTTTAACTCAGAAATTTGAGGCAGGAGGATTGTATGTTTGATTGTATGATTGATTATACATTCTCATAATGGACATAGTGAGAATATGTCTTAAATGATGTTATATCTCTTATATACAACTTGATAAACAAAAGTAGAAACTGAGAATGTGGAACTGAAAAGTGAAGAAATCATCTCTAGTCCAGGGTTTTGGATAGAAGGTAAACACAGTTTAAGAAAGTTCCTCTTCCTTGTTTGCTATGACTATAATAGCACAACATTGCAACTTTGTTAGTTTTTCCCCCTTAGACAATTACAACTCTGTTTTTATTAAACACTTGCTCCTCAACACAATTTACCTCCTTCAAAAGATGGTATGTGGATAATATCTTCCATGAGAAAACTGTTTTGTAGGCTGAAAGTATAGCCACTGTTTAAGTTCTTGGTTGATAATAAAATCTGACAAATCAAACATTTAATATTCTGTTAAATGCTTGATTGTATTACAACTCATGTATTGATGGCTGTATTTGTTAATGAATATTCTCAGCTCAGATTCATATCCTTGAAGCCATCACTACATTCAAGCCATGATGTTTTCATTGCTTCTGAAAATTTCTTCTTGCACTGTAAAAGCCCAGTGGAAAATCACCCTGCCCCTGGCCTGGCCTCAAACCTGAGACTTGAAAATTCATACCCCAATGACTCAAGGTTAACAGCCAATCAATACTTCATAGCCCTTTCTGGCCATGCTGTATAGCTCATGGTGTATGTTCTTCTGGCTCACTGTAGGTCCTCCCAAACTCCTATATTCCCTGCCCTCTCCCAGCATGCTGCTGTCTCTCTTCCTGCCCAGCCCCGTTATGTGTTTCTCCCCAATAAGTCTCTTGTGTATTGTTTGTTATGTGGTATGAGCTTATGGTATTCCTTGGCTTTGATTTCTAAAATACCATTGTGCTGGAAAACCCTTTCACTTAGGACTCTCTTTGCATTTTATTATAAAATCTTAAATTTGAGAGGGATTGGTGCTCTGATTTTGTCATACTTTGAATTCCTTTAACTATTATATGTTGTATGCATTTCTAGCTAAAAAAAAAATAGAGTAATTTTTTTCACATGTATGAAACAGCTCTCTGAAAATTCCATTGGTATTCTATTAACTCTGTAGTTCAAAGTGAGAACTGGCTCATTAGTTAACAGTATCAAGTTTTCTATTGCAGCGAATGGAGAGAAATTTTAATCCTGCAACATGGCTGCTCTGACAAGGGATTACATTCAAATATATCATCTGGCTGAAATTAAGACATGGCCATGCATTATGGTATGATCTGCTTGGAATACAGACACAGCCTTGTTACACATCTTTAATTTCTAACAATGAAGATAAAGTTATTTTGTAGAAGGAAGAAGTAATGCTTGAAAGTGACATCTGATGGAGAGGCAGAGAGGCAGATGAATCAGAGAAAGATTTGACAGAATGAATCAGAGACAGGATATGCCCAACTGCTATGAGAACAGTAGAGAAAGAGAGGCTACTTAAGAGCAGTAAAAAGGGGGAAGGGAAAAGTGGTAGTGTGTGTGTGTGTGTGTGTGTGTGTGTGTGTGTGTGTGTTTATGTATGTGACAGTTTTACTGGAACAATTTTACAGTGATAGGTCACAGAGAGAACAAGCTAGACACAGGTGAAGACAGAACAAGCTGGAGAATAAGGAGGCAGAAGGCTATAACATATTCACAAAGTTAATATGAGGCTGAAAAGAACAATTCAGTAAGAAGCCAAGAGAAGCTGGGTTGAATCAGTCAGCTTGGAAAATTAGATTCTACAAAGGCTCTAGGCTCCCTGGCCTAGGTCTAGGGATAGTTCCAAGCAGAGAAGGAAATGCTCTGGGCTCAGCTTAAGCCATGCATTTGCATAGCTTGGATACAGCTCTTATCTCATCCCTTTGTCTGAGAAAATAAAAGGAACATTTAAAGCAACACAGACTGTCTTCACATTGATTTACACTTATTTTAATTTACTGCATAGTTGTATTAATTTTTGTATATTCTTTGTTAGTCGTACAACTATGTATTTTATCCAAAATTAAAATTAGAAAAAATGTTAATTCTTATGTGGGTTTTTTTTTGTTGATGCAAAAATAAACATAAACGACATTGAGAAAGTTAAGAATCAGATGATAGGGTAGTCTCCTGATTAATCAGGTATTAAGACAAAAGAGAAAGTGACTAGGTTTAAGGTAATAAAATTTTTCTTCTGTGCTTAATTAGTGTACATGTCTTTTTGTACAAAATTTGACTTTGCAAATTTGTACAATAAACTGAGTTTGCTTTAAGATGTATTATTATTATTGTTGTGTATGAATGTGATGTATAATCATGGGCACATTTGGTATGGTGTGTATGTAGAGGTCAGAGGACAAAATTGTGGAGTACGATCTCTCCTTCTATCTTTGTATGGGTTTTAGCATTGAACTCTTGCTAGGAAGCTTTCCCAGAAAGTACTTTTGCTTACAAAGCCATCTTGCTCTTCTTAACTATCCTATTTTGGGTGCTACTGTAAATGGTGTTTTTCAAACATATTTATTTTAGGTGTATGCATGTGGTCCTGGGTATATGTATGTAAAAAGTAACCAGTAGAGGTCAGAAGAAGGAGATCCACTGGAACTGAAATTACAAATGGATGTGAGACATTATATAAGTACTGAGAACCATACCCAGGTCCTCTGGAAGAACAATGAGTGCTCTTAACCACAGAGTCATTCCTCTATATTCATGAATGGTTTTTTTTTTTTAATTTGAAGTTTCAGGGTTTGTTTTAGCATATGGAAAACATGTGCGTTTTAAATATATATATATATATATATATATATATATATATATATATATATGAACATGTATCCAACACAAGATACCCAAAGACCAAGTTCTCAGCACAGAGGAAATTTATTTTTCCCTGGGGGACAAAGGCAGGGAATAAGAACAAAAGCAGGAAGTAGAGGATGAGGGAGAAGGGGAAAGTAACAAAGGGGAGGGGTGAGAGGTGTTTGACCTAGAAGAACAAAGGACTGCCTCTGGATAGAGAGGAGACAGACATGGCCTGTAGGAAAATGGTGGTTTATAAAGAGAAAAAGAGAAAACCTGTTTTAGGATGAGTTGTTTAATTTTGATTGGACAGATTAGAGTAACCAAAAGGAGGCTTTTGATTGTTGTACTTCAATACTTTGATAACTGGACCTCAATGCTCAGACTCAAAAAAAGGAAGTGGCCAAATAGGGCTTAGTGGCAAGCTTTAGGAATGTAATCTAATGGTTTAGCAAGATACAGAGAATGTAGGAAGAACAAGGCCTGCCAGAGCCATGTTTGCCATGCTCTGTCATCCTAGAGCTCTTCAATGTTACTATTGTATTCTGCACACTTACTAAATTTCTTGATTAGTTTTGTGTCAATCCTTTAATGTTTTCTACATGGACAAAAGTATCAGTGCAGAGAAAATCATTTTATTTCTTCTGTAGTGTCTCCACTCCATTTATTTTCTTGTCCTATTGTAATAGGTTAAAACACAACTATAATGTTGAATATCAGCAGTAAGAGATGATCTCCTTACTCTCAAATTCCCAATTGTATGAGAAAAGGTATGGGTTCTCCCCACTGATGGTACTAGACATTGTAGCATTTTTCTAGGTTTACCTTTTAAAGTTTTAAAATGGTTTAGCTCATACATAAAAATCTTGAAAGAAACACAACTTAGTAGTACCATGTACTATTTCCACACATGTATTGTGGAATAACTAAATCCCACTTCAGAATATTGATATCAAGCTCAGAATTCATTAATTGTTTCAGAATTTGTGGACAGGTGATGAATTTTGTCAAGATATTTTTTGCAATAATTATTTTCATCTTCACTTTAGCTTTTTGGCATATTGAATTATAATGGGCCTAGACTCATTCAGAGAGTTAAAAGTCTGAACATTAATAAATGTTAACAAAGAGGTTTTTATTCATATACTGGTACCAGGTCTACATCCAGGACTGGTGATTGCTCAGTGTAGATCCAAGCCACATCAGTCAGAGGTTTATAAAGGCAAAGAACAAAAACTTAAGTTCCTCTCTCATGTAAGCAGAAGGACTTCTGCAAAACAAGCTTTTTTACAGAAGCAGAAGCAGTGGTTTCCCTGATGATCTATTACTGTGCATAGTCAATTGTACAAAACCTTTCCTACCATGTGAGGCCATGGTGAAATTCCAGCCCATGCTGCCACTAAAGACCATGTCTCAGTTCATTCCCATGCAGCAGAAGTCTATGTTGATGTTTATGGTTCACATTACCACTAGAGAGCATGTCAATATCCCTGGTCTGGGTTGCCACCTGAGACCATATTGATTTCCATGGGCTGTGCAAACTTGCCCTACTCTTTCTTCACCATCTTCAGTACTCAGGAGAACACTCATTCTGTACCTCACCTCTGAAGTTCAGAAGAGCTTGCCTTGGTGGTGAGAGAGTGGGTGAAAAGGCCCCAAAAGTGTGAGTGTGAGAGATCTAGCCCCGCTACTCATCACTCATCTGTCATGAGGTGATGTTGTAATTGGAGTTAATGCATTTTCCCTACCCCTCACCACCTACAGCAGCTGGACAAATTGGCCCAGGGGACATGAGAGTGGGAGAGCTGTCCCTGCCCCTCACCATCTGTAGCGCTTAGGAGAATGGGCTCAGCCCCACAAATGGGCAGGAAAATAGACCTAGCTTTGATGCAGCAGGTACAGGTAAGCCAGCCCAGAGGACATTAAAGCTAGAGAGATGACTCTGCCCCTTGCTAATGGCAGCATTGAGTGAGCTAGCTGGGGCAAGGCTGCAGAGACTATGCTGGTGATGCCAGTGTGTAAGAGCTGGCAGGCTAATCAACTTATTTACCACACAGGCCCAGATTCAGGGCTTTAAGTTTTCCCACCCCAATGTCTACCTCATCTATGAACTACTGGAGTACATGAAAGGGGTGGTTCTGCAGGTCCAAAGCTCCAGGATCTCTATGACACAGGGCAACAACAGAATATTCTAGAGTAAGTCCCTATGAGGATCCAGTACTGATGGTGTGGCAGAAGCCATGGGCCTCAACCCAGACCAATGACTTGTTGCCATAATCATTTGCAAGTAAAGATATGTGGAGAAAAGTGTATACCGTGGGACCCACCATGAAACATTATCTCTTCCACACTGTTTTACTTTGTTTTATTTTATTTTTTTTAATTTTCTTTTGGGTTACAAGAGAAGAGGGTGAATACAAACAAATGAAGAGATGAATAGAGTTGGGGTACATGATTTAAAATTCACAAAGAAGCTATAAAAAGTTGAAAAACATTATTCAGAATATATAGTTGTTTATAATATCCTTTATTACGGTTTTTGTTTATATGAAATGATAGCCTCCTTCATTTCTAATATTTGTAATTAGCACCTGATCTTTCTGATCTTTTCCTTATCCCAGATAGAGAACTTTTAAGAATTCTCTTTTGGTTTTATTGAGTTTTTTTTTTCTTTGCATTTACACTTTCAGTGATTTCTGAGCAAAGTTAAATTTCTTTTCCTGTGCATTACTCTTAAATAGGCTATTCCTCTAGTTTTCAAGTTCAGAAACTTAGACTATTGGTGCTTTTAGGTTTTTTTGTTATAACAAGTCAATGCTAGGTATTTTTTAATATTTTTTAAATTTTACTTTAAACATTTATTTTATGGGTGTTTTGCTTTTATATGTTAGAGCACCACATACATGCAGTTTCTGCTGCACAATCAGGAGGGTGTTGGATCCTCTGGAACTACAGTTACATCTCTTTCTTAAGCACTGTGTTGTTTTCTGTGACTCATGAAATTAAGTAAAGTTTTATTTTGATTTGTTGAAAATTTTCTTTAATTCTCATTAGTTTTCTCTTATGGCCAGTTATTGCGCAGTCTTTGGGTTACAAAGACAAGTGCATTACACCAGGGAACTTGTGATACACAGAGCAGAGGACATTGGGTGAAAGCATGGTAAGAGTGTGGCCTTTTATGTGAGTAGGGTATGGGGGTATTTAAAGTGGCCTCACCCAGAATGGTAGCAAGTTGTGGACTATTTAATAAAAAAGAAATGGTAAATGAATGTATCAGGCAAGAAACTGAGTTAAAAGACACATTGTTTCCCATTTCAGTATTTTCCATTGGCTCCAGAAAAGCAACAAATAATTGACTAGATATTTTTTCACTCTTAGAGACTATGAAGAATTGAAAAGGGAAGTATAGGCCTACACTTTGCTTGGGAAACAAGTGAAAAACAAAGAATCCATTGCAATGTGTAAAAACCAAATGTACTATGTGTAGAACCAAAATGTCAACAGAAAGGTAATATATGTTCTTGACATTTCTGCTCACATCTGGCAACACAGCAAGTGCTCCCTGTTGCTAGGGATGTGGGCAGAATCTGTGGCTTTCAAAGGGTGTGAAGCTCTGCCTGTGATGTCAGCATGGTCAGAGGTGCTGTTTGCCATTTGGCTGAAATATGGACTGATTTATGTGTGAACTCTCACTTATGATTTTGAGTCAATGGCCCAAAGTGACTTCATACATTTATTGCAAATTTTTTTCATATTATTAAATTAATTATGTGTGTCCTTATGTGTCGATATGTATGTATGAGGAAGCTGCCCTCAGAGACCAATAGAAGACTTTGAATCTTCTGGCACATGAGTTATAGGTAAGGGAACAGCCTGACTGCTGGGAACTGAAGTCAGATTCTCTGGAAAAGCAGCAATCACTCTTAACAAATAAGCCATCTCTAGTCCTTTATTCCAAATATTTAATATTGTATTACCCTAAGAACTGATGTTTCCTTGTTTGTTTAAATATATGAGATCTATTATATTTACATTATGGGCCCTCCATAAAATTTGTGTTGTCATACACATGAGTTTTGAAAATAATGCTAAAATACTTCAAAAGTGAAAACAAAAGTTTGTGTCTCTGTTTTCCAAGTTAAAATAAGTTTTTAATTTTTCATTTAAAAAAAAAAACCTTTACATGGATTCTTTATGAGTTTCATATCATGCAACCAGTCCCACTCATCTCCTTGTTCCCTCATATCCGGTCTTTGCCTTTGCAACTTTCCCCCACAATGACACACAACAACAATGATGACAACAGCAACAAAGCAAAACCTAGAAAGCATCACTGAAGCTGTAATATGTCACGGTGTGTCCCACAGTATATCCCTATGTCCACACGTCTTCACTTTCAGGTATTTATTGAAATAAGTCATTGGTCTGGTTCAAGGTCTCTGGCTTCTGTGACACCATCACTATTGGATCCTCATCAGGACTCCTCCCAGTTATCTTGTTGTTTCCCTGTGTCATACAAACTCTGCAGTTTTGGAACAGTAAGACTGGCCCTTGACCATGTCACAACCATTGGAAGATGATATAGATTTTGGGGTGGGCCATCTCAGAGTCCTGGATCTGAGCCTGGGTGGTAGCACAGCCAATCAGCCCAATGACTCTCCTTTATCCTCACCACTAGGGTGAGCTCTCCAGCTCTGTCTAGGACACCCAGTGATGCCATCAGCAAGAGTCAGATTTAGCTCTCTAGCTCTCATGCCTTCAGTGCTGGCTCCCCTGTGCCCCCACTCCGCCCCCCAACAGGCTGCTCTGCTGTCCAGGCTAGGTTCAAGACCTACTCTCCAGAGTGCTTCAGCTGGTGAGGGTCAAGGATAGCTCTCCCTAGCCCTTGCCACACCATAGCAGACTATTGGCTGGGTCAACTCTTCTACACTCATGCCGCTGCGGCCCAACTCACCCACACACCTGCTATAAGGGACAGCTTTACTGTCCTGCCAGGGCAAGGCACAGAGCCTCCTCTTCCCAGTGTTGCCTGGGGTGAAAGAGCAACCAGCTCTTCAGAATGCCCCATTCAGTGAGGGGTTTGGCTAGTTCTCCAAAGCCTTTGAACATCCAGATGATCCACAGTGGCTGTCCTGACTAGGAACATCTCCATGCTGTCCAGTGGTAACACGAGTCATAGTAACCCAACCAACCCAACCCATGTCACTGCAGAGCCACAGATTCAGTGGTAGCTCAGGCTGGGAAACTCACCATGGCCCCTGGTGGCAGGGCTGGCTACTCACAACAGTCTATTCTTCTTCAGTCTTGAGGCTTCAGTTCCATCTTTCTTCATACGCTCAAGATGCTCCATTTGTTTTTGTTTTTTTTTCCCCCATCTGACCACCATATGCTCACACACTGTTCTGGCTCCAGCTGCAGGCTGTCCATATGGCTGTCAGGCCCCTGAGTAACTTTCTGCATCTATGCTACATGTCTCCAAGAAGGTGTCTATGGCCCACCTATGCTGTACATTGGAGGGCCAGTCTGTGGGTGGCATGGTGCTCTGTCGGCCTCCGTATTCCTCCTTCCACATTGTGTTGCCTAGATTTGATTTGATTTGACTTGACTTGATTTGATTTGATTTTTCTGAGTCTTAGACAAAAGAAAAAAAGAAAAAAATTAAAAAAAGTTCTAGTCACCAAGCCAGGCATCAAGCTAGGATGAACAAAGGACTGCCATCTACTCTCTCCCTAACTGATAAAAGAATACCACCAATAACAAAGTATCTTTTTACCCATTGCCAGAGGTTGATTGAAATAATTCTAAAGTAATTTGTGAATTAATATTTCAGTTAGTTAAAGAAAAACTTATATAAATAGGTAAGATTTAAAGGGAATTAATTCAAAATGTCATTTGCAGGTTGTTTTTTAAATGCTGTGTTTAATGTTTTTGCTCTGTTCTTTGTTTCTAATTCTTGGTGAGTAGATTTGACAAAATTCAACTATGCAGATTATGGGAGGGTCTTTTGTATGTCCACCACACAAAATTAATTAGAGATGGAGTGAGAAAGGAATGAGGGAACACAAAATTAAATTCCTGAATGCATGGCTGCTAAGATTTTCTCAATACTGGGATTTTTCTATGAAATACAGTGACAGAGGCTGGTAGATATTTTAGGCAAGCCTAGTCTATCAGAAGTTCCAATCTTCCCAGAATTTACTCTAGTAGATCAGGCTGGCCTTGAACTCACAGAGATCCCCTATCCTCTACTGCCAGACTGCTGGGATTAAAAATATAGAAACAACTCAGTATAATATCCCTAGAAAATAAGGGTGTGGAACTAGTAGATTGACCAAAAATCAGTGGAAAGCCCCATAGCCATGAATATGTAAATAGTATAAACTGGAATCAGTAGGTTATAAAAAATGAAAACAAATAAAGAAGACACAAAGTTTGTAGGATGAGGCAAAAGGGTGGTTCTTGGAGGAATTAGTGGGAGGAGTTGTAAGATAAATATGATCAAGATACAAGGTATGCATGTTTACTGTTCTCCAAGTATACTATTCAAAAATTAGCAAAATGTAAATGTTCTGGTAAACAAAAACTGGGAAACTTGTTACAACTATACTTGCTTAGCAAGAGACGTTTGGGTTGAAATGAGATGATTCTACATAACACAAAAACATATGAGAGCCTAAATGTCAAGACAAAAGTAAATAGGAAAAATACAGCATATTTGTTACTGTAAATGTAATGTGTAATTTGCATTTATCCTAATATGAAATTAAGAAGAATGAAGATTAAGAATAATTACAATGCAAAAAAACAGTTAGTGAACATATATTCAGTGGTTAAAAGAATTTGTTTTTCTTGCAGAAGACCTGAGTGCAATTCTCTGCACTCACAATGCTGTTCACTGCCATCTGTAATTCCATTTTCAGGGAATACAACACCCTCTTCTGGCTTTCAAGAGCATCAGGCATGTGCATGGTATACAGGCATAGATAGATAGATAGATAGATAGATAGATAGATAGATAGATAGATATATGCATATACATATATATGTATATCTATATACATATATATATGTATATCTATATACACATATGTATATATACAAAAATTCATCCACATAAATAAAATAAATATAACTAAACCTCATATTTCTATGTAGCTAATGTTACTAGGTCAAAACAACTCCAGTAACAATTTTAAGTTTGACCTGAGTCTTATGAAATAAGTAATTTGGGCACTCACAAAGATAGATGCAAAGGCCTGTACTGTTATTCTCTATTGTTGTTTCATAGGTGTTGACAGGAGAGGAGCTGTTCTGCAACCAGTTGAGTGTGCAACAGAAGCCAGATGGCTTTCTGTTTAGGACAATGAGAGAAAGAGGAGAGTGGAAAATGTGGAGCTTTTACATCAGGAGATATTGGAAGTCATGTGGCATCTTAAGAAGATGGACAACACAACCATAATGGCTTGAGTAAGAACAGCCCCCATAGGCTCATAATATTTGAGTGCTTAGGCACCAGGGAGTGATTATGTTTGAGAATGATTAGAAGGATTCGGAGACATGCCCTTACTGAAGTAGGTGCAGCCTTGTTGGAGAAAGTGTGTCAGTGGGTTGAGGTGGGTTTGAGAATTAAAGTTTCAAAAGCCAACACCAGGCCCGGGGCACTCTCTGCCTGTCTCTGTCTCTCATTCTCTCTCTGTCACTGTCATTCTCTCTCTTTCTCTGTCTCTCTTTCTGCCTCTCTCTGTCTGCCCCCTCTGCTCCCACCCCCTTACTGCCTGTGGATCAGGATGCAGCTCCCAGCTACTTCTCCTGCTGCCATGTTCTCTGCCATAATTATAATGGACTGAACCTCTGAAATTCTAAGCGAACACTCACTTAAATGCTTTGTCTTCTAAGAGTTGCCTTGAGCGTGGTGTCTCTTCTCAGCACTTGAACAGTGCCTATGACAACAACTAAGGCTGAGATTCTAAAAGAAGGTTAGTGGAGAAACTAATTGTGACTTCTGCTAGGCAGGTGTGATGGATTCAGATGAGACGAGACTGATATTTTCAGAGAGAAAGTGCAGAGATTATCGAGAGGAAAGAAGCAAGGCTTGACAGAAGCATGCAGGGAGAGGCTAAGAGTATGTTCATCCAATACCCCACAGACCCTTACTTCCGTCTGATATGACTCATCCATTAAGAATGAAATAAACAAACAGAGATTTGACAACAATGGAGGACAGGCAATAAAATGAACTTCAGATTTGTGAGAGTGTAATAGACAGAAATTTTACAACAAGATTCTTATCTGAGTCAAAACAATTTTTTTCAGGTTGGTGACCTTGAATTCTTATCATATAAATCCTGTCTATTCTACAAGCACTTGGCTTCTCAGACAAGATATAACTTCATAAAGAATTACAATTTTACAAAGCAAGTAAGAACCAAACAGGTTCAGAGCAGTGTAGAGAGTTGGCAGAGGTTTTCGAATAGAGTTCTAGAATCATCCTAGCTCCATAGAGAGAGTCACAGAATCACCCTAGCTGTATAGGAAGAAGATAACGAGTGGAGGCTGACAACAGAGTATTGGGAACAGCCCATATGAGGCAGGACTAGAGATCAGAATCATGTTTAGTTCTGTATAACCTACAATCTTGCTTCAATATTTTTGGCTGTGAGCTTAACCTTTAAAGTCCGAGTCATCTCCCCTGACCTTGTTTGAATATTCTTAAATTGAAGAGAAGCATAATTTCTTAGTCTGACACAAGTCTTGATCTGACCTAAGGTCTCATATCTGGCTTGACTCTTCCAGTGGGTGGTTATTGCTACTTTTGTGTTTCAGATAGCTGTCATTTTGGATGTTCTTCACATCTCATTCAGATCATCTGAAGGGATAGCGTGAGGGGGAAAAGTCTTTATGAAGTCAGGGAATGTGAACACTCTATAAGCAGTAGAGTGATGAGTCCCATTATATTGGAGTTTGCTCACTTCTTTTGCCCTCAGCCCTTCTAACTTGTCATTTTCCATAACTATCAATCTTCTCAATTACTAAACAATATACAAGTAGACTGACATTTTCTCAGTGTTTATAGTGGTTCAATCAGTAAGGCACACATATTATTTAGTTTTCTGCACTTTCTGATAAATTCCTTCAGAGAAAGGTAGATAATACAGTTAGTATCTTATTTAGTTGCAAGTGCTGAGAATACCTATTTTGCTTTCTTACATGTTCTCCAGAATTCACAATTACAGATGATTTTCCAGATAAGAAAGTCATATCATAGCCCTTTTCATTTGCATTTCTTCTTCCTTTTGATTAATGATAGAATGTCTTCATTTTTTCTTTTGTATAAAATTTTATTATTAACAAAATATATTTTAATACATTTCCTCATCTGTATATAGCTAAAGCTTAAATAATTTGTCTATTCTTTTTAGTCTTTTATTACATCTTTGTTTATATTCACCATTTTAGTTTATTTAAAGTATGTGGGTGGATACTATATGAAATTAGTAATGCAACTCTATGTGAGACTGAATTGTAACTAGCTTCTCTTCTGGTTTTATCACTATGATTATTTTGTCATTTATTCTTAGAGTAATGGGTATTTTCATTCCTCTTCTATAAAACTTGTATAACTATTACGTACAAATATTTGATCAGCAATATTTTTTATGATTCCACCACTCCTTGAAATAAACTAATATATGTGTGTGTGTGTGTGTGATAAATACATAGAATAACATATTATGCCTGTGGCAAGCTTTTTATTGTTAGTGTGTATTTATTTTTGTCATCGCAGATGCACTGCCATTGTTCACTCTGCAAAGATGACGTCAGAACTAAGGCATCTCTCACTGGTACAATAGGAAGTAAGAACTATATTCTTCTTTACGTTTTTGTTGCTTGGAGGAGGTTGTAGAACAGTAGAGACAAGTTACCAAGACGGAGAGGAAGCTATTCCAGTCTTTTCACAACAACAACAACAACAAAAATGCATAAGAAAAAACAAAACGAGCGTGGAACAAACAAACAGGAGATTATTAACATAGGAACACAATCTTTCACATTTCAAGAGAAGCAGAGACCCTTGAAGACAAACCAGAGATCTACTGTGTGGAGAGAAGAACAGAAAAAACAGGAACTGAAAGTTCACAGAGCGTTGCACCCTCAGCTCAGGACAGGGTTCGATGCGGGCAAAGGAACAGGTATGATAGTATATTTTGTATCTATTTTGTCAAGGCTAAATCTCAACTTTTGCATGTGGGTGTTTATCTCCTAAAAACCATTGAATTATGCCACTATCTTAAATGTCTGTCTTTTTAGCATCTTAACTTTTTCAAGATACTACCGTGAAGCAGATCAGTGCTTTAGGAGTCTCTGTTTACTACCCCTACAGTACCACTGAGTCAGGTCTCAATAGAATTGTATTACTTGTTGGAACTCTACACAGAATACTATGGAAGATGTATACTTTCTATTAATCCCCATGTTATTTTTAAAGTAACTCTTGATTTAAAAAAAACTCTTCAGCCTAATTCAGCCCTATAAACACATGGCACATTATAGAAAAAAATATAAAAAATATTTTGGAAGTAAAACTTATGGGATTTCATACTTAATGAGATAATGTCATTAAAATTTAGAGGTCAAATGGTGTTAACACACAGGGTAACAAGATTCTTAGTTTAAATGATTGTGTAGTTTAGTAACTTTATCATCCATGAGAAGAGAGTTTCTCACTATTGGTTTACACAGTGAAAATCAGAAGATTTACAAATGTCTCTCAGTAACTAAGAGGAAAATATTTATAGAGACATTTTATGTAAGCTGCTGATCTCCAATGTGGAGCCAGGGGTGGGCAGGAAGAACTGATGGGAGAAGGCAGGGTTGCACGTAGAAACTACCGGGAGAAAACATTTATCAGCGAGAAGCAACTTGCAAGATTTCATCAGGGAAAGGTTCAGGACAAGGAGACATAAATTTACAATGAGGAAGAGGTATAAATAAAGTATATTAAAATATGAAGAGGGGTCACACAAATCTGACAACCAACCTGCACTTCAATATGGAGAAGAGAAACAACTGGGAGTCGACATGAAGTACATTGCAATGCAAAGAACTGGGCTGTGAAGGCCACCAGGAAACTGTTAACTTCAGGACTGACCTCTGAAAACTTAGACAGTGTTATGTAGACTTGGAGACTGAGAAGCAATAGTCTTCAAACATAAGAAGTGAGAAACGTTTTCCTGTTTTCTTTCTGTTGTGTCTAGATCCCTGGTTGGCAACATGGCAAATGATAACTGTCATCCTAGGAGCCTCATGCATTATTTTAGTTACAAAAGTGGGATTATTGATTCCAAGTTGTAAGTAACTATACAAAGAGCTTCTTCTTATAATCAGAATGCTATTTTTATAATAACTCACTATAAAGAGTGAAAGTGATATTGCCCTAGCAAATGTATGCTAAATACTACTTATTACTGATGCAATTTTTGTTGCAGTATATTCTAGAGGAGAAAATCAAAGCAGAGAGATCTCTTTTCTTGATCCTTTATGTTGTAACAATGATGGTAAGTATTAACTTTGTACAATTTACTTCCAGCACTTTTGATTACTGGGGCAAAGTCTCTTCCTTAGATCCACAGACTTTACTGAGAACAATGAGCAAATGCACTGTCCTATGTTCAATTCTTTTCCTTGGGAAAAGAAAGAAAATAACATAGTAGAATGTAAAAACTAAAGTATTATAAATATAAGTGTTTTTATTCAAAAATACGTTAGCTATAAGTATATATATATAAGTATAGTGAATACAAATATGAACCACTCACATTGTTTTTTCTTTGTTTACATAGCTTGACAACAATATCAAATAAGTTGGAATTAACCAGAGCCAAATGTAAATCAACTTCCCAAGGGTTAGGACTTCATACTATGAGTGTTGCTTAACATGAAAAAATTGGCATGTCAAAATATGGCCAGGATGCTACGCAAGATGAGTTTGCCTACAGCCAAGCAATTCTACTCTTAGACATTAAGATAAATGAAAAACAAATACCCTTAGAGATAGCTGAGTCAGTAGAGTGCTTGCTTTTTAAGTACAAATACCTGAGTTTGATTCCCAGAACCCATGTCAAGAAGCCAGGCAAGGTCCCTTTTATAATCCTTATCCTATGATGGTTGAAACAGGGGGATCTCTGGAGTTCACTTCTTAGTGAGTTATAGATCAGCGAAAGATCTTGTCTCAAAAGTAAACAATCAAAGAAACCCAAAATCCACAATGAAAATGTATAAACAAACAAAAGTACACACAAAAACCAAGGTAGGGGCAGCTACCAAATGCTACTTGAGGCTGTCTTCTGGTGTAAACATAAACATGTGCACATGCACACACAAACATATACAAAGAGCTGTAGAAATGTTTTCAAATATTCCTACTTCCTGTAATTTTACTAGCTGTTTATCTGATTGGTTGGATTATTGCTTATCATCCCAACCTCTAGTTATATTGTTTTTGTTTTGTGGTTTATATGAAACATGATGGGGTCTTTGGTAGTTGATATAACCCACTTGCACAGCTCATGAAATATATTCATTATGTGATGTCTTATATAATAACATGAGTCATATTAATAAAGAATCATTCTGGAGCTGAGCACCCATTTAACACAGGTGCATTTTCTAGATTGTTTCTGTGATCTTTGTTCACGTGACTGGATTGCTCTTGGAAACAATTTCTATCAAGTTTTTCGTGGGATGAAAACCTGGGCAGAGAGTCAGTCTGCCTGTGAGGAATTGAATTCTCATCTTGTGATCATAGACTCCAAAGAAGAACTGGTAAGTCACACATTCTTGTTTTTCTTCTCTTTGTAACTGATGGCATTGAAAACACTGGCCATGAAGACCAGACTGAATGTTCTGGAAGTCATGTGACACCTGCTCATGGAGATTTACTATTATCCTTAATGAGAACATAGGGAGGGCTCTTCAGCATTCCAAGGCTTAATGCTACAAGAAAACCAAAGCAGGAAATGACCTCCAGCTAGCATTTTCTATGCAACAAGACCCAAAGCTGCTATTTAGTAAGGAAGGGACATTTCACCAGGCATGGTTACTCCTTCCTGTAACCCTAGCACTTGAGAGGCTGAGACAGGAGGACCACCATGAGCTTGAGGCCAGTTTGGGTTACAAAGTGAGTCTCCAGGTCAGCTTGGGCTGTGGGGTGAAATTCTGTCTCAAATCTTAAAGATATATACAAATTCAAAAAGAATTATTTTTTTTAGGAAACAAAAAGAAAAAAAGAATTAGGATTGTACACTCACTTATGGGTTGTGATTTTATGTATTCAACAGGAAATTTTGTTATTGTTTGAAATACATGGGTGGATTCTTCTCAAACTGAATGGAACCAACAGGTACTGGTTATGGGGAAATGACACTAAAACACAGTACATCTTGTAAGTAAAATGTTTGGATAAAATGGGCTTTGGTGAGGATACTGGAATTGCTGTACATGTGTGCCCTGCCACTGTGTGGCACAGAGGAAGCATTGAGAAGAAAGGAAAGCACTCTGATATGGAAGGAGCAGTCTGTAGGTCATAACAGAGAAAACATGTTAGCCTGCTAGAATCTCACATTTAAAACATTTACTCTACTGGACTCCCAAGACACATTTATGCATCATTTTAGGAAGTTTGTAACGCTAAAGCAATGATTCTCTATCTGTGGGTTGTGACCCATTAAGGGCTGAATGACACTTTCACAGGGGTCCCTGTGAAATCAGATATGTTGCATATCAGATATTTACATTATAATTCACTACAGTAGCAAATTTACAGTTATGAAGTATCAACAAAATAACCTTATGGGGTTCACCACATCATGCAGAACTGTACTAAAGATGTCCAGGATTAGGTAGATGGAGAACCACTGCTAAAGACGTATACCATTTTCTATTTATTTGAATCTTAATCCTACTTTCTCAGACAGTATAGGAATTAGCTTGTGTCTGATGTTGTTCATTAAGAATATTGATTTGCAGTGAAAGGTCACCACCCACTCGTGCATGGCTCTTTGTTTTCTTCCTGTAACAATATGTTCTTACCTTTTTGGCCTGTGCTAGTTTTAGCTGATTCTAACTCTAAAATTAAAATTGTGATCTCTGATGACTACCTTATGATTTCTGATTTTTTAAAATTGTTTTTCTACAGAATTTATGATTCAGAAAAGAAGAATAATAGCTGTCATTATCTGCGTGGAAACCAATTCATTCCTGATGACTGCTCAGCTAGGAAACCATACACCTGTGAATTTAATACAAGGTGACACCTATTGTGCTAATATAATTTTATTTAATGATGGACATAAAAATGTCTGTTTTTTGTTGAGTGTATAATTTTCATACTTGATCTTATTCAAAAGGCCAATAATGACATTTTTAAGATATTTTTTACTGAACTGAGAAGTTGCTGTTCTTTTTTTTTTACTTTCTATATTGTATTGAGAGTGATTAATATTCTTACCAGCGATCATCATTCTTATCATAAATTACATTGTTATTGATAAATTAAAATTTTAATACCATTTATATTCAGTAACTTTATAAAAAGTCTTAAAGTAATAAAGGATCCCATATCAATTGAGTAAGGTTTTTAAAAAGTTATTTGTGTATTTTTCATGTATAAGAAACAGGGACTCCACAGAGCATGTGGAGGTCACAGGGCAAATTGGTGGAATTGGTTCTCTCTTTCCACTTTTATGTGGATTCCAGGGATAAACCTCAGATCCCCAGGCTTGCATGAAGTTTGCTACCCACAGAGCCATGTTACTGGCCTGAGTTTTGGTTTAACATATGCTTACACTATGTTGTTCAGCCTGGTCTGTATTCCCAGAGCTCAAACTGGTTTTGATTCTCAGCAGACCTAGTAGGTAGACCAGAGATGCAGCCCACCTCACCCAGTGTAATACTCCTAATGGGCAGATACCTTTGAAGATTGTTCAAAAGACATATTAATGATTCTTTTTGAAACAGCAAGAACAGATTTAATGGAAAAATAATAAATAACAAATGCAACTTTAGTTGAAATACTTAAGAAGCTTAGAGTCTGGGGCTCAGCCCCAGTAGGGCTCTGATGTCAAGAGTGCTCACTGCTCTTGCAGAGGCTACAGGCTCAATTCTCAGAATCCACTGTGCTTCTTATAGAAGCCTGTAACTCTATTTCCAACCAACCAAGATGTACATAAAAACTCACATATGTGCTCAAAGAATTATTGAAGTTACTACCATCATGCCATCTTGTCCTGACTGTTTTCTGCTTATACAGTTCTTAGTTTTACCCACCTACGCCATCTACCATAGAAACAATTGAATTCCCATGGTCCAGGTTATTAACTGAAATAATTAATGTTTATACAAACTTAATGTAAGCTAAATAAATAACTAAAGAAGAAATAATACAAAAGTAATTGTCATGCGGTGTCTAAAATTATTAGTTTGTTCTGCCAGCAGCTGATGTTTCAAGGTTACTCTGATCCTCATGTAACATTGATGTAAATTGTGGTCTTTGTGATTTTAGTCTTTAAAAATACTGTGTCCCTAAGCTTCACCATCAAGAGATGTTAAGGTATAAACTTCTTGATCCTGGTCCCCAGCTAATAAAGCACTCATACATATGTTTACTTGGCTTATTCAGCATGGTTTTTCTGTATTTTTCTTATATGAATTATTACAATATAAAATTTAAATAAATCAATTTTTAAAAAATGAACTCAGTCTGGCTGCAGTTATAAGGCATTACCTTCTCTAAAGAGGAGCTAATACTACACTTTCAGTCATTTGAAAGGTGACCTGGTGATGATGACAGGACAGATGAGAGAGCCAAGAGAGCAATGAAACCATGACAGGAAAACATAATTCTTATGCTAAAAAGACTATAACTGGACATTTGCATTTTTATATCAAATCTCCAAAAGAAACAACAGCAAACATTTCTCCAAATGGAGTTCTAAGAATTATTGTTTTGATTAAAATACAATGAACAAGCAAACCCTGAAGAGGAATGTCAGAGAGGAAAACTATAGCTGTAAGCATCATTTTCCTACCGCTGACATTTAGAGACAATGACTGTGGAGCTGGAGAGGTGAGTTAGTGGTCAAAAGCACTGGCTGCTCTTCCAGAGCACTGGCTTTCAACTCTCAGCACTCACGAAGTGGCTCAAAACCGTTTGCAGCTCCAGTTACAGTGGGGCCAACACTCTCCATAGTTTAAAAGGGCATCAGGCACACACATGGTACAGATACATCCAAAAGGCCAATTCCTATAAAATTATAGTAATGACAATGATGATGACTATATGGATTAATAATAATAATATAGATATAAATTTAGATATAGGTGTAGATAGAGATAAATATTTTTATCAGACCCTAGTAAATTTAAAATCCTCTTGAAACTTGACTTGTGTGGTACAAGACATTGAATGCTTTGAATCAAAAGACCATGGCAGAAGACCACAAGAGCCCATGGCTGGGGTGAATTGTTATATAACAGCATCTTCTGGACATTGCTTAGCTGTTGAAGTCATAGTCCCACTGAAGATATGGTTAACAAGCTGCCCTCTTTCCAGCTGCTTTTATATATGTGTGACACACTGAGTTTGATTTGGGTTGCTTGCATAAACCTGAGTGAGGTTATTTACTAGAATATCGGTAACTTCTCCATGGCTGCACCACTGAAGATGATGATGAGTCTTATCCCAAGACACATTAAGTGCTCATAGTCCTTCAGTGTGATCTCATCAGTGCCCTCCCCATTCATGATGACAAGTCTAAAGAAGTCTCTCACCGAAGCCAACCAGTGCTGCCACCTGCTCTTAGGGTTCTATAGCATTTTTAGATCATGAAAATAAAATAATTTTTCATTCATCTTTACAAATCATTCAGCTTACGGTGCTCTATTCCACCAAGCAAACTAAAATACTGCAGTGATAAAACTAACAATAACTGAATCTTGACTCACAGCGGATACCAACAAGAATGAGAGTGAAACCTGAGTGATGCCTAGTCTCAATGGCTGCCTCAGGTTCACAGGTTCTGCAGCAAACTCTGGAAAAGAAATTCCATAGTTGTACTAGAGTAGAAGGCTTGTCACCTTGACATTCTCTCCTCCCTCCATCATCTGCTTTTCATTTTTATCTTCTTCTCTCTTCTCCTTTTTCTTCATTCTTTCCTTCATTTCTTCTCTTTTTTCTCCTACACCTACCATATCTACATCTATCCTTCTCTAGCATCTTTCCTGTTCTTGTGTAACAATGTTTTCTAAGACTGAAACATCCATTCTGTAAGAAAGCTTCAATACAGGAAGAAAACAAATCAAAATAGCTTCAGAAAGTCCCTGAAGCTGAGCAGATTCACTAACACAATGTATCTTCCCTGCAAGAGTATATAAGCAGTAAAGAGTGCTGAAAATCATTCTTAGACCAAATGAGTCAAGTGGAAAGAACACTTTCCAGGATGTTAAACTGCCTACAGACCCTGCAGTGTGCTTCCTGTTACTGGCTTATGTGAGCTGTCATTCATGCTGAGGAAACCTTTGATGATCCAGTTTTGAGTAATTTCTGCTCTAACAAGTAACCACAATAAACTCATTGGTTTATCAAATTGGAATTTGGTGATATCTGTACTTTGGTTTTTTATCACCTTACTATCTGGAGTGACCATATGTTTGTTGGTTATAGTGTTACCCAACATCTGCAGATGCCAGGGCTCCTGTACATCTCCAGATATATTTAGTAACTCTTTATGGATATCAAAACCCCAACTAGTCAAAATAAACACATAAAAGAAAAAAACAATCCTTCATACATTCAACTCCAGAAAACAATAAACATGCCATAACTTCTCAACATGCACATAGAAAGTCATTACACTACAAGTCTTACATCACTATGGGTTGTATTATGCCTTACATCACTGTGAACTGTATTTTGTAGGTGCCGTTTTTGAATTGGCTGTCTGCAGGGATCTTGCCTTAACCCACAGTGACTGGCCTCAAAAGCTTTCTTTTCAAACTTAGGTGGAAATTCCCATGACCCCACAGTTCTTTCATTCCTGCAGGCCTGAAAAACTAGCATCATATGTATAAATCCAAAGGCTGCTACCATCTCAATCAATAGGCAGGCACTGTTCTGAATGACCACATGTGCAGATACAGAGAAATGAAGTCTGGGTTAACAACTTGTAGATACTGCATATGATCTGGACATCTTGAAGGTGCTCTTTCAAGCACTTTGGTGTACTATCTAAAATCTCCAAAATCTTAAAGACAACAGAGGAACACTTACTAAAGACCCTTAATTATAGAGGGACATGCTATCTTGTCTGTTTTAAAAAATATGTTTATTTTTATTTTATGTGTATTGTAAGTTTTCCTCTACTCTGTGTGTGTGTGTCTGTATGTCTCTGTGTCTGTGTGTCTATGAGTCTTTGTCTGCATACTTCATCAGTGCCTCGTATTTAGAGAAGATAGAACATGTTGTCTGATCTTTTTTGGAACTGAAGTTACTAATAGTTGTGAATTATCAAGTGGGTGTTGGGGACTGAACCCAGGTCCTCTATAAGAGAAGCAGCAAGTGCTCTTATCCACTGAGCCATCTTATCAACCCAATAGTGGACACAGCTCTCTTTTAAACGAATGCAAGTATGGAATCATCCACACTGAGAGGTTTTTTTTTTTTTCTTCTCTACAAAATCCAAGCCTCCTGCATCTGGGCCCCTAGCCTCCATTCACATGGAGAGACTGCTGCCTTCATGTTCCAGGAAAATGTGGTTCCATGAAAAGTGAAATGAAAGATGGGTGGGGTAATCGCTTAAAGTGTTGAAAGGACAAATATCAATCTGACAGAAAATTTTCAATTCAACTAAATTATCCTTCAAAGATGAAAAAGAAAAAAAGCCTTTCTTAGACAATCATGAAAGGAAAAAATGGTAAATAAAGACAGCTGAGGAGTCAAGATTATTCCCTTAGCAGACTTTTCTCCAAGGGTGTACAACTTAAATCTCTGGGCCAGAGATAAAGGGGAGAAACACATACACATGTCACACACACACACACACACACACACACACACACACACACGCACACACGCACAGGCACAGGACACTTGGTAGAGGAAGCAAGGCTCCAATACCTCCAACCAACTTTACTTTTCTCCCATAGCTTATATCCCCCAGCAAACACTCTCAAACAGTACAAAAATTACATTAGATTTTTCTTTAAATGAATAATTACAATGAGTAAAATATACCAGTACTTTCCTTAATATCTTTACATGATTAAACATTTTATATAATACAGGTAAAAAATAAATTATTCCCAAGAGTCCAAATTCAATTGTATCTAAGCAAGTTGTTCTAGATTATCAAAGTGTAGGCAAGCAAGATTTTTTTTCTCAACCAGTTTCTCTTACTGGAAGGCTGCAATTTGCAGTTATGAAGAAGAGATCAGTCATCTTGTTGTCTTAAAAAATAATCTTACAAATAAAAGAATCACAAATCTAATCTTTTACATAAAATAAAATCAGTAACTTTTGCTTAAAATCCTTATGGTGCATATCTACTTGTTAACTCGTTTTTAATTAAATCATCCCAGGAAGCTGAGGGGGGAAATAAGTAAACAAAATAATCATTGCAGTTGATCACTTTGATGTGTCTTAATTTGGGTTTTATTGCTATGAAGAGCCACCATGACCACAAAGAACATTAACATCACAACAGGAAGCATGCCAGCATACAGACACTGGAGGAGCAGAGAGCTCTGCATCCTGTTGTGAAGGCAGCTGGGGTCAGGGGTGGAGGGACTCTTTCCTCTACTAGATGTAGCTTAAGCATAGGATCTCAAAGCCCACCCCCACAATGTTGCCTTTCCTCTAACAAGACCACACCTACTCCAACAAGGCTACACTTCCCATGGGCCAACCATATTTAAATCACCATATCATGGTAAGATACACTGTATCATGATGTAACAATATCTCCAATTTCCTATGACTCAAAACAACATGCATAGAGCAGGCACGTGGCTATTTTCATTTCCAATATAGAAGGCTACTGATGTTACTAGTGTGGATTACTTTTTGCCTCTGAATCTAACATCTTACATATGAAACACAGAGTTGATGTTTTGTGAAATTAAACAGTAAAAATAGAGAAAACGTATGTTGCATGATAGACCAAGTATATAATATATAACATAATAAATCATGCTAACAGACAGAAGGAAATGTTCCAGAATTCCAATTTGCTTCAATGTACAGAAAGAAGTGGATATAATTAAGAAAATCAGCTAACAAAAATGATTACTGCTAAAGTTATACCATCCTTTAGATTATTTTAACCCTTTGAGTGTTCAATTTGATGCATCATATCACTGTAAATTACACTCTTGTGGTTTGTCTCCCATCTCTACCTTTCTCTAACATCATTTGAAGTTATGCTTACTACCGCAATATCATACACACTTGGATATCCAAAAGGTCAAACCTAAGATAACCCAATGGTCACACCCTTTATAGTATTATTACCTGATAGTAGCAATTAATACCACTAAAGCACTGGGGCATGCCAAATTTGAATCACCTCATCAGAACTTCTTAATCATATATCAAATTGCTTATGTCATGACCCATAGATATCAAAACATACAATGAACTCCTCAAGCTCATATTTGAGACTGAAGGTTTGCTATTCCCATCCATAGTCCCTGGTAATGACATCTTTACAGCAGCTGGATAAAAATAGTTAGAACTGTTTGACTTCTTTTTCACATTCTCAGACTATAACTTGCAGACTATTTCTCTAGGAAAAGTATATACTTGTGAAGTTAATATATAACAATACTTATTTTGGTAACATATGTCTTTAATAAATTGTATAAATTAAATAATTTTAATCTACCTCAACTATTTGTTGATTTTGTAATCTAAAGATACTTTTAAGTATTTTTCATTGAATAATTGTTTTTTCCTTAAAATTTTACTTTTGTATTGGAAGTGGGGCATGAGGCACACAGCTATAATCTCACACTTGAAAGGCTGAGGCTAAATAGTGAATTTGAGTTCAGTCTGAGCTGTATTAAATACTTTTTTAGAGAACAAATAAATATGGAGATGCCAAGGTGGTTCAGTGGGCAAAAGGTGTTTGCCACTGAGCCTGATGACCTGAGTTTGATCTCTCAGACCTGAAAGTAGGAAGAGAGAACTGACCCTGTAAGTTGTCCTCTGATCTTTCATGACACATTCACCCCTTCCATGCACCCACTCGCATGAGCATATGGAGACACACACATGCACACATGTACACACAAACACACACAATGTAAAATTAATGAATAGTGTCAATGAATGGCTACTTATAAATTCATTGTCCCTGTAACAATTCATACTGACAGTAATTGAACAATATTAGCAATGCCATATAAGTAAAGACTAAGCAACTTAGTAAGTCCAAAGACTATAAAAAGAAGAAAAGTTTCTGTATCATTAGATTTTAAGAAACAAGGTCACAGGCTGGAGAGATGGCTTTCCACTTACGTACACTTTCTATTCATGTAGAGGATCCAGGTTCAGTTCCCAAGACCCACAACTCTTTTTTTTTTGGGGGGGGGGGGTGGCTTTGTTTACTTTGGTTTTGTTTGGTTTTGTTTGGTTTGGTTTGGTTTGGTTTGGTTGGGTTGGGTTGGGTTGGGTTGGGTTGGGTTGGGTTGGGTTGGACTGGGTTGGGTTGGGTTTGTTTGGTTTGGTTTGGTTTTTGTTTGGTTGGTTTTTCAAGACAGGGTTTCTCTGTATAGCCCTGGCTGTCCTGGAACTCACTCTGTAGACCAGGCTGGCCTCGAACTCACAGATCCACCTGTCTCTGCCTCCCAAGTGCTGGGATTAAAGACATGTGCCACCATTGCCTGGTAGGCAAATCTAATAATACAGATTCCAGAGGATTCCACACC
Organism: Arvicanthis niloticus; assembly: GCF_011762505.2. Taxonomy (NCBI): domain Eukaryota; kingdom Metazoa; phylum Chordata; class Mammalia; order Rodentia; family Muridae; genus Arvicanthis; species Arvicanthis niloticus. The sequence goes on along the minus strand of NC_047666.1, from coordinate 68,030,616 downwards.
CTCTCCTGACCTCTGAAAACTCTAGGAATATATGTGGTGTACATAACATCATGAAGCAATTCATATATACATAACAATATGGAAAAAAAAGGATTAAATGAAGGAAGGAACAAACCAAGAGAGGAAGGAAGAAAGGTAAGTCGCAATATTTTTGTCAAGACTGATCTAAGACCCATCATTGAAGTGGCTTTCGTGCCTGTGGTAACAAGTTTTGCTCTTTACTGGGAGCTGCCAGTAGGCTGGAGCAGACTGCAAGAGGAGGGTCCAGGTCTCACAATTTTACTCCCCTGGGGCTGGCTCACCAAAGGCCCTGCCACCAGGGCTAGTTTTGCTGTGCTGCCCAGGCCAGCTGTAGAACCCTCTCTCCCAAGTGATGCAGATGAGGGGCAGGGAGAGTTCACTAGCTCTCATGACCCCAATCCCAGCTCTCTCAACTTCTGGAAGTAGCAAGGGACAAAGATGGAAAAGGCATCACCCTGTACCCACGCCACCTCATGACAGAGGAGTGGCAAGGCTCACCCATTCCCATCTTACCTCCACCAGGGCCAACTCTGCTGTGTTGCCCCATCAAGGTACAGAGCCTGTTCTGAATGCTACAGACTGTGAGGGGCATCTCTCCATCTCTCATTATCTCAGGACCATTTCTCCTTATTACTACACATAGTAAGGGCCGAAGGAGGGAGGGTATCACCCCTGAACCCATGCCACTTCCTCGCAAATGAGTGGCAAGGTCAGCGCTTCCTTGGTCATACCCTCAAGGCTAGCCCACCTGTGCCCTTATCACCAGTAACCAGGGCTAGCTCTACTGTACTTACTGTTCTGGTGAGGTGCAGAGCCTGCTCTCCAGAGTGATGCAGCTGGTATCATCACTCATGACCCTGGGGCCAGCTCTCTTGACTGCCTGAGGTGTCAAGCAGTAAGGTTCAGGGGAGGATATCACTTTCTCACCAGACTCCTCTTTTGCTAGGAGTGGTAGGGTCAAATCTTGCACACTCACACTCTTGAGGTCAGCTCACCTGTATCCCCACGACCAGGGCAAGCTTCACTGTGCTGCCCAGGCAAGGTACAGGGCCTACTCTCCTGAGTGCTGCTATAGGTGAGAAGGTGGGGCCAGATCTCCAGAGTACCACACCTAGTGAGGTGTGTGGCCAGTTCTGCACAGCCCTTGGACATCAACATGGTCTCAGGCAGCTGGTCAGACTAGGGACATCCCCACAGTCTCAAATGGTAATAGGGGCCACAGACATAAAGAAAAAAGCAAGCAAGCAAACAAACAAACAAAAACCCTGTCACTCTATGGCCATGGACCAAGACATGACCGTCAGCACCATCACTGGCTGGGATTTCATCATGGCCTCGGTGGCTGGCCTGGCTACTCATACAGGTTCTTCCTCTCCATCCTCAAATCTCTAGCTCTATCTGTCTTTATAGTGCCCAAACTCCTGCACTTCTTTCTCTCCCATCTTTTAACCATATACTTGCACATTGTAGTGGTTCATGCTGCAAGGAGAGCCGGCACACTGCTGGAGGGCCTGTGAGTGACTTCCTCTACCTGCACTGCATGGAGTGGCACCAAATAGGCCTCTGGGTATCTGCAACCCAACCATGTGGCATGGTGGTAGGCAGGTCTCTGGACATCATCCCCCTTGTAGTATGGCAGCAGGTTGGTCTGTGTGTCCATTGCCTGTCTGCACCAGGTGAGTCTCTAGGTATTTCTCCTCCTGTGCAAGCAGACAGGTCTCTGTGTTTACAGCCCACCCACTGGGCACTTTTCCATGCCAGAGCAGCCTGACATGACACTAGGCCATCTCTGATTCTTTTGCTTGTTATTGAGACTCTTTCTCTCCTATTGGATTGTGCCCTTCCCCCACGCTGCCAACCTGTCCAGGTTGCTGTTTACCACTAGCAATCAAGCAACAGTAGGACCTAGGAGAGGCATTACATTACCAGCCTTGGCGCCTTGGAGCCTGCTACCTGAGCTAAGAAGAATGGACTGCCTGCTGAGCTAGCCTTGACACCTTCCGTACTGCTATCTCCTTGACCAGCCCCTGGGCTGAACCCAGAAGAGACTGGAGGGTGGGGCTTCCCCTTTATATGTGAAAGCCAATTATTAAATTTCCGGCCTTGATCAGAGAACTTTGTCTTGGCCTCATATCTTCCCTCTGTTCCCCTATTCTCAGCTTTTCTTTCAGGTGAACCCATTCAGCTGTTGCTACAGGCGACAACAGAATGGTGCCCGAACAGGGACGGACCTGAGGACAAGAGAGGACAGCTGATGTTCATTGTCTTGAGTAGAGCTCTACGGAAAAATGGAAGAAGAAATTTTATCCCACACACTTAGTAAGTAGCAAACGATTTTGATGCTAGAGCTAGTTATAGTTAATTGTTGATGGCTGTGTTTGCAGGAAGTGTGTTTTGAGGAATAGGTTCTAGGAGATAGACACTGGCCCGGTGTCGTATTTACCTAGGGGTGACAACGTACTATGGGACGGGAGAATTCAAAATGGCATTTGCCCAAGGCTTACAAGGATTTCTCCATGCGGGAAGATCGGGGGTTTCAAATTGGATGTTAGAAAAATTTTTGGCAGAGGTAAATTCATACTGCCCATGGTTCCCACAGGAAGGAACCTTGAATAAAAGACCTGGGAAACAGTTGGACAGGTTTCAGGAACTACTAAGGCAAATACTAACACCCTTTGCCTTTGGGACCTTATAAAAGATGCTATTCATAACCTAATAGGGAGTGACAGTGAGTTGGAGAAAGGAAAGTATTTGGCAGGCCCAAGAGAGGCAGCCTTAGAGGAGAGGAACTGGGTTTTAAAGAATTTAAAAAACAAAAAAAAAAAGGCAGAGCACTGAGCAGTATCCATAATTTTACTTTCTTTGTCCTTTGGCGTGCCAATGTCCACATGTCTCATTGTGTTTTCTGCCCACGTGTCTCATTGTATGAATGATTGGTCGTCTATGTTTTATGTTCTCTGTTTAATGTTCAAAAGATCGTTAAAATTGCTTGGTTCAACACTTGGTCTAGTTTAACTTGGTTTTCAAAGACAGTTTTAATATGCAGAGCAGCGGCTGATAAGTTTGCTTAACACCTGTAGCTAAGAGTTGAGCTCAGCTTGAAAAGCCGTTTTTAAAGGGACAGGAAGGTTTTTTAGATTAAATAAAGAAGTTAAGAGTTTTTTTGTTGTAGAAAAATTTCTATGACAAGGTGCATTTCTCTTGAAATTACAGCTAGAGAAAGCGAGAAATTTTGTTTGGTTTAAATATGTAAGATGTGTTGTCATTTCATTTTTGTTTACAATTGGTTTTAAAATATAAATATCTTCCACATGTCTTGGTTATATATTATTGGCTATAAGTTATTGGATATGATAAAAAAGGTTTACAACCTTGGTAACAAAGGTTGGCTTAAGATTGGTAACTCAGGGTTAGAGTCATTCAGAAACCAGATGTATAAAGATGAGATTTGGGAACAGTGTCTCTTTGGTGAGATATTAAAAGCTGCACTATCATACATTCATATATAAGAATTGGCAACAAAACTTTATAGCTTAAAGGTAATCTACTTGGTGTTGATTTTAGAGAAAATAGATTGCTTACATCGTTAAAGATTGGTTTTGTTTCTCAAAAATATGGTTATATTCTAATCTTACAAAAGAGGTTTAAAAACATAGTTAAACTGCCAATATTCCATTGGCTACAGTTGGTAGTTAAATCGAGAGTTTGAGATTTTTTGATTTACCCATGTTTATAGAGAAAAGATACAACACGTGTCTTTTAAAGTTTATAGTTCAAATTTAAAGTTAAAAAAAAAAAAAAAAAAAAAAAAAAAAAAAAAAAAAAAAAAAAAAGCACAGTTCTGGCCTAGCCAGGCCTCAGAGAACAGGCGGGAGATTAAGAGCATTTACATTTGAATTAAGACAATGCAGACCGAGCTCTGCAACTCAGATACCAAGAGTTCCTTTTGTCCTGGGTCTTCAGGACCAAGTCCTAAAAAGGTGTTTACCAGAATTTGTCTTTTGTCTTCATTGTTTGTTGTGAGAAGAGGGATAAATCTAAGACCCAAAGACTTTACAACAGTCTGTGGGCCAAAAGTTATGATTATGCTGGAGACATTAGAATTATGCCTACTTCCCTCCATGAGTTATAACTCTACCTGCTGATAAAATATTGTTCAAATTTATTTTGATTCCTTTATATCCAAAGTTGTTAAAAATGAGATGCTTTAGATTCCTCTAATATATGTAACAATTATTAGAGAATAAAGTTGGCTTTTATCTGATATTCTCACTCAACTAAAAAAGATTGGTTATTAAATTGATCCAAAATAAAGTTCAAATTTAAGATTTATACAGCCTGACTTGCCTACTCCAGCTGCCATTTCAGTAAATGCTTATAGAGTTATTATAGATATAAAAGATATTTTTTATACCATTCCTTTACATTTCTGGTAAAGGTGGGAGGTTTACATCCAGTAAATGTATTCATAATTTTTAAGAGTCCATGAAGCGATATTGTTAAAAATGATTGCTTCAAAGAATGGTTAATTGTTACTTTGATGCTAGAAATTAAGAGGTTAAATCTTTTAGTGTATATTATTCATTGGGTGATACTTTATTAGCGAATTTCTCTAAAGAAGTTTTTCTACAAGCCATTACTCCAACATAACGAGCTTTAAAAATTTTGGAGTACTTGTTGGTCCAGAAAGGATTCAAAGGCAGTGTCTTTTCAATATTTGAGACAAGTTGGGGCTAGAGAGATGGCTCAGCTGTTAAAGGCTAGACTTATAAAATATAAAGGTTGAATTCCCAGCAACCATGTACTGGCTCACAACCATTTGTGGTGGGGATCTAGCGCCATCTTCTGGCTTATAAGTGTACATGCAAAAAGAAATGGTTTACTTTTAATCTTGTTTTGCATTTAATGATTTTTAAAAGTTGTTAAGAGATATTAATTGGCTAAAACATCATCTTAAGCTTACTATAGGAGGATTTAAACCTCTGTTTGATATTTTCAAAGGGATACAAGTCCTAATTCCCCTTGACAATTAACTACAAAGGAGAGATAACTTTGATGAAAATAGTGAGCTGTTAGTTATCAACAGATAAATTATATAGACTATGATAAATTGTTGGCTGTTTGTGTTGTTACTACTCATATGTCCACAGCAGCCCTTTGATAAAAGAAACCATTAATGTGGATTTATTTTTCTATATCTACAAATATACAAGATTATATGATAAAATTCTAAAAGCATGTTAGATAAAAGGTTTATTCCTTTATTCCAAATAGCAATTAAATTGGCTATTGAAAAACAATGATATTTGGCCTATTACATGGCAAACATTTTAGACAAATTTGATAATCATTTGTTACCATTTTTCTCTATGCATGCTTTTATATCTCCTAAAATTTACTATGCATACAGCCCATAAAAAAGATATTTACTGTATTTACAGATGCCTCATCTGTTGAGAAGACAGTATATGTAATTAAATCATATGTGTATTTTCTTGAGTTTACTCTGCTTCAACACAATTAAATTAGGTGTTGTAGCCACTGTTTAAAATGTTAAAGAATCAAGCTTTCAATTGATATACTCATAGCCAGTATATGGCTCATGATTTATAATTGCTTAAAATTGTTTCTTTTTTAGATATAGCTAATTCTCAAATTTTATTTATAAAAATACAGCTTAATTTATGAAACATGTACTGTTTCTTAACTTTATAAGACATTTAAAAGCTCATTGGATTGTCTGCACCACAGGACAATGCCAGAGCAGATTTATATACTAGACATATTCTAGGCCTTTCAAAGATAATTGGCCATACAGTCTTATTCTTTACAGCATCAAAAGAGTAATAGCTTAAGAAAACAATTTGACATTTCTAAAAAGTGTACAAGTTAAATTACAAAAACTTGTTCTCAATATCTTCAATTTTTTCATAATGGTTTTAAGCCTTGAGGATTATATATATAATCAATTTTGACAAATAGATGTTACTCATTTTTGATTAAAAAATTAAAATATGTACATGTGAGTTGACACCTTTTAGACCTTTTAGTTATAACTACTTTAACAAGAAAAACAACTAAAAATATAATTAGTTATTGCCTATATTATTTTTCTGGTGTTCCATATCAGACTAAGATAGATAATGGAACTGACTATTACAGTTATTTGGCTACAGTCAAACATTTGAGATGTTTGTTGACAATTTAATATTACTGATATTTCCTCATTATCCTCAAAGTCAAGAAATTGTGAAAGAGATTATGAAACTTTAAAATAATATCTTCATAACTCTCTGAGTGTGGAAAAAGCAGCTAATGGTGCTTCTTCCCCGGTTTTACAGATAATTCTAAAAAATAGGCTTTTTTAAACTAGAAAGGGGGAATTATACCCTACAAGGTTACCAAAAGCACACCTTGCTTTTGTCTTATTTTAAATTTTCTGCAAACTGATGTTAAAGGTCAGTCTACAGTGGATTGCTATTGGCATCCAGTTACTTCTAGCTCATTTGCCAGGGTTTTGTGGAGAGACCCCTTAACAGTACTTGGTGTGGTCCCGATCCTGTTTTAATTTGGGGTCATGGGTCGGTCTACATTCTTCAGACAAAGAGAATGGAGCCTGATGGCTGCCTAAAAGATTGGTCCATCAAGTGGACACAGATCTTGAGCCTAATAATTATGATTCTGATAATGAAGAATCTGATAACAAAATCTATCTAGTCAGAGTGTGTTAGCCATGGAGGACCCGAAACTCTAGATAAGGTTGTTACTCTATCCAGGGTGTTCCCAAGTCTCATCTCCACCCAACCTAAAAGAGGGGATTTCTGCCCCTAGACCAAACAGTGAGGGGCCACCCAGAACCCCCTCTGTCTGGCGATCTGAATTCTTGTGTAGGCTGCAGGCGAAGCACTGCAAGGGAATATAAATAAAAGTTAAAAATATGTTTCTGGGTTCCCTGAAGGACAAGCCTGACTACCTAGGGGTTGATGTCAAAAATATCCCCTCTCCAGGAAAAAGACATCGAGACGGGTATGGCCCTTATGCCTCACTAGACAACGACAGGAAGACTGGAGCCATTACAAGGTCCCCTTTAATTACTGGAGGTCAGGCCTCTATCCCTGCCTTGACAAGATTAGAATCGCCACGGTCCTTCTATACCTAGAGAAGAGACAGCCCTGCCTGTACACTGGGGTCCTAATATCAACAATAGGCCTGAGTTACTTGCCTGCTCAAAGCCTCAGGTCTCCATGGAAAAACACTGAAACAGAGGGCTAGAAACTATTGTAAACAGACAGCTTTTGTTAAAATCTACCAGCCTGAGTAGTCATAGACTTTGTGTCTGATCCCTGCTAATTAGCAGTTGGATTATTTACTAAAACATTTCCACTTTCAACCTTATTTCCTACTTGGCTTGGATAATCATGTTGCTATTAACTTTTGAACCTTGTGTCTCAAGCAGATAGGTTGCCTTCACACAAAGATCTCTCTCAGCAAGCCCAGCTACTCGGTACCCCAGATGAGATGAAATCGTGTGCCCCACACAGCTGTTTCTACTGGACCTGTTCCTCCTGACCTATCCTCAGATAGGCTCTATAAACCCTGGACAACAGGACACAGCCAACTCTCCTAATACTGGACAAACATCTCCCATACGTTCTTCTAGGTTCCCCCTAGAGACACGTCGCCCCCAATGTCAGCAGGAAGTAGCCAGATATCACGACGACCCTATTCCTGCTTCACCTCTCTCTTTTCTTTTTAATTTAAACAAAACGAGGGAATTGTGCCCTTCCCCCACGCTGCCAACCTGTCCAGGTTGCTGTTTACCACTAGCAATCAAACAACAGTAGGACCTAGGAGAGGCATTACATTACCAGCCTTGGCACCTTGGAGCCTGCTACCTGAGCTAAGAAGAATGGACTGCCTACTGAGCTAGCCTTGACATCTTCCGGACTGGTATCTCCTTGACCAGCCCCTGGGCTGAACCGAGAAGAACTGGAGGGTGGGGCTTCCCCTTTATATGTAAAAGCCAATTATTAAATTTTGGGCCTTGATCAGAGAACTTTGTCTTGGCCTCATATCTTCCCTCCGTTCCCCTATTCTCAGCTTCTCTTTCAGGTGAACCCCATTCAGCTGTTGCTACAGGCGACAACATTGGATTGTCATGACAAACTGAATATAAGGACTTACTACCTTGTCTTATTTTATCTTATTATGTCCTGTTTTGTTGTGGTCTCTTGGAGGCAAGCTTTTCTGAAGAAGAAATGGAAAAGGAATGGATCTTAAGGAGAGGGGAGGTGATAGAAACTAGGAGAAGTGGATGCTGGGGAAATTGTGATTGGGATGAATTGTAAGAGAGCAGAATCTATTTTCAATGCAACATAATAGCTCTCCTTGGATACACAGAACTGACTCATATTTCTAACTGAATCCAGACAGAAAGATTTCTACCCTAAACCACTAAAGGTAATCTCGGTAAGAAAAAATCTACTAGTGAAGTTTAAAACTTATTGAAGACTTTAACAGAAACTCACAAAAAATATTTATGGTTGCCCAAGAAAGAAGCACAAAAATTATAAATTAGAAAAATATATTCTAGGAACCAGTGATGCGGCTCAGCTGATAAAAGCATTTGGCGGGCAAGCCTGATAACCTGGGTTCAATCTCCAGCCTATCTACCTAGAATATTAAAGGAAACAAATGTCTCCACAGTGTTGTCCTCCAACCTCCACATGTGCAATCTGGCATATGTGGCCACACATAGGCATCATACATGTATGGTGTACATGTACAAAAATAAAATATAATTGAAAATAAAAATGCAGGATTGAATGACAATGAGTTAGTATTACACGAAGTCTAAAGTGTGAACAGTCAATCTTGAAAATGATTGACACATGGTAGATGTGGTGGACTTTGTAAATGTCTGCAGAAATATAAATGATACTTGTTTACAAAAGTGTTGTGGCTTCATAGAGCATCAAATTCATCTCCCATAGGATTCTTCTATCCTTGCTTAGGTGTTCACTTCCCCAAAAGAATGTATCTGCAATGCATTATATTCACAGTGGACTAGTTGTTTTCTTTTTACTAATCCAAACTAAAAATAACCTCACCACCACCAACAGGCAGATGAATAGATAAACAGCTGAATGATGGAAACATACTTAGCACTGAAAAAGCAGTGACCTATTGACCTGTACCATGAGAGTGTTTCAGGATAATACATTATATGCTCCTATCTAGAGACTGTGGAAAGGGTCATTTTCTAGACAAATTCCTGAATATCATTCAGTGAATCTATACTGGTCTATTAATTTAAAAGAAAATTAAATTAAATTGGGTATTAATACCCAAGAGTATTTCCTTTTAAATTAATAAAATTGGGTAAACCCATTGAAAACCATACAGGAGAATATTAACAACAACATTAGAGAGTTGAAGTTACAGCATATTGCTTTGACAGGTGGATCTAATAAGGTCTTCAACTACACCAAGTAAAAGTTCACAAAGTCACCAGGCAGTAGAAGTCTCCATAAGTCTACCCTCATTTATTAATGTGCTGCAATCTATTCTGATGATAGGCAGTGTTTAAAGAAGTGAAACATGTCATTCACCATTTGATGGCTGAAAAATACAACCATCACATTCAGCAAGAGTCTCTGAGTCTGTGTCACAACATGAGTGAAGAAGCAGAGGGAGAAGAGGTGGGCAATTGTATGTGTCTATCCTTAAAGAATGAGAACACGTTATACTTTAGCTAGGATGATCTGGAAGTAAGGGCCTAGCTCGTGGAAGACAAACACTCTTGACACACACACAGCAGAGCTACATCCACAGCTTTCTTTACTTTTTAAAAACTTTGAGATGGTCTCACTGAGTTGCTCAGTCTGGTCTTGGGTTCACTTGGTAACCCAGGACAGTTTTGAACTTGCAATCCATGGGAACATAGCTTCCAAAATATGTGAGTTTTCAAGGGTTGTGACACTGAGTTTGGATTTATTCACATATTTATTTACTCAAATTCTTTACATTATTTTAAATTATAAAAATATTATATCAGATCGTGCTATCACCACATTGTAATATAAAGCACAAGAGTCACTTTATAATTTTTCCACTGAAAAGTAGGCATTATTACTTATTTAAAAGAATAAAAAAGTAATATTCACTGTAATAACTACCAATTATTTATTCTGTGGAACTCAATGTCCATGTAATCCCAGCTTATAATTTTTCCTTGATGTATTCCTACAAGATCATTTATATGTAACATTTCCTGAGACATTCTAAAAAGAAGTGAACTACAATACATGAAACATTTTTCAAAGTAAACTCAGTAGCATGCTAAACTCACGTATTCTCTTCCTGGAAGGTATCTGGTGGGGGCAGTGCTATAATAATAAATCAGCAGTGAAAGAACACTTCCTTTCTTCCTTCCCACAGGCTAATTCACAAATATTGAGCATTTAGAAGGTGTTGCAACTTAGTATTCTCCTGGACATTTGGGACCACATCGTCGGTTTTCCAATTTTATTCATCTAGTGACACAGCGGGGCATTGTTTAGTTCCTGGATTTTTTGATAAAGCTGTCAGACAGACTCTTCTAGGATGCATTGCTCTGGGTGAGTACATTGCCTTAACTCATGCATTTCTTCCAAGTTCTGAGCATGTGTCACTCTTGGATGGTAATTTATAGTTCAACAAAACTACTGAAATATTATTAGCTCAGAATCAAAATACAGCATGTGTTTTGTATATGTATGTATGTATTAGTCTTTGCCCTTTTGTGTGATTTGTACCTTTGTATCTAGTTTGTAAGTATTTGCTAGTTTGATAAGGGAAAACTACATGTAATTAACCGTTTGTTTGTATATCTGTGACTAATGGTGAAAGTCTTTCCATGTGAGTCTAGGTAGTTATGGCTCCATCTACTTATCTAATGTTTTCCTTATGTGTGTGTTTAAAATCATCATTTTTTTTTTGCTGGAATTAGTTTAGTGTTTTTACTTTTCTTATTGTAATCATTTACTGAGTTACATATACAGTTCTCAGACATTCAATCATCTGATCTGAGTGATAATTTTCTTTTTTTTTCCTTTTATTGAAAGTAAGATTTTTTTCTAACATAATACATCCAAATTACAGTTCCCCCACTCCTAACCACCTCCGCCTCCATCTAGATCCACTCCCTGTCTGTTTCTCAGAAAAAAACAAACAGGCTTCTTCACACTGTTCCCTGAGTCTTAGCTATGGGAGTGTTTTGTTGATGTACCTAGTGGACCTGTGCACTTAGTTTGACTGTGAAACGGCATTCTTAATACTTTACCAGGTCTCTAACATGACTGTTACATGTGTTGATGGATACATAAACACAACCAATTTTTAGAAAAAAAACTGAAAACTTAAAATTTATCTTATAAATGTTTACTTCAGTTTGTCTTTTCATAAAATTATTGCTAGAAAAAAATCATCAATATCAAAAAATGTACATATCAAGACATTTTCCACTGTTCTAAAATATTCAGATTCCATCTTTAAGCAGCTTTTAAAGATGTGCTTTAATTTCAAGTGAGGTATAAACCTTCCAGAATTCCCACAGAAACCTGAACACATACACAGTAAATCTGCACACACACCGTAAACGTGCACACACAGTACTGCAACTCCATGATTTTTTGTGCTTGTCAAGAACATCTGTTAGCATTAGTGGTCCACCTGGAGCTCTAGTGTCTCAGATACTGTAACTTGCTCATCTTCTTACTCAGGATCTTTTGTTTATTTATTTGTTTGTTTCTTTATGCATTGTACATCCTGATTGCTGCTCCTCCTACCAGCCCCCTCCCAATGCACTATTCCACCTCCCTTCCTCCCTCCCCTTCTCCTCTGAGAGGATGGGGCCCCCCCTAGGTATCCCGACACATTAAGTGTCTTCAGGGATAGGTACATCCTCTTCCCACTGAGGCCAAATAAGGCAGTCCAGGTAGGGTAATTCCACAGACAGGCAACAGCCTTAGGTACAGCCCCCGCTCCAGTTGTTGGAGGATCCATATGAAGCCTGAGCAGTGCATCTGCCACATAAGTCCAACCCATGTATGTTTGTTGGTTGGTGGCACAGTCTCTGAGAGCCCTCAAGGTTCACGTATATGACTAGCTGTGCTCCCCTGCTAGAAACTCTAAACAAGCTCTCAATGTCTTTTTTTTTCTTCAATCACTATATTCTCATTCAGCTTCCCTCTATATTTATTAGGTAAAAACAATGATGACAAAATCTTGTTTACATAATTTAAACACATGTTTAACATTTATGTAGGCTAAAACATTCACATTGAAATTCAACAGTTGGCAGTTCGTTTAAGTAATATATGGATCAGCAACTTTATACATTTTTTTATCACTTACTAGTTTAAAAATCATCAACTGAGCTGGGTGTAGTGGCACACTGTTTTAATTCCAGCATTTGAGCAGAGGTAGGGTGGTCGTTGTGAGTTAAGAGTCCAGCCTGGTTTGCTTAGTGACTACTGCAATAGACAGGACTAAGTGAAGCAGTCTACATAGTAAATGCTAGGATACACAGTCAAACCTAAGTGTGGGAAGGTCACCTGCTGGTTCACAAAATAAGTACCAGGATAGTCAGCCAGGGCTAGATTGATAGACTCTGTCTGCTGGTTTATATAGAAGGAACTAGAATAGACAGCCATGGCTAAATAAAGAGCCCCTGTCCACTCGTTTATAAGGTAAGTACTAGGATAGATAGCCAAGGCTAAATGCCGAGACCCCATCTGCTGGTTCACACAATAAGAACCAGGATAGCCAGGGCTAAGCAGAGAGATTCTATCTAAAAAAGAAAATAATATTTGAGTAAAATATTTCTTGTTCTCAAGGGTGGCCACTCTTCCTTTAATTTGCATGAATTTATTTCTAATTTGTGATTTTGGGTTTCTATTGGGTTTTGTGGATGCCTGTTTATTTCCCTTCCTTGTTTGTGCTTCATAGGTCCCGTTTCATTAATTTGATAATTTGATGACCCATATGTTTAGATACCTCTCTCTCTCTCTCTCTCTCTCTCTCTCTCTCTCTCTCTCTCTGTGTGTGTGTGTGTGTGTGTGTGTGCGCACGTATTTGTCTGTCTGTCTTTCTGTCTCTCTCATGTGTGTTTGCATGTGTATGTGTATATAAATAATTGAAATAATTGTGACCTGCTTAGATAGAAATTAATCTTATATAAGGAGACTTGCATGCTTCTATCCTAATGCAGAATTTGTTAAATTTCTGAGCTAAATCCACTTTTGCACTCTGAATATTTTACTCCACCAAATAATACTTTATTTCATTAATACATTTTATAGACACCTGATTTTAAACTGGCTTCAGTTTAAATTTTGAATTGTTCTTTAATAGAGTGACATTTTAGCTATTTTAATTATTATGTACTAAGCATTATACATAGAATGCTGAGAAGAAATCTAGTATGAAATCCCAGGTCCAAAACTTTTAAAATGGACTCAAGGAGGAAAAGTGGGTTTGAGCTTTTTCAGGGATGACGGAATCATACTTCTGAATCAGTAGAAGTATCACATTCAGAGAGGGATTTGTCCTTTCATTTCCTCCACTTTCCCCACTGATTTCATAATCAAATATTTCTACATGAGGGCCAAGGCTCAGAGATGGCTCAGCAATGCAATGGACATGTGATTCTTTGTGGCAGAAATACTCCAGAACAAGAGCAGCAAGCTACCAAGACTGACATGAACCAGAAAGAAATGCCTCACAGTAAACGTCGTGAATATACAGCAAACAAGCAGGATGTTACATACACAGACATAAAGACCTGTAAGTCTTCACGGAAGCACAGAACACCTACAGCCAGGCAGAGCCTTGCAGTGCTGAATGAAGAGCAGGTAAAATATGCAGAGCTGACATTCCACAGAACACCTCAGGCCCGGCTCAGGAAACAAACTGTCAGAAGAAAAAGACAAGGTACAGTGTTGTGTCCTTTCTGCAACTGATCGATCTTGACACTAGGGTTTAGATTATGGCTCTCAATACCTGTCACAACTATTTTAGTTGTCAATATGACACAAAACAGAATCCCCTTGGAAGAGTCTAAGGGACTATCTAAATCAATTTGGCCTGTGAGCATGTCTTTAGTGGGTATCTTCATGCTCTGGACTTTGTAAGAACAGTAGAAGCTAGTTGACCACTAAGCATGAGGGTGTTCATTCCTCTCTGTTCTTGACTACACGTGACCAGCTGCTTCTGGCTCTTGATGCTGTTGCTGCTCTGATGGACTGCCAATGGGAGTTGTAAGTTGAACAGGCCCCTTTGAGACCTAAGGTGTCTTTTCAGGGTATTTTATCACAGCAACAGAAACAGAATTAAAGGAAAGGAAACATAATTCTCCTAAATTGTTCACAATATGGTAATTATATGTCTTTTTAATACACCCTCCCTCCTTTAGCTAGTCTACAACACTGTAGTAGAATAAATTATCTTTTAATACATTTCTCTCAAATATCACAGAAGCAGTATCTAACAGAATTTTATTGTTTAAGAATTATATACACATTTGAATGCTGTTATTAAAATTTCCATTTTATTTCCTTTTCCCCTTTGTTCCCATGTCTATAAACACTGTTTTATAATATAGCCCAGATAGGCCTTGATTGCAAAGCTTTCTTTAGCTTCTTGCTTCAGCCTTCCAAAATGGTTGAATTACAGGTGTGAACCACCATGGATGAGTTCATTCCTTGCTATCTTGAAAATAACAATTGATGCCAACTTTATTCAGTTCAATCTATTTCAGTCACACTAGAACTACCCTGAACATGCAGTGGACCAAATAAGGAGAAATATCCACTGTGTTTAAAGAAATATCATACTTTAGTCTCATGGCAATGACAGATTGTAGAAAAATAATTTTCATAATATTTTGGAGGTAGCAGTTTCGTCATATTTTACCAGACAACAGACTAAAATTAAAAAGTTAAATGTAATTTAAAAATTTTTTTTTATTTCTTTTTTTCTGTTTTATAGACATGTGAGGGTAGAAAGAGAGAGGGGAGAAGAAGAGGGGGAAGAACATATGCGCACAGCTTAATCTGTTCACTTACACCTCGTTTTGAAGTAGGTTCTTCTTAGTTTCTGCAGCCTTCCCACAGCTAGCTGGCCTGTGAGCGTCCAGTTGCCAAGTCTGTGTCCATTTGCTGGGTTAACAGGTACAGGCACATAATGAACACCACTGGGATAAGAGGTATTAATGCAGGTATCAATGCATATGCATACCACAGGCTTTACCCTTGGGTGCTGAGGATAGAACTCAGGTTACCAGGCTTGCACTTAAGGTGATCCCCCAGGGTCCATTACAAAATATTTCAATGTTCTCCCAAGGGATTAGTTATTATTAACTGCTCTGACCTTTAGAAATATATTCATCACACATGATTTACCCAATAAAAGCCAGATGACACATAATATTTGAATGTCTTTTAGTAGTAGAAAAGGAGAAGTTGTCCTCAAAGAAACTGGAGTTAAGAAACTGATGATTTCAAAACTGAGAGGATAAAGAACACCAACACAAATAATCATGGCCAAATTAATTAAAGCATTTTTTTTTGCTAAATTACACAGGCTGTGTCACCCTAAGGTGGTGTTAGAGATGTCAGCATTGGATGTGAAGAAAACAAGGTTTTTATAACTCAGAGTTGGGGGTGGGGTTCAAATCAAGGATTTGGCATTCAAAGTAGGCAGAGTTACAAGAGCAGAACCTAAGTCTACAAGTTAGTCCTAGTGTACTCCTGAAAGTAAAACATGAATGCAAGGTGAACGTAACAAGCTAATCATAACAACAGGTACTCAAAACAAAGTCATCATATTTGGTCATATTATCTTTTGATAAAAAGATATCTAGGACTACAAGTTGTTTATAAACAAATCTTTAAAACAGGTATAGAATTGCCATTCCAGGAAGAGGCAGTACAGAACCATCTGTGGTTAAGGTTACAGGAGAGGCATAGTGCAATTCTTGAGAAACAGGGGTTTAATCATAGACAGGAATAAAAGTAGTTTGTCTTTACTATAAAATGGTTTTTAAGACTAAGATGGAGGCAGGCTGGTTCTCCACTCCCCCCTTGTCTTATGTGTCTCTGTGAAATCTGTGATAAGGTCTTAGCAATTTTTATCTGGGGAAAAGTAAATTTTACAATGCAAAAGTATATTGCTCATTTATAAATTATGTCTAGTTGGCTAGGATACATAGAACAAATATTTTTTAAGTCAGTATAATCTTGGAATGCCAATAGGTATCCCCAATAGTGTTTTCATGGACCTAATATTCCAGCCCTTTGTTGAGGACAAGGGGTAACATATTTTCCTCTGAAAGTACTTCCTGCTCAAATTAGGATTCCTTTGTGAGGACACAGAAAGACTTGAATATTACCCAAAGGCCAGGAGGAGATTACAGTAATGGGGTGTTTGTAAGAAGCAGTTGGTTGCTAACCCAGCTGAAGAGACAGGGAGCAGTGACATCAACTGGACCAGTTTACATCACCTTTAAGTCCAAGGATTTCCAGTTTTGTAGGATGACTGGGGCTGGTACAGTGTAGATCACCTTTGGGATACTTTGCAGTCTGTAACTGATTTCTGGATAGTGTCTACCAGCTGAGTGGAATTCTGCCAAGACAGATACAGACTAGGGTCAGAAGCACTGGAGTCCAGCCTGGGCAGGGTTCAGAACCTGAAGAAGGATGTGTGGAAGAGGCAAAGACTTTGACCAAAGTGGCACACTCTGGCACTGAGACAAATCAGGCCACTTTTATTTATACATCTTTTTTTTTTTTTTTTTACAGCTGAAATGGTTTTACATACATTTTCTCATTTACAATCTCTTTGAAGAACTTCCGACATTTAATAATAATTTGCCCACTGTACTCTTTTCCCTTCCTTCTTCTGCTCCATCCCTGTGGTTTTCTGCTAACCTAAGAAGTGTTTTTTTTAATCAGGAGATGTAATTCCTTTAATGCCCAGACCTCTCAGCAAATTAGTAACCTGAGTCAGTGTCTCATCCTTTCTTGGATCACCTCTGAATATTGAACTAAATCTTGGACCCAATGATCCAGCAAAACCTTTCTAACTTTTTGATAACCAACTAACTGCTATTTGGACCAGCTTGGTGGACAAATCATTGTTATAACTTAGTTGCCATAGGAAGAGAACATCAGATGTTAGCTGATTCACCCAGGCCAGGGCCTTGTGTTGGCTCAACCACATCACCATTATTAACAAACAGAGGAGTAGTGATCTATTCTGTTCCCATGATGCTCAGAGACAAACAATAATGGATCATAGTCTGAGCTTTCCTTTTCTGATTCTGGGGAAGTATCTGCTATGGACAAAGTGAAGGTAAAAACTTTCAAGAGCAAAGCCAAGAATGCAAATGCAAGTCAAAAGTGAACCAAGCAGTTTCTCAAGAAAGGCCAGGGGATTCTGCATGAATATCCCCACAGGTCCTTGCCATGTGGGGATCCAAATCCTCAGGCCTTGACATAAGGAAAGCAGACTACGTTACACTTATGCACCTTTCCCAGAAGAGGCTTGGTAACCACCACAGAAGTTAAAGAACTTAAATGAAACGTTTATATTTGGAACTTCCCCTTTCAAAATAGGCAGTAGGCAAGGAAGCTTAGTCTTTTGATCCAAAGGAGTACTAATATGGAGCCCATTTGATCTGTGAGAGGTTGATCCAAGTATGATGGTATCTTTGACTCTCTGAAGGTTACTTTACCATTGTTTTTTAATCTATATTGCAGAAAAAGCTACCCTCTGGGTGTCTATAAAACAGCTGGGATATACTCGTGTCTTTGAGTCATAGCAAAAGCTATAGAATTGGGTTCAAACGTATGAAAAAAAAATTTCTTTGTCCAGATGGCTGGACATATAGATAGGACAGAGATATTTTTAGCATGCTCAGAAGCATCTTTAAGTTTGTATTTAGAAGACAAGCAGAGGAAATTTAAAATCTTGAACTTGTGACTAATAATAATAGTTGATGAATTACCAGCTTATCTGAACTTCATTGATCAGTGTTAAAACTTTGAGTTTTGAAATCTTATAATAGCAGTAGCATAGACTAATTCGGTTTTTTAGACCTGGGTCATTTTCTTATATTCTCAGAAATTACTTCAACTTTTTATTTGTTCAGATGTTTATAATTTAAATTAATTATAGACCTTTGTAAATTGCATAAAATTTAACCATTTTTATTCTGTTTCTTATCATTGGATATACGTAAGGGGTTGATTACTAAGAACACTCTTTACAAAGCAAGTTTCTTGTCCTTTAATGAAGCCTGTAAGTAAGGTCAACTTGTCTGTGAGTTTACTCTTTTTCATCAGGTAACCTAATTTCTCTAGAAAATAAGGCCTGGGCTTTATATGTGAAACACATGGAATCAACAGCTGATGCTAAACTGATAAAGCTTCTGACCTTATTATCATGGAGCAGAAGAAAAGAGTCAACCCAACAGTGTCCACTGTTCATGAATGGCCCTGACAGCAGGCAAGGCATGAGCAGTTTAGCCCAGTAGTTAGGAATATTACAATCTTGGTGGAGTCATTAAATCCCATCTGTCTGCTTGAAAATCTTACAGTTGACTCTAAGAGTGGTGATCGTATGTCATAGTAAGCTTGTTCCATTAAACATTTTAGTTGCCATATTTAACAGATCTCAGAAATGTTTTGAGTGCTGTCTATTAAGTATACTTGATGTCAAATAAAAATCCCTGGCTTTTTGTTACTTGTTCTAGGTTCTTGAAACATACAGGAGGTTATGTAAGCTACTCCTTGTAAAGAAATTACATTGGCAAGGAATATGATAACTTATAAGAAGACTATTCATCTGTATGCCTTCATTATCTTTAACAGTTTACAACTTAGTAGCTTTTACAAGATTAATATTCTATAGTTTTCTTCTTATTAGATTTTGCTTTAAAAAATATAGATCAAGGATTGAAGACTTTTTGGAATCAAAATAAAACTAAATTATAAACACAGTCCATATGGAAACCAACAACTTTGCTTTCCTAGACTTTCATAGTCCACTATTAGAGAATATCATTGTTTGTTTGTTCATTTGTTTGTTGTTTTGTATTTTATTTTTTATTTTTTTTACTTATTCACTTTATATTCTGCTCACTGTCCCCCACCCCTGGTCAGCCCCTCCCACAATACTTTCCCCATTACCCCTCCCCTTCTCCTCTTAGCACCCTGGATATCTCCCCACCAAAGGCACTTCAAGTTTCTACAAGGCTAGGCACTTCCTCTCCCATTGAGGCCAGACAAGTCAGGCCAGCTAGAACAACATATCCCACATACAGGCAACAGCTTTGGGGATAGCCTCCACTCCTGTTGTTCAGGACCCATGTGAAGAGCAAGCTGCTATATATGTGTGGGGTGACCTAGGTCCAGCCTGTGCACATTCTTTGGTTTGTGGTTTAATCTTTGAGAGTTCCAAGGGCTCCAAGGTTAGTTGTTTCTGTTGGTCTTCCTATGGAATTCCTATCCCCTTAGGGGCTGTGATTCTTCCTTCTGTTCTTCTACAAGAGTCCCCAAGCTTTACCCACTGTTTGGCTGTGGGTATCTGAATCTGTCTGGGTCAGCTGGTAAGTGGAGATTCTCAGACGACAGTCATGCTACTATTTTCTTGTCTGCAAGCATAACACAGTATCATTAATAGTGTCAGGGATTGGTGCTTTTCCATGGGATGGGTCTTAAGTTGGGCTGGTTATTTACTGGTTGTTCACTCAGTTTTTGCTCCATCCCATGTCCCTGCATTTCTTGTAGATAGGAAAAATTAGGGGTCAAAAGTTTTGTGGGTGGTTTGGTATCTCTATTACTCCCTCCAGGGTTCCTACCTACCCATTCTAGGTTCCATAGGTCCAGGGCTGTGGGTCACAGCAAAGGTCACCTCATTGATTCTTGGGTGCTTCTCTTATCTCAGATCTCTGTCTCTTTCTGGAGCTGCCTCCTACCTTTCCCCCATTATTGGTTTCAGATTGCCATTCATTCACATGGCCATCCAGTCTTCCACACTGCCCCTCCCCAAAGCCAACCTGAACCAGGCACTCCCATCCCAAACCCTTCTCCCACCCAGGTCCCTCCATCTGACTTACATGACCATTTCATTTTCCCTTCCAAGTGAGACTCCTTCCTGTCCAACCTCCTTAGGTCTGTGGACTGTAACATGAGAATCCTCTATTTTATGGCTAATATCCATTTATAAGTGAATACACACTGTGCATGGTGCATGTCATTTTGGGACTCAGTTACCTCACTCAGGATGATACTCTCAAGTTATATTCATTTGCCTGCAAAACTCATTATATCTTTGTTTATAATAGCTGAATAGTATTCCATTGTGTAGATGAACCACATTTTTATCCATTCTTCAGCTGAAGGACATCTAGGTCATTTCCAGTTTCTGACTATAACAAACACAGCTACTATGAACATAGTTGAGCAAATGTCTTTGTGGGATGGTTGAGCATCTTTTGGGTAAATGCCCTGAAGTGGTATAGTTGGGTCTTGAGGTAGAACTATTCCCAGTTTTCTGTGAAAATTTGCCAAATTGATATCCAAAGTGGTTGTAAAAGTTTCATTCCCACCAGCAGTGGAGGAGGGTTCCCTTTGCTGCAAATTCTCTCTAGCACATGCTATCACTCAAGTTTTTTATCTTAGAAATTCTGAAAGATGTAAGAAGGAACCTCAGAGTTGTTTTGATTTGCATTTTCCTCATGACTAAGGACTTTGAACATTTATTTAAGTGCTTCTCAGGCATTCCAGATTCCTCTGTTGAGAATTTTCTGGTTAGCTCTGTGACTGATTTTTAACTAGATTGCATGGGTTGTTGGTGCTTAACTTATCGAGTTCTTTATAGATTTTAAATATTAGCCCTCTGTTAGATATAGAGTTAATAAAGAACCTTTCCCAATCTGTAAGCTGTCATTGTGTCTTATTGAGAGTGTCCTTTGCCTTACAGAAGCTTTGCAGTTTCATCAGGTCTCACTTATCAATTGTTGATCTTAGCCTGAGCCATTTGTGTTTTGTTCAGGAAATTGTCTCCCATACCAATGTGTTCAAGGCTATATTTTACTTTCTGATCTATAAGATTTAATGTACCCAGTTTTATGTTGAGGTCCTTGATTCATTTGAACTTAAAATTTAAATATGCGACTATTTTCATTCTTCTGCACATAGACATTCAGTTAATCCAGCACCATTTGTTGGAGATGCTTTCTTTTTTTTTTTTTTCACTGTATGGTTTTGACTTCCTTATCAAAAAACAAGTGTCCATAGATATGTTGGTTTATTTCTGGGTCTTTGATTCCATTCCATTGATCAACAGTCTTTTTCTGTATAAATACCATATAGTTTGTATTACTATTTCTCTGTAGTACTAGCATAGTTTCCTGTGTGACTCAGCTTACCAAAATAATGAAAACTTAACAAAATTAGCAAAGACAAGTAGGCTAGACATACATTCTTAAACCAGCCTCTGTTAGCCTGAATAGATCTTAGTTAAGGAGAGACATTCTATAGGCTCTTTGTCAAACTGCTTAGGTCATTGACTTGCTGCATCAAAAAATAGGAATATTCCAGTTGCTGGTGCTTAGTAATTGTGGCCCTAACTTAGTTGGCCAGTGACTATGCTTCGTGTTTGAGATTTCAATGTAGACTTGAGCCTTTCTCAGGGTGAGCCTTTAAGCATAAAAGCCATGTTTTGGGTTGACAAATTTCAAGTAACAGAATAGTCAGAAGCAGAACTATGGTAGTTAAAAAAGCAAGTTTAAAACTTTTGAATATTTGCACAGAACTATACATATCGTATCAATGGATTAGGTCTATGTTTTAAGATTGCTTGTGTACCCTTTGATTATTAACCCTGTGTTATAAGTTTCAAGTCAAGTTTTCCTATAAATGCTATAGATTTTTAAGCATATCCAATAACCTCATAAATCCTGAGGTACAGAATGTTTATTTAATAGCCTTATAAATCTTGAGAAACATTTATATCTTAGCATAAGTTTTATATAGTGAAATGACACCAATGTTCTAAATCCATTAACTGTTCTGCCTTGCTCTTTTTTTTTCTGCCACAAAGTGCCAAAAGTCTCCTGACATATGACAGACACTTTTCAACTCCAGTGCCAGCTTCTCAATATGGCAAAATAGCATAAAACAATATTTCAATGTTACCCATACCCAAAAGATTTTTTAATTCTTTCTGAATCCAGTGACCAGAAAGCTCAGAAATGAATTCTGAGTGTTGGCTGTCAAGGAAGCAATGGCAAGAAAGTGGTGGATTTGGGTCTGGGACCAGCAAGTACACAAAGTGTGCACACAGCATAGCATGCTGGGTATGTCCACATTGTCCCAGCTGGACAGCACGGGAGTAGATGAAGTTAGAGCTTATTCTGCCTCCCATTTCCACCTGTACCTGGCACAGAAACACGCACACACGCACACACACACACACACACACACACACACACACACACACACGAAATGTAGAGAGTGAAAATAAAACCAATACATAGAACTTGCCCCAGGATGGCTTGGAGTTTATCATTAGGGTGTTTTCTATGCTTTATCTAGAAATAGCTGTGTGGAGTTAACAGACAACCGTCCAAATTACCTTACATGGATAGTTGGTTTTCAAAATGTCAGAAGTCCACAGAATTGACGTTACAAATATTTCTGTAGTAATGTTCATTTTGATTAGAGACCTGTCTGCTCCTAACAACGTCCTGTATTGGATTCTAAGAAGAAATTGAGCATCTTTGGAGTTACTCCAGTTGTGCAGTGACAGCCACTAGGCAAGAATTGCCTCTTTCCACCTACAGACAAATTACTGTCTAGAAAAGGACACACTTGCAGAATAGTCAACTGACTATATCTGCCTAGACAGAGTAATCAGCCCTTAATAATTCTGCAGCACTAAGGTCTGTCAGATGATCATGGGCCAGAAGGCTGAAGATCAGATGCTCCAACATTTTATAGTATAGGGAGTGTCCAGGTGTTCAGCGGTGTCTATAAATTGGCTAAGTTTTAGAAGCTATGCTTTGTGCTTCCCATAATATTAGTTAACTCGGCCATTCTGGATTTCTGACAGAGTTGAAAACTTATAGTCTCATAGCCAATCCTGGCTATTTACCTTGAGAGAAGAGATTTGAGTGGTTGGTTTTCAGCTGACATTCATTCTAAAGCCAAGGAAAAAGCCAGGTTCAGAACTAAGTTTTTTAGTTAGGAGAGATGACAGAGGTTCTGGTTAGCCAACAAAATGATGGACTGGATATTAAGACTATCTTGTACCTCACTGGTACAAATTGGCATAATTATGCTCTAATTGTATTTTGAGAGAAAAGTTTTATTTTAACAGGAAGGGTGATATGTAGGAGGAGCTAAGGTGGGAAGGAGTACTGAGAGGAAGAGAAGGAGTAAGGAGTGGAGGAGAAGAAGGAGAGGAGAAGCTAGGTGATGAGAGAGAGAAAGAGAGAGAAAGAGAGGGGGGGACAGGGAGGCAGATGTTCACGCATCTCCACCAGTCAAAGATAGTTGATATACTAGGTTGGGTATTGGGTTACACTTCTGATTGAGCATTACCAAACTTATAAGGCCTTCGATTAACATTTTAAAAAATTTTATAAAATGCAAAAAGGAGAAGGGGGCGTGGGATAGGGGTTTTCTAGGGAGGGGAAATGGGGAAAGGGGATGGCATCTGAAATGTAAATAAAATATTCAATAAAAAACATTTAAAAAGGAAAAAAAGGGAAAAAAGAAAAGGGGAAAAAAAAGAACTTGCCCCAGGTAGAATGCATACAGCCAAGCAAAACGCAAAACAAAACACAGCAACATAATAACAGAGACAATGACAACAATCAGGTCCATTAAGAGGTTAACTGGTTTGACTACAGTAATTTTCTTAACAAATAGAAAGAATATTTCAGTTGCCTCTCTCTACAACTCACATGTCAGGTACCCACTGGTGGCTAAGTGACAGGTTTCACTTATTCAGTTAGGCTGGGCATTAGTGAAGTCCATCTCTGCTCCAGGTATGCCTGGCATCCTCCTGGGTTGGACCTCTCCAAACCATGGGCTAAGCCCCAGTGTTATGGGATGTCCTTATGTTTCCTTGGCCTTGTTGTACAGCCTAGGCATTGAAACTGTACCAATGGACACTCAGGTGCCTGGCAACTCAAATTTTCTGGGAACCCAGTATCACTAGAGAGCTGTTAGGGTCACAAATTCAGTCAGAAAAGGAGCTGGTGGCTCTGTCTGAATTCCCAATTAATCAGAAATAACCAGTGGACATTTGGACATCTCCCTTTGTCCCGGCTGGAAGAATTTTGAGCCTCATGAGACCCTCTATGACCCAAGATTGGAATTTCATGGAACCAGAACAGGACCAGAAACCAAATGTCACAGGAAAATTCAAAAGCTTGAGGAGAAAGGCAGTGACTGAAATGTAAACAAATAAAACATTTTTAAAAAAACAAATAAAAGCTTCCATGATTTACCAAAGGAGGTCTCCATAATAAAAAGATATGAAAGGTGTTTGTTTTTCTCTCCTTTGGTGAAGTCATTTGCTCAGGAAGTCTGAGGAACTGAAGATGTGCTTCTGGGTCTTGGACTATCTCCAAGGTGAATACCTTTTGGAGAAATTCTTCAGTCCTGGAGAGCAAGAGGGAAGGATCTGGCTTCTGAATTAGGATTGGAGTCATGATCTGAGGAACTGCTGATGTTAATTCTAATGTTAATTCAGAGGAAGACGACCACCAACGCAAATTGTCTTGGACAAATTAATTAAAGCAAGCAATTAAAGCAAGCTTATGTATACATGTAAGCAGGCTGCCTCACCCTAAGAAAGGGTTTGGGAGATCAACCTTAGATGTGAGAAAAATAAGGTTTTTATACCTTAGGGGTAGAGGGCCTCCAGATGGGGGATTTGGCAAGGAAAATAATTGGGGTTACAAGAGCATAAGATAAGCATACACATTAGTCCTAAAGGTCTCCTGAAATAAAGGCATGGTTACAAGCTGGACATAACAAGGAAATCATAACAACAGGGAGTCATAACAAGGTAGCCATCAGTGGCCAAATCACCTTTTGAAACAATGTTAGGATTGCAAGATGGGTATAAACAATTTTTTGAAATAAAGACAGAATTTTCATTCCTGGAACAGGCAGTACTGAAAAATTTACAATTAAATTACAGGTGAGGCAGAGCAAAGTCCTTAGGAAACAGAGGTTTAATGGTAAATAGGAATGAATCTAGTATTTCTTTACTCTAGGATGGCTTTTAAACCTAAGTTGGAGACACTCTGGTCCTTCCTGGAAGTTAGAAACTCAGTCATTGCTACTGTTTCTTTCTCTTTTCAGGCCCCAAATTGACAGTATGGAGGGTGGTAACCAGCATGCTTGGAGCCTTGTGTGTGGTGCTGATGACAACCATGGGGATCTTACTTCCAAAATGTAAGCATTTAAGCAACTACTTCACTTTGTAGCAGTTGTGCTTTCAGTAATGTGATTATAGCTTGACTGATTTCATAGCATCTACATGACCATAGCTCAAACACTACTAATTCCTGTCATGAATTATGCCCTAGTATTTTCAAGACAAGAAGAGCAACGCAGACAAACCTCACTTCATCCTTTTCTGTGTCCTAAGGAAGATGGTGAGTACTAACCCTAACGATGTTTGTGTTAACTCTCAGGATGTCTGTGCATGTTAACTCTGAGGATGTTGGTGAGTGTTAAACTCAGGATGAAGTGAGTGTTAACTCTGAGAATGTTGGTGATTTTTTATAGAGTTCAATTCCAAGACTTTTCATTACTTCCTATTTCCACAAACTTCAATCAATCATGATAGCCAGAAACAGTGTTGTTCATTTAGATCCTTATGAGAAAAGAACTCACATGGCTTAAAACTAAGAAAAGAGAATCTGAAAAGTAAAATCCCCAGAGATTACAACTATGTGTGTTTATCTGTATTGTTTTGTGTTGATTAGAATAAAATGTGATTCAAATATGTAGACTAGTAAATATGAATTGCCCATTTACTGCTGTTTGAAAATAAAGGTAAGTGAAATAAAAAGTAATCCTAGGAAGTATATACTTATGTGTGCATATTCCCAGTACAGAGCAGGATGACCTGTATATAGGAAGCAGTCCTGGTATATATTCTCAGGAATTCTACACTGCACATGTGAACAAGAGAAAAAAAAAGCCATGGACACAAATGGCTGTATGCAGATATTTCTAAACATTTAATAACAGCTGTCACTGAGATGATGATTGACAAATGTGGCTATGTCAATTTGACTTCATCCAAAGTTAACTAAAACCCAAGCAGCTAGTTATACCTCTGAGGTTTTATTTCTTAATTAAATCATTTGAAGTAGGAGGACATAACTTTATTACAAATATTTTGAGGTGGGATTATCCACCTTCAATCTGGCCATGACTTCTGATGGTAGCCTGCATCATGGACATGAAAAAATGGAATGTTTGCTCTTTCTATGCTTGTTTGTACTCTCAGTGGCAAGTCCATTCCTTCATTGGCATTAGAGCCATCAGGTAGTAATGTTTTCAAACACTAAATAATCTCATTTATCAGATTCTACCTCTTTGCATAAATTTTTAGATGAATGTCTTTTTCACTACATTTTTTTGAGAATTTTATACAGTGTTTACATCATTTTCATTCCTCCATTTCCCTCTTTCAACTTCTCAGTGTTTCCGGATCCCCCAAAGTTCACAACTTTTCTTTAACTGTTATTGCTGTTTCATGCTACATCTATGTACATGTTGATTGGTGTTGTCCTTGTGTGGGCCTTGTTTAGGTAACCAAGTTGTTGAGATTTTATGGTTACAGCTTGTTCGCTATAACTAGAAGACAGGGTGTTACACCAGATGTCCTGGTCCTCTGCCTGTTTCAATCTTTATGACCTCTCTTCTGCAAATTTCCCTTAGCCTTAGGTATAGGGGTTACATCATAGATACATCAGATTTTGTGGGACACCACACAATCAATTACTTGTACTCTGCAATTTGATCAGTTGTGGAACTCTATCTGCTGCAAGAATGTGGGTATAAGGATAAGCCTTTAGAACACAGCTTGAAATTATACAGTGTTAGGAACATGGCAGTAGTAGATTCTGCTCTAAAGTTCATGAGCTCTCTAGCCACAGATAATTGGTTCGCCTATGGGCATAAATTCTCTTTTACTGAGCTGGCCTCAAGTTTATTTAAATGTTTTTTAGAAATGTGTCTTGCCACTTTCCTCACTAGTATTTCTGCAATCCTCTTCTTTTATTCTCTTCCTTTTGTTTTTCCTTTTACTTTGTATTCCTTTACAATGATAGTTGTGTAGAAAACCTTGACATCAATGGACACAAGCCAGACTGACCTAGCCTAGGAGAACCAAGGCTGCTGGGAGGACCTGGGAGCCAGACCTGATGCTGACCAGTCCCAAGTCAGACAACTCTGCATTTGAAAATGAAACTCAGCTTCCCTTTGTCTCAGATATTTTGAAACTGACAAAATGTAAACCTGATCTTTGACTCACTCCTGGAAGTAATTGAACTGGAGGCAATGAAAACTATGAAAAACTTCAGTTTAGAGAGACTAGCATCCAAGTCAGTGATGTTGAAACAAACCTAGACATACCAGTAAAGAGGGAATCATAACTGAGAATCAGCCTCCATTAGATTGGTCTGTTGGCCTGTCTGTGAGGCATCTTAATTGCTAAATGGTTTAAGTGTTTCTGGCTCCTATAATGTAGTGTAGCTCCTCTTAAGTAGATGGCTTGGTGGCATAAGAAAGATAACTGTCCTTGTGTCTAGAAGCAGGCCAGTAAGCAACTTTCCTCTATGGTCTCTGCTTCAGTTCCTGCCTCCAGGTTCCTGTCTTGAGCTCCTGCTCTGGTTTCTTGACAATGGCCTTTAACCTGAGAGCCAAATAAACCTTTTCTTACCCAAGTTGGTTTTGATCATGGAGATTATCACAGTAATGATAGGCAGAATAAGGCTAGTGGGACACAGAAGTAAAAATGTGCTGGTTACTCACAAAGGGGAGCAAATATTGAGAATTCTTAAAGGCTACATGGGAAATGAATGCATGTGAGTAGTTCAGGGTTAAAAGGAAGAAAATTGTGGAAAAACTGTGTGAAATGAAAATACAGGATACAAATAAATCAGCTATAAAAGAGGAAGTCAAACTACAAATTTACATGGAAACATCTGGTAAACTAAGGTTCCCAGAAAAAAAATATGTATGTGAAACATTCTAAAAGGTGGAATAAAATGTTGAAAGCATTATGGTTCAGCAGAGTTAGAATGTTACAGATCCAGAACAAAATTATGTAGGGCTCTCTTTAGTTGATTTTATACTCTTCATTGCCCATATCTCTGATTTAAAATCTATTCAGCTACCTTGTGAACCTTTAGAGGGTATTAATATTTCCCAAAACTGCATCTGCACTAACATGTAGTACTTGGTACCACCTGAATCCATGTTTCTGAGCAAATGTCACTGAACCTGGAGTAGAAAAACTTATCTCTTTTTCCCTTTGCAATAATAACTGTGTTACCTACAGTGTTTAAGCCCCCTAGCAAATACACATGAATTTTTTTTTTAATGATATATCATTTCAAACCTGGAAAACTCACACTGTGTCTAAAGTAGGAGAACTTTTAAATCGAAACAAATAAGGAAAAAAAGAGCTCTTGTTCTAACTGAGATGCACACACTTAACCCATGATAATATTAAAATGTACCTTTTTATACTTCAAAATATACTTGCAGTGATTTTCACAGATATAGTACTCATTAAAATGGGCAATGTGTATCTTTATAGCAGACATAAATTTAAAATGAGAGATTTATGATTTATCTGTGCTATCTTAGAAAGCAGTACCTTTATTAGTCTTTATACACCTTTCTAGGCATATATTAGCTGTAAAATATTTTGAATGGTAAGAATATTTCAATAAACTAACAAAATTAAGAAACATAATCTATACTTTATAAACGCATACATGCTGTTATCACAATAATCTGTGAAATGAGAGACAGACAAGTAAGTGCCCTCATTTTTATGAGAACAAATGTAACTAACTTAACTTCGGATGGTTATAAATGTTACACAAATGAAAGGCTGAGACAGGAGGACCACCATGAGCTTGAGGCCAGTTTGGGTTACATAGTGAGTCTCCAAGTCAGCTTGGGCTGTGGGGTGAAATTCTGTCTCATTTCACACATGTGCATTTCCTAGGCTCCTCCGATGATCTTTGTTCATGTGACTGGATTGCCTTTGGAAACAATTTCTATCAAGTTTTTCGTGGAATGAAAACCTGGGCAGAGAGTCAGTCTGCTTGTGAGAAACTGAATTCTCATCTTGTGATCATAGACTCCAAAGAAGAACTGGTAAGTCACACATTCTTGTTTTTCTTCTCTTTGTAACTGATGGCACTGAAAACACTGGCCATGAAGACCAGACTGAATGTTCTGGAAGTCATGTGACACCTGCTCATGGAGATTTACTATTATCCTTAGTGAGAACATAGGGAGGGCTCTTCAGCATTCCAAGGCTTAATGCTACAAGAAAAACAAAGCAGGAAATGACCTCCAGCTAGCATTTTCTATGCAACAAGACCCAAAGCTGCTATTTAGTAAGGAAGGGACATTTCACCCAGCATGGTTACTCCTTCCTGTAACCCTAGCACTTGAGAGGCTGAGACAAGAGGATCACCATGAGCTTGAGGCCAGTTTGGGTTACATAGTGAGTCTCCAAGTCAGCTTGGGCTGTGGGGTGAAATTCTGTCTCAAATCTTAAAGATATATACAAATTCAAAAAAAATTTTAGGAAACAAAAAGAAAAGAAAAAAATTGGGATTGTACACTCACTTATGGGTTGTGATTTTATGTGTTCAACAGGAAAATTTGTTATTGTTTGAAATACATGGGTGGATTCGTCTCACAAAGAATGGAACCAACAGTTCCTGGTTATGGGAAAATGACACTAAAACACAACACACCTTGTAAGTAAAATCTTTGGATAAAATGGGCTTTGCTGAGGGTAGTAGGATTATTGTACATGTGTGTCCTGTCTCTGTGTGGCACAGAGGAAGCATTGAGAAGAAAGAAAAGCACTCTGATGTGGAAGCAGCAGTCTGTAGGTCATAACAGAGAAACCATGTTAGCGTAGTAGAATCTCACATTTAAAACATTTACTCTCTGACTCCCTGGAGACATTTATACATAATTTTAGGAAGCAATGATTCCCTATCTGTAGGTTGTGAACCCATTAAGGGCTGAATGACACTTTCACAGAGGTCCCATAGAAGATATACTACAAATCAGATATTTACATTACAATTCATAACAGTAGTGAATTTACAGTTTTATTAAATAGCCACAAAATAATTTTATGATTGGTGGTCACCACATCCTTAGGAACTATCCTAGAGGTTCCCAGCATTAGGTAGATGGAGAACTGTTATGAAACTTTGTACCATTTCCTATTGATTTGAATCCCAATCCTACTTTCTCAGACAGTGGAGGATTAGCTTGTGTCTGATGTTTTCCATTAAGCTTACTGTTTTTCAGTGAAAGGTCACCATCCACTTGTGGCTCATTGTTTTCTTTCTGTAACAATATGTTTTCATCTCTTTGGCCTGTACTAGTTTTAGCTAATTCAAACTCTAAAATTAAAAACTGTGACCTCTAATGACTACCTTATGATTTCTGATTTTTTTAAAATTGTTTTTCTACAGAATTTATGATTCAGAAAAGAAGAATAATAGCTGTCATTATCTGCGTGGAAACCAATTCATTACTGATGACTGCTCAGCTAGGAAACCATACACCTGTGAATTTAATACAAGGTGACATCTATTTTGCTAATATAATTTTATTTAATGATGGACATAAAATGTCTGTTTTTTGTTGAGTTTATAATTTTTATACTTGATCTTTGTCAAAAGGCCAATGATGATGGTTTTTAATTTTGAAGATGTTTTACTGAGCTGAGAGGGTAATTACATTTTTTACCATCTATATTGTATTAAGTGAGAGTAATATTCTTCTTAATGGTGATCACAATTCTATCAAGATTTCTGTTATTAATAAATTACATATCTAAAACCATTTATATTTGGTAACTTAGCAATAGACTTAAAGTGATCAAAGGATCCCATATCAATATAGTGGGTTTTTAAAAAGTTATTTGTGCATTTTTCATGTATAAGGAATACGGACTCCACAGAGCATGTGGAGGTCACAGGACAAGTTGGTGGAAGTGATTTTCTCCCTCCACTTTTATGTGGACTCCAGAGGTCCCCAGGCTTGCATAAATTTTGGTGGCCACTGAGCCATGTTACTAGCCTGATTTTTGTTTTTGGAGTATGCTTATCCTATGTTGTTGCCCAACCCTGATCTATATTCCCAGGGCTCAAACTAGTTTGAGACTCAGCAGACCTAGTAGGTAGACCAGAGATGCAGCCTAACTGACCCAGTGTAATACCCTTAAGGGTTAGATATCTTTGGAGATTGTTCAAAAGACATATTGATGGTTCTGCTTGAAATGGCAAAAACAGGTTTAATAGAAAAACAATAAATAACAAATACAACTTTGATTGAAATAGTTAAGAAGCTTAGCTGAGCCCCAGTGATGGCTCTGAGGTTAAGCGTGCATACCGCTCCTGCAGAGGTACAGGTTCAATTCTCAGCATCGACACACCGTCTCAAAGCAGCCTGTAACTCTAGTTCCAGTAGATCTGACATGCTCTTCTCATCTTCCTGGGCTCCTGCATGCACATGTACTCACAGATACATTGCAGTGACTACCATCATGTCATCTTCTCCTGACTTCATTTTGTGCTTGCTTACCTTTCTATCCACCTACACCATTTACCCTAGAAACACAATTGAATTTCCAAGGTCCAGATGTATTAACAAGAATAATTAATATTTCTACCTATTTAACAGAAGCTAAATAATTGAAGAAGGTATGATTCAAAAATTGTCATGCTGTGTCTAAGATTATTAGTATGTTCTGCCAGAAATTAATGTTTCAAAGTTATTTTGACCCTTGTCTAACATTGATATAAATTATGGTCTTTGTGATTTTTGCATTTAAAATTATTGTGCCCCTGAGTTTTAGTATCATGAGATGTTGAGACATGAACCTGCTCTTGGTTACCAGCTAATAAAAGACCCATATACTTTTCCTTGGCTTATTAAGAAAGGTTTTCTGTATATTTCTTGTATGAATTATTGTAGTATAAAATATTAAGTAAATCAATTTTTATAAAAGGATCTCAGCCCAGTCACTTTTCTAGAGAGCAGATAATACTATACTTTCAGTCATTTGAAAAGTGGCCCAGTGATGATGAGAGAACAGATGAGAGAGCCAAGAGAGGAACAAAAGCCATGATGGGAAAACATAATTCTTGTGTTAAAAGGACTATAACTGAACATTTAAAATTCTCATATTTCAATTCTTTAAAGAAACAATGGCAAACAGTTCTCCAAATGAATTTCTAAAAATTATTGTTTGGATTAAAATACAATAAGATGGAATACCATGAAGAGGAATTTCAGAGAGGAAAACTACAGCTATGAGCACCATTTTCCTACTGCTGACATTTAGAGATAATGACTGTGGGGTTTTAGTGATGGCTCAATGGTTGACAGCACTGGATCCTCATCTAGAGGACTCAGATTCAATCTCCAGTATACACAGTGTGGCTTACAATCATTTGTAAATTCAGTTCCAGTGAATCCAATACTCTCTATGTTCTTAGAGGGCACACACATGGTACAGACACAGCCAAAGGCCCAGACCCATAAAATAACAATGACGATGCTGGTGATGACTGTATATGGCAAAAATAGTAATAATAAAGATGATGACTCTATATGGAATACATCCAAAGATAACTGTCTTAGTCAATAGAATAATAATATAGATATTTTATCAGAAATTAATAAGTTTAAAAACCTCTTCAGACTTTTTATTTGATTCAAAAACATTGGATGCTTTGAAGCAAAGGTATATGGCAAAGAAACACTAGAGCTCATGGCTAGAATGAAGAACTGTTCTTAAACAGTCTCATCTGTAGATAGCTATGGAAATTATGAACTCACTGAAGCTGTGGTTATCAAGGCTCACTCTTGGTTTAATGTGTTTGTATATATATGAGATACAATGAGTTTGATTTTTCCTGCTTACATAAGCAAGCATGGGGTTATTTAATGGAATATGGGCTACTTTCCCATAGCCACACCACTGAAGAAAACGATATATCATACCCTAGCACACATTAATTATCCATAGTCCTTCAGTGAGAAATGAGGCCTCATGAATGCCTTTCCCATTTGTGATGATTCGTGATGACAGGTCTAAGTCTCTCACCAGAGCAAACCAGAGCCAACCAGAGTTGCCACCTGCTTTTAGGGTTACATAGCATTTTAAACCATAAGAATTAAATAATTTTTTTATTCATTTTACAAATCATCCAGATTACAGTGCTCTATTACATGAAGCAGACTGCAATGATAAAACAAACAATAACTGAAGCTTGATACATAGCTGATACCAACAAGAATGAGAGTAAAAGTTCAAGAGTGGTGCTTAGTCTCAATGGCTGCCTTATGTTCACAGGTTATGCACTGAAATCTGGGAAAGAAATTTCATGGTTCTTCTAGAATGGAAAGCATTCCACCTTAATATTCACTATCTCCCTCTTTTCACTTTCTTTATCTTCTTCTCTCTACTCTTCTCTTTTCTTTATTCTTTCCTTCATTTCTTCTCTTTTCACCTATATCTATCATATCTATTTCAATCCATCTTTACACCTTTCCTGTTATTGTGTAACAATGTCTCCTAAGATTGAAACATCCACTCTGGAGGGAAGCTCATTAATACAGGAAGGAAACAAATCAAAATAACTTCAGGAAGTTTCTAAAACTGACCAGATTCACTAACACACATTCTATTTTCCCTGCAACAGTATATATGCAGTAAGGATTGCTGAGTATCATTATCTGACCAAATGAGTCACTCTGAAAAAACACTATTCAGGCTGTTGCACTGCTTGCTGACTCTGCAGTGTGCTTCAGGTTTCTGGTTCATGTGATCTGTCACCCATGCTGAGGAAATCTTTGGTGATCTAGCTTTGAGTAATTTGAGTAATTGAGTAATCTACTGCAGCAAGTAACCCCAATAAACTCATTGGTTCACCAAATTGAAGTTTGGTGATACCTGTACTTTTGGTCTTTTATCACCTTACTATCTGGATTGAGCCTATACTTATTCATATCTCCCTAGTTAGAGATTTACATAACACCTATACATGCCAGAGCTCCTGCACATCTCCAGATATATTTAGAAACTCTTTATGGAAATCAAAACTCCAAATGCAGAAGTTGGACCTGGTTCTTCCTCTCAGTCTCATGCTTCCACAAAAAAAGACTCAGACTCAAAATATATTTGCAAATAACTTGACTTATAGCTAGGCTCCTCTATGACCATATTATAATTAAAATTATAATTTATTCTAATCTACATTCTTCCATACATTTTGTGCTCAGGTACCTTGCATCTGTCTTGTCACATCTTCCTGGATAAATCTTCTGCCTGGAACTATACCAGAATCCTTTCTGCTTCTTGGATTTTCTACCTCCTATTTCTTGCTAAGCTATAGGGCATCAGATTTGTTTTGTATTGTCAGGTGCCATATCCATACAGACATAAGATATTCTCTCTGTAATTCTCCTTTCTAGCCCAATAAAAGACTCTTTTTCTTTATACACAATAATAATTATTATGAAGACTATCAGATATGGCTTACATTATATTGTTTAGTTTACAGTATTTGGCAACTTGTAGACAATATTCTGTATTCTGTTCTATCTTAGTGCGTTAGAGTTTTGTATCTAAATCATTTTCTACCCTAACTTGCATTACCAATCTGAAAACATCTTAGATCTAAAATATCTTATTAAATCCTAAACAACTTAAGCTTGATTGTGAGACTACAACTATCTAGTCTTCAGACCCCAATAGAGACCTGAGAAGGAATAAACATTACTTGATTAAGAAGTGCAGCAAATAGCTTCTAAGACTAAGAATTGAAAGACAGCTGGATGCCTGGACAGCTACCCAGTAGTTTATATAAAGCTGGGGCACCTATCTTCAGTCTTCTGGCTCAGTATATCTAACTGATATATTTGTGAAACAAGAATTATGAAGGATTTACTTACCCTGTCTTGGTGGAGCTCAGCACTCAATTTTGCCTGTCTTTAAGTTTACCCATTCTGAATATTTTGTCTGCAGTTTGAAGCTGGGGCATTTTTGCCTGGTGGCAGCTTAACACCTTTTGAAGCCATCTTCAAATGGAGTTTATTGTGGATTTGACCTAACACTTATATCATGGTAATTGAGTTCCCAAAATAAGATGCTGAGGGTGTCTGCCCTCAGTTGATTCTGATTAGTAAATAAAGTTGCTGGCAGCCAATGACTGAGCAGAGAGACAGAAGTAGAACTTTAAGATTTGTGGGTAAAAGGACCAAGAGCAGAAGGAGGCCAGGAAAGGAGAAGTATCAGGCCTGAGATGCAGGACAGAGAGACAGCCAATATGTAAGAGTCAGGAATCAAGGCTCAGGAGAGCTGCAGGCCTGGGCCCAGAGCAGCCAGGATGAAATATAGGTTTTAGTAAGGAATATCAGAGGGGAGAGTGTACTAGCCACACAGGGGTTTAGAAGTGGCCCAGACATTGAGCTGATTAAGGCATATTAAATATAAGGCTGCGTGTATGTATCTTTCATTCAGGAACCCAGAACATTAGGCAAGTAA
Organism: Arvicanthis niloticus; assembly: GCF_011762505.2. Lineage (NCBI taxonomy): Eukaryota > Metazoa > Chordata > Mammalia > Rodentia > Muridae > Arvicanthis > Arvicanthis niloticus. Next base: position 67,994,688 of record NC_047666.1, on the reverse strand, counting down.
TGCACTGCCTGAAGCGCAATTTGAACAAGATTAATTACCTACAGCAACAAGAGTTTTTTTTTTTTTTTTTTTTTTTTTTTTTTTTTTTTTTGATGTCTATCATCTTCTTTGAAGTAAATTGGGGTACTGCCAGAATCAGATCTATGGTCAAAAAGATACTTTAATAATGAAACAATTTTAAATGCCATATTCTCTGAATTTCTGAGGTTTTTCAAAGACCAATTATCTATCTATTGTATATCTGAATTGTCAAACATTGTTTATTCTTAGGTATTTACTACCACCTGAATAATCTTGAAAACAGCTTATTAAAATAGGTGTTTGTAATAGTCGTTTTTAAAAGACTAGAACTTTACATCATATCTTCAAGAATTATGTAGGCACAATCTCTCATAAAAATTGAAAACATATATACATTATATGTATCAAAATTAACCTTAAATATGTATCAATATATAATAACCTATACCAATGTATCACAAATAATCTTATTTCTGTATCAATATAGAAAATTGTGTAGCAATATATCAAAAATATAACCCTGATTTTGCATCAAAATACAAACATTTATACCAATGTAAGATTATGGCAATAAAATATTTTTGTTTAAGAGTAGACTCAATAATCCACCCCTTTTTTCTTATTATACATATAATAATCTTATATTCCCTCTCTTTCTTATTAATCCCCTTCTCCTTACCTAGGAAACAAAGAATAGAGAAAAGAAAAGGAAAGAAAAGAAAACAAAAGACAAAAAGTAATCCCCGAATCCAACCTCCCTATTTTGTCTTCTTCAAGACACCAGGCCTCTTGTCTGGCTGGCCTAACTTTTTCTGATGTTTTACCCAGGTCTCATAATCTAAACTTAGGTTCTAAGTAAGTTCTCTCTTTACATTGGACCCCAATAGTAGAAGGTTGACCTGGTTCTTCCTCCCAAGCTTTGCTCCCAGAAATAAGATTCTGACTGAGAATATATTTACAAATACCTTGATCATATAGCTAGGTTCTTCTCTGGTTAGCACAAAACTTAGAATAACCCATTTATCCTAATCTACATTCTGTCACCTTTGCTCAGGTATCATGTATCCACCTCATCACATCTTCCCAGGCAAATTACCCACCTAGAACTATTCAAGAATCCTTTCTACCTCTCTGATGTCCCACCTCCTATTTCATGCCTAAGCTATAGGCCATCATTTTTTTTTTATTGACAGGTGACATACATACAGGCATAAGATATTCTCTTTGTACCAAAAGTAGACAAAATAAACACAAAAAGAAAACCAACCTCTAACACAATTAAGTTCAGAAAACAATAAATAAGTTATAACTTCTTAACCCACCACAGATAGACATTACACTATGAACTGAATTATGCCCTGGGTATTGTTTCTGAATAGGATGTCTCCAAAGACATCCTATTAACTCATAGTGACTGGCCTCAAAAGCCTTTTGAAAATTTAGGTGGGAATTCCCATGACCCCACGTCTCTCTCATTCTTCATTTAGAAAAGAATAGAAACTATATTTTAAATGTTTAAATTTGCTTTATTTAGAATGATTCCAATAATAACAGTTTGAGAAGGTTTGATGAACATGTGGAGAAACTTTTAAAGATAAGAATTACATAATCATTTCCCTCTTAGCATCATAACAATAACAAATGAATGAAAACATAAGTTGTGATTATTATAGATTGGATGTGTTCCCCGACCTACAAATCCAAAAGTTCATTTGTTCGTCAACTGATCATTTTTTTTTCATTTTTAAAAAATTTTTATTCATTTTTTGTTTGTTTTCAGTATTCTTTTTTAAAATTAATTATTTTTATACTCCAGATTCTATCTCCCCCTTTCACCATCGGACTATTCCACATCCCATACCTCCAACTCACCCACCTCTCTCCATGAGGCTGTTCCTACCTCCCATCCCCCACCCCACATGACCTCTAAACTCCCCCGGGGCCTCCAGTCTCTTGAGTGTTAAGTGCATCATCTCTGATTGAACACAGACCTAGCAGTCCTTTGCTGTTTATGTGTTGGGGTCTCATACCAGCTGGTGTATGCTGCCTTTTTGGTCGTCCAGTGTTTGAGAGATATTGGAGGTCAAGATTAATTGAGTCTGCTGGTCCTCCTACAGGGTTGCCCTCCTCCTCAGCTTCTTTCAACCTTTCCCTAATTCAACCACAAGGGTCAGCAGCTTCTGTCCATTGGTTGGGTACAAATATCTGCATTTGACTCTTTCAGCTGCTTGTTGGTCTTCTGGAGGGCAGTCATGGTGGGTCCCTTTTTGTGAGTGCTCCATAGTCTCAGAAATAGTGTCAGGCCTTGGGACTTTCTCTTGAGCTGGACCCCACTTTGGGCCTGTCCCTGGACCTTCTTTTCCTCAGGCTCCTCTCCATTTCCATCCCTGCAGTTCTTTCAGACAGGATTGAATATGGGTCAGAGTTTTGACTGTGAGATGGTAACCCCCTCCCCCATTTGTTGCTCTGTCTTCCTGCTGGAGGTGGGCTCTATAAGTTCCCTCTCCCTACTGTTGGGCATTTCATCTAAGGTCTCTCCCTTTGAGTCCTGACAGTCTCTCACCTCCCAGGCCTCTGTTACATTCTGGAGGGTCCCCCTGCCTCCTATGTCCCTAGATAGTCTATTTCTATTCTTTCTGCTGGCCGTCAGGGCTTCAGTCCTTTTCCCACACCCAATACCTGATCAAGTTCCCCTCTTCCCCTGACCCTGTTCACTTTCTTTCCCAAGACACTCCCTCCTTCCCCACTTGTGATTGCTTTCTTCTTCCTCCCCAGTGGAACTGAGTTGTCCTCACTTGGACCCTTCAGCTTTTTGAGCTTTTTTAGTTCTGTGGACTATATCTTGGGTATTCTGTACTCTTTTTTGGCTAATATCCACCTACTAATGAGTACATACCATGCATGTACTTTTGGGTTACCTTACTTAGAATGATATTTTCTAGTTCCATACATTTGCCTGAAAAACTCAGGATGTCCTCATTCTTAGTAGCTAAGTAGTATTCCATTGTGTAAATGAACCACATTTTCTGAATCCATTCTTCCCTTGTGGGACATCTAGGTTGTTTCCAACTTCTGGCTATCACAAACAAGGCCACTATGAACATGGCCCTGTGGCATGGTGGGACATCTTTTGGGTATATACCCAAGAGTGGTATTGCTGGGTCTTCAGGTAGATCTATTTCCAATTCTCTGAGGAACCTCCAGATTGATTTCCAGAGTGGTCTGCCAGTTTGCACTCCCACCAGCAATGGAGGAGTGTTCCCCTTTCTCCACATCCTCGCCAACATGTGTTGTCACTTGAGGTTCTGATTTTAGCCATTCTTATTGGTATAAGGTGGAATCTCAGTGTCATTTTGATTTGTATTTTTCTGATCACTAAGGACTTTGAACATTTCTTTTCAGCCATTCGAGATTCCTCTGTTAAGAATTTTCGGTTTAGTTCTATATCCCATTTTTATTGATTCAGTTGTATGATTATTTTGGTGGTTAGCTTCTTGAAAGAAAAATATTTTTAAAAAATTCACAAAAGTCAGGCAAATTCTATCTGCTTAGGTGCAGAACAAACCATTCTAAAGGACAGGTGAATGAGCCCCTGCACTCCTGAGACTAGGTTCCCCAAATCCCATTCTAAGGCCTCCTACCTCTTACCCTACCAGCTGCCCTGTTAGAGGACCCCTGCCTCCAAATGCTGCAGACCTCAGCTGCTCAGGTGAAAGGCATACCACTCAAAAGAACAAAGACCCCCATTGCACCAGAGGCCAACCTAGCTATCAGAAGTCAAGCCCCAAACCTGGTCAGAGACTACATAGTATAACAGAGATCAAGCAGGCAACAAGAATCGAGGCCTTTAACAAAGCCAAGAATACCAAAAAGGAAACACAAACCAAGAAACAAAATGTCCAACAAAAACAGTTTCAGAAATCAGTACCTAGAATTATAATCACTATAGTCATCTCAAACCCACATAATTAAATACCAGTGTAAGAGCACAATCAACAACAGCTGTGGCAATATGGTACCACCAGAGAGCAGCTAACCTGTGACAGCAAGGAATGAATATTTCAGTGCTGCTGAAGCACAAAAAAATGACCTTAAAACTAAGTTTATGAAGATGATAGAGGTCCTTACAGAAGAAATGAAAAAAAAATCCCTTGAAGAAATCATGGAAAAAATGCCAAGAAAGCCAAGAAAAACAAACAAACAAACAAAACAAAGCAAACAGGTGAAGAAAACTGTCTGAATCCAAAAATGGAAATAGAAGCAATAAAGAAAGCACTAACTGAGAGAAATCTAGAAATGGAAATTCTAGGTAATCAAACAGGAACTACAAATGTAAACATTACCAACAGAATACAAGAGACAGAAGAAAGCATCTCAGGGATTGAAGACACAATAGAAGAAATAGATTCATTTGTCAAAAAAAAAAAAGCTGACTCTAAAAATTTTTCTAACACAAAGCTTTCAAGATATATGGGACACTCTGAAAAGACTAACCTTCTTGAGTTCTTTATATATTTTGGATATTAGCCCTCTATCAGATGTGAGGTTAGTGAAGAACTTTTCCTAATCTGTAGGTTGCCAGTTTTTCCTGTTGACTATGTCTTTTGCCTTTCAGAAGTGTTTCAGTTTCATGAGGTCCCATTTATCAATTCTTGATCTTAGTGCCAGAGCCACTGGAGTTTTGTTTAGGAAATTTCCCCACTGTGCCAATGAAATGAGCATTCTTCCCACTTTCTCTTCTATTAGATTCAGTGTATCTGGTTTTATGTTGAGGTCATCGGTCCACTTATACTTAGGCTTACTGAAAGGTGACAAATATGTATCAATTTTCATTTTTCTACAGACAGATTGCTAGTTAGACCACCACCATTGAATATTCTTTCTTTTTCCATTGTATATTTTTGGCTTCTTTGTCAAAGGTCAAGTGTTTGTAAGTGTGTGGTTTAATTTCTGGGTCTTCAATTCTATTCCATTGATCAACCTGTCTGTCTCTGTACCAATGTCATGCAGTTTTCATCACTATTGCTCTGCAGTGTATCTTGAGGTCAGGGATGGTGATTTCTCCCAGATTATTGTTAAGAATTGTTTTCCCTACTCTGGGATATTTTGTTTTTTCCAGATGAATTTGAGAATTGCTCTTTCCACATCTTTGAAGAATTATGTTGGGATTTCGATTGGAATTTTGTTGAATGTGTAGATTGTTTTTGGTAGGATGGCCAATTTTACTATGTTAATTCTACCAATCCATGAACATGGGACAACTTTGTATTTCATTGACCACCAAAAAAACAAATGACACAATCAAAAAAATGGGGCATAGTACTAAACAGAATTCACAACAGAGGAATCGTGAATGGCTGAGAAGCACTTAAAGAAATGTTCAAAATTCTTAGTGATCAGGGAAATGCAAATCAAAATGACCCTAAGATTGCACATTACACCAATCAGAATGGCTAAGATCAAAAACTAAGGTGACAGCACATGCTGGCAAGGATGTGGAGAAAGAGAAACACTCCTCCATTGCTGGTAGGAATGCAAACTGGTACAACTACTCTGGAAATCAATCCAGAGGTTCCTCAGAAAATTGAAAATAGATCTTCCTGAAGACACAACTATAACACTCTTGGGCATATATTCAAAAGATACCCAATGTCACAGGGGCACATGTTCCACTATGTTTATAGCAGCCTTATTTGTGATATCCAGAAGCTGGAAACAACCCAGATGTCCCACAACAGAAGAACAGATACAGAAAATGTTCATTTACACAATGGAATACTACTTTGCTATTAAGAACAAGGATATCATGAGCTTAGCAGGCAAATGTATGGAACTAGAAAATATCACCCTGAGTGACGTAACTCAGACCCAAAAGGATATGCATGTTATATACTCATTAATAAGTAAATATTAGCCAAAAATGTACAAAATATCCAGGATGCAATCTACAGAATTTAAGAAGGCCCAAGTGATGATGCCTCGATCCCACTTGGGAGAAAGAAGACAGCTATCAAGGGGGGAGGAGGCAGAGGGAGAAAGGGATCTGGGTGAGAGAGGGAACAGAGAGGAGGGGAAGGGGGAACATAATTAGGTATTGGAGAATGAACAGAAATGAAGCCCTCAGGGCCAGCAGAAAAAATGGAAACTGGCAATCTCAGGAGGGAGAAAGGAGGTGGGGGGACCCTCTAGAATGTACTGGAGGCCTGGGAGGTGAGAGACTCTTAGGACTCAAAGGGAGAGACTTTGGATGAAGTGTTATACAATGAAAATAGGGAATTTGTAGGGCCCACTTCCAATGGAGGGACAGGACATCAAGTGAAGGGATGGGGTTGCCATCCCACACTCAAAAGCTCTAGCCCAGAATCGTTCCTGCCTGAAGAAACAACATGGACAAAAATAGAAAAGAGCATGAGGGAAAGGAGGTCTAATGTACAGGCCCAGATTGGGTTTCAGATCAAGGGGTAGTCCTGAGGTCTGACACTATTACTGATGCTGTGGTGTGCTTGCAGATAGCCTAGCATGGCTCCAAGAGACTCAACAAGCAGCTGAGAAAGTCAGATGCAGATACTAGCACCCAACCAATATATGGAAGCCAAGACTCCTGTGGTTAAATTCGGTAAAGGCTAGAAGGAGCTGAGGAGGAGTGTGGCCCCATGGGAAAACCATTCATCTCCACCGACCTAGACCCCTGAGATTTCTCAGACACTGAACCACTAGCCAGGCAGCATGCAGGAGCTGATATAAAGCCCCTGACACATATACAACAAAGGACTGCCTGATCTGGCCTGATAGAAGATACACCTAAGCCTCGAGAGACTTGAGGCCCCAGAGAGTGGAGAGGTCTGATGTGGTAGGGGTGTGAGGGTTAGGACATCCACTTAGAGACCTGGGGGGGGGTATGGGATGGGAAACGGTTGGGAGCAGACTGGGAAGAGGGATGAAGACTGGACTGTAGGAAAGGATTAAACAATACAAAAAGAAAAAAGAAAAGACTAACCTAAGAATAATAGGAATAGAAGGAGAAGAATCCCAGATCACGAACCCAGAAAACATATTTAACTGCTGGAGACCAGCTCAAACTATAAGTTTCAGGTCCTGAGATGGGCAAGTTGCATTGGCCCAAAGTGAAGACACTGACCACCTATTGACTTTCAAACCAGTAGCCCCAAATAGCTTGTCTTTATTTATACAATCACAATCCTGCTCAACTGAGCATGACATCTTTGGTTATTTTATTAAAATAAATTATAACATCAGAATTATAAAAGCTCCATCATTACAAAAAGCTCCCAATAGTTTTTCTTCTTTCTTCCTCATCTTGCTGAGCCAATTACCCCAACCTTATTTTTCACTACAAAGCACAATTTCAACAATCCAAATATAAATGTTTAACCAGGGATGACCTATAGACATGAGCTCATACCTAGCTGGTAGCAAATATAGTTACATAGTTATCCAAGGTAAGAGACAGATTAAACACTTGTAGGTATAAATCCAGTCATCAGATAGCACTCCTCTGTCATAATACTTTTTAAATTGCAAACAGAGACATGTTCAAAATAGCAAGTAACTTTTCCTCATAGGTACCTATCAATTCCTGATACCATCTTTTCCAGAATCATTTTTAAGTCTCTACTGATCAAACATAGCTTCCCTATTTTCTAAGTCTCTGTTGATCAGACATAGCTTCTCTCATTTTAAGTTTCTGAGAAAGAGCTAATATCCAAAATATATAAACAACTCAAGAAACTAGACATCAACAAGCTTAAATAATCCAATTTTTAAAAAGTGGGGTACAGACCTAAGCAGAGAATTCTCAACAGAGAAATCTCAAGTGACCATGAAACACTTAAAGAAATGTTCAACATCTTTAGCCATCAAAGAAAAACAAATCAAAACAGCTTCAAGACTTTGCTCACACCTGTCAGAATGGCTAAGATCAAAAACACAAGTGACAGCTCATGGCTCTTGCTGGCTAGGATGTGGACCAAGGGAAACACTCCTCCACTTCTGGTTGGAGTGCAAACTTGTTCATCCACTTTGGAAATCAATATGCTAATTTCTCAGAAAATTTGGAATGGATTAACCTCAAGACAAATCTATAGCACTCCTGGAATTATACCCAAAGGAGGCTCCATCCAATCACAAGGACACTTGCTTAACTATGTTCATAGCAGCTTTATTCATAGTAGCTATGTGATGGTTTGTATATGCTTGGTCCAGAGAGTGGCACTACTAGAAGGTGTGGCCTTGTTGGAGTAGCTTGTCATTGTGAATGTGGGCTATAAGACCTCATTCTAGCTGCCTGAAAGTCAGTCTTCCACTTAAGAACCTTCAGATGAAGATGTAGGACTCTCAGCTCTGCCTGCACTGTGCCTGCCTAGATGTTGCCCTGTTCCCACCTTGATGATTATGGACTGAATTTCTGAACTTGTAATCCAGTCCAATTAAATGTTGTCTTTTATAAGATTTGTCTTGGTCATGGTGTCTGTTCACAGCAGTACAACTCTAATACAAGCCAGAAACTGGAAATAACCTAGATGTCCCTCAACGGAAGAATAGATAACGAAAATGCAGAACATTTATACAATGAAGTATTACTCAGATATTAAAAACAATAATATGCATAGGAAGACCAGCAGTCTAAACTTACCCAGACCCCAGGGAGCTCCCAGAGAATGAGCCACTAACCAGGTACATACAAGGGCCAGTCTGAAGCCCCTAGCACAAATATAATATAGGTCTTCCTGGTCAGGCCTTAGTGGGTGAAGATGTGCTTAATTCTTAAAGGACTTAAGACCTCAGGGAAGGAAGAGGCCTGTGTAGGATAGCACCTGTAGGAGGGGGAAACTGAGAGAGGGTCAAGAATAGAAACATAAATAAATAAATAAATAAATAAATAAATAAATTTAAAATATCAACATTATGAAATTTTAGGCAAATGGACATTTACACATCCACACATGGAACTAAAAAGAAATCATCCTGAGTGAGGTAATCCAGATCTAGAAGAACCAACATGGCATTACTCAATTATATATGGATAATAGATATGATAAAAGATAATCATGTTACAATCCGCAGATCCAGCAAGGCTAAGTAACAAAGAGAACTTGGAGTCAGGGGAATTGGAACATGAGGATCTTCTGGAGAAGGGGAAATAGATTTCTCAAAGGAACTGTACAGAGTGGGGTTGGGAATAGTAGAGATCACATGGAGGAGGAGGAAGGGAGGGAGAAAATACCAGGGGAAATTACTGGAATTAAGGACCATTTGGGGGGCAAGGTAGAAACACAGTGCAATGGAGTCTGTGAGAGCAGCCCTGGTGGGGACTCATTGTGGTAGGGGATGCAAGGTCTATGCTGGCCATCTTCTCTGGCTGGGCAGGGTCTCAGGTAAAGGGATTGGGACACCAACCAAGCCACAGGGCCTTCTACCTAATATATTGTCTTGCCTACAGAATGTGCTGGGACCAGATCCTTAAGCAGAATCATCATCAAATAGAAAAGAAAGACTTCATCCAGTAACTCATGGGAACAGATTCAGAGTCCCACAGCCAAACATTGGGTGTAGTTCAGGAAGTTCTGCAGAGGAGGGGAGGAATGATGGGAAGAACCAGAGGTCATACCAGAACACAGCCCACAGAGTCAACTGACCAGGACTCATAGGGACTTCAACAGATCAGGGAGCCTGTAAGGGTTTGACTTAGGTCCTCTGTATATATGTTATGGGTGAGCAGGTTGTGTTCTCACAACAGTGAGAGCAGGAGCTTACTCTTTGCCCTGTGTGTAGAACCCTGTCACAATCCTCCACTGGGTTGCATTGTCCAGCCTTGATGTGATGCTATGTGCCTGGCCTTATTGTATGTTTTTATGCCATGTTTGATTAATGTCCCTAGGAGGCCTTTTCTTCTCTTGGGGGAGGAAAGAGTGGTTCCGGTGGAGAGGAAAGGCATGGAAAGGGAGGGACTGGGGAGATAAAAAGAAGGTGAAACTGCTGTCCGGATTTAATATTTGAAAGAAGAATATTTTTAAATAAAAATATTCACAAAAGTCTAAGCAAAGCAGGGAGTGAGTAAGGCATGGTTTCTAGATGGTGTAATGCCATTAGAAATAAGAACTTTGCATATAAACAATAGAAAATATCCTTGAGTGTATCTGGGTAATTAGCTGGATCCTATCCATCATAGGCTCAAAGCTATAAAGTTTATGGCTCATTTGAAGGACCCCTTTGAGGAAAGTTCTAGCTTGTCTACCTTTGGATGGACTCTTTAGCAAAATCCTTGTCTATGTAAAGTAATCCTTATACTTAGACATTGGTGTACCTGTAGTCCTAGTGGGACAGTCTACTGTTTTAACTGTCACTGCAGCTTGTCATACAGAATGAAACAGTTACAGGGTCATGGAGGCTTTCAACTAGGTTTCATAGTACAGTCATACAAGGTAACACAATGTCAAGATTTATACAGATATCTCATAAGTGATTGAAGAATGAAGATCTGAGGGTGAAGTTGAGCATACAGTGGAGACTCCAAGAAGTTAGAAATGCCAAGGATGTGAAACATTTGCTGAAGAAATTATAGGTAGCAAGTAAAGCCCACCCAACAGTGTATGGCCCATCAACGGATGGGGCTGCCGAATCAGGTGAGTTCCACATCATAGGGCCAAAGACCAGATGTTGAATGTGGAAATATGGGACATAATGTTTTCCCCACTGAGTTCTGATCTTATTTTAGTCTGTTCCTTTCTTATTTTTCTTCTATTTATTTCCTTGGACTTGTTTAGCCTATACCATTTTACTTTAAACTTACATAAATTGTACTTGATTTCACAATGCCTTGTAACCAACATTTATATTGCTTGGTGAAACAGAGTTTGTATTTGTGCATTCAAAGATTTTTTGAGGTGTAGTTCAGAGTGTGATGACTTTTAGAAAAGAACTGACATATGCCATTAACATGTGATTTAAGAAAACTTAAACAAAAGTACTTTTAATATAAAGTTTCTGGGAAAAAATGACTAAATGTACCCAGTCTATGGTATAACACACTGTACCAAGACATAACAATATCTCCAATTTCTTATGACTCAGACCAATATGCCAAGGGCATAAGGCAGTACTGTTAGTCTTACTTTCAACATAGAAGACTACTGGTGTTGCTATTATGAATTATTTTTCCCTCTGAATCTATCATCTTACATAGGAAATACAGAGTTAATGTTTTGTGAGAGTGAGCAGTAAAATTAAAGAAACCAAATATTGCATGATATACCAAGTATATAACATATAACATATAATAAATCATAGATAAACAGAAGGAAGAGTTCCAAAATTCTAATTCACTTCCCAGTGTACGTAAGCTAATGGATATAATTATGAAAATCAACTGACAGGTTACTATTGCTAGGTTTCCACACTTTGCCTTGTTATTTTGCTCCTTTGAAATTTGATGTTTTTTTTATCACTGTATACTACATTCTTGTGATTATCTCCTATCTCTTTATCTTTCTAAGAAATCATTTGAGGTTATGCTACCACTACAATATCTTACTTGGGTGTCCAAAAAGTCAAACCTAACATAACTCAATGGTCACACCATTCATAGTATTATTACCTGATTGTATAATCAATATCACTAAAGCAATGCTGCATGTTAAATTTGCATCACCTGATCAGAAGTTCCTAATTATTTATCCAGTTGCCTATGTAATAACTATAAATCACAATAAGCTCATCAACTTCATATCTGAGATGAAAGGTTTGATATTCTTGACCAGAGACAATAGTAATGACATCTTTACAGTACCTGGATAAAAATAATAACTGTCTAACTTCTCTTTCATGTTATCAAATTATGTCCAGATTCTAGCTACATGTCACCAGCACCAATGTATTGAATCCTGATGAAACCATGATTGTATATTCCTTGGATGACTTTAAGAAACTCCTGAGTGAACTCCCTCTCCTCCCTAAAATACTCCCAATGTCCCCACACCTAAACATTCTTATGTCAACTTCTTAAAACAAGAAGCTACTTTAATGCTCCTGTTAAATATCCTCCAGTGATTTATTAATAAACAAGCAATCAGTGTCTCTCAGTCTCCTCTCTGGTCTGGTCTGGTTTTGCATTGCCACCTGCATCACTCACTTGACTAAAGTATTTTTTGGCTGTTCTTTCAAGCATGCTAACTCCTTGTCTAGCTTTCTTTATTGGGACAAAACACCATAACCAAGGGAACTTATAAGGGAAGAATTTTATTTGGGGCTCATGTTTCTAAGAGGTTAGAATCCATGATCATCTTGGCAGGGACGATGGCAGCAGGCAGGCAGGCATGGTGCTGGAGCAGGAGCTGAGAGCTTAGGCTCCTGATCCACAAGGTTAGGCAGAAAGCTAACTAGAAAAGACCTAGCCTTTAGATATTGCAAAGCCAACTCCTAATGACAGACCTCATCTAACAAGGCCACACCTCCTAATCCTTCCTAAACAGCTCCACTAAACAGGGACCAAGGATTCAAACATCCGAGTTCATGGAGTTTGTGGGAGTCATTCTCATTCAAACCTCCACGTTCTTCTGACACCAGCATTTCACACTAGATGTTTTGTTTTCTTCTAGATTCTGTTCCATTTCATAAGCTCAGATAGAGCATGGGTCACATAGGTCAAGTCATAGTAAAATATTATTCCCCTTACTTTTCCTGTTTAAAAAGTGGAATCACAAACCTGTTCTCCATCATTCTGCTGTAAGTAAGGAGCTGCACGATAGCCTATATATTTATGGTTGTTGATTTAGGCACTGCATTACCTCCTTAACTCACCTGGCTTGGCTTGTTTACCATCTTCTACCACCTTCACTGTGAGAATGAGATATATTCATGTATTTTACTAGCTAATATAACTACAGTGCATAGCACAGTATATGGCAAAAAAAAAAAAGTCAGAACTGAACATACCCTGAGTTACAGAGCTCTTTGCCCTCACAATATCTCCAAAGTACTTAGGTCTGCACACACAGAGAGGAACTGGGTCATTTTCTGGATCTATTTCTTGAATATCATTGATTACAACTGTGGCTATTTGTAATCTGAACTGATTTCCTAGTTAAAGAGGTTGCTAGAGCTAAATAGAGTTATGCCTAAATAATGTTATAAGTGAATCAACAACTGGGCTGGAGATGGTAACACATGTGTGTGCCACGAACAAAACCCTAGATAATCTTCCCAATACCCCAAAATTATCACATTAGAAATCTAGAATTGTTAAATACTTTGCTTGGATACAGATCTTTTGTTGTTTTTGTTTAATTCTAAAGTAATGCCATGAGGAGACCTAGAAGTATCACTTAAAGAGTAGTTTGGCTTTAGATACAGCTTTTATTTTGTTATATTTTTCTTCCTCCTTGGAACCTCATATGTCAAAAGAAATATTTTATTTTATGTTACCATAACAAAATACCATAACAGTGCATAATTACCCATTATGCACTGTTATGGTATTTTGTTATGGTAACATAACAAATTGCACTCCAAATTACAGTAGCTGAGCTATTTAGACATCATGGTGTGTCCAGAACTTCCCTGATAACATCACAGCATCATAGAGAAGAGAGAAAAACACCACTGAGTAAGTACTCTATGGTTTTTTTTTAATGCCAAACATCATCAATTACATGTTTCATGCTATGTGTGCATTTGTTTTCTGCATTTAATGTTTAAATAATTTTTCTTTAAGATTAGGATAAGTTCGTACATGCTTTATTTGATATGCATGAAGAAGGGACTCATGGTAATTTCTAATGTGCAAACATAAAATTAAAATTATCTATAAGACATAGCAATGCCTTCTAAGAGTAAAGGGGAAAATGTAGCAGCAGGAACTGGGTATATAACTCAGTTGCTAGAGACCTTGCCTAGAACATAGGATACCTGAGATTCAGCCCCAAGCACCAGGAACAGGGTGTGGCAGCCCATACATGCTGGTTAGTTTTATGTCAACTTAACAGAAGCTAAGGTCATCAGAAGGAGAGAGGCTCAATTGAGAGATCATTTCCATAAAATCTGACTGTAGGAAAGCTTGTAAGGTATTTGCTTAGTTAGTGATCCATGGGGAAAAGACCACACTGCACACCACACATAGAGACTCTGTCCGTTCCACAGGAGCCCAAAGAATTCTATGCTGTAAAGGTGTGTAAAGAGAAAACTGATTGCAAAACCAACTTCTCAGAGTATGAGAATTTCCTGTTCAACCTTCAGTGAACCATGAGTGAGAAATCTCTTTCTCCACTCTTGACTCACTCTGAGGCTCATGGGGCAACCTGCAAAGTTCACAGACACTGCTGCCCTAGATTCCTTCCCACAGTCTCACTGTTTGGTGCTTGCCTCCCACAGAACCCCTGTAACCACCACACCTCACTGCAGGAAGCCTGACTTTCTGACAACACAGGGAGCTTGTCACTGCTTCCATCTCTCCACACACCCAGTCAGTTGAGGAGGACACTGCAAATGCTACATGTGGAGCAACTGAGGCACAGTTCAGATGCAGGGAAACAAACTGAACATGGATGTCTTTAAACAGCTCAGATAAATCCAAGTGCATGGAACACACTGGGGACCATCTCAAAGTTCTGTCCTCGTTGTCTATGGAGAGTTAGCTATCCTCTTGTGTTTTTGTTTCTTTACCAATATAATTAAACCTGAAGCTACAGACAACCTAAAGATGAAGTGTGAATTTTACATATTGCAATCTGTACTCTGTGGCTCTTTGGTTAAAAACATTTCAATTTAACCCACAGGACACAGATTCTTTAAAAGGATTCTCTCACTGAGTGGTAAAGAACAATAGTGGAAATTGAGACTAAAATATTAATTTAAATAGATAATATTTATTGAGAGCTCTGCATGCCAGAGGTGAGTATTAATTGCCTTACATGATTTTTTTTCACATTTTAGATAAATGCGCTGGGCTATTACTCACTTCTTAAGGGTCGTGTGAGTTTTAAAGCCAGAATTTTAGATCTTACTTATTCCAGGGCTAATTGATTGAACTGTTAAATTATGGTGAATTATTAAAATTGTGTTTTATGTGACTCAAATGACACTGACTTTGGCAGCCTTAGACTCTTTGAGAAAATCTGAATCATCATTCTATTATGAATCATTTTTTTCATGTTATGGTTTCACTTGTTAGCTAATTTTTTAAATAAAATGGCAATTAAAATCATCTTTGAAATATTTCCAATATCATTGTTTTAGGCAAGACTTTTTTTGAGGTAGCATTTTCTAGAATTTACAACACCCTTTAATTTTTAGTCATTTCCTTGAACTCCTCAATTATTCCAAATAAAATAAATTTGACAACATGGAACTTATTTTTAATAAACATATTAGCTATTAAAATAATATGTAAGTTTTATATGCATATATAGTGTAAACCTTCCTAAGCTACCCATTTAGAGCACTTGGTTTTTCTCATTATATCATTTCAATTTATTACTAAAGTTTAGCAGATCTCTGTGTGTGCATATACATGTAAAATATAACAGTGAAAACTAAAAAGGAAGTTATGAATTCCAGAGAGAGATGAAACAGGCAATGAAACAGGATGGGAGGGAAGAGAGACGGATAGAAATTATGTGAAATTCTCAAAATAATAAAAAAATTGAAAAAATTTGTCATTCTTTTCTGTTAGTGTTAGAATCTTTGTTGTAAGCATTAATGATTTCATGGTGTTAGGCCAATGAAAACTAAATTAATTTGTAAAACAATTCTTTTGTTTGTAAACATCTTTGTTCCTCATAAAGTTATTGTCTTATCAAAAATATTTTGTCAAAAGTGAATTATCTTTTAAAACTTGTTGTTCTTGTTGTTGTTTTTACCACAGCACACGTATTCATTGTCCAAGGGAAAAAAAATAATTTAGATTAAAATTTTCAACTGCACAATGAGTGCCATGGTGCCAAACTCCACCCACTTTGGCTTCATCAGCTTGTGTACCTTTGCCTTAGCACATCACTAGCTGCAGACATGAGTAATGAACGAGTCACCTATGCAGAACTGAATGTGGCAAAGAACTCAAGGAACCAGCACAGGAAACCAAGGGGTCCTCGCAGCTCCAATTCAGTCATCGAGCAGGAAATCATCTATGCGGACTTCAGCTTTCAAAATCCTTCTCCAGAGCATCCCAAGGTCTGCAGGGATTGCCGCTGCAAAGGTGAGGCCCTGCATGGACCCTGTACTGGGATGCCAGGGGCATGAAGCGGTGTGGGCAGAGGTGGAAGTGGTCCTCTTATGGAGGACCAGAGCTCTAACTTGACCCATGCTTTTGTAATTTGTAAGCATAGATTTCATTCTGTTGTAAAACTTTCTAGATCTTTCTGTTCCCCGAAACTGAAATGATACTGCCTACAGATTACAGCAAGGAGAGGAGCCTGGGGTCAGAGTTTATCTGTTTGTCTCAATGTGTATGTAGGTTTTTGTGTACATAAACTCTGTGAAAAACACCTTTATAAACCCTTGCATTTCTCTCTGAAGGTTTTGCATCTCCTCCAGAAAAACGCACTGCTGGTACCCTGGGCATCATCTGTTTTGTCTTAATTGTCGTTTTGGTTGTAGTTACTACAGTTGCCATACCATGTAAGCATGCTTTTTTAAAAAATAAAAAAAAATTTTAAAAACAGATTATAAAGGATCTTTCCACTTTAATGACTGACTGGAAGTGCCTCTCAAAACTTCATATCAAGAACAGTAGCTTTTAGTTTAAAGCATGTATTAAATGTAGAATGGTTGTTATGATGTTGATAATATGATGAATATCAAAGGAATTGTATAAATGTTTACTTTTGAATTTTCAATGATTAACTAACTTAAACACATAGTTTAGAACCTTGGAGATTCTTTACTGAGATATGAAAACTGTCTTGAAAGTGGTTTTGTCATAGGTTACATGGTAAAAAGATGTTGAAATTTGGGCTTTCATTGAAGTAATTTTCTCCAAAGTTATTCACATGTGATTTTTTTTGGAGGAGTGGCCATTTAAATTCAATTCCACAGTATCCTAATTTGAACTGGTACATTAGCCTCAGACGAAGAAACTAAAATTGTTACAATTATTTTTGATGACAACTTCATAAAAATATTTTAATTCCTCAGATACTAAAGGAAAGGTGCAGATCAACACCTCAGTGACTAGAACCCACACAGGTACATCTTTCTTGTCAAAGTTCTGATAGTTGTACACATTATATTTTGTGTACTACCATGCAAAAATAATATTAGTTTTTTTAGGAAGAAAACAATCTAGAAATATGAATGCTTCATGCTCATGAATAAAGATTAAGAATGAACTCTGATAAGACAGAAATAAATTTTATTGTTCTAGAATAGAGCTTTTTATCCATGACTTTGAAAAAAATCTGTAGAGTGAATACTTATTTTTTGCTTTAGATAGACACATAAAGACAGTGCCAAACGGCAACTCTTTTTTGTGGTGCTTGAGTATATATTTTGTTTTATATTTATTAGCCTCCAGGCTGTATAGGTATATATTTTACATTAATGTTTAAGCCTATCAATACATATTAATTTTCATTATTCAGTCCATGTTGCTTCTACAAATAAATCATAATCTCTCTCTCTTCAGTACAACCATCTTGTGCTCAGTGCCCAAAGGAGTGGATATCATATTCCCACAGATGTTATTACATTGGTGTGGAGAAAAAATCTTGGAATGATAGTTTGGTGTCCTGCATTTCCAAAAACTGTAGTCTGCTTCACATAGATAGTGAAGAGGAGAAGGTAAGAGCTGATATGTGTCAATCATTGCTTAACCTTTCTTCCTGTCAATATTTGTACAACCAGTTTGGATTCTTACACATGTTTCATCTATTTAAAACATTGTATATTTCATTGTTTTATTTTACAATGTTTTATTTGTATTTGTGTGCTGTTAATGAATATTTATTTGCAAGATTTTTTTATTTTATGAAAGCCATCGTGTACAAGTGCATGTATTCTGAAATTAACTTTACCTTTAATTTTACCATGTAAAAATCAATACATGTACCATAGTTAATACTGATCAGAAAGTGATTAGGTAGAGGTAATTAGAGTCAGATTACTATGCAGATATTTTCATTTCTTCCATGTCTCTTCCCTCTGCATACTGTTATCATGTCTTCCTGCTCAAAACCATTTTTCAGACTTTTGCTATAATTAGCTGCACATACCTTTGAGTTTTATAAGATAGGGTTCACAAAGATGTATGCGCTGTTATATAGACATCCAGTACCTCAGCAATTCTCAACCTGTAGGTTACAACCCTTTGTGGAGTAGAATAATCCCTTCACAAGGTCCACCTAAAATCATAAAAAAAATCAGATATTTATAGTATGATTCATGTCAATAGAAAAATTATAGCTATGAAGTATAAAATTAATTTAATGGTTGGAGGGTCACCTCGACATGAGGAACTGTATTAAAGGATCATAGCATTAGGAAGGTTGAGAACCACTGCTATAACTCTTTCATGGTTTTAGAGCAAATCATTGATCCACTTCACTGCGTGGATCTGCAGTTTGCTAATTTTCACTGCTATGATCTATAAGCAAAACATCCTAAGACCAACTCCATCCGAAGACTCTGCAGGGGAAGAGTGTCCACACCCTCAAGGATAGATGCATCTTACGTGGCCTTTGGACTCATTAAATCCCCTACTCCAGCTCCAGAAGAGCTTCATATAGCCAATCACCACACTGGGTGTTTTCAGCTTTGCCCAGTGCTGCTGGCCAGCCTCTCTTACACAACAAAAGAGAGGTCTCACAGCACACACTTAGTGTTCTTAGGTCCTGGGAGAGAGCATGGAGGGCATTTCTTTCCATTGTATGAGGGACACAGGATGTCTGACCGTTCTGCAGTGCCTCTTCTTCAGGAAAAAGGCCCTTTCAGCTTTTTGTTTCATGCCTTCAAAACTCCTTGGTTTTGTCTTTTATTCTTACTTTCCACATTTTACCTTGTAGGTATCATAGCAGCCAAGAGAAACATTAATGCTACCTCATCCTTCTTGGTAATCCACCCCTACAGTGATAAAGAACAGCAGGGATCAGCTAGATAAGATAATGCAGTACCCAAAAAACAATCTTTATCTACACTATCATTCATTTCTTCACTAGCAAACTATGAACTTACTTCTAAATCTGAACTTTGAGAAATAGCAGAAAAGTTGATTTGGGCACAGCATCTAGTAAATTCCATGCATTGTTTCTGAAAATTTGTTTGAATCGCTGTTATGTTTGTGTAGTTAGCATGATTACATATTGAATTACATAAATCTATCATCAAATTCCTAACTAATATAAGAAAAATACAACTTCTAACTATAAACACTTAAAAGTTAATTCTAGATCAAAATTACATGCATATGTGAATGCTTTGGCAATGTAAGAAGTGTTATCACTTTAATAAGTTGATTTGTATTAAATAATAACCATATTATCACAAAATACATTAACATGTTATAAAAATATTAAAAGCCTTCATACTGATAAAAATTCCTTGCTTCTCTGGTAGGGCTTCCTGGAATCCCTTTCACTGGTCTTATGGGCTGGAGTCGAACAGAAAAGCAGAGGTCAGCCCTGGGCTCAGATAAAAGACCCAACTTTCCATTCAAAGTAAGTTAACATGAATGATACAATAGACAAGAAAAAAACATACAAAGAAAACCTCAGAAGAATAGTGTCAATAGATGAAGCTTAATTATAGTCAGGCAGAATGGTGGGGACCTTCATGACCTGCTCATGTGACTCTGAAGAATGGGCTACTTGGCTTTCATAACAAATCAGTTCTTACCACACTATTAGTGAAGATGCCATTGTCGACTTTCACAACTTTCATGAGAGCTTTCTTTTGCAATGGCTTATAAAATTCATTGATTTGGTAGATTGGCCAAATATATATATAATCTTTTGTGTTTTCACTAATGCAGGATATCAGAGACTTCCCATGATGAACATGACTGTGCAATGCTGTCAACTTCTGGTCTCACAGCAGAAAACTGTGCAGCTTTACACACATATATTTGCAAATATAAGCTCACCAGCTGAATCACCTGCATTTGAAGTCTGCCAGGTAATGTTACATTTCATAACCTGAAAATAGAATTGGTGATTGTGTACATCTTAAAGTGAATTATATTATTTGCCCTAATAACAAGTTTCTTTCAAAAACCATCATCGAAGCATCTAAATCTTTTAACTCAAAATATTCTTTATAATATTGTTAACAAATTACATATAACTCAAGAGACTTTTTCCAGAAGCACTTATATTTCAAAGTTACATTTCAATGAACTGTCATAGGACTTTGTAAAAGTGCTTTGTAGAATTGATAGTTGTATATTGCAAATTCACCTTGTTAACAATATTCTCATATATATGTGTGCATGTGTATACACACATACAGATGTGTTCTGAGTCCTTTTTGATTCACAGGTTTATTTAAATGTTTTCTTAGTACAGTTTCAAACCTAAGGTCTGTAAAACTTATAAAAAGGTTTTTATTAATATAGACATAAAATATTTACAGCTTAATACTTTTAATCATTTTCATGTGACTTTTATTTCTCCTTTTTCTGTTTTTAAACTCTCACATGTGATTTACTTACATTTTTTTCTTTGTGTGTTTGAGTATGTGCATGCATGTGCATGTGCACACATGTCATGGAGCCTGTAGAAAGGTCAGAGGACACCTTACGGAAGTTGGTTCCCTCCTTCTACCATGTGGGATTAAGGCGAAAGCTCAGGTTGTCACATTGGATGACAAACACCTTCACCCAAACCCCTTTGTTTTTCTGTTTGGTTGGTTGGTTGGTTAGTTTGGTTGTTTGGTTTTGGTTTGGTTTGGTTTGTTTGAGACAAGAACTGTGTAGGACAGACTGACATCAAACTGTCAACAGCCATTCTGTCTCATGGGAGCACATGCTGACCTGCGTTTTTTGCCAAGAGTGGCTTTCTTCTCTCTTTTCAATGAAATTTATTTTGGTTCTTATTGACCCTTTCTGTTGGAATTTTGTTCTTGATTATAATTTTGTACAGTTTATTGTTTTCTGCTTTTTGCTTCATTTGTTGTGAATTCAAAATTATTTGCCTTTTCTGATTTCATTTCTTATGAAACTTGTTCATATTAAAATATCTCCTTTTTATGTAATGTTACATTTGAAGAAATCTATTATATATAAGGGAGATTTTGCTATATATTTCATATAAATTCTTAATCATGAAGAGGCTGATTATGATCTATTTATCCTATTGTTTTTAGAAATATGCTTTAAAATTAGAAACTACCTGCTTCAAAATTTTGGTATTTACTAGTTTTTTTTTTCAATTAACTGAAAGGAATTGTTAAGAATTTTGACACATGACATACCTGTGGATAATTGCTAGTAAGACTGAAGAACTTACTTTACAACTTATGTTACATTTTATATATTTTTTAATTAAATCAAAACTTGAATAGCAACAGTTTTAATGTCTTATGTAAGTATGGCCATGGCTATTGTGTGGACAACTCAGCATTAAATACATTCTAATTATATGCTTAAAAATATTTGTGCATTTTTGTGGAAATTTCTCCTGTGAATCTAAGAACCTGAGCCTTCTGTGCTCACAGAGATGAGTATGTGACTGGGAGCCATGCTGACTCTCCAGTTTAACTGTTCACATAACCTCACAGATTCATCTGGTGGCTGAAGTGTGGTGCAAGTTTATCTATGTTCCATTTGGGATTAAACTCCTGTCTTACAATTATATGTTTTATTATTTACTCCTTTATTTTTAGGTAACCAAAAGCTAATAAAATATTTTTAGTGATTTGAATGATAGTCTTATCATTATTAAACATTCTTCTTCATCTCCTATAATGGTTTCTGTCATTTTATGATTGATTCATTTTTATTTTGTTACTTTCATCTTTCTTTATATTTATATTGAGAGTTTCTTTAATACAAGAAAGTTAAAAGACAAACCCATATTTTTAAGTTACTGGAATCAGCATAGATTTCTATAGGCCAGGCTGTCACTAATTTGAGACTTTACTGCCTCAGCTTCCCAAGTAAAGGCAGGCTGTCTTGAGGAATGAATGAGATGGGATAGTCCACCCCTTTGTCTGTGGCATCATTCCTCACCACATAATCCTGGGCTATAGAAAGCTTGAACTGAAAGCATCCATTTTAAGTGTTCTTTTCTGCTTTCTGCTTCCATCCCTGGCATTACTCAGTCATGGAAGTGACCCGAAAGTATATGTTGAAATAAATTCTTTCCTTCCATTGTTGCTTTTGGTCAAAATATTATTATCATAGCAACCAAAAATTCAATCAGAATGGCAGGCTTTTATGCCTTTTTAAAATTTTTTTGCCAATCTATCTTGTTTCGTGGTCCCAACTATGAATTTATGGTGAACCCAAACATCTGTTGAAACATTCTTATTTTACAGTTAGGTACAGCTCAAAGGTTTGAGGATATTTAAATAAAATTTTTTTGGATCAAGGGATTGTTCACTCTATGTCTCATCCAGTTGGACAGTTGGATGGTCCTAGGCTTCCCATCCTATATAAGCTTATAGATGACTTATTACATCAATCTCTTAAAGACATTTACCTAAAGCATAATTTCTGACATCTCCTGCTGTACGCCAATCAAATGACTACACAAGATGTAGCCTGTGTGGAATTAAAACCTCAAAGTGGCCCCAACAACTTGAAGGAAATTAAAAGAATTGCCATGACTCATAAAATATGTAGTCACCTTTATATTTAAGATGCACTCAATGGTGAGCTGAAGTTGGAAACCAGTTTATTATAATTCATTTCACATGTAATAGTCCAATCTCCAAATTAGAGTAAATATATATACATAAATATATATATACATGCATATACACACACACATATATATAACATTATATATGTACTCATACATACATACATATTTTTGATGTTTTGCTAAAATCTCCAGGTTTTACAAAGCACACACTTACTGAAAATACAAAAGTTCATTCTAAAAAGAAATTTGGATTTGTGGATGTGGTATTTTGTCAGAGTTTATCCTATTCTGTATGCATGTAACCCCCCCCCCCCATAAGCAGCAATTTCCCCCAAACTTTCTCACTGCTTCCTCTTCTCCCTGCAGATCTCTGGCTCCCTTCACATGAACTTGTAACTAGAATCCTCAGGATCATCTGCTTTCCCTACCTGTCCCATTCAATGGTAGCCAACACAGTTGTTGTTACCTGTAAGAGTGCTTTTTAAATGATTACGGGTAATTTTTCACTCAGAAGGCTGGAAGTCTCTGTACATAATCATCAAAGGACACATGTAATATATTCTTATTTATGTAAATTTTAAAAAATCATTCCAATGTTTATTCTGAATTCGTCAAAAGTACAATAACAGGATTATTGCAAAGTGTTTTTTAGTGTATGTGTTGTGATTTTGTAACTCAATGTCATGCTTCAGGAAATCTTTATTAGATGCTAATTAGTATTTACAAGTGGTTATATTAATTATTGTTAAGTTTGGTCAGTTTTAGTTGTGAGACAGCCTTTAACAGCTGAGCATCTCTCCTGCCCAAATTTTGGTCAGTTTTGAACCTCTAGGTTTTTGTAATATTTTCCTCCCAAGGGTTCATGTTTATAATATTTTTCTACATAAAATAATTTTATTATATACTTTTATATTTTGATATGAACTAAAATTTCAAACTAATAAACTAAAATTCATGTATTCAGAACTATTAATTATTTAAGATCTTCTTTACCCTTTCCTAGCTATTATAATTAAGGAGCATAACATTACATCATAATAAACCCCAGAAAAATGCACAATAATTTTCAAAGTTCTAATGTTTAACTTTGTCTTGCTCTCATCCTATGCACAAGTGATCATTTCTTTCAAAGGAAATGAACAAAAGAATTAGTCAATTAATCTTCACAATAAAGGCTTTATAAAAACATGTACTCTTGTACAATATTAAAAGGATATATTTAAAGTCAGAATGTCATTTGTTATCAATCACCTCAAATTTTGGACTGTTGTTATAAGACAAAATTTAAATGCTTGTCCTACTTTAAAAGAGTAATTTTGTGCAGTGACTTTTTGGTACATATTTAGGGGAGAGGTTTTGTTTGCTTTCTTCCTATGGAGATAGATTTGGGGATACATGCATGACTTTATCTATGTATGTGTGTATTAGTATGTGTGCTGTTTTATTTGTAACAGCCTACAAGATTGCATGTCTGTAATTTGTTTGTGCCTGGTTATATTTATGCAAAGATACAAAGTCATTATTAAATATCAGTGCTGTTACTGAGACAAAATTTCTAATCCTTGTTATATCATTGTCATTGCTGTACAAAAGGAATGGTTAACAACTTACAATAGCTGTTACCACGTCTTGTAGAAAGAAAAACTTGAATTGAGAGTTTGGTTTCCTATCTCAATAAGAACTCTGCTTTATGCATTTGGGGAATAACTTAATGGCTAACATACTTGGTGTGCAAGGCTACGAACAAGCATCTGGCTCTCCAGCCACCATATAAATGCTATTCAGGTGTTGTTGTGTTTTATAAAAAATAAAAAAGCCAGAGATATGTTTTATAGATTGAGGTATGTGAGGTGGGAAGAGGTGCTTCTGCAGGCCCATGCTGAGGCATTTCTTCTTCCTGAGGTACCAGCCACATCATTGATATAGTATGAAATAGAGTTTATTTAGGGCATGGAAAGGGAAGTTGTGAAGGAAGTAGAGATATAAAAACAGAGAGGGGAGTAGGGAGGAAGAGAAAAAAGGAGACGGAATGGGAGGGGAAGGGGGAGATAAAGGCTAGACAGGAACATGTGGAAAGAGGTGGGTGTGGATCAGAGAGGGAGAAGGGGCAGAGAGATAAAAGAATAAGAGAATAAGAGGATAAGAGAGTGAGGAGGGAGCAAACAGCCCCTCTTAGAGTGAGTCAGGCATACCTGACTGTTGCCAGGTAAGTGTGGGGTAGAGCCTAGAAGGGATGCTAACAGGTGTGACCACAAGCAGGTAATCCTACTTGTGGAAACCAGATATTGGAGATCTCTAGAGTAAACTGGGCAGCTGGAGAAGCCAAGTCTGTGAACTTGGAATCAGCTAGAGAACGTGCCTCAGTGTAGAAGATATAGAGCACTTGATATTCTCATGTTATGTGACACAAACACATTGTGGGCATAGGAAGTCCTTTATTCATGAACTAAAAACATTCAAATTTGCCTCAGTAATATAAAAATATAAATGAAATATATATTTCACAGATTCATAAGCAGGTAAAGTAAAACATGTACAAGATTATGGAAAAGTTTTAATGATATAATATTGGCCGATAGGGAATATACATTCTGCTCGGGGACAAATAAAACATCCAAACAGGATCATAACAAAGGCCACAAAGCAAACCTTAAAATATTGAGATTTTTCTGCATCATGTAGGAGAGAGATTTTAATTTATTTACTACATAGATATATTTGAATTTTTGTTATTTAAAACTAAATATTTGTGTTAAAATACAGAAAATGACAATTAAGGATAAGTAACTGAATAATATGAGTACTTATTTAATATTCTAATTTCTGTCATACTAACAGAGTGCAATATTGATAATATTCAATACTATTTCACCCAATGAATATATTTATTTTCACTAAAGTAATTTTACAAATTTAGCTTTGAAAGTGAAATAAAATGTAAATACTTCAACTATGTTAACGAAAATATGATATGAGTATTCTTCTTTGGTTTTTGTTCCAGTCATTGGAAGTTGAAAATGAATTGATTGTACTAACATCATTTAATATCACTTAATAGTGATACTATGAGTTTTATAATCATCCCATGAGTTTTCATGGTAAAAAAAGATATGATATTGATATAAGAAGGTAAATGTATATAATATTGCTTATACTTGGTGTGGGCAGTCTTCAGCAGACAGAAACATAATGAAACAGAAAGAGACAAAGCATAATTTCATGAAAACACCCAAACCAACCAGGCTATTGTCAAGGTGGCTTTCTACAAAATGAAAGTAAGGCCCTATTGCTGAAGAGAACATGTGCGCAACTCATTGACCATGGAGAAGCTGAGCTGCTGCCCAAGACTTCATCCTACTGATTAATGCTCATACTAGAAGGTTCCCTGCTTTCTACCACAAGACAAAGGTAAGTACTGACTTGACAACAAGAGTGACTTGGTTGCAAGATATGCTCGTTCCATAGTGCACAAAGCTTGTACAAGGAACCAACCAATATCTGATTGGAAATAAGACCCACTCCAGGAGATGGAGCCCATATACAACACCGCTTGGTGGCTAAAAACATGAAGCTGGATAGGCAAGGGGCCTAGGGGAAAGCAATCACTTGTTTTCTGCCAAAGGAACATAGCAATAAAATGACTCATAAATGATATTGTGCTATAGTCATAAATTACTGTTTTGATCAGCCACTTTCAGAGAATCATCTCTCTGTGGCAGATAAGAACAAAACAGAGACAACTGGATAATATGCAATGTGCGAGAGATCTTAGAACACTCAGCCTTAAAATGGATGTCTTTATCAAATTACTCCCCTATGGGCTCAGATAGGAGATAGAAAGAGTGTAACAGCCAGAAGGGCATGGAGGACACCAGGAAGGAAGACCTTGGAAACACACAGGGCTTGTGTACATTTGGACTCAGAGACTGGTGGCATGCCAGGTTCTGAATGTGTCTGAACCAGATGGAGTCCTAGACCTAGATGATGAAATAAAGACATGTCCCCATTTCTAACCCACAGGTTATCTCCAAATGTATTTGCCACTTGCAAATAAAAACATTTTTTCCAAGGGAGTCACAATGAGGGAAAAAAACACTATT
Organism: Arvicanthis niloticus; assembly: GCF_011762505.2. Lineage (NCBI taxonomy): Eukaryota > Metazoa > Chordata > Mammalia > Rodentia > Muridae > Arvicanthis > Arvicanthis niloticus. Next base: position 67,967,759 of record NC_047666.1, on the reverse strand, counting down.
AAAGATAGGTTCTATACAGAACTATCAATGGCCAGCACAAAATTAACTGAACAGCACCTTCAGAGATTCTTTGTCTCAAACGTTGTCAGGTTTTGTTCTTGCTTTAGTTTTTGTTTTTATTTAATTTACCAGTTCTTCTCATAAATATTATGGCTTCTATTTCTATGAGATTCCTGTGTGTGTGGAAATGTGTGTGTGTATGAGTCCTTATGCATTTCTTAGACTTTTTCCTTGACTGCTTTGTTGTTGTTCAGTTGTTTTGTCCTATTGTGATTTGTTTGGTTTTGATTTATATTATATTATTATTATTTACTTGCCTGTTTGTTTTCTAACAGAAGATAAAAAGGATGTAGATTCGGATGGAAGTTGAGAAGAGGAGAAACTAGAAGATAATGCAGGAAGAGAAACAGTAATCAGAATATATTATGCTTTAAAAAATCTCTTTCAATAAAAGAGGAAGAAGAACTAAAAATCTCTTTTGAGAGAATGCTTGGTAATTGTGGTTAGTCCTTTCTCACCTTTATAGAACTCATACTAATTCTTGTGAGATTCTCGGAAAAGGACGCTACAAAACACACTTAGATGACCACCATCTCCTTTCACTAAGAACCAAAAGCGCCCTGCCATGTAAAGGTGAGATAAGAAAAATTGATTTCAAAATCAGTCGAGTTTGAGAATTTCCTATTCAACCTTCAGTAACATATTAGTGAGAAATCTTCTCCACTCTTGACCATTCTGAGGCTTATGGGGCAACCTGTAAATTCACAGTTGTTGCTGCCCTAAATTCCTGCAACAGACTCACCTTTTGGTGCTCAAGTCCCCCAGACCACCTGTGACCACCACTCTTCACTGAAGGAGGTCACACTTTCTGGCAACACAGGGAGCTTATCACTGCTTCCTTCTCTCCACCTTCCCAGTCACTTGAGGGGGACACTGCAAATGCTATATGAGGAGCAACTGAGGCACAGTTCAGATGGAGGAGAACAAGCTGAACATGGATGTCTTTAAAAAGCTCAGATAAATCCAAGTGCATGGAACACACTGGGGACCATCTCAAAGTTCTGTCCTTGTTGTCTATGGAGAGTTAGTAAACCTATGGAACACACTGGGGACCATCTCAAAGTTCTGTCCTCATTTACTTAGGAGAGTTAATGATCCTCTTGCCTTTACACGACCTGATGATGAATTGTGCATTTTATGTGTTGCAAGTTGTGCTCTGTGAAGAGAAACATTTCTGTTTATTCCAGAGGGCACACGCAGATCCAAAGCTTGACAGGCTAAGCTGGATACTGAATGCCTTACATGCATTCATAGTATACACTTGAACCTACATTTTAGAAGAACAAACAAGATCATTAAAATCCAACTACTAATAACTTTTCAACATTACAGGGCTCAAGGCCAGAATGAGTTCTAGATCTCATTGATTCTAAGACCCATGAATTAAATTAATAAATCAAGCCTTTAATCCCAGCACTTGGGAAGCAGAGGCAGGTGGATTTCTGAGTTCGAGGCCAGCCTGGTCTACAGAGTGAGTTCCAGGACAGCCAGGGCTATACAGAGAAACCCTGTCTCAAAAAACCAAAAAAAAAAATAATAATAATAATAATAATAATAATAATAATAATAATAAATCAAATACTCTATTACAATTTAATTAACAACCAACTAAAATGGCACATTTTAACAACCATAGGCTCAATAAGCAAGTATAAGCCAACAATATTCAATTATACAGTACCTCAACTTATCACTTTATATTTTCAAAATTTAGCCATTAAATCAATAACTAATTATTTTCTCAAGTAAAAAAGGAACTAAAAATCACGTTTAAAAAAATAACAAATATTTCAAATATTAACATTTGCCATTATTTACAATATCCTCATTTTTTTGTAATTTCTCTGAACACTTCCATTAATCCAATACATGCTAATTTAATAGCACCTGGCTTATTTTATTAAATTCATATAAATGATTGACTAAAAACAAGATAATGCAAATAATTTGAATATACCAAAGTTCACTATTTTAAAGCATTCAGTTTCTAGTCCTTATTGAATTCAAACATCATAAAATATATGTAGAATTATTTTCTATTACAGCATAGGTCCTATTCATGAAGATATTAAAATATTTCATGGTGTTGTTCCTATGAAAATCGAATCAAATGTATAAATTTAGCCCTGTAGTTGTGAATCGTTTTGTCTCCCTAATTTATTTTTCTATTTTCTCTACTAAAAATAAATTGTCAATGAATACATTTTAACCTATAGCACATGAGCTCAAATTCCAAGGAAACTTTTGAATACTTCAGCTATACAAAAGTGTCAGTTCTTTGGGCTCCTCCCTTTTTACTGCATCAGGATGTGTAGCTTCTTTGATAGGATCACCACAGCATAGAGCACAGTAGAATTACCACAGGACACAAAACTGATTATCACCCACTGGCCTGCAGAGTCATGAGTCGCCCTCTCGGAACTGAACGTACCTCAGAACCCAGGAAACCCTCAAAGAAAATCCAGTCTCAGCTCCATTTCAGTAACGGAGCAGGAGATCAGCTGCTGGAGTTGAGCTTTCAACGTGCTTCCCAGAAGCATCTCAAGACCAGCAGGCATAGCTACTGCAAAAGTAAGGCATTGAATCTCAACATAATTGCTCTGTAGTGCCAGCCAGTGTGCAGAGATGGGAATAGGCCCCTTCAGGAAGGAAAGTGGTTGTAACTTGACCCATGCAGTTATAATGTAAGTTGTGAACACAGTTTTCATTCAGACATTGTCACGAGAATATATGAATCATTTTGTTCACTGACAATGCACTGATATTTGCTATAGAAAGGTTGCCTGGGGGATGAATTTATCCTGATTCTCTAAGCTCTCTTCTGTGTAAAGCCTGTGAGGGTCTGTGTCCATTTTTTTCTCTCTTAACACTTCTATTTATCTCTGCAGATGTTTTATCACCTCCAGAGAAGCTCATCTCTGGGATCCTGGGCATCATCTGGTTTGCCTTATTGATCGCTTTGGTGATATCAACCAGAATTGTTTCTCCATGTAAGCATGCTTCTGAGAGATTATAGGAGAGCCCTCCACTTTAATGACCAAGTGTCTGTCAGATTCCCTGATATTAAAGAGTAGCTTTTATTTTCAAGCACATATTTTAATTAAATATGGAATGGTTATCTTAATTTTGTCAAACTTATAAATGACAGGGTTATTATTATATGTTTGATGTTAAGTATACCAATTACGACTTTATAATTCAACAACACTCTTTAGAATACTTCAATGAAAAATACAAATAAAGTTTTGAAAGTGTCTTCCCCAGCATGAGTTGTACAGTGAAGATGTTGAACTTTCATTGAACTAATTTTTCCCAAGTTATGAACATACTATTTATATTTTAACAGTTGCAAATGTATTCTGTAATATTTTGATTCAAATAGTACATCAATTTCAAACTATGAAATTAAAATTTGTTATGATAACTTAAATTTCAAATTTCTTAAGAATGGCTTTAACTTTCCAGATACTGAACAGAAGAAGCAGATCCCCTTCTTCCTAGTTAGAACAGAGAAATGTACACATACCTTGTTTGTCAAAGTTCTGATGTTTATGCACATTATATTTTGTGTCCAAGTTAAGCCTAAGAAAAGAATAACCTGGAAACATGAGCACTATGTTCTCATAAAAATTAAAGGATAATGATTGTTTCTGTCAAGCAATAAGAAAAATAATGGTATAAAATAACCATACAATAATCTTGGTAATTGGCTAAAATTTCCTACTGGCAAATTATGATGAGCCAGAAATGAATTCAGTTTTCTAGAATAAAGGTTATATTCAGTGATTATGAAGAAATTTTTGGGAGAGAATTTGTCTTAGGTTTATGTGCTTTCCGTGGACATATAAACTATAGACCAAAGATTGACTCTGTGTTTGAGTGTATTTGAGTGTACATTCTGTTTTTTATGTACAAACATGGGGTACATAGGTATATTTTATACATGGATGTTCAAAATTATGTAAACTTATATTCATTATTAAGTTCGTGTTGCTTCTAGATATAAACCATAATCTCTCTTCAGCACAACCACCTTGTGCTCAGTGCCCAAAGGAGTGGATATCATATTCCCACAGTTGTTATTACATTGGTGTGGAGAGAAAATCTTGGAATGATAGTTTGGTGTCCTGTATTTCCAAAAACTGTAGTCTGCTTCATATAGAGAGTGAAGAGGAGAAGGTAAGAGCTCACATGTGTCATTCATTGTTTCTTGGCAATGTGACATTCATAGATAGAGCTAGTCATGTTATTTTGTTTTTAGAAAACAGAGTTTCTCTGTGTAGCCTTATCTGTCCTGGAACTCATTCTGCAGACCATGTTGGCCTCAAAGTCACAGGGGTCTGCCTGCTTCTCCCTCCTGAGTGGTCGGATTAAAGGAGTGTGCCACCACTAACCTGCTTGCCCCATCCTTATACATATCTCATTTATTTACAACACTGTATAATATTTTGTTGTTTTATTGTACAATGTTTTATTTGTACTTGTGTACTGGTAACAAGTATTTATTTCTAGTTTTTGATTTTATGAAACCCATTCGTGTGCAAGAGCTTTTAATCTAAAATAAACTTTGCCATTTAGTTTTACTGTAAATGAAAAAAAACTATATAAGTACTGATGGTTTAGAGTGATAGGTGGAGATAATTATTGTCAGATGACTAGGCAGATACATCCATTTCCTCCATGGCCCTCCCCTGTGCATTCTCTCATCAGGCCTTTTTGCCCAAAACAATTTTTCTGACTTTTGCTTTCATAAATTATCTTTGCTGTTGAGCTGTATGTGAGCAGAATCAGCCAACGAGCATTTTTATCGTGCTACATTTTCCTCTCTGATGGTGTTTGGGGAAGTTCATCCACATTATTGCCCTGATATCTGCAGCTTGCTATCACTTATGTGAGTATTCCATTCTGAAACCCATTTTCCTGTATAGCAGCGGTGAGAGTCGTGCCTCTGGGCACAGAGTATTTCTACACACAACATTTATATTACCACATCCCTACCCTGGTGTCCTTTAGTGAGAAAAAAAATCCTCTCCCTCTGGTTAGCTATGCTTACCAGTTCTTGTAAGCTGTCAGGCTGGCCCAGGATGGATGACAGATCCCACAGTCTAGCACTTTTAGTCTTATCTGTGGTTTCTGGTGAGACTCCCTTCCACACAGGAGGGATGAATTTATGGGACCCAGCTGTTGTCGAGTGGTCACTCAAGGACAGCATTGAAGGTCATTTAAGGTCATTTCCTTCTGTCATGTGAGGGACAGGAGATGCCTGCATATCTATCCTCCCTCATCTTCAGGTGAAAAACCCTTCCAACTTTTTATTTCTGGACTTCCCAATTAGTTGATTGTGCTTTTGATGATTGTTTTCTAAGTTTATTCTTGTTTTAGCACAGTAGCCAAGAGAAACATTAATACGATTGCATATTAATGCATCAGGACACTCGAAGAAAACATCAGTGGAAGTACACAGAAAACAAATTTTTATGTACTACATTACTTATTTCTTCAATAACATCCTATTAATTTTCTTCTAAAACCAAACTCTAAGGAATCGCAGAAAAACAGATTGATTTGGGCATTGCATCCAGAGAATTTCATGCACAGTATCTGAAACTTTATTTAAGTCCTTGCTATGTGTATATTGTTAGCATGAATAACTATTAAATTACAAAAATCACCACATTTCCCACTAATAGAAGAATAAAACTTCTAAATATAAGCATTTACAAGTTAATTCTAGACCAAAATTTTATACATATGTGAATGTTTTGGAAACATAAGAAGTGTTCTCACTTCAATAATTTGATTTGTATTAGATAATAACCATATTATAACAGAATACACTAGCATATTTTGAAAATATTAAAAGCCTTCATATTGATGAAAATTCTTTGCTTCCCTGGTAGGGCTTCCTGGAATCCCTTTCACTGGTCTTATGGGCTGGAGTCAAACAGAAAAGCAGAGGTCATCCCTGGGCTCAGATAAAAGACCCAACTTTCCATTCAAAGTAAGTTAACATGAATGATACAATAGACAAGAAAAAAACATACAAAGAAAACCTCAGAAGAATAGTATCAATAAATAAAGCTGAATTATAGACACACAGAATGATGGTAACCTTCATGACCTGCTCATGTGACTCTGAAGAATGGGCTACTTGGCTTTCATAACAAATCAGTTCTTACCACACTATTAGTGAAGATGCCATTGTCGACTTTCACAACTTTCATGAGAGTTTTCTTTTGCAATGTCTTATAAAATTCATTGATTTGGTAGATTGGCCGAATATATATATATATAATCTTTTGTATTTTCACTAATGTAGGATATCAGAGACTTCCCATGATGAACATGACTGTGCAATGCTGTCAATTTCTGGTCTCACAGCAGAAAACTGTGCAGCTTTACATACATATATTTGCAAGTATAAGCTCACCAGTTGAATCACCTGCATTTGAATTCTACCAGGTAATATTACATTTCATAACCTGAAAATAGAATTGGTGATTGTGTACATCTTAAAGTGAATTACATTATTTGGCCTAATAACAAATTACTCATTTGATAGATTAGCGTGTGTGTGTGTGTGTGTGTGTGTGTGTGTGTGGTGTATGCGTTTGTGTGTGTGAATTTTGTGTTTGCACTATTGTAGGATAGCAGGGACTTCCCATGATCAACATGAATGTGCCATGCTGTCAGTTTCTTTTCTCACAGCAGAAAACTGTACATACATATATTTGCAAGTGTAAGCTCACCAGCTGAAACACCTGCATGTGAAGTCTGCCAGGTAATGTTGCATTTCATAACCCTGAAAATAGAGTTGTGATTGTGTATAACTTAAAATGGATTATATTATTTGTTCTAATGACACATTTCTTTCAAAAACAATCATTGGATTATAGTAAGCACACAAATAACAAATATTATTTTGTGTCTGAGTCTTTTTGCTCAAGATATTCTTTATCATATCAATTTTTTAACAGATTACATATATCTCAAGAGGCTTTGTGCAGGAGCACTTACATTTCAAACTTACATTTCAATGCACTGTTGTAGGACTTTGTAAAAATGCTTTGTAGAATTGCAGGTTGTATACTGTAAATTCAGCTTCTTTAGTACATTTAGGTCATTCCTTTGTTATCTACATTTTCATGTGTGTGTGTGTGTATGTGTGTGTGCACACGCACACATGCACATTTGTGTATTTGTATATACATACAAATGTGTTCTAAGACCCTTTTGTCTCAAAGCTATATTTAAATGTTTTCTTAATATAGCTACAATATGTAAGGTGTGTAAAACTTTAAAGTTTTTATCAATATAGACATAAGATATTTACAGCTCCTTAATACATTTTTAAGGACCTTTAATCATCTTCATCTGTCTTTTGTTTCTTCTTTTTGGTTTTTAAACTCTCACATGTCCTTTACTTATGTCCTTTAGGTTTTGTGTGTGTTTGTGTGTATGCACACACATATACACATATGAGTGCACACACATGCCATGGAGCATGCACAGAGGTCAGAGGGCACCTTACAGAAGTTAAAAGGCAGTTGGTTACATCTATATTGCTCTTGCTACTATTACACAAAAGGGCACACTTTGCCTGTCATGATGATATCATTAACACATAAGTTCCTTAGTTTAATGGGGTCTCTGGTGACAGTGTTACCCAATGGCCTGTGTATTGTCTTCCAGAACTACATGTTATCCAGAAAAAAAAATGAAGCTTCCAGGAACCCCAGCTTGATTTTCATATGCCCTGCCACTAGAGCATCAGGAGGGGGGGGAGGACTTCAGAAATATTAAGTTATCATCTAGTTCATGTGTAGCCAATACCCATTGCAATAATCTCTATAATGTGTGAGTCCTTAGGTACCTCAATAATGTGAAGCTGGTAATTCCACTTCACTGGAATTACTGAAATCCCCTGTGTATTATCTTTTCTACGTTTAAATATATTAACTGCTAGTTTTATTTTTATAGACACAAGCTGTAGGGTTTTTCTCAACCATCTTGCTAAGCATCATCCGAATATAACCTAACCATGAAACTTCAAAGAATTTCTGCTTCTTGGACCCTGTATTCTGTGCAGATTGATAGATATATTGTCTTTTATCCTCTGTGTATATAGACAATTTCATTGAGATGTTTCTCTAAATCTTTAAAATATTCAGCCACTGATCTCCAGGACATTACCAAATGGGCTTGAAATTCAGAATTGAAGGACATACAAAGACAAAACAAAACTTTATAAAATTACAATTCAACATGAAAATATTCTAAACTTATAGCAATTTTATATCCAAAGAGTAATGTTGAGTATAGCCACATGGATGGAGGTGTTATGGTATTTAGTTCTCTGTAATTCACAGTCATTCTCTTTGAGTCATCTAGCTTCATTTTTCACCCTCAGGCAAAATTCACCAAAAGTTCTATGAGTGCACTTCTTGACATCTATACCCCCAACCTATTTTCTTGCTTGGGAAAAAGGAACACAGTATCTGGAGTTGAGGAAACAACTACCTTTCCATCTGTATTATTCTATCAGCATATCTATACACTGCTGCCCATTGCCTGAAAAACTAACTGGGGCACATCAGAATCCACGGCATACCTGGACCCAGTCCCCATCCTAAAACAGTCATCTGATCCTTAGTAGAAAACCAATAATTTCACAATTGAACCTGGGGCCTCTCGGTACCCTGTATGATCCTCATCTGTAGGCAACTTTGGCCGTCCTGTTATAGAAATAGCTAAGAATGTTTCACAGGAAACAAAATCTTTCAGAGTAATAGCTGCAGTGAGGACCATAGGCACTCAATGTCCACTAAGGAACAATTTTTTAATCTTTGAAGCCCATTAGGCCATAAGCATAACATTTGACTTTCTGTCAAGATTATCCTTAGAAATTCAAGCTCAACCACAACCTTGTTGCATCAGTTTTTGTGTGATCTGAAAATAATCTTTCTCCTCATACTCATTATGCCACCCCATCTTTATATCAAATTTCCCTGGTGAATCAAAGGGTGTCTTCTGCGTGTCTTTGTAATGGCCACTACAGCTATGAATCATATCCCATTCCACAAAGGGAAGTATGATCCCTTTGCAATTGTCTTCACAGACATACCACTATCAGATAGTTCAAACTCAGTTGTGTTTTATTACCCATAAAACGGGCGTTCTCCTACCCATTTGGGTTCAGGTGAGTCTCTGTTTGGGCATCAATTTGTTGCATTGCTTTTCCTCAGGAGACACACAGAAATACTTATTTATTCCAGAATTCATATGAAGAGACAAAGAAGTATCTCAAAGGGGACAAATGAGGATGTTGGATCTCCTGGAGCTGGACTTACAGGCTATTTTTAGCTGCCTAACATGGGTGGTGCAAACTGAACCCAGGTCCTTTGCAAGAACAATAAAGTATACTTAAACACTGAGATAACTTCAGCCCCAGATATTTTCATGAATGATCAATGTTGTTATGTCTATTTTATACATGTGTGCTTTCTGTCAGTGTATTTACAATATGATGAGAGTTGATTTAATTGAACTCTATATGTCTTCCCTTTCTATCATAACTTTAATGCTTAGAAAAGTAATTTGATGGAAAAAACAATATATTAAATAATGAAGAAATAAGAATTAAAAAGATAAAAAAGGTTTTCCTGAGTCAGGACTCTTGTTATTGGGAAAAATGAACATGTGTCTTAGTAATTGAACAGTTATTAGGGGACTGTAGTTTATTTAAAACAGGAAAAAGATCACTGACAAAATAATTTAGTGCTTTTATTGTTATATTTTAAATATGTCTTGTAATGTCTCTTTTAATTTTCATATCCAAACAGGATCAATGTACTCAAAGTTTTGACATCCAAATAGGAACTATGTATTCAAAGTAAATTTTGTAAAATATATAAATTATTTCTAAACCCAATTGTTAAGTTGTATAATAAAAATCACCAGCTTGTAGTGATGTTTAAATATAGAGATTTATTTCTCCCTCAGCCTTTCTGATATCCTTGATTTCAGATGACCTAAACTGAGCTTGCATGCTCTTGGCTGCAGCCTACAATTTCAGCTGAACTCTGTTTTATGTATCTTATTCTCAGAGCCTGGCACATAATCTTTACAGAGACTACTACTTCTCAAAGATAAAAACACCTTTCCATTTTATTGTGTCACATATTATGTATTCCAAAAGCCACTCATGTTTACCAGGGTTGTTGTATACTTGAGGAATGCACAGGTTAATTGATGTGAGAAGACAAAGCCAATGTGTGGGTAGTGTCTATTTCCTGTTCAGGATCTTGGAATAAGTAAGCAGACTGATGGAAGTGAATAGCGCCTTGCATTTATCACTCTGCTCCTTGATTGTGGCTGTAATGTGACCAGCTGCCTCACAGTCCTGCTGCCTTTACTTCCCCACAGAATGAACTGTACCTGAACTATGTGTTAAACCTATTCTCTACTAAGTTGGTTTTGTCAAGGTGGATTGTCACAAAATCAAGAAAAAAAAGTAAGGCAGAAAGGATGAAGTGAATATAAAATATTTTGTCAGTAGATTCAGAGCAGAAGGTGATACAAAAACAAAACTATATAAAATTCCAATTCAACATGAAAAGATCCTACCACTCAGAACTTTATATCAGAAGAAAATGTTTGGTTTAGCAACATAGATGGAGGTGTTGTGATAGTCAGTTCTCTGTAACCCACAGTCATTCTTCTTGACTCATCTAACTTCATTTTGTTAACCCTAGTTGCATTGTATTGTTTGTGTAATAAGTCAAGCATCTGCTATGACCTACAAATGACAGAAAAGATCTTATTCATAGAGCTACTTGAGATTATTAAAGCACACTTGCAAAAGCTCTTAAAAGACATGTATTGGCACGTAAAATATTCACTAAGTCTTCAGTTCTTAAATCATCAAATATTGAACAAATTTAATTTTTAAGAAGATTCTAGTTTAAAAAAAACAGTATTCTTTTAACCCATCAGATATTTATTACTTCCTAAAATTTATACATCAAAGTCAATCCTAATTCATCCAATATCAACTATGTGAGAACTCTAAAGAAGTATTTTTTTTAGTATTTTTCATATATAGGTAGTAAATGATTTAGCTACTAAATTCTATTTGTAAAAATTGACATTTTTGTTCTTAGTGCTCAAAACCTTCAATCTCCTCCCCTCGTGTATTCTTCTCACTCATACATAAAAATGATCTTATATGGAATTAAAGACAATTGGATTACAAAAGCCACGTTTTAGAAATATAACTTTTAGCTCCTTCTAATACGGTGCCAGATAAAAAATGTCCACTCTTATGAAAGATGAAGAGACTAAAAAACTTTTACTTCCAAATTTTCTTTCTGTCTCTTTCTGTCTCTCTCTCTGTCTTTGTCTTTGTCTTTGTCTCTCTGTCTCTGCCTCTGTCTGTCTTTCTGTGTCTCTGTCTTTGTCTCTCAGTATCTCTGTCTCACTCTGTTTTTCCCTGTCTAGCTCTTCCTCTCTGTCTTTCTCTCATACATGCACACACACACACACACACACACACACACACACACACACACACACACTACCTCAGACTGGTCAATCTCTAAGGGAAGAGGCTGATACTCATTTATGTTCTGATTTATGGGAGCCTAGAGACAGCATTGGACAGAGTCGTGCTGCTGAACTTGAGACAAAAAGGAGAAGAAACATGTTCTCCCCAAAAAAGCAGTTAGGAACTTCCATGAGAAAGGCAGTAGTGTTGCTCACTTAAAGTGTCATTTCAGTAAGAAATCACACTGCACACAGAGAGATCAGAAAAGGAAAAGATCTTTAATAACAAAGCACGACTTGATTCGGCTAATGCACAGAAAGGAACCAGCTTGAAACAAAAATTTTACCTTTATAGAAGTTAGACTTGCTCATACATTTCTCATATGTTGACATTCTTAAATCTCTTTAGGTTCCAGACCCAGGTTATACTTTGAACGATGTAAGCAGAGACAGGAGACTCTGGCCACATAAGCAAGTTACACAAGAAAAATTGACAAGATTATTTTTGACAAGATTATTTTTAAGTACACCAGTATACTGCTTCTGTTTCTGCTTCTCCTTCTCTGGCTTTTGCTTCTGCTTCTGTTGCTGCTTCTGCTTCTGTTGCTGCTTCTGCTTCTGCTTCTGCTGCTGCTTCTGCTTCTGCTTCTGCTTCTTTTGCTGCTTCTTCTTCTTCTTCTTCTTCTTCTTCTTCTTCTTCTTCTTCTTCTTCTTCTTCTTCTTCTTCTTCTTCTTCTCCTTCTCCACCTCCTCTTTCTTTTTTGAATTATTAGCTAAAGATCAATCTTTTTTTTCTATATATCTATGTCATGTAGGAAAATGTATACCACTTAAATCACTTTTGGTGACAAAATTCAATTATGACACTGGCAAAATCTACACAGATACAGTCTAAATATTCCATGCTTAAAACACATGTGTTTTCTTTTTTATTATTCTAATTTTTGTGAATGAGTGAATGCAGTTTATTTACCAATTATAAAGAAACACATTCCATTTTCCTATGTCTATAAAACTGATTGATAGTTCAACAATTAAAAATTTTGACCAAAAATGGATTTTTTCATACATCCTTACCATAGTCCACCCTCTCTCAACTCTTTCAAGATCCTCTCCACCTTCTCATCTAACAAAATAATCACATGAAACATTATAGATAGATGTAAAAACACACACATTAGACCAACAGAAATCTCTAAAAACATAAAATCACAAACCATAATATATAAGCAAAAGACCTGTCTGATAATACTGTTCTTTTGGCCTTAAAGATGGCTGTGAGCCTGTGTTGCCCCCTTGAACTGCCTATAGAGGTAGGTGCCATGATGTGGACATTGATCTAATGGACAATTCTAAGTCATGGTTGTCTCCTTATGTATTGTGAATGAAGCCTAACTTCAGAACAAACATTGACAGAAGTGGTTTTCTCAGAAACTCCAAACTTTAATTACTGTCAAATTTTTCTCTCTTACTATTGTTAACATGTCTGGTCATATTGAAGACAGTGATGAATCCTTCAGCTAAATTCTGCTTTGTGTAACTTAATACTTCCTAAGCATGTATGTTAGAACATCCTATGAAGTGTCAGTTTTGACTCAAGCTTCTCCTGTGTCAGTATTCCCTTTAGTGATGCAAAGGCCCTCCAAAAGTCTACTCTCTTCTTCTTACTGCTGCATTAAAAATAAAATTTCAATATGAGTTTTGAAGAAGAAACACATAAAATCATAGCATCACATGTCTGCCCTGCCCTGCCCTGCCCTCTCCTGCCCATGGTTTTTCCCATAATGCAAGACACTGCAATTTTACCTCAGTAGATGAAAGTAGTCTTTTTTCCCAATATTAACTCGAATTTCTAAAGTCTGAAATTATATCTGTGAAACCAAGTAAGTTGTCCACTTCTGCTATGCAGTGGTGACAAGGAGTCAGTTTCGATGTTCCTATTGCAAAAAGAGAAATGGATCAAAAGAGAGTGTGTGCCATTGCCAGACAAGGATCCCCAGTGTGTCTGGTATTATCATCCCTATGGTTTTGTTGAATCCATTTTCTTGGGTGCAGTTAAAAACTGGTATCAGTAGTTTTTCCAGGTAGGCAGTCCAGGCTACCAGTGACTCAGCTTTGCTACGTCCCTGAATGCAGCTTTGTTCACATGGTTCATGACAGAAATGTAAATATTAAATGTTACTCTATAATCAGACCTCTGATGAAGGATTTGAATTTTAATGAGAGGAAAAGCATTCCCTAACTGCTCTAGAATTTTGCACACTTGAGAATTATAACTGTGTGGTGCTCATAACTGATCCACACCTGAGACATCTTGAATCATAGGACCTCACAGTTAAGAGATGTTAAACTTCTAATGTGTTGGAATTGTTAAAGACTACGGGAACTTTGAAGCTAGGCAGAGTACATTTTATGTTATAATATAGCCATGAAACTACATAGACAATGAGTGGAAAATTGTGGCTTAAAGTGTTTGGGTCTCAAAGTGCAAAAGGGTGGAGTTGTGATGGTGAGTGTTAATTCTTAACTTTACAGAATCTAGAATAACATGAAAGACCAGCCTTTGGACATGCTTCTTATTTTAATGGCATTAATTGAAATTGCATGACCTATCCACTGTGGGTGGCACCATTTGCTGACTGGAATCCTGGACTGTATATGTGGACAAAGGGAATGGATTGGCAATATGCACTCATTGATGTCTGATTCCTAACAGTGGGTACAGTGTGACCAGTTACTTCCAGCTCCTGCTGTCTTGTGTTTTCTCTGAACTGCAAGCTACAATAAGCTCTTACCCCCTTAACTTTCTTTTGTCAGGTTATTTCAGATATATATATATATATATATATATATATATATATATATATATATATGTGTGTGTGTGTGTGTGTGTGTGTGTGTACACACATATATATGTGTATATATATTTACATATGCATGTATATATATTTATATTTATATTAGTAACAATTAAAGGTCATGAATTGGGAAAGAGTTGAGGAGGAGGGGGAAGAGGGAATAGAGAGAATGCAAAATTCTCAAAAAAAAAATTAAAGTAAATGTTAAAAATTAAGAAAAAAATCTACCAGAACCCTGATACTAAAACTAGGTACCGACACAACAAAAAATAAAGTATACAACAAGTTTTCTAATAAACATAGTTGAAAAATCTCAACAATTTTTTGGAACCTGAATTCAATGATAACATTTTTAGGGAGGGAGGGAGAGAGAGGCAGAGACAGAGACACACAGAGACTCAGAGACACAGAGAGTTAGACAGCATAGAAGAAATATACTCAGCATAATAAAGGCCTATAGCCAACATTATACTAGATGGTGAAATCTGAAAGTATTTCATGTAAAGTTAGGAGAAAAGATTGTCCTTCAACATGGAGCTTGGAGCCTTAGTCAGGGAGAGAAAATGAATACATAGTTCTTTAAATTGTCTTTCTTTTTTAAAGGTTATGCACAGTTTTACTTCTTCTGAAATATGTCACATATATTCAACAACTCGGCTCTGATTTTCCCCGTCGTTTGAATATATTTCATTTCGCAAAGATACACTCAAGTATCTGTGCTGTTTCTTGCTTTTCATCAATTCAAACACAGTTCTGGAAAGGCTGAGAATTTTCACTTAGCCATAACTACACATCTGTTAGTTTCATTTCTGAGCAAGTGTCCAGTGACTACCTTTGATAACAACCAGTTTTAGATTCACAGTTTGAGGTAAGCATCCTGCCTGCCTCTATCTTTCTCACCTCAAAGGGCACATTAGCTTCAGTGGTGTGTACAGGAAGAACTGGTGTGCCAGGAGGTTGGTGGAAAAAAAAAAAAAAAAAAAAAAAAAAAAAAAAAAAAAAAAAAAAAAAAAAAAAAAAAAAAAAAAACACATTAATTACATCTTGGTAGTTAATCTCAACTAATGGGAAAGATTTGTAATCTCAACTAATGGGAGAGATTTGTAGTCTTTTGTGTTGATGGTATTTCTCAAGTGACTTGATCCCAGGTACTTCACTTCACAAAGCATAGCACCTTGTCCTTACAATACCCATACATGAACTTAGACAGTCAAGAATCCACGAATTCCTTTATGGTTTATTCAACTCATACAAAAGGATGTCTTCTGATGGCTATACTGCATCCTTTAGCAATTCCACAAACCAAGAATAATGGTGCCCAAATGTTCTGTGATGGCTCCCACATTATGGTTGGAGAGTGACCTGTGCTCAGTCCTGAAAAATGGTGGAATTTTCTTAAACATGGTGTTTCTTTATTTAACTAATATTTTAACCCATGGCACGGGACTCATCTTCTTGTTCTCCTCTTTAAGATTCCTTGCCAGGGCTGAAGAGATGGCTCAATAGGTAGAGTGCTTGCTGTATAATCAGAGGATTGGAGCTCACATCCAGCATCTACATGTGCGAGTTGAGTGTCCTGGCAAAGGCACCCTAACTCTAAGGGATTCAATGCCCTCTTTTGCCCTCTACACATACTCACAAACACATGTGCATATTCATACTGAGACATGTAAATAAAATCTATTTAAAAAAATATTTAAAAAATTACTTTCCACATTTTCTTGTTTGGGGGTGCTTATAATACAGCACCATAGGCTAAGTGTTCATCTTGTCCTAAGCTTCACCAAGGTGTTTATTGTGAAACTTTTCTCTTTATCAGTGTATTTAACTGACTGGCTCAGGCAACACATTACTGTTTGAAGTAAAGTCATGGCTTTAAGAAAGGTGTGCTATGGAACTGCCCTCAGGCATGCAGATAAAAGCCAGCTGTGTCACTCCTTACAGTCAAACTCTGGGCTACTTGGAGCCACTATAATAACAAAAGCACCCTGGCCATCAACATCACTGGAGCAAGGCATGGGGCATCTACTTTGACCTAAGCATAGACACACTATAATACTTCAGTAAGGAGCATCAACTGATGTGTGGCCTAATGAATACTTGCATCCAGATTTGACTGTGCCACATGGAGTGTGTTCTGCTGAACAACATGCTTGATGAAGCAATAAGGTTCAGAGCTGCCACTGGTCTATATGGAACCCCAATATGTGGCCCTGGAGTAGGAGCCCTTACACGACATTTCTTATCTATTCAAACTCATAAAACTCAGGCCATTACTGTCCACAGCTCAGGAACAATCCCTGATAAAGACAAACTCTGATCTTGTCTGAAGTCCTGGGGAAACACAAGGTTAGTATGACCTACAGATAGTCTGAAGGAACAAAATTCTTAATGAAAGGTATGTTAAATTGGTGGACATGGCTTGAAGTTCTGCCTCCTGTGGGGGTTTCTGCCAGCTTCATGCACTGAGGCTGAGGGCTTAGCATCCAATAATGCTGAGCTTCAGACTCATAATTGTGGATGTGATCCAACTCCCTTGCTGGAGCCACTTCCTCATATTTTTCACATTGTGTGCAAAATGACCTCCTATTTTTCATCTGTTCATATAACTGCCCCTTGTCTGTATGTTTCCGCTTTTTAACTTGTCCATCTCTGCTCTGTTTCTCTTAGTTAAAATAGCTTTACTGTTAGAAAGAAAAGGTTCGTTTATGAGATGTGCGACCTCCACTTACCTGTGGGTGTAAGAATGCATATTTAGGATGAAGTTAGGAATTGAGCTGGTATAGACAGCGATGATACCATGGACTCCTCTAAGAACCATGAACTCACTAGCCTTGGAAAACCAGCTGGCTACTGTTCCAGTACTAGGCCTGACTTCCATCCTCTTGAGAAGGCCTTACATCTAATTATACAGCTGTTAGTTACTGTCAAAATAAGAATGTCACTGTTGCACCCTTAGGGATATCATGCCATCCTGATCGTTGTTGTGATTCATATTTCAGGGAACACTGAGGAAGACAGGTCAGGAAGACTGGAGAGCCAGAGGACTCTCAGAGCTGCTGTGAGATTATAGAAGTGACAGAAAGCTTCAGTCATGATAGCTCACAAATATGGCTGACAACACAGGATATGTACAAGTATAACATCCATAGACATTGCTGACATGGAAGAGGGAAATCTCATGGTACTCCACCATAGACAAAGAACTACAGAAAACTAAGAAGTGCTGAGATTTGAGGGAAAGAATCTTCTTTGGAACGAGCCACCTAATTCATTATCAAATACCAAGTGGTTGGTCCTGAAATCAAATAATCAGATACATACATGGAGCATTAAAGACACTAATCAAGTTGTACTTATACATTCATATATGTGTGTGTGTGTGTGTGTGTGTGTGTGTGTGTGTGTGTGTGTGTTAAATAGATAGATGCATAGATAAATATATAAATAGATAACATTTAAAGAATAACAATCAAGGATGCACTTGATTAAAAAAAACTTAAATTTGAGAGGGAATAAAGGAGTATCTGAGGGTCTTGGGAGAGGTTGAAGTAAAGAATGGGGAAGAGGAAATGATGTAATTATATTTTAACTTAAATCTAAAAATAAAATGGCTTTTAAAAATCAGGTTTTGAAATTCTATATATATGAGTACTTTGCCTGCAACTATGTGTGTATGTGCCCCATGTAGGTACCTCATATGTGAGGAGGCCAGAACAGGGTGACAGCCCCCCTCCCCCCAGTGAACTGCAATTATGTGTTCCACCATGTGAGTGCTTGGAATTAAGCCAAAGTCCTCTGCAGGAGCTGTAAGTGCTCTCAATTGCTGAGCCAGCTCTCCAGCATAACAAAATAGAAAATAATAAAAATGGTGTCATCAACTTTTGTTTCTTCAATTGTGGCTTCTTGGATCTTGGCTGTGTACTTAATACATATTTACAATTCTTCTACAACAAAATCTGGAGTATTTATTAAAATTGAACCAAAAATCCAAAGCACGCTAGGAATACTTGACAGCTTTATAAATATTCAGAAGCTTTGTATTTCCTCACAAATGTTTCACAATGTTTCCATTATTATCTTAACTATACATTTAACAGGATAGTTGTTGCTGTTAATCTTTCATCTTTAACAATATAATAACACTTGCAACGTAATGTTACACTATTATGCTAGCACTACTCCTATTAAATGACTATTAAATTATTTTTATTTTCTATGCATGTAAACATATCATCAACCCCTATAGGATTATTACTATGCATTTTTATTTCCATATGTACACATATAGCATATATGTGTGTAAGTTTCTGTGTCTGTCAAAAAAAATAATTCCCATGGTTCCCACTTACATATTGCAGCAGATTTGATTCCAATAAAATGAGCCAAAGCTTCTGCATAGGGTGAATAAAACATTTAATTTTTTTCTTCTATTCAATTTCAGAGATTGAAAACCATATTTTATATTTTTTCTCTTTTGATGCCCTAAAAGGCTCTTAGGACTTGACACTTTTTCACGAACTGTGATCAAACCTCATTCACCAAATAAACCAGATTGTGTGTGACAGGAAATATAGCAATGTTGTAACTGTGTGGTGTTTCTTCACAAGAAGGTGAAACTAACTCTATCACATTAGTCTCTGAGACGAAATTACTCAGACATCTCTACTTTCAGTTCCAATTCTTTTCTGGGGACAAGTCCACATTTTCTAGTTGAGTAGAAGGCTTTGATTCACAAGAAACAGGACCTTTCTTCTCTGCTCAGGTCTGTGAGTGTACATGCTTATACATATATTTCTAAAAACTATTTTTTCAGAATATAGCAGTGATGTGTCAAGTTAGGAAAGTTCTATTTACATGTAAGGTAATTCTTGCTTACATGTTTGAGTAGAAATACTGAAAATAAATAGTGCTTTGCTTGTCTGAGGTTTTAATATACTCTGTATCACTATATCTGGTGTCCAGAATCAGGGCAGTCCTACTGAAAAGTAAGAAATTGTGTTGCTGGGATAAATAAGCCGTACCTCTTAAGACTTATATATATAACACAAGACTTATGTTGGGGATTACAAGGCTGAAGTTTGCATAAGAAATAATTTTATGGAAGGTCGATTTGCTTCAGAGATAACACAACTTCACATTCATGAAGAGTCAAGCTGTATGCATTTCATTCAACTATCAAATCACATATGAATAGTGCCCATTTAAAAGACCTGAGCACTATACATTAAACAGCTATTCTATGGGAACACTGCTAGACAATGGAAATTTTACAATATCTACATCTATAAAATTATATGAATGCTGATGTTACATCATTCAATGTAGCAATGAAACATGATGAAAATGGTAACATTTTATTGATGGTGATGGACAGAAGTTTTACTAAAAGATGATGAGAAAATACACAATAGAAACTTACGTGCCTGGCATGAAATTTTATGTGCTAAATTTCAATGTCAGAAAGCCAAAATTTTTTATTAACTATCTCAATGTAAATAAATTATAAATACTTAATTGATTTTTCTGGTATTTTGAAACAGTGGGTCTTTATTTTACAATAAAAATGTTAATTAATTTTCCTTTGTCTTTGATGAGCGGTTATTTTCATTATTTTCTGTTTAAGGAAAGTTTTTCTATATTATACTTGTCTAATCAAATGTTTCATCTTACCACAGAAATAGCAGAAAAAAATTCCGTTAGAATTTACCCTGTCTATTTTAAGAGTCCTTTTGCACTACAGAAATTAGACCAGCACCAGAAGTGGTGCAGCATATCTTTAATCTCAGCACTCAGGAAGCAGAGGCAGGCTATCTCTGTAAATCTGAGGACAGTCTGGTCTATACAGTAAGTTCTAAGATAGCCAGGGCTGCAGAGAGACACACTGTCTTTAAAAAAAAAAAGTTAATTAATAAATAACAAAAACTAGAACCTGGATCAGTCTCTGAAGTAAATCTCTCATAATTATGACATGATGGCATTGATTCGTGATCGAAAGTCTCATCGCCCAGGTATGTTGTATCCATGTGATTGTACATGTGTGCTGTTCTGTAATGTTAACATACCCAGAATCTATAAAAGGCAATGTAAGGCATGGAAAACCACTTACTGTTATTCTCATTATGTTCATTTCCTGCTATATTGCATTTTAAAATTTAGTTTTTGAGATTGTGGAAAGATTGTTTTTCTTTCCTTCATCATCTGCCTACTCCACTGTGAAATCATTTATAACATAGGATAGATTGAAATGATAAAAGGGCATGAGGATTTGGAATTAGAAGAGTTGGGTTTTAATCAAACTTTCCCAGATTTTCATCTTTAAATTCATTTAAATTCTTTAAATTTCATCTCTGTGCATTTTCATGTTTTTACACTAACAGAAAAATAAATCAGGATGGATTTGCCTTAGTAGAATTCTACACTATGAAACTCATGGAATATAAAATTTAAAAGTGCTTCTTATTCTAAAAGTGTTATGAATTACTCATAGATATTATGCTAAATGTCTCTGGTATTCAAAATTTTCACTAAACATAATAACCTGTACTCTTCAGGTTTTATAATTAAATTATATGAAAACAATGTTTAAGGCTAATATTTAAACCTAAAAGAAAATTGATAATATCTTTTCATTTACACAATGATCAAATTGATGATGGAAATTTTAAGAAAAGAACAAAATGGTTTTTTCCAACTTGCTTTGTTCAAAAACAAGACTGTCATATTTATTCTGAGACTTAGGAATCTATTATTCAGGTCTTTATATGCCCCTGACTCTCAAGGAATTTGGTACACTAGTGTTTACTGATTGTATGCAGTTGACATTATTCATAACAACGTCATCACACTTCATTTCATTGTTTTCATGTCCATAGGATATTGTGTTGATGCCTTTTCTCTTCTATACTGTAGAGATCTGAATACAGATTTTAAGTTACTCCTGCTTATCAATATTACATCTGGGTGTATGGTGTAATTATATGCCCATCTTCCTCTATTTCCTTCCATTATATAAAGCTTGCTTTGATGCTAGACTTTATTTTACACTATAAGCTGGTTTATTTCAAAAGTCCATACTATTTTGTTAACTCTAATTCTCCAAGGACTAAGCATTGTTATGTCTACTAGGAAGTGTAAGCATCTTAGTAAGGTAACAAAAAACAAAGGAAATATGTGCTGCCTTTTCAAAGAATGCTCATGGGAAGTACATCCATAGAAAGACAAGGTCAAAGTCAGAGACTTATTCTTCAAATGGCAGAAAGTCCATGAACCTGAATCAGCTTGAATCGTTTTCTCCAGAGATGAGCAAATGCCATAATTATGACCTCAATCCAGCAAGGTGGGATACTTCTCAAGGGCGACAGAAACAAATATCAACACCAACTGCCAGCCAACCTAGAGAAAATGGTACGTCTTGGTTTACATTTGTCTCCTCAAGATGAACTGAGGTGAATGTAGAAACATTGTTATTGTTATTCACAACCATGCCTCTTTTTACCTCCCCAGGGAGGTAAGCCATATTTGCTCTAAATAATATTAGAACAAATAATCAAGTCACAGGTTATGAGACAATTTTCCATAAGGACAACTGAACCAAGAATTTTGGGGATCTGCCTTTAAGAAAGAATATTTGGTAGACTATAGAAAATAAATTTTAAAAATCATCTAACTATCTTCTTAAGCATAATAGACTCAATAAATTGAGAGAATATTTAAGGACATTTATGAATATAGTGGAGACAATCTGTACTCAAACCATTTCAAGCCAGAGTATTATCAATATTAAAATTTTCAACAATTAATACATAGGAGGAAACCTGAGCCTGGTGTGTTCTCACATGTCTGCCATCCCAGTACTTGGTAAGTGGAGGCAAGAGAATTTAGGTATGAAGGTTAAACTCAGCAGTAAACAGTTTAAGGTCAACTTGGTTACATGAAACACTATCTCAAGAAATAAAATAGAATTATTAACTTTAAAAGAAAGCCAACAAAATCATCCGTAAATTTGGATTACCTCAAAAGACTTAAGATCCTGGGGAGTGAGGAGGTCTGGTGGGATTGGAGTGGAGGTGTTGGGGACATCCTCTTGGAGATGGGGAAGAAGGAATGGGATGGGGAATGGTCAGAGGGCAGACCAGGAGGGAGATGACAACTAAACTGTAAATAAATAAATAAATAAATAAATAAATAAATAAATGTAAATGCAAATAAATAAAATAAAAACTAAGAAATAAATTAGAAAGTTACATTAAAAAGCTAATTTTACACGGCCATAAAAAAGCTAATTTTAGGAATTCAGTCATGTGATATATAATAGCCAAAGGCAAATAAATGCTTATGTAATTGTGTACATGATATTGAAAAGGCATTAAATAAAATTCAATACAAATGTTTATTTTGTGAAACTTTGATTTTCAAATTTTTATAAGCATAAATGCTGCCTTTAGTATATGTGTGAATGTATAGACACATAGAACATGTACAAATTTCTAACTATATTATTAAATGTCAGGAGGATTTTTTTTTTTTTTTTTGTTTTTTTTTTTTGTTTTGTTTTTTTGGGGATTTTTTTTGTTTTGTTTTGTTTTCTTAGTATTTTTTTTTATTGTTTTTTGTTTGTTTTAGTCTTTATTGAATATTTTCTACTACCAGGAGGATTTTTCAATGTAATTATTAAAATGCAATAATATTATTCCCACTGTTAAACACTTTTTTGATGTCGCTAAGTGATTACCCAAGTAAAGGTAAAAAATGTGATGTCTATCACATTGGAGTTTAAAAGCAAAAAGATATAAATCAAAATATTTGAAAATTTGCAAGTAAATACTTAATAAATGTTAAAATTAGTAATATAATCTGAATGTAGACTTGATTCAAAATCAACACATAAATAAAAATAAATTTATTTCATAACTAAAACTATCAACAAACTATAATAGAAGAAAATTTTAGGACCAAAAACTTTAAAAAGGTAAAATAAGCATTTATATTAAAAGTAATGTAGAAATTTCTTAATTACTTACTTTGAACCGCTAATGAACAAAGAATAAAGCATACATAACAGAAATAGAAACTAATCCAAGGATAAATGCAATACTTTACAGATAAAATATTTGCGTGTGTGCACCGTTAATGCGATCCTATCAGGATGTCAATACACCATAGTTTAGAATGTCATATTCTTGAAGAGCTCATTTTAAAGATTTGTTAAAAATAATTATTTTTATTTCATTCTCTATCTCTGCCTGTGTGTGTGTGTGTGTGTGTGTGTGTGTGTGTGTGTGCGCGCGCGCGTATAAGTGCAGGTGCTCATGTGGGCCAGAAGAGAGGGCCAAATCCCAAGTAGCAGGAATCTAAGGTTTCGTGAGCTGGAAATAAAACTCAGGTCCTCTCTGAAAGAGTCATACTCACTCCTAACTGATGAGGCAACTTTCAGGAGCCTTGTTTTAAAGTCTTAAGGAAGAAATAAACTGCTGTAGTACCCATTCTACTCTGAAAGGGAAATATGTGGTAATATTGTAGGTGCCATTGAATATTCAAACATTTTATGAATGTAGGAAAGTTATACCTGTAGGAAATGGGCAGGCTGATTAGCATATGTATGAAAATGTTAGTGCATATGGAGTGAAGCCATAATTTGCTAATGAAAGCACTTCATGTCAGTGACAGGACACAGGATTATTTTATAAGTCATAATATAAAAACTAAGTGTGCATTCAACAAAAGAATATCGTCTGTAAATTTCACTCCTTCCAAATATCACAAACACAAAATTAAATGGACCAATAAAATAAATATAGTGTTATTATAAATTCATTTTATTCATATCTAAAATATGAGCCAAGAAGGGAAGCTTGACAAAATCAACCTGGAAAAAAATAAGCCATCTCATCCCTCTGAAAGTACCGTGAATAAAACAGAAAAAATATGTAGAACATGTGTATGCAAAATATCTGACAAGGTATGGTGTCATAGTCACCAACTGAGAAGTATAGAACAAGCCAGTAACTTAATAAAAACAAAAAAACTCTCATTGAAATAAAAAATATATATTATTTAAAAGTAAATAAAAATGCCTAACTTTATTATGAAAGGAAATAAAATTACTAAAACAAAAATATTGCATACTGAATTTATAGATAAAAACATGTAAATAATATTCAATGTTGAGGAAGATACAATGAACCAGGAGATTTAATTTACTTGTGCTACTATAAAATTAGTGTAACATTTTTGTACTAAAAGTTTCAGTCACTGGAATGCATGACACCTGTGCTCTTTATACACTAGGTATCATAAGAGGAAGGTCCCCTATAGAAGAACTCAAAGGTGAGTATGAAAATTATTACTATTTCCAATGCCAAAACCTAGCGTGTTATTGAAATGTCTACTGGGAAAGTTAAAAATCTGTTAATAGAGTTGGTGCAGCTATCAGTGAAAGTGGATACAAATATTTATGCAATTTAACTTCACTATATGTCAAAATATGGCATAATCCTAAAATGTTGTCCTAACAAAATGATACAGAATATTTTACTAATATCTAAAATGCATGTTCTTAAAACATTTATTATAAAAGTACTCGTACATAATAGCTCTTGATTCTACATAGAAAATAAAATTGAGTAGTGTGATTCATTCAGGGAGCAGAAAATAATGGCATAATCTGTAATCTCACAACTCAAGATCTGAGGCTGGAGGACTGCAAATTTGTGTACAGCCTGTTGCTACAGAGTGAAACTTTGCCTAACAAGGGGGGCGGAGTTTAGAAAATTTGCAAAGGATCATGGATTGGAATGGATACCACACTTTGTACTCTTATACTGAGTCACTTGAGTGCTTATGCTGCTTGGTCTAAGGAAACGCATTTCCTCTACCTTCTCATAAAGATGCCCATTTATGCTAAACAGAAAGCCACCTTAGTTCTTTCTTTTGCTCTGACCTCTCCTGTTTTTCATTGACAGTATCTCCGTTGTTTGTTGTTCGAGTCCTTGCTGTAGCCATGGCAATTCGCTTCACTGTTATCACATTGATGTGGCTTACCGCTTTCTTAACTTGTAAGTGATAAGACAGTTGATCAATCAGGTATAATGTGTTACCTTAATTAGACTTTAGACACACAAAATCAGATTGCTCAGCCAAGTACAGATACTTGCTCCATAAGCCTATAACCTGAATTCCTTCCCCAGAAACCACAGGAAAGTGGAAGGAAGAACAGACTCCACAAAATTGACTCCTGGCTTCCATATTCATTCTCTGGCACATGGGTACCCTCATGTGCATGCCTGCTTGCACATACATGTGGGTACACACACACCCCACACACACATACACACACATCACACACCACATGCACCGCACACCAGAAAGAGAGTTTAAAAAGTGAAAGAAAATACAGAAGCACAGAAACATACAGTAGTAAAAGCAAAAGTGATTTAAATCATAGCTTTGCTGTTCTACAAACATACAAGTCACAATTTTTATAGTAGAAGTTACTAACTTTTAACAATTATAATTATTTTGATAGTCTTATGCAACAAGGAAGTTCCAGTTTCCTCAGTAGGTAAGTGAATCTTTTTAATATTAAACACAAATTGCAAACAGCTGTGTGTATCAGGATTTAATGCATATTCAAAGACATTCAAAAGAGAGGCATGACATAGTTGAATTTTGTGCATAGTTGAATGTAAACTTTATTGTTTTTAAATGTGATATTGGTGGAAGAGGGCCAGTCATGATATTGTGTTCCTTTAATTCCAGCACTTAATATATTAAGGTAGGAGGACAAACTGGCTGTG
Organism: Arvicanthis niloticus; assembly: GCF_011762505.2. NCBI lineage: Eukaryota > Metazoa > Chordata > Mammalia > Rodentia > Muridae > Arvicanthis > Arvicanthis niloticus. The sequence continues at coordinate 67,941,499 of NC_047666.1, read as the reverse complement.
GAGAGAATTCGAAGCCAGAACGGGTTACATGAGCACCTGTCTGGAAGAGTAAACAAATAAAGAATAGTTTTTGCTTCATCTTATTATATTTTATTTTGTTATATTTAGTTGATATTTCTTAGAAGCCTGTTATTATGTAATGAAAAACAGAAAGGAAGTGAGTCTGAAGGGAAGGGAAGGTGGGGAGAAACTAGGAGGAGTAAGAGGAAGGGAAACTATTAATCAGGATATATTGCATGGGAAAATAATCCATTTTCAATAAAATAATAGAAAGAAAGAAGGAAAAAAAGGAAGGAAAGAAAGAAAGGAAGGGAGGGAGGGAGGGAGGGAGGGAGGAAGGGAGGGAGGGAGGGGAGAAGGAAGGAAGGAAGGAAAAGAAATTTCTAGTTTTGGGACCTTTCTCCCTTAATATATGATGATTCAATTATTCATAATTTTAGAGTTGGAACAGGAAAGGTATTTAACCTGCCTAGATGAGATCTGCTTCCATAGTTAAGTATGCACAGGGTTAATCTAATCTCTTTCTAGAGGGTTACTGTGGCCCATGCCCGAACAACTGGATATGTCACAGAAACAACTGCTACCAATTTTTTGATGAGAACAAAACCTGGAACCAGAGCCAAGCTTCCTGTTTGTCTCAAAACTCCAGCCTTCTGAAGATATACAGTAAAGAAGAGCAGGTTGAGTATTTAATTCCATTTAATTCTAATACTTGAGGAAAGTCACTGGAGTGCAAACCCAGAACACACAACAGGCACCAAGGTGTTCTAATCCTCATTCCAGACAATAGTGATAAAAAAATAAGAGTATAACCTGGGGAGACGGCTCAGTGAGTTAAACTTAAGGACCTGAACATGAACTCCTCAGCTCCCATTAGGCATTGCTACACACACTTGTATCCCCAGCTCTAGGGTCAGAGGCAGGTAGAGCCCAAAAGCTACTTACCAGACAGCTTAGCTGAAAAGGTGAGTTTTTGCTTCAGCAAGGGACCATGTTTCAAGACGAGACATTGAGCAGTGGAGAGAGATATATTATGTCTTGCCCTAGCTTCTGTGTACAGGATGAGCAACTGCACACTCATATGCATATATACCACACAACTGCTGACCACCTCCAGAGAAAAGAAAAATTAAGAGTGCAAAGATATTCAAGTGCCTATGGTTAAATGAGAATTACAGAGGCCCTGCGATAATGTCTCCTTGCTCAGTGGGAAGTTGGTGATGAGTTTCCAATGTTCTAGGCATGGGTTTTATCTGTCTTTCTCTTCTGGTTTCTCACAGGATTTCTTAAAGCTGGTTAAGTCTTATCACTGGATGGGACTAGTCCAGATCCCAGCAAATGGCTCCTGGCAGTGGGAAGATGGCTCCTCTCTCTCACCCAACCTGTGAGTCTCAGCCCAGCAGGTCTCAAGGGAGTTGTTCAGCTGTCCCTATGAGCATTCTCTTGTCAGTTTTTTTTTTTTCAGTCTGACACATCATCATATTCTAATAGGAGTTTTAAAAATCCTTAGATTCTAAATCTAAAGGACAGGGAGAGTAGTGGAGTAGCCAATATGAATATTAACAAGTGACCTAAATTAATTACTACCTGTTAAAATCAAGAAAAAACAATCAAATATTATATCAATTTTATAGATAGGAGGCTGAAGCACCACATATTTTCTTTTGTATATTTGTGACTTGAATGATGGAGATAAAACTGATACGCAATAAGCTGTAGCCTTCCATCCCTAGTAGCCTCTTGTCTGTTTTTATGTTCCAGGTACTTTCAAATATGAAGTAGCATATGGCTAGCTGTGGTCATTCTATTTTACAGTGACACAATAGAAATAAAAAATGCATGAGGACACAGAGAAGTTCAATATTTTTATTTCATCAATACACAGCATTTACATGTATCACATCATAAGGTTGTACCCCCCCAAATATGTACAATTATAGTTTCAATTTAAAAATTAAAAATGATGCTCTAGTGTATTTGGATTGAAACCCACAAAGAGCACTTCCTAGTAGAATTTCCCTGTGGGTACCAGCTGTTTGCTTCTATACCAATAGTACAGAAGTACCTTGTCCTTTTAAACAAAGATAACACCGGACCCTTCTCTTTTTAGGTTTTAAATTTTACACTGAAGTGACATTATCATTTCCTTGTGCCTTCTATTTCTGACTTTTTTCTTAGAAGAAGAAATGTTATTTATTAATCATGGAATTCCAAACATTAAGACAAAAGAAAAAAAACATACTCGCATCCATACACATGTGTGCACACATACACCATACCACACCAATGTGCACATACACACATCACATACACCACACATATATGGATATATATATATATATATATATATATATATATATATATAACATATACATGCATATGCATACACAGTTATTCATGCATATACATGTGCATGTATGTTGAGAATTTTACAGTTACTTTTCTTTCTTTACCATGTAAAACTGTGTACGCAGTCACCCATGGGAGGCTGGCTTCAAACCTTACTCTCTCCATAGATGCTGAATTCCGTGAATAATTATCATTTTATACAAAATGGTATAGAACCTGCTTGTAAACAGACAATTCTGTATAATTTAAGTCATTTTTATATTGAGTATGCCAAGTAGAATCTAAATATTGTATAAACAATTCTCATACTGCATTATTTAGGGAATCAGGACAAGATAAAGTATATGTCTGGTATGGATGTGGTCTTTGTTTTGGTTGTTATTCATAGTCAGTTGTATCTGACAATGGTAACCTATTTACCTGTGGAAGATTGCTCATTTTTACACAAAACATTACAGCAATTGAATTTGAAATTTAATTCTCCGCCCATTTCTAATGTAAATACTTAATGTTAAATAAACATTTTGAGGCTTTTTTTACTCAGGTACACATGTAGAGGTTTTAGAATTCTGAGGTGATTAATTTCTGATATAAGCACATTCAGAATGTTATTTTAACTTTTATCATCTGGATTGGCACTATTTTGCATATGTGTTAGGAGGAATAAACATGGTGCTAAAATTACTTGCAATATGTTTGAAATTTCCACATTCAAATCCTATAAATAAGATTCTATGTTTATAGCTTTCATTAACCAAGTCTGATTCACATGCCTTTCTCTCTGCTCCAGGTTAACACTGGTGGAAATACCAAACGGATCCTGTGCTGTCTATGGCTCAAGCTTTAAGGCCTACACAGAAGATTGTTCAAATCCAAACACGTACATCTGCATGAAAAGGGCTGGGTGAAAATTTCATTGACCATCTCAGCAACAGCCAGGACAAGAGAACTAGTTCATAAGAAACTGGGACTAATAAGAGACTGAACATAGGACGAACATAAAACAGCGGGTCTGTGCACTCCACAGAGTGATTAGTTGGCCATGTTGTGTCCCATAAAACAATGGAAGCCTGTGGGGCCAGGGATCCATGAGACAGGGGGTAGAGGGAGCAGGAGGACCAAGAGTATGTTTGAGACCTATCCAAACCCTAGAAACCTTGTCCTGCCCTACTGGAGGAGGTCATGTTGCCAAGTAGCCTCTCCCCTTATAAGGTCAAGTCCATCAGCACCTGGAATTCCCCCTAGATATCCGCTACTCAATTCCCAAAGGTTTAAATAGCCCTTTCCCTCAATTAAATGAGCTATCTCATTCAAGATGCCTCCAGAAAGTCTAGAGTCTATCCTCATAGTGTGCACCACCGCCTGAGGTCTTTTCACTCCTGGTCATGCTTGCCTCAGTTCCCATCTCGGGATCTGCTGTTCTGATCACTGGCTGTTCAGACCACTCCTAGGATATGAAGAAAAGGGCAAGGAGGAGCCTCGATTTCAAGATGGAACCAACACCTAGAGGAGCTGTGAGAAGACAGTCCTATAGCACACTGGGAGTTTAAACTCCAGCGCTATGGAAAACTGCTGGCTGCGTAGGGCCACAGCAGGAACCACAAGTAGTCAGCCCAGTGCTGGCAGTGTTGTCATCTCAGTGATTCAAGAAAGCGGCCTGCTTGTCTGGGAAGGACAGACAGGACAGACGGGACTGTCTGAGAAAGGTCAAGCAGGACTGCTTTTAGAACTTGACGGTCTTATGGAACTTACTTTGTTAATTTTTGTGCTTTCTTGGGACTCTTCCACTCTTTCATGTTTTCCACTCGAGATGACAGTATCTTTTGAAGGCGAGTCACTGTATTTTGAAAGTATATAGCTTGTTTCACTTTACAAGTCAGAAAGGTGGTGCGTGAAGATGTTTCCAGCTCTCCCATTGTTAAGGTGGAATGGATACAGCTTTCAAATGAGAAGATGGATTCCTGGGGCCATGGGTATATGTTATACACTGAATGTAAAACATAAATTGCAGAATAGTGATAGTGAGAGAGGTAGTTAGTTAGCTAACAGTAGTGTTTCAGTATCCAGGGAACTAGGATGAAGGTTAGTACTCTGATTCGTTGAATAGCTAAAGAAAGTTAGCCCTACACTAAAATTATAGGGAATTTCTGTGTTCCAGACATGTACTCACTCTGAAAATGAAAAAAGAAATGGATAAAAATCTCACTTTCTTCCAAGAGCTCAATATAGACCTCAATAAAATAAAAAATCCACACTAGAATGCAAGGCAGGCTGATAAAACAGATCACAAGGGAGGAAATTCTTGTTGTGATAGCAGTGTAAGTAGCTTTACCAGAACCAAAGGTTTTGAAAAACATTTCAAATAAAGAAAACATGAGGAAAAAGTGTAACTAATTTAGATACATTTCATCGTGTGCTTAGGAAACCACTTGATATTTCTGTAATAACCATCTCCAGGTTAGTGCAGAGACTGTTATACTTGGTCAAGAAATGGAGTTAGTTTCGCAATGTGAACAGATTTCATTGTGCCTAGGGGAAATGCAACTTACCAGTTTGTGGTTATGTTTAAATATTTGAGAGTTCCAGGTAAGTGACTCACAGACAAGAAGGCAGCTGCCATTAGAATAGTTTAAAGCATTGCTCAATTTCCAACACTATGTAAAGAATCTGTTCTGAGATGTTAGGGCTTCTTACAGGCCCAGATCAAAAGAGCAAACACTCACTTGCGAATCATGTTCTCTTTAGTCCCCACCTGCTATTCCATGGGAAGATTGGAAAGGAGCAGTTGCCATTGGTCATAGCTACCCTTTATGTATCACAGACCACGTGCAGGGCCTGCAAAGATCTAGGGATGTAAGAGAACTCTAGAGAGGATTCTAAAGAAGGTAAAAGTCCTAGATCCAGGAGTCCTGCTGGACAGAGGTCAGTACTGATCCTAGAAAGTCACTCAGAGACCAGCAGAGTCAAAGGCAAACGGAAGCTTTACTGAAGTGTGATCAAACCAGCAAGAATAGAAGTCTCACAATTCAACATCTTTCTTCAAAGTGCTTATAGTAGTAGGAAGAATAAACAAGACAAGGGTTGGGGTGAGGGCGTTTTATGGTATCTGTCCTGGTCATCTTGGTCTGTCTGTCTGTATTGATATTACTTTGGACCTTTCTCAGAATCCTCCATGTGGTGCTACGGCCAAAGCAAAGATGTCTGTTGCTTAGCTTCCCTCCTGCCTTCATAAATGCTCACCAATCTTAAGATACAAAGTAATTGTAGGAAATAAAAGTCCAGGCTTGGCAGCATATGCCTTTAATTCCAGCAATCCAGACAAGAACAAGCAAGATTCTATGAGTTTGAGGACAGGCTTGTCGATTCAAAACCAGCCAAGGCTACATAGTCAAACTCTTTTTAAAAAAAAAAAAAAAAAAAAAGCCCAGGAAAGATCAAAACCAAGAAAGAGAAACAAAATGGCAGATGGCATCAGAAAGAAACTATATTTAGCTAGTTAGTGCTTGAGAATGAGAACTCCAGTGTCTTCTTCCCCTGATTTTTTTTCCTGAGTAGACAGTGATTTGTTTCTCTTTTAGAACAAACACAAAACAATGTAGTGACCTGATCTAGGACCAAGGTAAAGACAAGTGGCCAGTGCAAAGCATTCCAACATGATGATTGTTCAACACCACTTTGGGGCCTTGCACCCCAAGCTTCCCTATTTGTTTTAGCCAGGGGAAAAGAAACTCAGCTGCTCTTAGGAAAAAACACAGAATCCCAGGCTGTCCACACTCTGCTCTAATAGCAGTTAAAAATATCTGCTTCTAGAAGTGAAGCAGGAAGCTGCCTTGTGACTTGGACTCAGCTGTGGTACATAGTAAAAGACCACAACTGGCAAACAGGAAATTGATTCACACCCAAGATCTCACTGATACTAGGCAGCTCTCACAGAGATGGGGGAGAGAGCCCACCCACTTACAAGCTTCACCCACTTCACCCACAGACCCTAAAAGGAAATCCTTGAAAATCAGATGAAGATGGGCCAGATATATTTTAAACAGGGAACTGAAAAGCAAGGAATGACACTTTAAATGGCTGAAGCAGAAAGTGTGGCAATCAGCATGACTATAGAAGACATTACCATGGATATGTGGAATGTATAAGAAGCATGAAACAAATATACACAGAAAAGACAAGTCATTGGATGGATGTCTTGCTTCATGAACTCCCTCTTAAATCTCAATACTGCTGTCTTAAGACTAGCATTTAGCAGTTAAAAGTACTCTCTCCTCTTCTAGAGGATAAATGTTCAATTTCCAGTACCTACATGGCACCTCACAATTGTCTATAACTCCAGTTCTAGGCGATCTGACATCCTCACAGAGACATACATTCAGGCAAAACACCAATGCACATAAGTACTAAAACCTAGATGTTTAGAGCACTCCAGTATCAGCTAGTAACATCAAAATAGTAGTATACCAAGGTGAAGCAAGAACTCTGACAGAAATGGGAAGTTCCCAATATTATTAATATGTGAAATGCCAAGGTATCCTATAATTTGCTTATATGTTGAACAAAGCAAATTTGAGGCATTGCAACCTTTTAGATGATGAATAATACTTAAAAACTTACATAAAATCTAAATAGAAAGGCATCATCAATCTCTTCTATTTTATATTTATCTGTAGCTTTTTTCTAATTACATCAATAATTATGAGTATGTAAATTTTCTGTCTTTTTCTAGAATAATCCAGTATTACATATTGCTAGTCAACCGCCTTCTTCCTTTCAATCATTATAATTTACTTCCATGGTATAATACAACTTAATGATAATCTTGGCTTTCAACTCATGCCACAGAACCAATGTTTTGTTATCAAATGGTTAGCTTTATAATCCTACATTTTGTTCTTAGACAATGTCTTTGCAATTTATTTTAGTTTTGCGCAGAACCCAGCTTTTGTTATTAAACACATTTAATTTTTATTTGCAGATCCATAAACAAAGACATTTAAAAATTAAATTGCAGTAAGTTATTTAAAAAAAAAAAAAAACCACAAATACTCAGTGGTGAAACTGTAGAACTACAGGGAATTCTTAGTGTTGTGATGCTATAATAACTTAGTAAAAATCAAACTGAAGGCAAAAAAGAAATATAAATTTAAAAGAAACTGAGTAAGTTCAGACAGCTAATATCAGATAGTATCAGCAGACCTAAGATTAGTATCATTGTACTCTCAGAATGCAATGACACATGGCACTCTGAAATGTATCAGAGACATATCTGCCCAAACTAGAAAAAGGTATACCTGGTATAGAAAATAGGGATACCATCAGAGAAGAGGCAGCTGGAAAAAAAGTTCCTTTAGTCCTGTGTGTGGCCAGACAAAGGTCTTGGGTTTACCTACAAACTCCTAAACATGGAGCACATCCAACCAACCTCAGCAAAGACTCTGAGACATGAGCTAGGATAACACTAAAATTCACATGGTCAATCCACTTGTGTGCTTATCCCATAACCCTCTCTACCCTCAAATATATGAAAGGTTGAATCTGAACTTCCATGGGACAACTATCTACAGAGACTAAGAACATAGGAACAGTTGTAATCTGAATATGGTTATTACCTTATTGGTTTTAATGGCTATATGAATATGTAAAGAAATCAAATGTACCCTTTAAATGTATGCCTACTGGTACATGTAAATTATGCCTCATTAAGTTAAGAAAGAGCTGTTTCATAATTTTATGTTGGTGACTCTTTAGGAAATTAAAGTATTTGAAGTCTATTTCCCACTATTTCATAGTGTCTAACAAAATGTCTAATAAATGTCTAGTAAAAGTAAGTCTTTTCTGTCAAAACCAAAAAAGGTGTTCTATGAGAGATACAACATAAGTGAAAAGACTGAGAACCCTTGCTCGTGGATTGGAACAGCCATCACTGTTAAGGTTTCTTTATTTAACAATACACACTGCCTATGCAGATTTATTATATATGTATGAACTTGAGACTATCGGGGGTGCCTTTTTAGCCTCTTCCTTTGGTTTGTTTGTTTTAATATTTACAAATGTATCCTTGCATCTAATAGATGCTGCTTTGTGTCATGCTTGTACCCTCTCAGTTTGCTTAATCACTGAGGCTACATTTACATATTACCTCTGTCAAGTGGCTCAGCTCCACCAAATATATCACGAGGTTTCTAAAGGGAACAGTTTATTTAAAAAGAAAAAAGTTAATAAAAAATGTTCAAAAAATAAGTGTCTTTCTATTCTTATCTAATTTTTTATCTTTCAGTAGGTCCTTTACATATGTTTCTAATAACTTTTAAAGTTTTATTTCTAAATATTTTGTCTTATTCTTGCTATAAATGAAGATTTTTGTTTATTCAGTCTTCCCAACTGGTTACTATTTATGTAAGCCAATGCTGTTTGGTTTGGGCATATTAATTTCATTCAGGTAATCTACTAATTTACTGAAGTATCTTGTTTACATTAGGTTCATCACTGACTTAGTCTGATTGTTTAGCTGTAATCTCTGCTGTGCAAACACTTTCAGGTTTCTATTTTTTTAATTAATCATTTTATTCCTTTATATTTCAAATGATATCCCCTTTCCGGGTTACCCCTCCACAAACTCCCCATCCTATTCCCCCTCTCCCCATCCCCTTTGCTTCTATGAGGGTGTTCCTCCACCCACTCCCACCTTACTGCTCTAGCGTCCCCCTTTGCTGGGGCATCAAGCCTTCACAGGACCAAGGGCCTCCCTTCCCATTGATGCCAGATAAGGCCATCCTCTGCTACATATACATCTGGAGGCATGAATACCTCCATGTATACTCTATGGTTGGTGGTTTAGTCTCTGGGGGCTCAGGTGGTCCAGTTAGTTGATATTGTTCTTCCTATTAGGTTGCAATCCCCTTCAGTCCTTCCCCTAGCTCTTCCATTGGGGTCCTCAGGCTCAGTCTGATGGTTGTCTGTGAGTATTTGCATCTGTATTGGTCAGGTGCTGGTGGAACCTTTCAGGGAACAGACATACCAGGTCCCTGTCAACAAGCACTTCTTGGAAACAGCAACAGTGTCAGGGTTTGATGTCTGCAGACAGGATGAATACCTAGGTGGAGAGTTCTCTGGATGGCCTTTCCTTTAGCCTCTGTTCCAGTTTTTGTCTCTGTCTTTCCTTTGGAAAGGAACATTTCTGGGTTAACAATTTTGAGATGAGTATGTAGCCTCACTTCTCAACTGGGGGTTGTGCCTATCTACTGAAGATGGTATTTATATGTTCTATCTACACTTGGTTGCATATTTTGGCTAAAGTCATCCATGTTGAGTCCATGGAGCCTCTTGCTTCCCTGGCATCTGGAACTATCTAGTGGCTTTCCCAAATGCCCCGCCCTCCATTGCTACATACTTCTGTTTGATTTCCTAGTCCTCTGTACTTCTCTCCTGTCCCTTCTAATACATGATCCTGACCCCTTTTGCCTCCCCTTTATCCCCCCTCCCAGGTTTCTCCCTCCTTCTACCTCCTGTGATTATTTTGTTCCCATTCTATATAGGATTGAAGCATCCACACTTTGATTTTTTTCTCTTAAGCTACATATGGGTTGTGGGTTGTACCATGAGTGTACTGAGCTTTTGGGCTAATATCCTCCTATTGGTGAGTACATACCATGTATGTTTTTTTCTTTTTTTTTAATGACTGGGTTATATCACTCAGGGTAATATTTTCTAGTTCTACCCATTTGCTTCCGAATTTCTTGAAGTCATTGTTTTTAATAGCTGAGTAATACTCCATTGTGTAAATGTACCATATTTTATGTATCCATTCTTTTGTTGAGGGTCATCTAAGTTGTTTCCAGGTTCTGGCTATTTTAAATAAGGCTGCTATGAAGATAGTGGAGCATTGCTATATGTTGGAGCATCTTTTGGATATATTCCAAGTAGTGGTATAGCTGGGTCCTCAGATTGAAAAGAAGGAAGTCAAGATATCACTGTTTGCAAATGATATGATAGTATACATTAGTGACACCAAAAATTCTAACAAAGAAATCCTACAACTGATAAACAACTTCAACAATGTGGGTGGATATAAAATTAACTCTAACAAATCATTAGCCTTCCTCTATTCAGAAGATATATAAACTGAGAAAGAAATTAGGGAAACAGTAACAAACTCAATAGTATCAAATAATATAAAATATCTTGTTGTGAATCTAACAAGCAAGTAAAAGATCTATATGACAAGAACTTCAAGTCTCTGAAGAAATCAAAGACCTCAGAAGATGATAAGACCTCTCATGCTCATGGGTTGGCAGAATAGTAAAAATGACTATCTTACCAAAAGCAATCTACAGATTCAATGCAATTCCCATCAAAATTCCAACTCAATTTTTCAGAGATAGAAAGAGCAAATCTCAAATTCATCTGGAATAACAAAAAAACCCAAGATAGTGAAAACTATTCTCAACAATAGAAGATGTTCTGGGGGAATCACCATCCCTGACTTCAAGATGTACTACAGAGCAATAGTAATAAAAACTGCATGGTATTGGTACAAAGAAAGGAAGGTAAATAAATAAAATAGAATTGAAGTCCCAGAAATGAACCCACACACCTATGGTCACTTGATATTTGACAAAGGAGCTAAAACCATCCAGTGGAAAAAGGACAGAATTTTCAACAAATGGTGCTGGTTCAACTGGAGGACTGCATGCAGAAGAATGCAAATTGATCCATTCTTATCTCCTTGTACAAAGCTCAAGTCCAAGTAGATAAAGGACCTTCACATAAAACCAGATACATTGAAACTTATAGAAGAGAAGGTGGGGAAGAACCTCAAATACTTGGGCACAGGGGTACAGAGCTAAACAAAGAATTCTCAACTGAGGAAAGTCAAATGGCCAAGAAGCACCTAAAGAAATGTTCAACATCCCTAGTCATCAGGGAAATGCAAAACAAAACAACCCTGAAATTTCACCTCACACCAATCAGAATGGCTAAGATCAAAAACTCAGGTGATAGCAGATACTGGCAAAGATGTGGAGAAAGAGGAACACTCCTCCATTATTGGTGGGATTGCAAGCTGGTACAACCACTCTGGAAATCAGTCTGGTAGTTCCTCAGAAAATTGGACATAGCACTACCTAAGGACCCAGCTACAAAACTCCTGGTCATATACCCAGAAGATGCTCCAACATATAGCAAGGACATATGCTCCACTATGTTCATAGCACCCTTATTTATAATAGCCAGAAGCTGGAAAGAACCAAGATGTCCCTCAACTGAGGAATGGATACAGAAAATGTGGTACATTTTCACAATGGAGTATTACTCAGCTATTAAAAACAATGAATTCAATAAATTCTTATGCAAATGGGTGGCACTAGAAAATATCATCTTGAGTGAGGTAACCTAATCACAAAAGAACACACATGGTATTCACTCACTGATAACTGGATATTAGCCCAAAAGTTCCCAATACCCAAGATAAAACTCACAGACCACATGAAGCTCATGAAGAAGGAAGACCAAAGTGTGGGTGCTTCCATTTCTTCTTAGAAGGAGTAACAATATACTCATGGGAGCAAATATTGAGACAAAGTGCAGGACAAAAACTGAAGGAAGGGCTGTCTGGAGACTGTTTGAACTGGGTATCTATCCCATGTGCAGTCACCAAAGGTAGACACTGACGTGGATGTCAGGAAGTGCATTCTGACAGGAGCCTGATATAGTTGTCTCCTTAGAGGTTTGCCATAGCTTAACATATGCAGAGGTGATTGCTCACAGCTAACCATTGAACTGGTTATGGGGTTCCCAAGGGAAGAGTTAGAGAGAAGTCTAAAGGAGCTGAAAGGGTTTTCAGCCCCATGGAGAGAGCAATAATACCAACCAACCAAAGCTCTTAGGGTCTAAACCACCAACCTGGGAGCACATAGGGAGGGACCCATGGCTCCAGCTGTATATGTAGGGAATGATGGTTTTGTCAGGCATCGGTGGGAGGGAAGGTCCTTGGTCCAATGAAGGTTGAATGCCCCAGTGTGGGGGAATTTGAGCATGAGTATGTGGGAGTGAGCGACTGGGTGGGGTCACATCCTCATAGAAGCAGGAGAAGGGGGGAAGGGATAGGGAGTTCCTGCGTGGGGGGGAGTGGGGGAAGGGGATAACATCTGACATGTTAATAAAATATCCAATAAAAAAAAGCAAAAAAAAAAAAAAAGTCAGTCCCTGCAAAGTGTACTTCAGTCTTTCTTCCTTACACAGTCTGCTCAACAGAGCTGTTAATGATACTGTCACTGAATCCTTGATCAACTGAAGAGATAGAAAATGCTTAATAGTTCCTGTGATCTAGCTTTTTAAGTAATGGACTCTGTTTTTTGTTCAGCTGCTTTGCCATGCTTATTCTCATGGATATAATGTAGAAGAAAATTACTCAGTGTTGTGTTGGTGTGGTTCTTGCAAACTGGTCACAATGCATAATTGCAAGATTTTAACTTTCTTAGCAAATACATAATGAAATCTATGGGGCGGTGGGCTGTGAGAAGCAGCTGGGTGCTTGGTCGAGAACGAGCTTGGAACCCTGGAACCTTATCAGATGGCAGGAGTTCAGCTCTGCTCCCAGGCCCTGGTTCTTTTCATCTAGCTTCAGCTCTCCAACAACCACTCCCACAGAGAGATCTATGGCCAACAGTCAGGAACAGTGAGGAACAGGGCTCAGGCCCCAGAGAGATTTACAAACTAATGAGGTTCCTGAAGGCCAGAGGGTGGAGCCAATTAAGCATTCTTTCCCGGTTCCTCCCCCTTCTCTCTTTCTCTATTTAACTCAGGTCTGCCCTGGGTTTTGGGGGGAGGGGGTGCATCCAGATCAATCCACCATCCACCATGACATTAAAGCCTGTAAAAACCCATGGACTCTCTTGTGTGTCATTGGGACCATGCAGTGAGGAACCATGGAGCCACAGCAGCAGTGCCTAACTTCTCCCTGGAGGAACCCAGAGCGTTCCCAGCCAACTACCCACAGCCTGGTGTGAAGAACCCTGCGATTCTCCAGCCATAATTACCTACAGAAATCAAGTAATCTATCATTTTTACGGGTTATTTTTTGAACTTTTCTCAATTGTATAAATGGAGAAAAAGACTCTGACAAAGTTCAATTTCCCATCACAGTACAAACCCTAGATAAATCAGAAATATCAGGAGCACACTTCAGTATATGTCTTAATACATGACAAACTTATGGCCAAAATGGCAATAAATGGAGATAAATTGATGTTATTTCACTTAAAATCAGGAATGGGACAAGGCTCTCTATGACTTAATATAGTGCTTCAAGTCATAGAAATTGTTCAGGGAAAAATATATATTAATATTAATATTAATATATTGATATTAATAATATTAATTAATATTAATAAATGAAACCACATTTATCTGCAGATGTTTCTGTACTTTAAAGATCCTAAAGATAGCATCAGAAAATTCATGAATGGGAGAAATACTTTCAGCATACAACAGCACACAAAAATCAACAAAATAATCAGTAGTAACCTTGAAATACTGAAGGAAAAATGAAGAAGGTGCAAGGAGATGAAAAGATGTTCCCCTGTGCTCATGGTTGGCTAGAACTACTGGTCTGAGATAATCATGTTCCTCAAACTCATCTCCAGGTACAAACATTGAAACCACGGGGATGCATATGACTTCGTTAAACTTTATTTAATGTTTCCAAGAAAACTTTACAGAAATACGTGAATAAAATTGTTTCTCTAAAAATTCATAAAGAAATATATGGAAAACAAAATCAGAAAAGCAAATCTATTCACAATAGTTAAAAACAATACCTAGCTGACCAAGGTGTGTAAGACTTCTAAAATGAAAACCTTGAAATACTGAAGGAAAAATGAAGAAGGTGCAAGGAGATGAAAAGATGTTCCCCTGTGCTCATGGTTGGCTAGAACTACTGGTCTGAGATAATCATGTTCCTCAAACTCATCTCCAGGTACAAACATTGAAACCACGGGGATGCATATGACTTCGTTAAACTTTATTTAATGTTTCCAAGAAAACTTTACAGAAATACGTGAATAAAATTGTTTCATAAATCACACTATTTATAAAACCTCTCTATTTTGATTCATCCTAATTTTATGCACAAGTGTGAAAAAGTCATCGAGCATAAATTACTTGGGTTAAATTGTATGAACATGATGTGCTAGCAAGCAGAAACATTCAACAGACACAAGATGGAAAAGTAGTAACACTGAGAGCTGTTACTATTTTTAGGAGGCCTGGACCTTTCTTGTCTATACCCTTTGCTTTAAGACACATTTAAATAGACAGTTGCTTACAAATATAACGGTTTTTATATTCACAGGAGTCAGAGGAAACTGTGTTGCTTGGACTATAAACAATGCACTGCTCTCCCCTGATATTTGAGAACTCTGGAAATCTGTAATGAAGAAGAAAGTGTTAACATGTGTGAAACAGTAAGGATGTTTAAAGTTATTTTTATTAACTCAGAATGTAGAAAACCACTTGAGGGGAAAATTTACTGAGTGGCTTGAGATTTTGTTTGGTCTTCACAGTTCTGACGTACAATGCTACGTGTAATTCAATTACTCCCTCACCGGCCCCTAGCACTAAGACCACAGAATGTGATTCTAAGTATGGTTCTGTTATGTGTTTTTTTGTGGGTTTCCCCCTCTATCAGTTGAGTTGTTAGTTTTGTTTTCTGAGATAGTCTCAGTACTCACTATGTAGACCAGGCCTCAAACTCAAAGAAATATGCCTGCCTCTGCCCATGTAGTACTGGCATTAAAGGTATGTACCACCATGACTGGCCAGAAGTGGTTTTGACAATATGCTGGTCTTCTATTTGGTTATGAAGTATGAGTTAGGCAAAACAAACAAACAAACAAACAAACAAATAAAAATAAAATAATCAAAGTAGAAGCCCAAGAAACACATGCACACACTGAGATATACATATTAGCAGACACAGAAAACCCATAAAAACAAAGTTGGAAAACATATGTGAAAGATTAAAGAAAAAAGTGCCCTGACAAAGTATTCAAAAGAAAACAAAAAACATCCTCCAAAAATACCACTTGTTTACTGGTCAACTACTGCTGGGCATAATGGAGGCTGCCCTTAAGTGTGGTTTGTATTTTTGAGGGGATGACAATCTGGGAGGAGTTAGAGGAAGAAAGCTGTTATCAGATTACACTGTATAAAAGAAAACCTACTATGTAGATGTAGATATAGATGTTGATATAGATGTTGATGTAGATGTTGATGTAGATGTTGATATAGATGTTGATATAGATGTTGATGTTGATGTAGATGTTGATGTAGATGTTGATGTAGATGTTGAAGATGTATATGATGTGTATGTATATGTACATACACATTTATGAGTTGACCTAATCTAGGGGAAAGAACATAAACATAAACTTTGTCACAATACGAGTCTCTAGATTTCATGTTTGTGAATGAGATCCAAGGATAACACTTATACAGAAACTAATAGCTGAATATTTGAAGATAATAAAAAAAAAAACAGGATACTCCAAAAAAAAAAAAAAAAAAAAAAAAAAAGAATATACTGTGGTCTCTGGGCCTGCCTGTATCTGAGATCGCTTGAGCATGCATAGACACATAGGTGTTTGTATCATTTTTCAGTAAGAAAAAGACTAAAATTCTCTTATGGTATCAGGCACTCAATGTTCATATCACTTGAACATAAACCTGAATGTTGTGGATAGAGCAGTGGCTGCTGCCCTGCTGTTTCCTAGGGCTTTTATATAGTCTCATGCTCCACACAAAATATTTAGATTTCTGAGTCCCTGGCTGTGAGTTCTCAATAACCGTAGTTAGGATAAATTTGCAAAATATAACCCCCCCCCAAAGTCCTCAACAATCAGAAACTTACAAATCTTTTGAGAGAATTGAGCCATTCTCCCACAGCCAGGCATTTCTTTCTTCACTATAATGCACTCCAATCCAGAAAAAGGTTTGACTGGAGTTCATAAAACTCTATATAGAGACAGAAAGGACAAGCTAACCAAATTTGAATATGCTCTGAGATCCACATACTTTAAAGGCATTCAGAATAAGATACAGACTCAGATTGAAATCATTCTGATTTTCTGATTTGGAAGTCATTATCACATGCCTTAAATTTCTCAGTTATGAAGCCCTTCATTCATATGGAAAACACTACAAAATCTTGGTTCTTGAAAGATGAAAATTATCATAAAGAGGACAAGAACTTTATTCTGTGTTATGGTTTCTTCATGGGATTAAAGATTAAATGTGACGCCAGTGTCAGCATCTTGTAACCTCTGCAACCTGAGCAAGGCAGGACAACATGAGAGTTTTTTCATAAGAGCTGAGTTATTTCCAAGATGAGCCTGGTGGTACAAACCTATAATCCCTGGCACTTAGGAGGCTGAAGTGGAGGTTCATTTTGGAGGTTCATAAAGAGAGCTTAAAGGAAAACCACGGATGCTTGCCTTTGTCTCAAAGCACATAGTAAATATATATATATATAATATATATATATATATATATATATATATATATATATATTATATATATTTATATTATATATATACATATATTATATATACATATATAAATTATATATATAATTTTTATATATACACATATATTATATTATATATATATATGTATATATATATTAGAGTGCTTGTCTGGCATGTCTCAGTTCCTAGGTTCAATCCCCTATGACACACACAATAAGAACAGTAATTATTTGAGTAATTTTATGATCATATCATCCATTACTGGTCTTACATTACATTCCAGAAAGATGGCAAAAAGCCATATAACATATGCATAAGGTTGTGTAGTCTGCTCCAATAAATAATAATTAAAAGTTCCTCTTTGGGTCCTTTTGGCACTGTTAAGAATACTAGCCTACTAATACTAAAACAGTTGGGGGTGCACATTAGCTCCTAATCTATTAAAATATTAACCTCTATAATACAAATTTTGAAGACATTTTGGAGGCTTTTTAGTGTATATTTCAAGGTACATCAAACTGAGGGTCATGAGCTCAGACAGAAACATCATTGTCTACTTGGTAACAAAGACTTACATAAGAGTGGTCAGTTTAGTCAGGTAGCACATGTCTGTAAGTGAGAAAGACTGTAAGAAACAATGAAGTACTTGCCAATTCATTTCTGGTTTGGAGTTGAAGAAGACTGGAATTCTGAGAAGCACAGAAATCTCTACTTTCTCTCCAAGACATTTCTTCTTTGGAAATAAAGTAACAGTTGCATTGATACCCAATCCACTTTTCCATGCAAGAACAGCATTCAGAAACTAAAAAACAAACAAAAAAAATCATTACAGATTTCAACTTCTTTGGTGCTTGTTGACATCCAAAGATTATTGGTTCGCTATTCATTTTTTTTTTTTACAAATATTCCTTCAAAATGTGTTATACATGTCATGTTTCTGAACTATTCAGCCAAACACTTTGCCTTGTGGAAAGGGTATTCTAAAGATAAATTCAGAATGACACCATTCTCAATCCATTGTTATTTTTTGTGATAACTAGATCTGAAGACAAAAGAAATCCAGCCTATAGCAGAGGACAGGATTGGACCAGAGTCAGAAGAACAATTGTGAGGATGTATCCACTGCTGAGGATAATGATGAATGTAATAGTAGTCAGAGGAAAGAGGCTTACAGGGGGAAGCACTCTACCAATTCCTTAAGTCAAAGAAGGGTACAGTACTTTAAAAAAAAATTTGTGTTCAGATATTTTCTTTTGAAAAAATGAGTGTATATAAGCCAGTTAGCTTTAAGTCTGATTGATAGTTAGGGGTGACAGTGTATCCCCAGTTTCTCTCTTCTTCAGTAATAAACATCAAGACATATAGTAGGCACTCAAATCTTTATCACATAAATGGCACTAACATTGAGATAAGATAAAAGTTAACTGTGTGATCAGAAATCTATAAACTTGAGGAGCATTTGAAAGGGGATATTAAAATAGAGTTTGAGCCTATCTTTTATGAATAAGGTCTATTCTTACAGAGATGTCTATACTGTATTCTGAATCTCAGAAACTGAAGGAAAGAATATGAAAGCATAGGTTGTTAGCAAACACAAAATAAGACTTGTCTGTAATGTGTATTGCCATTTAACTATTCATGAACACTCATTAAGAAACATGTATGTACTGCTTCAGACTAGTATCTTCTCTTTTCATGAACACTATGACAATTTTATGCTAGACTTTGGACCTGAAATTTTCCTTAAAGACCCATATGTAAGAACATTTGCATCCAACTTGTGAAGATACAGCAATGCCACCTTTTATATGTAGAATACAGTGGTTCTTTTCAGGGTACTGGGGGAGGCTTTTGCATGAAGAGTGGAAACTCTTCTCTTCATTT
This sequence comes from Arvicanthis niloticus, assembly GCF_011762505.2. Lineage (NCBI taxonomy): Eukaryota > Metazoa > Chordata > Mammalia > Rodentia > Muridae > Arvicanthis > Arvicanthis niloticus. Next base: position 67,922,741 of record NC_047666.1, on the reverse strand, counting down.
TCTCCTTCCTCTCTTCTGGTTTTTAGCTATGACACGAGGGGCTCTGCACCCACACATGCTTCCACCGTGACACAATGTCTCAGCTTAACTGCAAGAATGTCAGGCCCAGATAACCACACACCAAAACTTCTAAAACTCCAAGGAAAAAGTGAACCTCTGCTCTATGTAGTATTTACATAAAGTATTTCTTAAGCTGGCTTACATGCCTGATTCAACGTAATTTTATTTATTTTTTATAAAACAATAAAGTGGGACCGTGTTATTCAGTAAAACTATGCTACTGTATATGAAAAATTAGCTACTGTTTTATCCTCTCTGAGTCATGAAGTTTGTGAAAAAAAAAAAAAATGGAACCTACCTTCTTGGAATTCTAGGGATGAAGAAAGTGTTGATTGAATGTTCTGTGTAGTAAATGCTATAAGAAATTATATGGATTTGTTTAGTTTGACATGTTTGTGAAATAAAATATTACATGTTAGAAAAATTAAATGTTTATTATTAAATTATTTCATCACAGTGTTGATTTTTTCTATAGACTTGCTTAGAAACACTTACAATTTATCACCAAAACTCCCAAAGTAACCATCAAGAAACAACATTTTATTCCAAAGATCAGGGACATCAACCTCCACCGTGTGATCCTAAAAACTATAGAAAAATATCAGAAACATAGATTAATGACTAACAGATTAAAGTACAACAATAGAAGATGATGTTCTTAAGAACAGAAACCAGTAAGAATGAACCCGAAGACTTCTTCCTGTTGTGGCACAGACATCTCTCCAGTGAAACACTGGAGAACGAAGATGTTCCTTCAGAACACCACCCATTAGCAATCTTTTGAAGTGGTGTACCTTGTTCTTTCATGAGGTTATTTATATACATTTTCTGCCTCATTAGAGTCATTTACCACTGACTCTTTAAATGAGCAGTGAAACTTATCTCTACGGTTAGAATAGATCCACAAGCAGTCGTGATGCTTGGTGGGATTGCTTAATAATCATTTTGTCTCTCAAAAATGCCATGAATAAAAAAATTCTGTGTTAGAGAGATGATTTAAAAATGGTTAATCACAATGCTATTTTCTTAAGGTATAAAGTTAGAAAATGCCCACTCAAAATCAAACAGAATATTGTCAAGACCTAGAGTCTGTCATTTATCAAATACCATCCTTGTCAGAATACCATCATGCAATATGTTCCTTTTGAATCCAGACCATGTTTTGATTAGTGGCTTGTTAATGTCTGAAAGAAAATAAGGAGGAACCTTCTAGACCTGATATGGTGGGAGGTTCCATACCAAGTATAAATGGAGGATCTGAGTTCAGTTCACAGCACCTTGAATTATGACACAAAGCCAGCCTTTGAATTTCTGTTTTCTCAACATTATGTTAGGTCATATTCAAAATCACTTTCCATTGGCTAAGATATTTCAATATGAGAAGAATATGAATTAGTAACACAATACTATCAAACATAGTTCTACCACTAACAACAGTATACAGTCCCAGTGAGCCTGAGTGATTTTCACCGCCACAACACAGAAAGAAAAGTTATAAACTTGTCAGTGTCCTTAATATTTGGTCATCCTTATTCCCATGTTAGAAATATGGTGTGAGTTAATCAATTTCATTTCTGTTTTACTCTGAACTTAACATGATGTCTAATAGGCATCACTTCTTAACTCAGGAAAAGTTTACAAAAGTATTCACTTTATAAAATCATGCTCAAGTTTCAAAACACAGAATCGAGAAAACAATGAACACAGAAAGCATCAAAGCATGGAAAGTCTAAAAATATCTACTGCTGATTATGTACTTCCTGTTTTTTTTTTTAAACCTGCAGTGAAGTTAGTTAATCCTTGAGGCATCCTTTCTGGTTATTATTTTATCATTCCTATTACATCTGCTGACAGGGGTACACGTACCTGCCATGAGAAGTGATGTCCAAGGATGGTGCAGAGATGTGTTTGTGCTTTTTAAAGAACGGTGTGGATCACAGAGCTGAGCAGGAAGCTAAGGAGGACACAGTAAGCATTAAAAAAAGAAGAAACATTGTGTGTTGTGGTGATGCTATTGAATCATCTGTTGGTGGTACACGGATGCACAGTAGGAATGAGCAGAAGAAAGACCGCAAGCTTTGAACAAGACCCAGGAACCACTGCACACAGGAAATTCACTCTTCTAATTTTGTTACAAAATACTACAGCAAAATAAGTTTGGCGGGATGTGCTCACAACAAAGTTGTCCCTAAAAGCAGTTTAGAAAATAGGGGCAAGGTATATAAATCATGGTAAATCCACTTAGTATCATAAATCCCACACAGAATTTCCACCTTTATAATAACATATACTTATTTACTTTGTGTTAAACAAATTTTAGATCACCTATTATCTGCCAGAATATGTGCTTTTGATGGCTTAATAAAGAAAATATGAAATTGGGTAGTGGGGAAACTGAGGCACAGTAGTGCTGATTTGACTAAGGCTACTTAAGCTTAATGCCCAGTTTTTACCAAAGCATACATGGAATTTATCTCAAACAAAGCACCTCCTTGTACTTGTATATCCTGGGTTGACATTTCCCATCTTTAGTACAGACTGGTTGGACTACCCATGTCTTGTTCTTTGTTTCTGATCCTTGATCACTGAACCCAACCACAGCTGGCAAAACCCAGAAAGAATGAAAGCAAGTATTATCGTGTTTTCTCACTTTTCTTTCCTCCCCCATCTCTCTGCCTCTCTCCCCACCTTTCTCTCCCCAACACATACATTTAACCTTCTCTTTAATTCTTTCTAAACTACCAACTCTGGAAACCTTGATGTTTCCACACATGGGAGTATACAGTGCTAATTAATTATAACCAGGTTGACCTTTATGAACATTTATCAGGATTTGATACAATTCACCAACGTTGGCATTGAGACAAGAGAATGTAGGGTGTTGAGCATTTCATAACTTACAGAATACTCAGTGGAATACTGGGCTTTACTGTATCTATTTCAGACAATAATACATTCTTCCAATGTTCATCTCTTCCCTCTGCTTCCCCTGATCTTAAGTCTACTGTACTATGAACAAAGAAAATTTGTTCAAAACAAGTGGTAACTTTAATAACTACATTTTTGAAACTTGAGGAGAGATCTGAGAAAGGATTTAATGTCCACTGAAGATGTGAGCAGGGGAGTATTTTCTTTAACTAGACATGGACACCTAAGACTCTAGAACAGCTTGGAAAGAAGCATTCCAAAGGAGATATTTATTTTCATTTCAGTGCTTGTAAAGACTGTACCTTCCCACTGTGTTCCAGGCTACAAAGCAAACTCCATTATGGAGACTTCCTGAAAAGGAAGATTCCGGCCTACCATAAAGTCTCTTGCAATCGTGATCATGACAGCCTCAGAAATTTAGTGGGTTACGCTTGTTAAACCACTTACATGTTACATATTTTCGTTAGGCTATGTTAGTTTTTAAATTAGAGTGTCATTTCTTGCCAGGCACGATGGCACATACCCGTTATCCCAGTATCTGGAAAGCAGAGTAAGAGTTCAAAGCCAGTCTCAACTAATATATTTCTATACATGTGTATTGAAATAAGAAAGACTACAAAAGTTAAATAAATGTGTTTTATTAATAACTAAGGCCATTTAATTCTCACAAAAGTATAGGTATCTTTCAAAATATGTTACTATTTTTATTAATCATAAATTTATTAAATCATATGCCTTTTTCCTAAAAATTTCCCCTCTGCTTGCCTACCAACCAAGAAACAAAACATTTTCAGAGTTCACTCTCCATTTATCTTTCTAGTCACTTCTCTCTTCTTCTTTATGAATTTTAGCACCATCTGTTGACTTCTAATACTATAGATTAGTTTTCCTGGTTTTAAAAGACTCATACCTGAAACAAACAAACAAAAGAAACTATGCAAGCTTACTTCTGTCTACATACAAATCATCCATAAACTTCTTCCTCTTCTTTGTGTCTGAGTGAGCTAAATAGACACTTCCTGTGGTCAGTGGATCAGAAACTCTGAGTGGCTTGAATGTCATGGATGTAAGTCCCACTTTCAGCCCTGGAGCTTCTGAATCACTCAGAACAGAACGATGTGTGCATAATATGTATGAAACCACACATAGTGTATACATTTTGTAATCATGACCGCATATTTGTTCGTATTATAGAAAATAATAATTATTATTAAATAGTTTGTTGATCTGAAATATGATTTTATTATGAAAAGACCGGATAAACATAAAATTTTACCAATGTTGACCAATTTTTGTGTGAATGGTTTGGTTCAATGGAAGAGAATTTAATACAGTTTATGCCAATTTAGTGCTTGACTTGTATGTCTCATTTCAATACTCATGTGCATGAATGTGGATATAAATGTATATATATATATATATATATATATATATATATATATATATACATTAGTATATGGATGAATAGATGTATCTCTTAATGAAGTATTTTGGCATTCCACTATTTTACTGATAGAAAAAAATCCATAATGGTATATGTATGTAAAAAGAATCATACAAATGTACCCAGCAACAAGGAATTCTTCCTATCTCTGAATATTCTTCCTGGAGTTTAAGATTCTGATATGATTTTAATTATGCATCAAGTCATTCATCCCTGCCATTGACCATTTCAAGGAATTTACTAAGACTGTTCTTGCATGACCTTTATCTGTACTTCTTTAAAACCCTTTAGAAATGAACACCCAGTACCTGCCATCCAGGCAAAGAAATATTTACAGAGTAGAAATGCTTGCCATTATAATCCCATACCATATTTGATTTGCCCTCTGATATGCTGTGCACTAATTTGGCAGTTATTGTTTGGGTGTTTGCTCTTGTCTTATTTTTTAACAAATGCAATAATATCATTTTACAATTTCAATACTGTTTGCAGATTTAGTCATGGATATTAACCAGAGACATTACAGGATAAACTACCACCTTTCTGTGTTCACGATGAATTAAAAGTAGCAGGAAACCCACATCTCATGAGGATCTAAAGAGATAATTAAGAAAATAAAAGCACCAGCCCACACCTTGTTCAGTCACACTTTACTTACCCTGGAGAAGGGATGCCATACAGTGTGGGATGTTGAAATTCCTTCTGAGTGCTGAACTATCTAGGTGATTATTTTACCCAAGAGTGATTTCTTTGTGAAAGTTTCCAGATTAATAATGACTAAATGATAACTTAGACAAAAATATTTACATTCTCCTTGGTTATTTAGGTTATAAGAAAGTTTATAAAGCCAAAGTAAAAGCATATACAATTTTTTTTTTGTAATTTCAGTCCCAAGTGTACACTTCTAACTATAAAGTTAGTCTACCACAGAGGCCATCTAAGCAAATGTGAGAGCTTCCTGAAAGAGCTGTCTCTTCACCTCTTGGGTAGCTGAAAATAGTTTAACTGTGGTGAGTTTGGTGTGTCTTTGGGTCCTCATTCTGAAATATGACAGCAAGGTTGACAGATTGGTCAGTTCTTGACATCCAAAGCTCACGCACTTGGAGTGAGTATCAGTCCCATAGCACTGAGTCTGTTTCTGCCTTTGAGAAGATCATCTAGCTTGTTAACCAGGTCACTGCCTGCTAAGGAAAACCAGACAGAAAGAAAACAGAATGCTACAACTACAAAGATTCCCTAACTAAAAACAAAAGGCACATCAATACCCAGAGACTAAGAATCAGGTAGGCCACTTAAAGAGATCAGCCTTAGGAGACTAGCCTTTCACTTGGGGTGTGTCAACTGACACATTTCTTTCATTTTAGATAGGGTTTCACTCTATCTCATGCTTTCCTAGAGCTCACTCTTAAATCCAGGAGGTAATTCTCCTGTCTCAAGCTCTTAAGGGCTGAGACTACAGGTATCAGCTAGGATTCCTGGTTTAGGAAAATGGCCCTTAATCACTGGATACAATGAGTTTGAAAACTGACTTAGTGGAAGGATTTAATTGTATTATGTTTTAAACTAGATGTGGGGTTATAGTACTTGAAAGTAATTGTTTGTGAAGGCTTCAGTATCAGATTCCTTTGGGGCTGGGATTACAGCCATTGCCAGACTTGAGTGCTAGAAACTGAGCTCTGGGTCCTCTGGAAGTGCAGCAAGCACTCTTAGCTGCTGAGCTCCAAGCTCCAGGATTGGAGATGGTCTCTTAAAGGACTTCTCTAGATTATGATAGGAGCCCAGCCACTGTTTGGGTCTGGCTTAAGTCAATCACTCAGTTCCCTCCATGAATATAAAAGGTAGGCCTGACATATATCACTGTCTACTGCTGAATACTTCTAACCACAGAGGTCACCTGAAACAGCAGTTCAAGCCTTGGTGTGACAACGAATTCTAGGAGAGAAAGAGAGGATGGTTGACAGGAAGAATGCTCTGTCTTAACAATAAAATGTGACTGAAAAGGCTACTGGAATAGAGCATTGCCATGACCAAGTAGCAGAAGACGCAGTAAAGAAGAAAGAAGGGGCCGTAAGTGAGCTTTGTAAGTGTGGTTGTGGTTGATCATCATTTCTGTAACTGCAGCGCTCATGAGATTCTAGCAACATGTGGCCACAGGAAACATTTGAGCCCATAACGTTATTTACCCTATAAAAGGAAGATTTAAAAAAAATGTGTCAACCACAAAGATAACCTAATGAACGTGAAACATTGAGTGGACTGTAAATACCAGTCACTGTTTTCCATGGGATCCTTTCACTGCCTTCCCCTAGAGGACTCAGAGTCAAAATCCCCTGTGGGCAGAGATAGTGAGCAGGCAAAGGCTGAAGAATGATTCGGAAGACTTCCACTCACTATTATCAGTCAGCCATATGGCTATACCACTCTGTAATAATTTAGCACTGACTCAATATTAGATTAAGAACTTTTATAAGTAGAAATTTTTAGTTTAGTTTTTACACTTTACAGTATCTCACCATTCCTGTTTGATAATAATTTACTGTATTTTGAGTACACTGAAATGCTACATACATATATGGTACAGTCAGATTAAGTGTGTTTTTAATATGGAAATGATATTCTAATTTATGATTGCAAGGAACATAGCCCAATCAAGACACAGTTGTGCCAACAAAGTCAAAACATCAAAAGTGAAATAAATCTAAAATATGCAAGTGATTGTTCTTTTACACTCCATATTCCCCGCTAACTCTTTAAGGAAGTAGAACTCAAAGTTAGTAAAGTATATTTTGCAAATATAAACGTGATGTTATTTATTTAAAATTCTTGGGGTAACAGCTGTTTCAAGGTTCAGATTTTTTCAGATGTAAGAGATGAGAACATCATGTTTTAGAAATACTGACCTAGAGGTAGGACTGCCAAGGCCACTCAAAACACAGAGAATAAAGTTTGGAGGGTCTGAGGAAAACCAAGGCCCTTGACATCACTCTTTGCCTAACTGTGCATGCTGCACACACCTCAATAATGTGTCTCAAATTATCGTGTTAAAGAAGCAAGCTTTTAACAGGGTAGTATATTCTATACTTTAACCTGACCTCATCAGTTTTACCTCATTATTTCATTCAGAAATCATTTATTGTAGTATCTTCTAAAATGCATGCAATAAATCTGTTAGCATAAACATTGACAAGGAATGACACTGGAATATATTTGAATGCAGTTTTATTTAAACAAAGGCAAACATTTGCCACATTTTCTTCATAAAATAAGTACCCCAGAAAAAAATAAGAAAAGATTAGTTTTCATATCTTTTATGAACTCATTGGATTAAATATGCTACTTCTTGCAAATATATGTCAGTTTAGTTGTACAGGATTCTGCCAAATAAGCGTCTTTGGATTTATAAGATGCACAGAAGTTTTTCATATTACCTTCAAGGTAAGAAAACCTAAAATGAAAGAAATTCCAGTGTTATCACAAAATTATGTAGCATTCAAATGCCTAAGAGAATACATACTGTTGCCCTATGTATAAATGTTAAAAGCCAATCTGTAGGATTTCCAAAACCCGTAATTTTTATCAGTAAAGTGGTAGTAAACCACAAAGTTATCAAATCAGTATGTAATTGTAAATCTCAATTATCATTTCAACTGAGAAAAAGTCTAGGGGCAAAGAATGTCAATTGGTTGTCAGGGTAGAGAGAGACAAGTTTAAAAGTAAATAAAGACGACTGTGGGCAGAGCTGGGAGGTGTGGCTCAGTGCAGGAGCATGATATTGACAACATCAAGACCCTGCATTAGATCCATGACACCACAGTACAGCAATAAAAATAAAAACAGAGCAAAACAAACTGTGAATAACTCAACTAAATATGCATTTACGCACCACAGTTATTTGGTCTCCTGGTAAGTGCAATGTTAAAGACCAGGAGGATATTAATGACATATTGCTGCCGACGTTAGTTCTTATATGACGCAGTCATTGATTTGACAGGCAGAACACCAAACTAAGGAGGTTGCTCCTGAACCCTAAAATCAAAGGAATTCGTGCTATATAAAAGTGTGCTAACTTATCCTCATCCAATAAAAAGAGTAGCTAGCTAAAGCCATCATTTTCTGTGTGGGTGGCTATGAAAACTCCTTCCTGGGGTGGAGTGGGAAAGTGGGAGTAAAAGAGATTGTTGAAACTGGTGGTTGGTGGATCCAAATCTGGAAAGAAGGTGTCAAGACAATTGTGTGAGGATAATGTTCACCTGCCCGGGGAATGCTTTCTAAACACCTGATGCCACGTGACTACTTACGTCCCAGATGGTAGAACCGAATGGTCTTCCCACAGCCACTGTCTGCGAGTTTCGTTATAGTAAACTCCAACCCAAAAGAAAGTCTTCAAAGAGAAGAAATTCTGAAAGTGAGAAAACAAAGATATCCGAGGCGCCCATCGTTATCTTCCCATCAGCTCTACGAAGGTGACTTTGAAAATGTCGACTCCATCTGTATATACTGGTTCTATGTCTGAAGTCTGCAGCCTCACACACAGGATGCTGTATCACAAGACATGCCCAAGCTATGAAAAGTACAAATTTTATGTTCTCGTGGGAGATTTGAAAAATAAGCAAAGAAAGTCAGCAAAAGGTCGAGACTGAGGTTTAGTTTTTACACTGTTTTCACAAGTTTCTTGGAGCTACCACTTTACTGTGGTAGCTTGAGGTATCTAATAGCAAGACTCTGTATTGGGGAAGCACACTGTAGACACTTTAACTTTATTCTGGCATCCTGGCTGGAATTAGAAAAAAATTTTCTGTCACTGTCATTTGGTCTTCTAGACCATGTTGGGCTACGCAGTGCTGTTTTGTCTTGTTTTTATTTTCTCTTTGGCTGATCTGTTACTGAAACCAAGTGTTTCTTTCTGAATTCATTACACATATGTATGTATGTATGTATGTATGTATGTATGTATGTATGTATCTATTTATTTATTTATTTATTTATTTATTTATTGGTGTTACTGAGGATAGAAGTTTAGCCCCTACATGTATGAATATTTTAACACTGAGCTACATTCTTCAATGCCCTATATTCCTAATTTTTTAAGAGAGAGAAGACTTTTTTTAAATTGCCCGGGCTTGCCTTCAACTCACTCTGTAGCCTTAACAGGCCTTGAATTTGTGATCCTCTAGCTTTGGGTTCCCAAGGAAATGGGATTACACATCTGGGCCAAGTTCAATATTTTTTCTCATGAAATGTAATTCCAAATATCATTTTACTATTTCTATCTTTTTCACATAATACATAGATCTACTTGACATAAAGAATGCAACAAAAGATAGAACAATTTTCTCCTCAACCATGGATCTAGTGCTAAATTTAAACAAGTGTAGGTGGCATTCCATTTAACCTATCTAATCTCTTTGGAGATCTCACGCCTCGTGACTCACAGTTGCAGAACTTACCATCTCCTCTTTGTTCATCCTTATGAGACTGGAGTTGAGAGACAAGCAGGCACGCTGACTCTCTTTCCAAATTAGCTCTTCCGTGGAAAAGTAATAACAGCTGCACCTGAACCAGAACCAGTTCTCTGGACAGGGATGATGGAGTCCTAGAGAAGGAGTGCCTGTCACTCTACTGAAGAGATTTACAAACCCCGATTGTGCTTTTCACTTGTTCAAACCAGAGAGCTTTCCCACTTACAACAGTGTGACAGTATCATATAAAGATAATTAAAGTCATTATAATAAATATGGAAACACATACTTCTGCTTTTATTTTTATCTGAACTTTTAGACCATTTCTATTTTGTAGAACATGTTTCTGTTGAGACTGATCTATTCTCACTGCTGAGAATTAGTTTTTCTAAGCCAGAGTAGAAACACCCCTTTATATAATCATTAGGTTCATTTTGGTTTTGTTGTTGTTGGAGAAATTGCCCTTCCAAAATTTGTTCTCATGTTAATTCTATTCCCATAGAAAACCATAAAATTTCACAAGAATGTTCTTGTTATATACAGAGTTATGTAATAACAACAACAGTACTTCTGTATTGCGTTACAGTTGGTTATCCAAAAACCTCTGTTTCATATTAATGTAAGTTGTTAAATGTCTGAGACCATGTCTTGTCCTTTCTTAGTTATTCTTAAGTGTCTTGTCTATGAAGACTGTCTGCTACTCATGGAAGTAATATAAGCAATAAATACGTTTTCCTGATTGAATCTGTGCACCAAAGCTGGGAAATCAACACCTACCTTCTTGCTGAATAGTAGAAGATGATCTTTCAGAAGATACTACAAAAAATAGTCCAGATCACAATTAATTCTTTTATACTGACATATCGACAGAACTACTAAAATAACTTCTGTTCTACAATAACAAATTAGCAATTTTAGGGACAATGATAAAAAATGAAGTTGTTTGCATTATTGTTTTCTGGTGATGGTACCAGATATCCAAGCCGATGTCCCATACATGGTAGACAAGTACTTCAACTGTACCCAGAGCCAGGGAGGAACTTGATAAGTTTCTGCAAACCTGCCTAAGAAGAAGAAAAGAGTCACTCACAGTTTGTGGTGAAAATGGTCATCACCATGACTACAGACATCAGAAGAAGGCACATGGCACCAAGCACAGTAGAGAGGAGTCTCCACGGAGGTGAGCAATTCCCTGAGAAAGATAAACCCAAGAGTAGGATCAAAGGCATCAGGCAGTGTGCATGAGGTGAGAGGATGGGCAAGGTTGTTCCAGGGATTACTTTCATCAGCAGAGCATTCCAATGACTGACTTCTGATTTTCATAGCCAGCCTGTTAAATATTCTCACCCAATGTTTAAAGCAAACAATGGCTCATTAGTTTAAAAAAATACCTGAAAACAGAAATATATTTGCTTATTGAACATCACATGGAAAACTAATGTATCTGTAATGTTCCATGGAACTAGTTTAATATCTTTAATTTAAAACAGAGTTTAGTAGTCAATATAGGAAATACAAACACCACTGGATAAAGATAAGTCAAAAACATGAGTAAGTAATTCACAATTTGTATAATACAGGAACTGAAGTAAAAAGCTTTTTTTGGTTAAAATAATTAATTAACAGAACTGAGCCTTTTATTCTTATATTTGGCCTCAAACCTTACTCTCTACCACCCTCTTTAGGGTGAAGAAGTTGTGTGTGGTAGGGGAGCTAAACAAGAATACCATTTGAAACATAAATGGGGAGCGATTGGTTTAGCTCTGAATTCTCTGTACAGGTGGTTGCCTTCTGAATTGGGAAGCCAAATGAACATCTTTTGATCAGTCCTTTTCTCTTCCATACTGACTCTTTTCTTTAACCCAGCAAGCACATATCAAAGTTTACAGTGTGTCATGAGGGGATGAGTCTTAGTAATGGAATTGAGAATGGGGATTGGCCACACTCGAATGGATTCCACCTTCTCTCTGCTGGCAAACAGCGTGGAACTGAGTCACACCCATAATAGACTCAAGCTTCACCTAGATGCTCAGTGCCACACAGCAGTCCTCTTCCTCTTGGTGTTTCTCATCTACTTGACTTTTCTTTCCTTTGGGCTTGCTGCTAATATTCTCTTCCAAATACCACTGACATTCTCTTCTTAGGAGAAAGAAAAGAAGATAGACATGCTCTAAGTGAACATTCTATGAACGCCTATGCTTCACTGTAATGGGATTTTGCTGTCCTTTCATTTGGGGGTGAGTTTTCAGACTACTAGAATTATTACGGAAAACTTAATTCATGTTTTACTCTCTCCACTTTAGCAGTGTTCTTCACTGGGAATACTCCTTCCTGTCTTTTAAAAAATAAGGTAAGATTGAAGACGAAGGTGGCATTCTGGTTCCTAGCATTTCATCACTCAAGCTCTGATTGCCTGCCTCCCTCCCTCCCTCCCTTCCTTCCTTCCTTCCTTCCTTCCTTCCTTCCTTCCTTCCTTCCTTCCTTCCTCTCTCTCTCTCTCTCTCTCTCTCTCTCTCTCTCTCTCTTTCTTTCTTTCTTTCTTTCTGCTTTCTTTCTTCCCTCCTTATTTAGCAATCTATGAATTGGCCTCTTCCAATTCCTAATCTCTCCTTCTCTATCTAAGCTTGCATCTTACAGCTTTTTTTAAGGCAAACCTGTGATAATCGGGGGAACATTCCAGAAATTAGCCATAACCTGTAACTACATTAACTGCATAAAACCATCACAAAGACTTGATTTTATCTTTGATTATATCCAACTTGTTTTGAGTTCCAAGTCTGTAGGAAATACATTCATTTTGTTTGTTTGTTTGTTTCAGGATATTACAAGAATAAAGTTTCAAAGAGTCTTGTGCACGCAATACCCTGGTCAGAAACCCATCAGCCCCACCAAATTCATAATGCCACAGAACCAAAGGTTCCAAAACCAAGCTCCCTAGACAGCTACATTCAGTAATTTTTTTCATACTTTAATGTCTATAATCCTGTAGCCAGGGAATTCAATTCTATCCTTTTTTACTTCTCTAAAGTTTAGTTTTTCTATTCAAGGCTAAAGCAATTCTCATTTTAACAGCATACAATGTAAAATATCTACATAACTGTAATTATTGTGATATTTATCATTTCGTCTTTCTTATAAACTAGATTAAATTGACATTTCATTTTAACTTGTGTGTTTCTAACTAGATTCAAAAGAAAGAAAGAAAGAAAGAAAGAAAGAAAGAAAGAAAGAAAGAAAGAAAGAAAGAAAGAAAGAAAGAGGGGTTAGAGAGGAGAGGAGAGGAGAGGAGAGGAGAGGAGAGGAGAGGAGAGGAGAGGAGAGGAGAGGAGAGGAGAGGAGAGGAAGAGGAAGAAACCTTTCAGCCCCCTTCTTATAACCCTAGTATCTAACAAACCTTAACCTGAATTTTCAAGTCTTCCTGTGTTTAATGAATACAATATCATACCTTCACCAGTAATGTCTTCTGCTGTATTTTTGTCCTTCTTAAAATGTTTTTTGTATTTTTGCCTCTGCTCAATGGATGAAAATTCATTTGAATGAAATGTATTCCTAAAATTGTTCTTTGCTTTGCTCTTCTGCTGGGAATTCACATTTAGGGTAGAATGGGTTACAGGTGCTTCATTCATCTTTATAAAGACAAAAGTGCTGTAAGGATAGGAATGAAAATATCAGCATATTATATTCTGGGGAAGTGTATTTTAATAAAAATAAGTAATAGGATAATTCTAAAAGTTTTGTGTCAATGAATAGATATGCCCATATGCTTTTATAAGTGCATGTTTTCAACTTTGAAGCTTAAAATATATAAAAATATATTACCAAAACCTTAAAAGTAAATTAACTTTAGTTAGTCAATTATTTTCTAAAAGCACTGTGGTACTTAGGCTCCATTCCAGCACCTTGTGTGTGCTACATAAATGCTTTACATTGACTGGGCTACATTCCCAGTCCTTGGGTCTTTTTGGTTTGTTTTTGTTTTATTTGTTTGGTTTTTTGTTTTGCTTTTTGGTTGTTTTTTATTTGTTTGTTTGTTTTGAGACAAATTCTCACCACACAATTAACAGGCCTTGAACTTCTAATTCTCCTGCTTTTATTCCCAAGGAGGTAGGTTTCCAGGCATGGATCACTATGCCTTGCCAACTTAGTTCTTAAATGTGACTAGGCTGGTTACATACTTTATTAGTACATTCCATGCTTAGCATGTATGAGGTGCTAAGTTTATCTTTATCAAAACACACATACATACACACACACAGAAGCACATATGCACAAAAGAAGGCAAGAAAAGAACGAAAGAAGAAAGAAAGGTAGGAAGGAAGAAAGGAAGAAAAGAAAGGAGAAAGGAAGGAAGGAACTCTTGTCTTTAATATAAACTGAAAAAAATTCAAAGATCCAAGAGGCAGAGACCTGCAGATTCCTGAGTTTGAAGCCCACACCTGATCTACATAGCAAGTTCTGGACCAACCAGGGCTACATCATGAAACTTTTTCTCAAAACCAAAAAAATAACAAAAAAAAAAATTCAAAACAAAAGAAAAATAAATCTGCAAGAATTAATTAAAACATATTTTAAAAGACAAAATAGAGCTTGTGAAAAATTTAAATCTGCATTATTATTCAAGGAGTGTGAGTTTGTTTGTCAAACAAACAAAGTGAGCAAGATAGTTAAAATTCCGAAATATCTAAAACTCAAAGTGGGAAGAAAATTTAATTGTATGCTATTTCTTAACTTTGATTCTCCATGGCAGAGCTTGGGAACACTGACCAAAATACAATCATTTATTTGTGACTCAGTTTCCAGAGAAGTTTTTACTGTGAAAAATTGTTATATCCGAAAGTCACCATGCCAAGATGGAGGTCGTGGTATCTTTACTTTTGTCTGTCATTGATTTCTGTAGATTGGGAATAAGAAACAAATAAAATGAAACCTTGCTTTTTTGTATACTCTGATTAGTGTTTATTTTCAATTAAAATGCCTTAACCAGGGCTGGAGAGATAACTCAGTAGTTGAGAATACTAGCTGCTTTTCTGAGGGACTTCCTAGAACCCACATGTTGGCTCACAACCCTCTGTAACACTCAATTCAGAATATTCCATGCTCTCTGGCAGTTGCTTGAAGCACCAGGCACACACAGAGCACACATGCATATATGCAGACAATTAACACCCATACGTACAAAACAGAGATATAATAAAACAATTTAAAAACATGCCTTGAAGGGGATTTGTTTTCCCAAGAACAAGTTGTATTAGTTATACGTTCCAAACTCTCAACCAGAAATAATCAGACATACCTGAAGCAAGGAGGACATTCCAGGAACAGATGCTAAAACTTTAGTATGTGCTAATCAGCAGAGTCGGGAGCATGTAAGACAGAACTGGGAGCAGGGGAGGAAGCTGCTTAACCACACTTCACAGCCCCATAACAAAGTCCTCACTGATGTTTTACATTTCCCTTTAGCACCTACAATATGGGTGAGAGCACGGCTTAGAACTCAAGTAAGATCGTGTGTCCATCTATTGCTTAATACTCAGGAGGCTGTGCATTCATTCACAGCTTACTCAAGTGAGGCCATGCATTCATTCCCAAGCACAGCAAGTCTTGGATCTTGCAAATATTGATGTGATCAAATATTCCATTCCCACAAGAACATTTTCACTAAAATGTTGTCATATCTGACTCTCTGGAACTTCAGGTTAAACTCAACCGAGTCAGAATGGCATGAAAATGAATGTTATATGCATTCTCTCTCTCTCTCTCTCTCTCTCTCTCTCTCTCTCTCTCTCTCTCTCTCTCTCCTCTCTCTCTCTTTTTCTCCCTCTCTCTCTCCCCGTGTGTGTGTGTGTGTGTGTGTGTGTGTGTGTGTGTATACACATGCCTGTGTGTTACTTAACTAAATTTTAGACAGTTTTCTTCCAGACTATTACTGGCTAACCTACATGTTTTCCAAAGTATGTACTTTTGAAAGACTGAAGTTGTGTGTTTTGAGATATAAATCTTCAGCCTGTTCCCAGACTTATGCCCTAGAAATAAATGTCTCTGTCAAAGATTCAGGTAAAGACATTCCTTTAGAATTCTAATATAGTCATTAAGGAAAAAAAAAAGTTCTCTGCCCAGCTCAGCTTCAGAAAGCACAGACTGGGACAACATCTAAGGCATTGGCTGACCTCCTCCATAATGCCTTCTGGGATTTTCCCATCAGCTCATGCTATCTCTTTCTTCTGTTTCTGATTTTGCTTCAGAATTGAACTCCATTTCTTTCCCCTATTTCTATCATCTTGAATAAGTTGTTTGCCTATTTAATTCCTCCTAGTGAATTTCTCTCTGCCTACACATACAGAATACTTTATGCAGAAGTTCTGTCTCATGCTTCACTTTCTTTTTTTGTAAAGTTGAAAGTTAAGTGACTAAAAAGAGGAAAAACAAATCTTTACTGTTACTCTCCTTAGGCCAAACTTAACATTCTTGTAATGAGAAGTCCAGATAGACAACAAACAGAGTGTCAGCGATTCTGAGGAGTTGCAGCCCCAACACTGCCACCAATGGGCAGTATGCTGTGGGGGTAGAAGAATAAGAAAGACTCTGGCCATGACCCCTGAACCACAGTCTGGTGGAAAGTCTTCTATTGTCCAACTGCTCTTATCCTGGGTCTCTTTTCATATCCCTAAGAGTACCCCTTCATTCAGTGGACTGGGAAATGGCTCAATCCTCCTGGCTGTATAGCTTGAGGAGTCTGACTCACAGTCTTGGTGCCTCTACTACTTATGTGGAACTTGGATGTCTGGATTCTGGACTTAAGACTGCAATAAAGAATTTCAAGATGAGTCAAAGTGACACAAACTTGGCCAGATTGTTGATCAGGAGAAAGGGTATATATAATTTGAATTGTATCAGAGAGAAGTTTTCCTCAGGGTTATCAACCTTGGAAAGAGATTTGTGGATATTGGAATTATATTATTTAGAGGAAAGAGAGAAAACATTTTAACTGTTTGAAGTATAAATGAAATCACTGGGTTATTTATGCACACATTAGATAGGCTTACATGCAAGAACGAAAAATTTTTAATGAACAAAAACATGGATGGATTAATTAATTAATTGGTTGATTAATTAATTAGTTAATTAATTAAATTTACATAGATTATACACACACAAACAAAATGTTGCAACATATTCTACCTGGGTACCTGGGCATACTTAACTAACCATCTTAGCAATTATATGTATGAGATATATATATATATATATATATATATATATATATATATATATATATGTGTGTGTATGTATGATAAGAAATATATGTATATGTATGATCATATATATGTATGATATATATCATATACATGTATGATATATATATATATATGTATGATATATATATTTTATATATATATGTTTGTTTGTTTGTTTTTTCGAGACAGGGTTTCTCTGTGTAACTGTCCTGGAATTCACACTGTAGACCAGGCTGGCCTTGAACTCAGAAATCCGCCTACCTCTACCTCCCAAGTGCTGGGATTAAAGGTGTGCACCACCACTGCCTAGCATGTGTAATATTTTTAGGAAGTATAATCTCTAGAAATTTTGACTCAGCTAGAAAGAAACAGTCCAAGGAAAAGAGTGTAGGAGGCTTATGCCCTCTCTAAGACCCTCTTAAACATTTCCTCCTTCCTTGTTTGTCTGTTATTTTGTTTACAACAGCACTCTTCAATTTTGTACATTTTCCCAAAAATGACATGATTTTATTTTTCTTTATGTCTGAATAATACTCCTTTGTGTGTGTGTCTGTGTATGAGCACTATTGACATAGGCACACATACACACACACACACACACACACACACACACACACACACACACACACTCATTTATCCATCCATAGATACATAGGTTGATAACACAGGAATGAATAGTTCCATCATAGTATGGGTGTAAAGAAACTTGAGTTTTGAAGACACAAGGCTGGATCTGCAACATTTCATCCTCTGCCAAATCTAATCTAGTCAGGCGAGATTCTTTCCAGGAACTTTCATGTGCATATTTGTCATTGGATGAATAGTTAGCAAAGTCTTTCACTCTCTAAGCTGTATTCTCATTTGGGTAATGTTTTCCCTTCACCTGTGCAGAAGCTTTTGATTTCCTTTTTCAGTTCTAGCTGTGATTTCCTGCACTGTTAGGGTCCTACAGAAGGCTATTGCCTGTGGTTTTTCTTGAAGTTTATCTCGCTTGCATTTTCATGGGAATTTTTTCTATGCATTGTTGGCCACCTATACTTTTATTTAAAAGGTGTTTGGTTCCCTAAACACTTAAGTTGGAAGTCTTACATTAAAGTCTGATACATTTGATATCTTGATACACTGGAGTTTTTGGGTTTTTTTTCTTTTTGCTTGTTTTGTTTTTAATGTGGTATTGGTTATTCTATGACAGCTAAAGATACAAGGAGTTGTTAAATGGATCTAGCCTGCCACCTAATGTCTATGCAGAAAATGACCATAGCTACTTTAGAAATCTAGCTTTGCTGAGATCACCTCATGAAAGTTCTTGTGCCTGCAGTTCTCCAGAACTTAGGAATGTTAAGCATAATTATCCTCTCAAAGGAATAAATGTAAATACTATTCTTCCATCTACAAAGCTGGGAATTGGAAGCGATTAACAAACAGCCTGTTGCTCTGTTGAGCCAGGTCATATCACGATCCGACAATCAGAACCAGAGGTGGCTAGTAATACACAGTAATCTGTATATCCAGAGGCTCCTCTAAGCTCCATCATCAAGAACCAGAGATGGCTAATAGCACAAAATATCTCTACATTATGTGTCTGTCTGAGACCAGGCCAGATCCTCAATAGGCCCTTAAGCTAATACTGGTAGCCTATCTCTAGAACCCATCTCCTTGGAAAAATGAGTTAAGTCTCAATGTAATCATGCTTGCTTGTACACCAGGAATTGTATTGTACCAGGAAACTTTTTCCAAATTATACTGCTTAAATATGCTGGTAATAAACCACTTGGCATCAGACCCCTGAGGCTTGATCCAGGTTGATGAAGTCAATCTGAACTGAGTTTTTATTTGCACCTCTTCAAGATTCTCTTCTCTGCCTACCATGATTACCTGTAAGGTCGCCCTCACAGCCTTCCAAACTGTGAAGGAAACTTGAGGCCATAGAACTGCCTTGCAAATTAGTTAATTAGGGTCACTCACACGTGTCAAAATAGATGATAGATGATAGATAAGTGGCTTATTTCCCTACAAATGAATAATGATATTGTTGGCAAATCAACTGAAACAACATTAGTAAGAAAAATCACTTTAAAAAGATGTATTTAATGTGTCCAACAAGATCCAGTAGCCATTCCCCACTCACACACCCAGCTTCTTGGTCCTGACCTAAGGTTAGGTGTGGTCTATCACATAAATGACCCATCTTTGTCAGAGTCTGATCTCATCCTGTAAAGTAGTCTGACAAGTCTATGTCTTGAGGAAGGAACCAAGCCTCTATATTAAAAAACAATATACAGGTATTATATTTAATGTATTTAAATGAAAGGTTTAGATAGGAGTCTCACTCCTGTCCATCAAAACTATGCACAAATGTTTCTATCTTGTTAAGAATTTATAAACAGCTGTAGCGACTGGTTCACCTGTGTCATTCACTTCACCTGTAGCATTGATGGAACATAGCAGTACCCTGAGAGGGGGTCGTATTGGTAGAAAGGGGTGTGTGTTGAAGTAAATACTTTAAAAAGTGGCCGCAGGTTAATCCAACTGTCTAGGCTGTGGCAGCTCTGGCTAGATCAGATGCCATGTTCAGTGGCCGGAGGCCACGTGGGCGCCGCAGCTAGAAATGGCCCACCAGAAACACCAGCCCTGCCACCCATGAGACACCAGTATGGGAGATGGATCTGCCAATCTTCCACACTGTCTCTGCAGGGCTGGTCATTGCCCAGACCATCCCACCAACCACGCAGGCCTGGTAGGAAAATGAGACTCTAATGCTTAGATTATCCAAAGGCTTTAAATATTTGGTAATGATCAATAATAAGATGCCCATACAATCAGAAGTGTAACCCAATACCCAACCTAGAGATACCAACTACCTTTGACTGAACATCTGCTTCCATGTTCACCTCTCTCTCTCTCCTCTCCTCCCTTAGCTCCTCCTCTTCCTTCTCCTCTTCCTCCATTACTACTCTTCCTCCCTTACTCCTCCCACCTTAGCTCCTCCTACAGGTATGTATCCTGGAAAGGGAGATCTCGAGCGTTGCTGCTGGAATGGGGTAAACCATCTACTTTCACAGCATGGCTTCTGCTGCCATAATGCACTATGATAGCAATGGTTCAACAGCCATATTGGTTACTGGCTGAAACCATGAGTCCAAGTAAGATTTTCTTTCTTATGTGGCAAATAAGATAACAAATTTGAAAGACATGAAAAAATGAAGCAATTTTTGATCTACCATTTGGCAGAAAGGGACAGAAAAAAAAGGCAAAATCACTATCTGCACTCTATGAAGACTTCAAAGCTAGTTTAGGCTGTCAAAAATGATTTCATATTAGGAAATAAGACATTTACAATCTGGTATTAGCACTTTCCTAGGCGGTTACTCTGATTTCTGTACTAACAATGAGATTCATTCTGTTGTGGAGTGGTCTTCTGTGTAGCTCCTTTGCTTTGCTTGTCAAAGCCAACTGCTCCAGAATGTGAATAACCACAATTATATTATTAACCATTTTTAAGTTGGTTGGTCTCCTCCTGACTTTGTAAGTTGGCCTTCTTGAGCCTATATCCTCATTAAATCTTAGAAAGAAAAAGAAATCTGAGCAGACACCCAAGACAAGAGCCTCACTTGGGGCTTTTGTGCCTCTCGTTTCACAGGACCGTACATCTACAATTATCAGGAATTCTGATTTTCTTATAAAAAAGGATACTCAAGGTAGAGGGGCAGATGTCTCTCTCTCTCTCTCTCTCCCTTTATCTGTTTTGGACACACCCTCGAGTGGGTTTCTTATCTGCTGAGTAAATAAAATCATGAGTCTGTATGGCACTTTGCCTGTCAGTGGAACTCAAAAGGATTTGTAAAGTCGACAGTGTGTGCATACTTACTCACATGGTGTTTGGGTAGGTGGGGAGGAATAACTCTGTAGCTGAAGGTAACTAGCAACTAATGAGAGCAAAGCAAGATCTAGAAGCTTCTTGGAAGTGATTTTAAAATCAGAAAATTCAAAACTTGTGCTTGAATCAACCCTCCTGGGTGCCCTGGGTTGAAACATGAAGTAGTCAAAGACGGAGAGTAGACTCTGCTCATACGCAAAGATAAGAACTTTCTTTCTGTATTTTGCCTGAGGGAAAGGCTTGATCTACCAGTATTTGCAAGAGACAGCTTTCAAGTTTTCAGATTAAGTCTTGCTGAATAGAATCCTGCAGCCTCTCTTAAAACCAAAAGAAATGAGGATGTGCCCTCACTTACCCACCTCCTCCCACCTCCCCCCCCCCCCCTCGAATTCCTCCACACATGGTGTCCAGCCTTCATGGGACCAAGGATCTCCTCTCCCACCTATGCCTTACAGGGCCATCCTCCCTTACATATACAGCTGGAGCCATAGGTCTTTCCCTAAGTGCTCCCAGGCTGGTGGTTTAGACCCTGGGAGCTCAGGTTGGTTGGTATTGTTGCTCTCCTCATGGGGCCACCAACCCTTTCAGCTCCTTCAGTCTTCACTCTAACTCCTCCATTGGGAACCCCTTGATCAGTTTAATGGTTAGCTGTGAGCATCTGCCTCTGAATATGCCAAGCTCTGGCAGACCTCTAAGGACACAGCTATATCAGGCTCCTGTCAGCATGCACTTCCTGACATCCACATCAGCGTCTACTCCCCTGGACAGGGGGCATGGAGGAGGGATGGGGAAAGGGGATAACATCTGAATTGTAAATAAAATATCCAATAAAAAAAGAAAAATTAAACTAAAAAGAAAAACAAAATGTTTTTTATTATAAGAAAAAAAGAAAGGATTAAATCCAAAAGATAGTCTATTTTTGAAGTGCTAAGAGATTTTAATGCAAGTCTTATATAAATAAAGATTTTTTAAAAATCAAAAAAAAAAAACTTGATAAACAAAAAAAAGAAAGAAAGAAAGAAATCCTGTCTCTACCAGTCTGCCTCTACAGCACTACCTCCTGAGTGGAGTGATAGTTTCATGAAACATAGCACTAGGCAGGATGTGCTACCAGCAAGGATGTGTGATGTCTTTGTCACAGGTGTTGTTATCAGAGCCTGGGAGAAAAGCTATAGCTGTGTCTCCTACATTATCCCCAGAGCTCTGGCAGGAACTATAGATCATTCTTGAATCCCATGTGCTTGCCTTCTGTTGGGTACACACTCAGATGGTTCACTTTCCAGATAAACAACTGAATTTCTAATTTTATGTTTCATCAGGGAAAAACAGTAAGTATAAACTGAGCATAGATCCATATAACACATTATGAATATTTTCCTGCTACAGAGTATTCCTCAAGCTGTCTGTCACTGCAGAGTTAATGATAAACCAATGGGAAGAAGAGCTGAAACTCTCAACTGTCCATGAAGATGAAGTGTAAACTGACAATAAACATAACTATGGGCATCTTTCTGACCCAAAACTAAGACGTAAAATCACATTCATACATTTGGTATTTATATCCTAGCTCAGATACCCTTCCTGAGTTCTGGGTCACACAGACTGTCTTTAACTGACTAACAAGTTAAACCAGCAATACAGAATGTATGGTTATTTTATCCATAGTTGGCCCACTAGTTATACCACAATTTTCAATCCTGAAATTCATGCTAGGCAGACTCATGTCCATACCCACTTCAATAAAAGCTTCCATGGGCAAAAAATAGAAGCAACAATTTTTTTCCTATGCCTGCCTTGCCTCGCTTTTACAAACCATTCTTCTGCTCTACTTTAGT
Source organism: Arvicanthis niloticus (assembly GCF_011762505.2). Taxonomy (NCBI): domain Eukaryota; kingdom Metazoa; phylum Chordata; class Mammalia; order Rodentia; family Muridae; genus Arvicanthis; species Arvicanthis niloticus. Next base: position 67,899,903 of record NC_047666.1, on the reverse strand, counting down.
CTCACTAAATCTCCCATAACCCATCTGCCCATCTCTAATTAGTTAGTTAGGAAAGTGTTTCAGGGTAGATAATCCTACCTTAAGGCCATGTCACCCAAGGACTGGGGTGATTTCAAGTTCTTCAATGGCAGTACTAACTTTAATGGATGTAGTTCACAGGACTCTTTAAGAAAAGGACATTTAAAGCTCAGTGTTGGGGGGGGGCACATCTGAGAACTCGGGGAAGAGAACTCAGGACCTGAGTTTAGAGAGGGCTGGGGATAAATATTTGGATTATGTGACTTTGATCTCAGAGTCATAATTTTGATTCCAAGAATTTCTGGCCTGTCTGTTGGCTCATTTTTATGGCTCATATGTAATTTACAGGGTATGGTAAACTGTCCACTATTTCCTCTTAATTACTACACAGCTGTTTGAACATCACCAAAACTTTATAGTAAGGGATGGTTATGAAGAAACAGAAATGAATCACCATAATGCAGGAGCTTAGGACTCCAGACCAGACAATGGAGGAACATGTCTGAGAAGGTGGAGATAGTTAAGGGTTCTGGAAAGACATTAAAAATGACAGAATTTTGTGTTATTTCCAGTTTATAGATGAAAAAAACAGAATTTATAAGGTTAACTATCTGACATATGCATTTTAATGGCTTCAGGCTGGGCTGTGGAAATCAGTTACTATAGTAACAAAGGAAGAATGATGCAGTGTCCACGTCTGACACAGGTCTCCAAAGCTTCTTCAAAACCCCTTTTTTATTTCTACCTAATGGAGGTATTCCTGGAGTATGCTGGAGCGACAGAACACCAGCTGTTCCAAACACTGAAGGTCAATTGTGCTATCTTCATACTGGGTCTCTTGTATATGCCCCTGCAAAAAGAAAAGAGGACGTGTGCAAATATGATCACAAAGTATAAAGTATGAAAATAATTAATGTTTGAAAAGGTTGAGCACATTATGTAAATCACCGAATCTCTTCATTAGATTTCTAATAAATAAAAAAAGAAGCCAAGGTACAGTCACAACACTAGTCTTACTTAATATCAACCCACGGTTAAATACATCATAATCTTTAAGCCAAATTAGAAAAAAATCACATGAGGCAATTGGCGTTGGGGTCTTTGCAAACACTACTAGCAGAGTTTTGATCCAGGAAAGGCAAGGTGAAAGCTCAGTAGCCAAAGTAGGTTCTAACTTTGAGAGTCTAACACTAGGTAGGTTATTTTAAGCATATGTAAGCAGGGAATAATTTGGGGGAGGGAATGTCCTGGTGATAATGAACTCAATCCCGTGTGCACAACAAAGTTTAAGACATGATTACATCAAAATCTTGTAAGGTACTGATGCCATCTTCCATAAATATGGGTTCTATAGATTATAAGGAAGAGGGTTAAAGGTGAACAAAAGGTGTTGTAAGAGTCTGAGGAGGATAATGCAATACGTTGACTGAGATATACAGGCTCGAGATAAAGGTGAGCCAGTGTGGCCTGGCCATACTGCTAGAGAGAGGTCACCGGACTACTAACAACCTCCACCCCATGCCCTCTAGGCAAAAAACAGGTTATACATCTATCCCTTCAAAGAGATAAGTCAGTGCACTTAACATTCCTGGATCCCCTGGTGCTTCTCTGTGAAACACAGGTGCAAGAGGCCTCCTGCTTCTCCTCCTTAATTTTTTAAAGAGAAAATAGTTGTAATTGAAGCCAACGTTAAATGCATTGCCTACGTGGCTACTCTAACATAGGCAAGCGTGAGGGAATCACAAGGATTAACAGAGGACCAAGAAAGGAAAAGCTCATCTTTTCAAAGGTTACTTGAGAGATTCCTTTTTATCTCTTTATTCAGATCATTAATTTGACCATCGATAGTATAAGAAAAATCTGACACATTACGACAACACATGCCAGAAAACTGTTGAAGGCCAAGATTATGCTTCAGCAACAAATAATCTATAGTAGCTTTTGTTTGTGAAATAGTGGTTTTTAATTCACCCATATATTGATTAACTTCTGTTAATATTTTTTCTGTTATATTAATGCTTTTACTAAGCATACAGGCCATCTTTGAGGCCTCTCTTTTTATTCTAGTAATCATTCTTGAAACTGGTAATTTAAAAAGCCTAAAACAATGTTAGCACAGTAAAGCAACAGCCCACAGATCTTGTGTTCACAAGCTAAGAAGTAACATATAATACAGCCAGTAGACATAACAGCATCATTTGGGGTAAGTAGTATTATGTCCTTATTGTTTTCTCAAGGTATTGGCTTGATGAGTTAAAATTTCCATGTCTCCCCAAGTTATCAGCTTACTCTTCCTCTTGGGGCATCTCCACTTGATGTATTTGTCATTTATCTTCAGACACTCTGTCCAGTGGTCTCCAGGATGCTGTCCTGGTTGGACACATCGAAGTGTGAGCCATCCTGTGATATCACTCGTTTCCTGGAAAAACACAGCATAACTTTGCCCTGATGTTAAAAAAAAAATCTGAACCTTTCCATTGATTAGTTTCTAGATCTTTCTACTTAACAAAAATTTTAGGCTATGTCTCCTTTAGAGGAAAATATTTTGGGGCAGCAATGAATACTTTTCATCCTTTAAAATGAAATAAATAGCTAAATGTAGCATAGTTTACAGAGACTTGTTTTACATGTTTCCTTTTTATTTTTAAAATTTGCCATTTGAGTATTTGATTGTGTCATTCCACAATAGTTTGGCCCTGTGGCTTATAAGGGATTCTAATAGCATGATTAATATTTCATATATTGTAAAGTTTCTTAAATCATTTGCTAGTATAAGCAGAACCATTTTCAATTTTTAGTTGTAAAGAAATTCTTTAAAAGGAACAGTATAAAGAGCCCCATGCCATATCTAGGGCTGTGTTCTGCAGCTGGCTGATGAGGGAGAGGCAGTGTGCATGCCTGAAGTACACAGATCTCCACACACCTGACAGCAGGGACCGCCACAAACACAAACAGCCTCAGTTCCAGATGCCAAGCTGATGAGAAGCACTATTTACTAATTACGCACTAGAAGCTTGAAATATTGTGTACAATATGCTCAGAGTAGAGGACAGGCTCTAGGACATTCCTCTGACTTCCTCCCTTGTCGGTCTGATGATTTATGTCAGACCAAGGGCAAGAACAAAACTCAAAACCAAACAAAATCTACTTAATGGTCATTAATGTCTAAAGATTTAAATTTAAGGCTCTAAGATCTGAGATCTTTAAAATTCAGGATAATTTTAAGTTTCTTCTCAAGAAGACTCTCCTATAGATAACAGGATACTCAGAAATACCTGAGAAATAATCACAGAAAATCCTGAAGAAGGAAACAACCACAAACATGAAAGTACATATCCAGCTGATATTAAAAACGATACAATAAAAATTAATTAATTAACTAATTAATTAATTCACAGCCCCATGAAGAAAGAACTCACTGAAAGGCTTTTAGTTCTTACTACATTTTTCAGGCAGTCTGATGTAACAGATTCTTAAGTTGTATCAAAAATTTTAGTTGAACACTTTAAAATATTCTAACTCCAACTGATTATACTTCTGGTTTAACCCCTTTCTGCCTCCAAGAGACTTTGAGAACATATAATTACGTTTCCATTTCTTAGTCACTGTATTATCCAGGAGAAATATTTGTTAAAGTTTCTTGATTTAATTTTATCCATATTTTCCCTCTTAAATTCATCTCACACATGCTCACACTGTTACTTTTAAATTTTATTATGTTGAACGAAAATGAAACTGTTTTAAATGAATTATCATAATCATAAATACAAAGAAATCTGGGTGGTGTTTGACTGAGCTCAGTGTAACCGAAAGCCCAGGAATGAAAATGTCTCTGTTTTTGATGCGAAAGACAAGATAAAATTCCATATTTGGCTAACAGTGCTAGTGCACCTTGGGTGGATGTGTAATTGTCCGGACATCAGCAGGAAAGCCCTCCCACACTCTTAACAACAGATGCCTCATCGCACCAACCCTTGTGCTGCCTTCTACCAGCAACAGCCTGGTTCCCAGCTTCCCTCTGAGGCAGGCTCTTCCTGCAGGTGCTCTCTGGAGACAGAGGTGTCAGCAGTTCTGCATGAATGACGTGTCTCAGTAGGGCTGGATTTATTTATCTGTTTATTTTTTTATTTTTAAGGCAAGGAAACTCAGCTGAAGGAACTCACTAAACCTTTCTACCATTTCTGTTTCTAAGCCCTTTATGTCTCATGCATTCCCATTTTCCTGTAACTGGACTCTCCATCTTCCAGGACTTCATTTTAAATATTTTCCTTCTTTCATTACACTCTCTCCACAGCCACACTCCTTCTGCAACATTCCATTTCCCCCAAACTAGGTAGGTTTTCATTCTCAGTACATCTCTATTCCTCAGGCTAATCTACACATGATGTCAGTTAAAATATTGAGTGGTTGAGAAATAGCCAATAAAAAGCTGATTGATTATGGAGAGTTTAGACTGTTGAGCTTTACAAAGCCAGGAGTGTTGTGTTTTAAAAGAGAGAGAAAGAAGAAATATGTTTGGTGGAGGTGCAGTGTGGTGTGGACGAAGGGGTTGCCTCTGCAGGCCCAGGCTGAGGTATCCCTGCCCCCTCTGAGGGACCAGCCACAGGATGGTATAGTATAGAGTAGAGTTTATTCAGGGCATGAGGAGGGGAGTTGAGAGAAAGACAGAAAGAAAGGCAGAGAGAGAGAGAGAGAGAGAGAGAGAGAGAGAGAGAGAGAGAGAGAGAGAGAGGTGTAAAGGCCAACCATGAACATAGAGAAGGGGAGGAACAAGAGAAGAGAGCAAGAGCAAGAGGGCAAGAGGGCAAGAGGGCAAGAGAGCAAGAAGGCAGCAAGCTGTTCCTTTTATAGTGAGCCAAGCACACCTGGCTGTTGCCAGGTAACTGTGGGGTGGAGCCTAGACAAAATGCCAACGAGGAATGAGTAGTCTTTTCTTTCTTTCTTTCTTTCTTTCTTTCTTTCTTTCTTTCTTTCTTTCTTTCTTTTGGTGGAGCATGTGCTATTTCAACATAAAACATATCCTTCTTGTCCTTTTGAAGCACCATTTGTAAAAGCATAAAAGTCATCTCTATAGGCTTTTTATATTTAATTTTAAATGACATACAGAGGGTACCTTCAAAAAAAATGTTTGGATTTTGGATAATGATTATCTATAGATCCTGGGCAACATGCTAATGTTACCTGCAGATTAGCCTCAGGGTGTAACAGTTAATCAACATGGCCTTCATTTAGCAGCACAGTGATTTCTGGAGACTCTTTACCAGTAAGTTGTTTAAGACATACCCTTCTCATCATTGCCAAGGCTATCATTTTTATAAATAAGAATTAAAGATCAGTGTAGGGAATTGTGACATGCATACATTTCTATAATACTGTTACCTTTGTTGACATATAATATAGGAGATGAGGAGGAAGGCTAAGTAATTGATAAGGAAGTAAGGGATTAATTCTATGAGCTACTGCTTTGGCAGCAGTATTATTTTTTTTAACTATTCATTAGTTCTTTGTGAATTTCACATCATGCACCCCAAACCCACTCATCTCCATCTCCTTTCATATGTCCATCCACCTTTGCAACCTCCCTCACCAACAGAGGAAAATAAAACTCTCGTGGAGGCTGTAGTATGCCACATTATATCCTACAGTTTACCTATGTCTGTCTACAAGTCTTTGCTTGCAAATGTTTGTTGCAATGGCCCATTGCTCTGGTACAAGTCCTCTGTCTTCTGCTATTCTATCAATACTGGAACCTCACTGGGACTCCTCTGAGATAACCTCTTGTTGCTCTGTGTCAGGGTGATCTTGTGGTTTCAGATCTGTAGGATAGACCCTTTCATGTGCTCCAGCACTTCATTGATTGGGTAGATGTTGGGGTGAGCCAATTCAAAGTCCTGGATCTTGTTCTGAGAGGTATCTCAGCTGATGGGCCCAGCACTCACACCCTCAGGGCGGCTACCAGCAACCCAGACAAGCAAGATCAGCTCTACAGTGCTGTCCAGGCAAGATGCAGAGCTCTCTCTCCAAATGATGTAGCAGGTGAGGGACAAGGCCAATTCTCCCATCCTTCTACCCCAGAATCCTCAGCAGCATTAACCCATATTTTTTTTAAGTAATTGAAGGGATTCTGTGGTGCAAGTGAACAGTGTCACCAGACAGAAGAACTGGTAAGGTTGAGTGAGCCCAAACCCCGTAAGTCTCAAAATTGAGAATAACAAGAGTGGGGCCACTCCCTATCTAACTCTACCTGCTCTGGAACATGTATCTCACTAAGAGGACCATGGCAAGCAGTCGTGTAGCATAAAAACCTGGAACTCTCCATGCTAATGAGGTATCTATTTAGATAGGCCCTGAACAGTTAGCCAATGAGCTTCCCTTCCTGGGCATTTCTTCCCACAAGAGGTATTTAATCCCTGGTTCACTCTTAAGTAAGGTGTATGCATTCTCATCTATTGTCAAATAAAGCAGTTTGAATAAGCACAGACTGTCTCTTCTTCATCAAGGATCACCTCAAGGGGAGGCCTTCATTGTAAAGAGCCACGCCTAAATCATCCAGAAAAGGCCTTCTCTCTTCCAGCCCCACTAAACTCTCCACACTTACTCAGAACCAAACGGGTATCAACCTCATCCGCAGCTCTGCCTTCCCTTTCCTCTTTAGCATGCCCTGAGGGAAAGGGGAGCCAGGGACCCCTGGTCCCAACTCCCAGAGGTATGCCAGTGGTAGCTGGCTACACAGGAGACTGAGAACCAAAGCAATGGTCCTAGATCTTGCTGTTTCCCAACCAGGAAAACATGGACCTCCACTACTAACTTCGGACTGTGCCCTGCCTCTCCTGAGAGGTGTGCCAGGGTCTCCCAGTGAAGCAGACACTCCGTCCAGCAGGGTGCCTTGTTTGGGAAGTGTTAAGCTGAGAGGATGGTGGCAAATTTGTTGTTGAATAATAACATATTCTAAATAATTACAAGGCAATTGCTTTGGTATTTTCTCTGGAACTATGTGTAAAATTTGCTCTTCTTAGGTTATTTGCAATAAAAGTTAAGTTCTCGTTTATGTATTGATTGATTAGATAAACAGGAAAGGAGGATGCCATCTATGTAATTAATCACCAATACTTCAGGGAATTTAATCAGCATGGGCTTAAGTGATTTATTTATATAATATTGACAAATAGTGGGGCTATTTTTCATTTCCTGTGGTAAAACTTTCCATTGATATTGAGCCATTGGCTGCTGATTGTTTAAGATGGGAATACAACACAAAGAATGTAAACAGTTCCTCATCAGAGTGTAAAGAAATAAAGGGGAAAAGAGTCTTTAAAGTCAAGTATAATAATTTAATGTCCTTGAGGAATCCCGGTAGGAGTAGGGACCCCAGGATATGGAGCCCCCCATTGTTTTTATAGTTGCATTTATTATTATTATTAAGTTGCATTTATATTATTAAAGCCATGTAACAGTTTAAATTGAAATTTATTTTTGTCTTTTTATGAATCCTAAAAATAGGGTAGTTCCAAAGGACTGAAGGCTCTTTTTTATGTCCTAATTTCAATTGCTCCTGTATTAGAAAGTTAGGCTTGTTTTACCTTTTCCCCAGGAAGAGTTCATTGATCAGTTCATACTAAGCCATCCCTGTTATGAGAGGAAAAAATAAAACAAAACAAAAGGAATCCCAGTGTTCCCATGGGTAGAGATTTGGGAGAGGAGAATGAGGAGGTAGAATGGGGTAGAGAAGACCTACACTCCTAAGAACTCAGCAAAGGGCCCTGGAACTTGGTCAAATCAGAGGACTAGAAGTTTCATTAAAATTGCCTCTCTTCTTTGTCAATGAGAAGGCTGAGCACCAGGAAAAAAAAAATGGAGCAGAAAAAAAAGGGCAGAAATTCAGCTCTCCTGTAAAAAGGACCACAACAGAAGTTGTGTTTGGAGTTGCATGAGTCAGAAGTTTGGTGAGGAGCAGGGGAAACCAGGAAAGCAGAGACATGGAGATAGTGGCAGCGGGAGAGGATAGGGGGAATACCTACTGAGTAAGGGCAGGAACTCCTAAGGATGATGGGAGGGAGTGGATGTGGACATGGACACCTCACAGGACTGGAACTGGCCATTGGTAATAAAAATTATTAGGATCTGGCTGCGGTCTGCAGAGGCACCAGCTGAAGTCAGGACTTTATTCTTTGCTTCTGCTTTCTCATTCAGCTGATTGTTCTTGAGGGCTTGTTATCAGTGAGTAAATTTCAGGGATGGTGAGTTGTGGGAACCCTGGACATCAGTGCGGTCACCTCTCAATTCAAAGTTGTGGCCCCTTTGAGCCCTGGCAAGACTGGGATGACAGCAGTCTTCAGGGAGAGAGTACCAGGACCACAGAGAACGGGAGTAACCCATGAAGAGATGTAGATAGAGGTGGGAACTGGCTGGAGTACAAGGGAACCTTCGGGAATGAATTCATAGGCCAGATACCTGGATTTTCTCTCTCTCTCTCTCTCTCTCTCTCTCTCTCTCTCTCTCTCTCTCTCTCTCTCTCTCTCTCGCTTGTTCTAAGGACTCTTCACTTTTCAGCTCCACTCACTCCTGTCACTGGCTGAGTTTCGGGAAGGAGCAATCCCTCCAGGCTCTGTATCTTTTGGCTCTACCCAGCTGTCTGTGGTTTAAGCTCCTGGCGGTTAAGTTGCTGGGATCTAACTGGAGAAAAGGGAAGAGAGGAGTCCGGAGGCATGAAGCTACTGACCTGGAACGCCGCAGTGCTCATTGAAAGGAAGCTCCTGGGCTTCTCTGCCTCCTCTTCACTACGTAGTGACACCAGTCTGGCGTGCCCTTGGCCTTCACCATGCCCCTTCCCCATTCAGGCGTCAGTGGATTGGCAAACTTAAGGGAAAAGTTACTATGGGAGGACAGTATCAGGGCTACCTGAATAAGGAGGGCAAAGCGACACAAGGGATTGGCTAGTGCTGCCCTCAGCACCTCTGGGGTCCTCAGGGAGACTAAAGCAAGTCACCAGGACAGGATGTGTCTGATGGGCTCAGTGCAGACCTGCTAAGAGGAGGTCTTGGACTGCTCCCCTGAACCTAAAGCATTTTTTGCTTTGAAGAATGCCTTTTGCCTTGGACTCTTCACAAACCCTTCACTATTCCTGAACCTCTTTACCCTAGAACTTTCCTTTCCACTCTCCCAAAGTATTTTACCAGCAAATCACAATAGGAGCATTCAGGGACGAGGCAACCACGACCACCTACGTACTTACCTTTTTCTTTCCCCTTTTCCTTCTTTATTTATTTTGTTGTTGTTGTTGTTGTTGTTGTTGTTGTTGTTGTTGTTGTTCTCATCATCATCATCATCTTCCTCCTCCTCCTCCTCCTTCGTGTTTTAAGGCAAGATTTCACACTGTAACCCACACTACCGAATTGAAACACTATGTTCTTTCCCACCCACCATGTGATTTACCCTTCTTTTCCACCAGGTGGCAATCGTGCTCATTTCTGAAGACTCCTTAGGTACCCTGTGGCCACTATGGAGGTCTCTAACCATAATATGCCTTGGGAACACACGGAAACTTCTACCCTTACCTCCCAGACCCATGTCCTCGCACCTCCTGTGGAGATAGCATCAGATAATGGCATTATTTTTAAAAAGAGTAGGCGCGTTGTTTTGTTTTTGGTTTTTTTTTTTTTTTTTTTTTTGTTTGTTTTTTTTTTTTTTCTGTAAATGGCAGGCAGTAAATATACTCAACCTGGGAAGCAATGTTATATCTGTCCCTGTATCAAATAGTTCTGCATGTAGTGGGACATCGGCAGAAGGCAACAAGCTGATGAATGGTACACAGGAATTGTCTTCTGCCCCATCAATTCCATGTACCCTAATTGGTTGGTACCCATCCCTCCCCCCTCCCCCCCCCCAAGTGTCTTTCTCAAGTACTGTTAAAGCTGTATGTTTCCAAGTCCTCAGTGGGTTCTGTGTTGCCTGTGGCTTCTGGATCAGCTAGAAATGACATGAAGAGGTCCTGAGTTTAGGGCCTCTGGATCTCTTTATTGCTGTACAACCGATTACTTGGATTCAGTAACCTATAGAGAACTTGCCTTGAAGCCTTAGGCACTTGCTGAGGGAGAAAGGAGGGGGCAGCTTAGTTGAGAACTGACCTCAGTCACTTTCTCTAGATGAGATAAAATTTTCACAACCATCTGGAGAACAGAAGATGCTCTGTCAGACAAAAGTCCTTGTGTCTCCGTCCTAGGGAACATTCAACACACATGTGACTTGTTATGCCCTTGTAACAATGTCTCATTTCTGGATATCTTCTTTGCCTGTCCACCTAACAATCTAGTGAAGAGAGTAGCTGTCTCCTTGAGGCCTGATGGGCCTTCTGATAGTCCAGGACCAGAGGCTTCTGTCTCCCAGGGCTTAATACCATGGATCCTCTTTTCGAGTGTATTTTCCCTGAGCTTAGATCCACCTGTCTCTGCCTCCTCCCTGCTGGAATTACAGGCATATGACACTCATCCAAGATGAGAGCGCATATCCTAAACCTCAAGCAAGGTGCAGAGACTAAGAACTGGGGATAGGGTTTCAAAGCTGCTGGGAGTCTGCTCAGCCTAGAATGGGTTGAAGTGGGACGCAGGGATGATGTACATGTAGCTTTAATGGCTGATGGTCTCTGGCCTTGTATCTCTCTAACTACACTGAATGATGAAGCTGCTGGCTTCTAAAAAAAAAACAGAATTTTTTAAAATTATTCTGAGATTAAAAAATAAAACAACACTGGCTTGGATGACTTATACCTATTCTTTAACAGTGGGAAACAAAGTAAAGGATTAATTGCTAGGATTTTTTTTCTCTCTTGCCCAGAAGCCTTGTCTCTCACTTGTTAGACAGGAGGGAAGTTTAGAGCAATAAACTTTTATTGAACCAGAAGAGAGGAAAAAGGAAATCTTTTACACAAGCAAATACGCATAAATTCATGTACATTCATATACAAATTCATTCACACATACTCATACATCTTTATGCATTCCAGTTCAGCCCAGTTACTTAAGTATTTCATAATTAGATACTTACATACACATATCCATACTTATATGTACATATGGAACAAATGACCAAGCACCAGTGCAGAAAGAACGCACTCATTCTGGATGAAAAATGAACTCCAATCTGTATTTCATAGAGAAAGAAGAAACTTCTATTCTTTTATTGCTAAACGAACTAAATCCAAGTCTGTAGGTAAAAAAGCTGTGTCTTCTTTAGTAAGACTAAGCCTGCTTTGCTGTTAAGAAAAAGGCATGTCTTGTTCCATGGCAAAGAGAAGCCTGTCTGCTCTTTCTGCTCTCTCTGCAGCTTCTTCTTTGTCCCTCTTTCTCTCTGCAATCTGTGTATTGTTCTCTTCTTCTGTTCCTGCCTTAATGTTCTCTTTATTTCTAAGGAAAAGTAAAAGGGAAAATCTATCAGACAATACATTCTCTTAATTTCTAAGTCACTCCACTCTGCTGTCCTCCTTCCTCTTCCTAATCTTTCTCTCTGCTTCTAACTCCTTGTCTAACTCCTTCTTCTGTGATGTAATACAATGCAATGTAATCTCATTTCTAGTTTTTCCCCTTTCTAGGGAAATATACCACATGAATTTTCAGAGCATTCTTTATTTAAAAACAAAAGTTCACAAAAATTTCAAACATAAATTCAAATCATAAACTGAATAAGAAGTTTACAACAGATATGTTTACATGTGTTTCCACTGAGGCTAGTTATCTAACTACACATTCATTATCTGTCACAGGTTTATTGAAAGTTAAAAATCATTATTCTTGTGACTAAATTAGCATTGAAGGTTTGTAAAGATAAACCCAGTCAACATTTTATCTTCTGTCTTTGCACCTACAATAAGTCATTAGTTCCTTTTTAATGACTTTTAGATAATTGTTTTAAAGACTCTGGGAATGTGTTCTAAGTTGTAAATGCCTGCTTTCTATCTCAGAAGCAATTAACTCATGACATGTGAAGACTGGAAGAGTCATAATTGCAGTTTTCATATCATAGATGGCTTTAATAGCAGTCCCATTATAAAGGGCTTAATAATTACTAGTGTAATTTTAGGAATTCTTCTACGCTCATTATCAAGATTAAAAAAAATCATCTGACTGAGCAGATCCCAGGGAGCAGCTCTGCACAAAATCTCACAGAACCTAGAGGAAGCAGACCTCCCAGGAGCTCTAACCCAGGCAGTATCTTAGGGAAGGAGACAACAACCTGCCCCAAACAAGGAGTAACTGGGACCCACTGAGACCCAGGAAGTCATTCCTGGCACAGAGCACTGGCTCCTTCCAGTCTGCACCTGAGCACTGAGCAGATCTTGGGCCCTAGCTCTAACACCCCAGTAGTAACACCCACCCACACAGTTCTGAAACAACCAGTATAATAGGAAAGACAGGCTCCAGTCAGAGACAGTGGGTGCAGGTAGCACTAAGGAGATCCAGATGGCAAAAGGCAAGTACAAGAACATAAGCATCAGCAACCCAGGGTACTTGGCATCATTAGAACCTAGTTCTCTTACACTAGAATGTCCTGAATTCCCCATATTACTAGGAAAGCAAGATTCATATTTAAAATCACTTCTAATGATGATGATAGAGGACTTTAAGAAGGACATAAATAACACTCTCAAAGAATTTGAGGAGAACACAGGTAAACAGGTAAAAGCCCTTAAAGAGGAAACACAAAAATTCCTTAAAGAATTACAAGAGAACACAACCAAACAGGTGAAGAAATTAAACAAAACCATCCAGGGCATAAAAATGGAAGTGAAAACAATAAAGAAATCTCAAAGGGAGACTACTTTGGAGATAAACAACCTCGGTAAAAGATCAGGAGACATAGATGCAAGCATCACCAACAGAATGCAAGAGATAGAAGAGAGGATCTCAGGTGCAGAAGATACCATAGAAAATGTTGACACAACTGTCTAAGAAAACACAAAATGCAAAAAGTTCTTAATACAAAACATCCAGGAAATCCAGGACACAATGAGAGGACCAAACCTAAGGATAATACATGTAGATGAGAGTGAAGATTCCCAACTTAAAGGGCCAATAAATATCTTCAACACAATTATAGAAGAAAACTTCCCTAACCTAAAGAATGAGATGCCCATAAGCATACAAGAAGCCTACAGAATGCCAAATAGAATAGACCAGAAAAGAAATATCTCCCGTCACATAATAATCAAAACACCAAATGCACAAAACAAAGAAAGAATATTAAATGCAGTAAGAAAAGGGGCCAAGTAACATATAAAGGCAGACCTATCAGAATTACACTAGACTTCTCACCAGAGACTATAAAAGTGAGAAGATCCTGGACAGATGTCATGCAGACCCTAAGAGAACACAAATGCCAGCCCAGGCTACTATACCCAGCAAAACTCTCAATGACCATAGATGGAAAAACCAAGATATTCCATAACAAAACCAAATTTACACAATAACTTGCCACAAACTCAGCATTACAAAGGATAATAGCAGGAAATCTCCAATACAAGGAGGGAAATTATACCTTAGAAAAAGCAAGAAAGTAATCCTTTTCCAACAAATCCAAAAGAAGATATCCACACAAAGATAATTCCATCTCTAATAACAAAAATAACAGGAAGCAACAATCACTGTTACTTAATATCTCTTAACATCAATCAACTCAATTCCCCGATAAAAAGACATAGGCTAACAGACTGGATACATAAACAGGACCCAGCATTTTGCTACATACAGGAAAGCCACCTCAGTGACAAAGACAGACACTACCTTAGAGTAAAAGGCTGGAAAACAATTTTTCAAGGAAATGGTCCTAAGAAACAAGCTGGAGGAGCCATTTTAAAATCTCCAGCCCGAGAACACAAAGGGTGGGGACTCATGGCTCCACCTGTATAGGCATTTGAGGGTGGCCTTGTCAGGCATCAGTGGAAGTGGAGGGCCTTGGTGCCTGAAGGTTTGGATTCTCTAGTGTTGGGGAATTCGAGAGCAGGCAAGTAGGAATGGGAGGATGGTGGGAGCACACCTTCATAGAAACTCCCAGAATTATATGAATTAGACATGACAGAGGCAGGCCACCACAAGACTAGATTCCAGAATTCAAACAAAAAATCATCTTGATACTAAAATTTGTTTTGAGAATTGTATATTGCAGAATACACAGCCTTGGTGTATCTACTCATCAAGTGAGCTGAGCAGACCTGCTCGAACCTCTGATGTCCTGGGATTCCAGCTGGATGCAGTGAAGACACAGTGACAGAGGCTTATCAATTTACTCCTCCCCTCATCCCTCTTCTAATATCTCAATGCCCATAATCAGCTTGAAGAAGTTAATGAAGAGTTGGTGCCCCTATTCCCTAGGCTTGGGGACTGAGGTGGTTAATATTGGGCTGTCTTTCTAGGGAAAGGTAGTGGTTTTGTTGAAACAGGGAGGATTAGCTAGGATTTATTGCACAGCCATAACCTATTAGTAGAAATATGTATAATTGTTATTAAGATGAAGTTATAATTTCTTAAATGGTACAAAATTTACTTTGATTTCAAATTAAAGGTTTTCATTGGTTCGAGTTTCTTATTGATATAAAAATGAGATTAATAGTGTTACTCTCATAGGCATTGTGCCTATATAACACATTTAGGAATACAAGGCTTAGACCCAGTCCTTCTTTAACTTTTTTAACTGATTTGAGATGGTTAGCCTGTGAGTTAAGGGCCTATAGCAAATTCATGACTCTGAGTTTATTATTAGGGTGTTTGCTATATTTTATTTAGAAATAGCTGAGAGGAGTTAACAGACAACAGTCCAGATTGCCTTACATGAATAGTTGGTTTTCAAAATGTCAGAAATCTACAGAATTGCTGTTACAAACATGTCTGTGTTAATGTTCATTTTGATTAGAGACCTGTCTGCTCCTGACAGCTTCCCTGTCTTGAATTCTAAGAAGATATTGAGCATCTTTGGAGTTACTCCAGTTGTGGTGAGACAGCCACTAGGCAATAATTGCTTCTTTTCATCTACAGACAAATTACTGTCTAAAAAAGGGCACATTTGTGGAATAGTCAACTGATTATATCTACCAAGACAGAGTAATCAACCCTTAATAATTCTGCATCAAAAGGTCTGTCAAATGATCCTGGGCTAGAAGGCTGAAGATCGAATGCTCCAATGTTTTGTAGTATAGGGACTGTCCAGGTGTTCAGCAGTCTCTATAAATTGGCTAAGTTTTAGAAGCTATGCTTTGTGCTTCCCATAATTTCAGTTAACTCAGTCATTCTGGATTTCTGGTGGGGTTGAAGACATAGTTTCATAGCCAATCCTGGCTATTTACTTTGAGAGAAAAGATTTGAGAGGATGGTTTTCAGCTAACATACATTCTAAAGCCAAGAAAAAAAACAGGTTCAGAACTGAGTCTTTTAGTTAGGAGAGATGATAGAAGTTCTGGTTAGTCAACAAAATGATGGGCTGGGTATTAGGTCTATCTTGTACCTTACTGATACAAATTGGTATAGTTATGCTTTAATTGTATTTTGAGAGAAAAGTTTTATTTTTACAGGAAGGGGGATATGTAGGAGGAGCTAAGTTGGGAGGAGTAAGGAGAGGAAGAGTAGGAGAAGGAGAGGAGGAGCTAGGAGATGGTGCAGGGAGACATGGAGGCGGATGTTCATGTGTCTCCGACAGTCAAAGTTGGTATATCTAGGTTGGGTATTGGGTTACATTTCTGAATGTATGAACATCTTGTTATTGAGCATTACCAAACTTATAAAGTGTTTGATTAACATTTTTTTAAAAGTTACTAATAAAAAAAAGAAGTCATAACCTAAAAAAAAAGAAATCATCTATTGTCTACATAACATCACTACAAGATAGTACATCATCGTTGATCTGCAAAAATCTGCCCAAAAGGGTGGACTAGTGAGATATATATATGTGTGTACATATGTGTGTGCATATGTGTGTATATATATATGGTATGCATATATATGGTATAAATATGATATATATAATAGGTAAAGCATATTAATAACTAAAATTTTCCCTAAAATGTAGTCCCTTTTGGTCTTGCCTGAAAAGGGCTCATTCATCATGCTTTACAGTTCACAGTGAAACCATCTCAGGAAGATCATCTGCTAGGTTTTAGCCTATCCTAGATGGCTCCTGGCACAAAGCCAAAAATACGCCCAGTGATATACTTCCTTCAGCAAGTATGCCACCTAAACCTGTTCAAACAGCTGCCACCAACTGGGGACCAAATCTTCAAATATCTTTATGTCTCATTTAAGCCACCACTCTAACCTGAGTGACAGAGCAATAATGAAACAATCAATCGATCAAACAAACAAACAAACAAAACAAAACAAAACAAAACAAAAAAAGATTACACTTACTATGGAGCTTCTTGGGACCTGATCTGTCTCCTAGGAAGGCAAACTGGGTCTTTCTTTGAGGTGGTTTACTTTTAACACCTTTTTGGATATGTTTTTATTGTATGTGTACAATTGATTTGACTGCATTATATATGTGCACCATAAATCTGCCTGGTGTCCTTGGAGGCTGAGAGAGAGCATTATATCTCCTAGAACTGGAGTTACTGGCAGATGTGGGCCACCATGTGTGGTTGTGGTTGCTGAGAATCAAACCCAGATCCTCTGCAAGGGCAATAAGGGCCCTTAACTGCTCTGCAATTTTCCTAACCCCAGTGGTTCAGTTTCAAACAATGGGCTCATGATCCTTGTGTTTTCATGGGACAGCAGCTTTCAGCCTCCTGATCATCTGTTTTATATTTAATTGTCAAAATCCAGCTACATCTGCATGATGCCTTCACAGATCACGCTTCTCTTTGCTGAGTTTACTGTCTGGATCTGGACCATGGCCATACTAACTCCAAGGCCAACTGAACGAAAACATGTTTCTTTACTCAGTAGCAACAACAAATGCAATGTCTTTGGTCTTCTGGGGAACAGGCTGAATCCCACAAAGATATGGGAAAAACAAGTTGACTGAAAGATGGAGGTGACCTGTTCAAACAACTGCTTCACACAAGGCATGAGGATCATACAATCGGAGGTAAGTTTCAACAGCAAGATATGCAACAGATTGGGGGCATTTCATTGTTTTCGTGAAGGAAAAAAACCCACTGATAGTCCCACCTAAAAGGTCCAGCAGCAAGGCCAAAATGTCGGAGATAGCAGAAGGTCAGGGGATGGGAAGGGAGGGTGTGTAGGCAGACAGGATTCATTAAGGCCAGAGACTGATCTCTTCCCAATAGGGACAGAGCCCCTCATTCTGCAGGACACTGTGGAAGAGAAGGACGTATTCATGGATCCTGGGCCAATGTCATCAATGAACAGAAAATGTTCCATGTTGGTTCAGGCACTAGAAAGCAGAGGATCATCCTGGTTCCAACTGGATGAAAGAGAGGTGATGTAATTAACTCCTTATACCAGATCTGAGTGAAGGACCACAGGACCTGGCCTAAGGAGTTCATGTCTCACTGGGAAGAAGAGCTAGAACTGACAGGTGATTGGAAAGAGGGAAGAAAGTGGTAGCTCTCTGTAGAGGAGGGACTGGATGCATAATTAATTAATTAACTAATCACCATGTGTTCTTGGGTTAAAGGACATTCTTTCTATCATTCATTTCCTTCTCACCCACTTTTACCTGGTATTTACCTGTTTCTTTTCTCTGGTTCTCACTGGTTGCCACACTGTGGGCAGCCTCTTTTCAGGGCCTTGTCCTCATTCTAGACCCACTGCTTTGTTTATTTTTGTTTCAGGTCATTTTGTTTTGTTTTCCATCTCACCTGATTGAATCCTTTGACATTCCCTCCTGTATCACATCCTGAGACCCTCCCCTGCCACCATCCTCAGAGGTCAGCTCCTCTTCTGCCAGCAGGAAAGATGAGGTCCTACCATTAGCCTGGATTTCCCTACCATAGCTGAGTCTTTGGGGACAGGGAATAGCCTTTCATCCTTCCTAGTCAGAATCCTTCCAAGTTGTTATCGAATAGCAAAGGGGACAGAACTGTCAGTGTTGCTGAATTATCTGAAGACCAAGAAGCTAAGGTAAGACTTCCTCGGGTTTGAGGTCTGGTCAAAGAATCAATTTATGTTTCCATTTTAGTCTCACTATCCACTACTCCAGATGTGGTCCAGTCCTCATCCATAGCCATCAGGTCCACCCCTCTGTCCTGCTGCTTATCCACACCTGCTCCCTCCTCCTTGTTATCTGAGAAGCATTGGTTGCAATGGCAGGTACTGAGGGCAGTCTTTGGAGGGGAGAAAAGATAGACACATAAGGAGTGAAGAAGAAAGTGGATTTTCGGAGCCATACTCTTGTCCCTCAATTGTAGTATCTTATTCAGAAAGGAGATAAGAGATACTCAGTTCATGTCACTGGCTAGCAATACCATGCGCATGCTCAGCCTTTACAGGAAAGAAATATTGTCACAGACTTGTGGGATATGAGAAGAGAACACACCAGGTGCCTGATCAGAGCAGGTTCCTAACTAGGAAGTCCCATGATGCATGATGTGGGGACAGCATGAACACAAAAGAAGAACATAAGGGCTCCACTTTATTTGTAGAGGGGAGAGGATTCCATCCAACAAACAAGGATAAGGAATATAAAAATAAAGAGATGGCCAAGTGACAAGACTACTTTCTGCTCTTCTATCTGACCACAGTTTCATTCCCAGCACCTACATAAGTGTGGGACCCAGACCCGTGTTTGAGACAGCTGCCCTCATTCCCACTTAAATCAAAGCAGCTGGCTCATCTCCCTTGCTCTCTTCCCAAATCCTGTTTTCATGTAGAAGACAAAATAAAGGACTCAATGAGAGAGACAAAGAGAGAGGAGAGAGAGAGAGAGAGAGAGAGAGAGAGAGAGAGAGAGAGAGATCTTAACCAACTACAACTGCAGTTTCAGGGTATCTATCCCCTTATTCTCCAGAGGCACCAGGCATTCACACAGTTCACTTACACACAGGTAACAGACAATGTACATAAAATAAAAATGAATTAAGAAGCAGCAGCAGTAGCAGCCAACACTACCTGAAGCAGTGTTCTCACTGGAGGCTGGTGGGTCTGTGCTGCTATTGGTGTCTGCTGCTCCCATCTGAGCTGCCCAGAGCAAACAAAGAGAGGCAGAGGAGGAGTCATACTCACAGCTGTGTGTGCCACTCTAAGATGTTGAGAGGCCGAGAAAGAAGGGAAAGGAAAGATGTCTGCCACCCTACTCAAAACCTGGAGAATCAGGATCTGGGTCCCTCTCTAGATAGGGCTCCAATCAGTTCCTTCAGCCCCTCCCATCAGGCCCTGAGTCAGGGATCAGAGTTCATCATTACTACTTTATTCTGCATGTCCCTGGTCTGCAACAGGGTGTGTAGCTAGCTGACTAAGGAATATTGAAAAGGGGGAAGGCAGATGCTCCAGGGATGTAGACGACAGGAGTGATGCACAGAAAGAACTAAAGGATCCTTAGTGAGGATGGCTTTGAGATGGAGATGACCGATACAGGTCACTCAGGAGAATGGACCCAGCTTTTCTTAGATCCTACAAGAGAAGTGCTTCCTTGCTGTAGGTAGGTATTCCAGAGAAAGTCATGAGAACTCATCTGCTGTGGTCCCTCTCTCTTCTCATCAGTCACCTTCCCATCACTTTATTTCTGTCTCCATGAGTTTTAATTCTGGACCAGATGGAGGAAAGGATCTGTGACCATTTCAGGGTCTTTCTGTTCTGTGTTCATCTCTTTGAGTCCTTTTTAAACACCATGCACTCTTTCTATTGGTGCTACATGGTAGGATTTTGCTTTTAATGGAAAACATGACTATGTACTCATACCAAGTAGTGAGTAGAGACAGCATAACCACACCTCTTCCTTTGTTACTTTGTATATAACTTGTCAATATCTAGGTCAGTCTGAGATAGACCACACAGGGAGAACTTTCCTCAGGGGTTTTTGGCTAGGAGTTCTTAACTGCTGTTAACAAAGTTAATTTGGCTCCCTTTCCATCATGCTTCCTAGGTAATCCACTGTATCAAGATGAAGCTGAATGTCTCCTTTCTAGCTACCAGCTGTCAGAACCTCATAGAACTTAATGATGAACATAAACTTTGTACTTTCTATGAGAAGCAGATGGGCACAGAAGTAGCTGCTGATGCTCTGGGTGAAGAGTGGAAGGGTTATGTGGTCAGAATCAGTAGTAGGGATGACAAACAAGATGTTTCCATGAGGTATGGTGCCTTAACCTACTGCAGAGTGCATCTCCTGTTGAATAAGAAGCATTCTCATTATAGCACAAAGAGAACTAGATACTAGAAGCCCAAGTCTGTTCACATATATATTGTAGATTCCATTTAGACTGTTCTCAACTTGATTATTATAAGAAAAGGAAATAAAGATATTTATGACTGACAGACATACTATACCTTAGTAGTTCAAGCCCAAAATAACTTGCAGAATCTGAAAGCTTTTCAGTCTTTATAAAAAAAAAATGATTCTGCTGTATTAGTGTGGGTTCCCTTGTGGAATAAAACTGATAGAATGAACATCTATATGTCTATATATACTTATAGATATAGATACATAGAATGAATATATAGATAAGTGTAGCTATACAGAAAAATATACATATACATAAATCCCATGTGTGTAAATTATTAGAATGGCTTGTAAGCTGCAGTTCAGCTAGACCAACAATGGCTACCTACTAATAAAAAATGTCCAAGAATCCAGTAGTTCATTCCATGAGGTTGGATGTTTCAGCTGTTCTTCAGTATACATAAGAATCCCAAAGAATTATGCTCTAATGCCAGTGAAGGAGTGAACTTACCAGTGAGTGCAAGCAGTTGGCAGAGTGCATATGCCTCCTTCTGTATTCTTTATACAAGCTGCTAACAAAAGGTATGGCCCAGATTAGAGGTGGATCCTTTTACCTCTACCTCAAAAGATTTGAATTAAAGGTGTATTACTACCTTCAATATCATGATTCAAACTGGGTGTTTAGTACTAGTGTTATTTAATAAAATAATAACTTACTCTGCTTTAGGTGTTATGATTCATAGAAAGTTTAACTGAATGTCTCCAGAAAAAAACTAGAAGAGCAGAGTCAAATCCTAAGAAGTGATATACAAATAAGAATGTACCTAACTGGCATGACGATTTTTTTTTATAAGTAATTGAGGGTACATTCTTCAGGAAATTTTAACCTGAGAGGATAATGGTAAATTTGTTATTGTGTAACAACATAACCTAAACAATTATAAGATGATGGCTTTTGTATTTTATCTGGAGCTATGTTTAAATTTTGCTCTTCTTGGGTAATTTACCATGAAAGTTAAGCACTCATTTAAGTATTGATTAGATAAGCAGAAGAGGAGAATGTCATCCATATAATGAATGACTAATACCTTAGGGAATTTAATCGGCCCAGCTTAAGTGTTTTATCTACATAATATTGACATATAGTAGGGCTATTTTTCATCCCCTGTGGTAAAACTTCCCACTGATATCAGGTCACTGGCTATTGATTGTTTAAAGTAGAAACAAAGAGTACAGAGCCCTTCATAGCAAAATAAAAAGGAATAGAGAAAAAATAGTCTTTTAATTCATATATACTATGTAATATCCTTGATTAATTAGAGAAGGAGCCAGGAGCCCTGGATAGGGAGACCCCATCATTTTCATAATTGCATTTATGTCCCTAAGATCATGTAACAGTCAAATTTTATGTTTGTCTTTTTATGAATTACAAACATAGGGAGTTTCATGGACTAACTGAAGGTTCTATATGTCCTAATTGCAGTTGTTCCTGTACTAGAAGTTGGTCATGTTTTAAATTTTTCCATCGAGGGGCCATTGATTGGTCTAAACCTGGCCATGCCTCCTGGGAAGAAAAACAAAAATCTATGATCTGAACAGTAGAGCCCTAACGCTCAAGCAGAGACAAAGCCCCATGTGACATTCCTTGGAACTCAGGTATTGAGTCAAACACTACTCCATGCTTGGATCTGTGCACAGCAGAAGGACTCTGAGTTCCCATCAGACTGCATGTGAGGGTGCGATCTAAATCCACCTGGCTCAGTGACCACTGGTAGGCCAGAAAAGTCCCAGATTCCGCTTGTTCCACCCTGACAAACCTGCTAAGATATATGTACCACAGAGAGCTCTCTCTCTCTCTCTCTCTCTCTCTCTCTCTCTCTCTCTCTCTCTCTCTCTCTCTCTCTCCTCTTGTTAAGAATGAGGCAATATACCATTGTACTCCAATTGGCAAAATAACTTGCAAGGATTTTATCTTCCCTTTTATGGACTCTTTTACATTAGTTCCTATGCTTGCCCAATTATCTACATTCAGCTGTACTTCAGTATACATAAGAATCCCAAAGAATTATGCTCTAATGCCAGTGAAGGAGTGAACTTACCAGTGAGTGCAAGCAGTTGGCAGAGTGCATATGCCTCCTTCTGGATTAAACTCTACAGTTACTTGTACAAAATTGTTCCAAGTACTTTTGCTCCTCTAGATTGTAACATCTCAAGAATTGTATAAAATGCTTTGTGTCAGAAAACAGAGAACCCATGTTTACTTTATTCTCTCAGTGCTTCAGCCCTCTTAGTGAGGTGACCGATCTCCTACTTACTCTTTCTATTTAAAGAAAAAAATATATCTTAATTTTTTAAATGTATTTTTATTTCATGTGTTTTGCCTGTGTGTGTGTTTCTGTGAAGGTGTCAGATCCTCTGCAACTAGAGTTACAGACAGTTGTGAGCTTCCATATGAGTTCAGGGAATTGAACACCAGGGTCCTCTGGAAGAGCAGCCAGTGCTCTAAACACTGAGCAATCTTTCCAGCCCCCTCCTCCGAGGGTCAGGTTCCTCATGGTGGGCACCAGTTGCAGGGAAAGGGGCTGTAAACATCACAGCAAGCAGAGTGAAAGCAAGAAGGAAATTCAGTTCAACAAGACTCATTAGCCAGTGTTGGTTCAAACTTTGAGAGTCTGACACTGGGTAGTTTATTTTACTCATATTTAAGCAATGAATGGGTTGGATGAAATTTTCCTGGTGATATTTAACTCAATCCTGTGTGCACAACAAAGCTTAAAACATGCTTGCATCAAAAACCCTTATAAGTACAAGTGATATTTGCCATAAATGTAGGTTCTATAGATGAACTAAGGAAAGAGATTCAAGGTAAACAATATATGATGAGAGCCTGGGAAAGGAGAGCACTATATATTGTCTGAGATAAACAGGCTCAAGATAAGGGTCCAGGGAAGCCAGTGTGCCCTGGCCATACAGATGGTGCAGAGGACAGCAGGCTCTTATCCACCTGGCTCCCAGCCTTCTGAAAGGAAAAGGAGTTACACATCTCTCTCCTGAAGAAACAACCTTTTTTGTTTAACATTCCTGGTTTTCCTAGTGCTTATGTGTGACCACAAGCAAATACATGCCTCCTACAAATTAGCATTGTAATTCCTAAAATTAACTGGGACTCTTAGTGGTCTTACAATAAACGGACCGTGTGAATGCAAAAACTTCAATTTATTGCCATGTAATTATTAAATTTAATTCATTTATTTATAATTGTACCACAATGGCAGAAAACAAGGAGTTGTAGAGGCTTCCATTGGAATTTCAAAGGAAAGCTTAGGAGGTCAATGTGTAACCTCTCTATGTGTTCACTGAGGTCTTTATGAAAACTCAGAAAGCTCAGTAAATGAAGTCAAAGTGCAGTGAACACTGCTGGGAGTCAGAGATGACAGGAACATGAAATGTCTACTAGGAAAAGCATGGGCAGTGAACAGAGCCAGGCCAAGAATGCCATCTGTGCGGCATCCAGGAGGACTATAGGGGTAAATTACCCAAGCCTTTGGAGCCCACACTATATCACCATGAATCCCATATGCTAGGCTCTGTTGGATTTAAATCTTGCTTTGGGCTAGCTTCTCATTATTTTCCCAGTTTTTTTTTTTTCTTTTAAGAACGAACACTGTCAATTTTATCCTATAAAGATATAAATTCCTTTTTTCTTTCTCATGAAGACCCCCAGCAGAGTTCTCCTTGAGACTCAAGGGAGTTGAACAAGGGCTTTTGATCTGTAAAGGAACTGGTAAGATTTGGGGAACTCAGAGATGGGCCACACGTTATACGTATTGTGATCCAGACATGAGCCTTTAGGGAGCAGGAACAGAGTGTTCGAGCTTAGATCTTATCTATCCATGAAATAAACATGCCTCAGACCCAGCCTGAGGCACTATTGGGAAGTTTTCCAATGTTCAGAAGTGAGGCTCTAAGTCATTGGTGGCACACTCTTGAAAGGGTTATTGGGCCCTTGGCTGCCTCCTCTCTCTCAGCTTCATGGTTGCAGTTGATGAAGCTCCAGTGTTTTGTTACAATGATGAAAAGTTAACATTTGAATTGAAAATCGTTCTGGCAAAATAAGTATTCTCTGGTAGAACAACTAGTGCTTAATATTTAACGGAGAGAATAGAGCAACTTGAAAAGCTAAAGTGAATATGCTCAGAAAGCAAGTGCATTCACGCGCTCACTTACTCATGACTGTCTGACAATCATTGGCTCCTACCCATTTCCAGTTTCTAGTACCAGAGAGGCAAACAACACACTGTCCCGGGCCTTGCAAAAACTAAGATGTAATTTTGGTTAAATAAGAAACAAAATGAAAAATGAGAAAAAAAAATACAAGAATGCTTTGATAGAAGTATGATGAGACAGGCTGCAGTGGCTGAACTAAAACTTAATTTGTACAACCTCCAAGAGGATATTGGATGAGATAGAGAATATATAGATATCCCTATATCTCTATAACTAATATATATTAGATATATATTTTTATATCTAGTATATATCTCTATATCATATATGTATATATGGATATATACATATATCCATATATACATCCATTTGTCTGTTTTCCAAAGTAATAAAATTTGAAGTCACATCAGTGACTGTCCAAAATAAAAACCATTTCCCAGCTCCTGCAGCTGCAGTGTTTGACCTTAATACATGCATGTAATCAAAATAGTATAAAAGCATAAAGAAAGAGGGATTATAGGACAGAGGGTTCTAGGGAGGGGAAATGGGGGAAAGGGGTGACATCAGTATTGTAAATAAATAAAATATCCAATTTTTAAAAAATACAGTAGCATTAATTTAAAAAAAAAAAAAAAAAAAAAGCTGTAGAGACCATTAAGAGAAAGTTGACCTGTCCTTGATCACTTGGATGAGGACCACGCCCAGTTGATGAGGAGTGGAGGCAGGAGCAGCCTGGGTCAGAGGAGGCAGTCCCTAATCCAAACCTGGGCTTTTATACTAAGGTAGAGTAAAATACTGTAATGACTATGTCATTTGAGGATGTCAAAAATCCTTATGCAGAGGTCCTTCTGTAAGGACTCATTAGGCAGGTGGGACAAAGACAGACATTCTATACATGAGACAGTAGAAGAGGGCTGGCTGTTGACACAAAATAACCTGAGGTGTCAGTGACAGTAAACACAACCATCTCAGGAGAAAGGGACATCACAAAAGGAAATTGAAACATTTAGTAGTGTCAGCAATTCCCCTCTTTAAAACTCACAGAGACTAATTGAAACTTCTAAATATGCCTTGATCATTGTTAGGATCCATCATACACTATGCAGGGAGACTTGGGCTTAAACTCAACCCTGTGGATTCAACACAAGTCCTTAGAAAATATTGGCCATTCCCCTATTACCATAGTCAGTATATTATTTACCCCGTGGCTTTTGTCAAAGATAAGCGTATTATTAGCTAGCACAATTTCTATATACACTCCTACAAAAGCCAAACCTCTGCATGGCACTGCAAAGGGAGTTGGAAATCTAGTTGACCCAAGGGTTTGTTTTCTCTTCCTAACTGCACACCCCCACCAATCCTCTACAGTCCATTTCTTGCTTATACAGGAGTAATTATAAATGTGAGACCCCAAAAGACTTGCTAGTTAAGGATTTCAAGAAGGAAAAAAAGAGGCTGGAAAGATGGCTCACAGGTTCAGAGCACGCACTCCTCTCATGGAGCTCAGTTCTCAGCATCTAGGTCATACAACTCACAACCACCTGCAACTCCAGATCCAGAGGATCTGATGTCACCTGGTCTCCATGGATACCCAAACACATGTGTACATAAGTAATAAAATAAATCTATTTTGAAAAGGCGAAAAGACATATCCTGTGCCATTTTGTAATTGGCTTTTCCAGAGCGTTAACCTGAACACAGATGGGAGAAAGCTTTGCCAGGCAAGCAGTTCTGGAGCCTGAATGTTCCTCTGAACACTGATGGATGGAAATTGATGGTACTTGTTGATAAGCATACAGTGTATTTGTCTGAATTATCTTATATTATCAGAATATTATGAAAACATTAAAATAAGCCTAAAAATTTTGATATTCTGTCATAGTGGGGGTGAAATGCTACCAGTTAGGTGCATTCAGAGCTAACTTTCACACACTGCTGTCAAAAATGATTTCCCTTTGATAAATTGCTGCTGCCAATGCAGACAATGAACTGCAAACAGGAGTCTAAGAAAGGGTGTGCACTGCTGAGCTTCACATCAGATGTTTCCAGGTTTCCTCTTCAACAAACTCCACCCCAGTCACCCTGATCTTGCCACATCCTGCATTTCCATTAGCACTGATTATATATATATGCATTTCCATTAGCACTGATTATTATATATATATATATATATATATATATATATATATATAATAACTTGGGAAAAGATTCCTGACATATTTTAGGTAAACTTTGTTTCTGTTTGTAAGAATGTGTTTAATATGGATGCTAGAGTCGGGGGAGAGATATGAGAGTGAAAGGAGCTACAAGAATGTAAGGAAAAGGAAGAGGACACAGTGATAAGAAAGAGCAACCAAGGCAGTAAAGAAGATCAAAGTATATAGTTTTCAAGTGTGAAAGTGTTACAGAGAAATCTGGTACAATTAATGTATCCCAAGAAGGATTAAAAAAAGAATATGTTTCAATCCATGAGAATTTTAGGAGCTAAGTAACTCTATTACAGTGTGTGTGTGTGTGTGTGTGTGTGTGTGTGTGTGTGTGTGTGTATGTGTTGCATGTACGAGCAATCATTTGTGATCCTGAGGTCAGAAGACAACTTACAGGTGTCAGTTCTCTCCTTCCACAATGTAGAACCTGGAGATGGAACTCAGAAGGCCATGTTTGGCAGAAAGTGCATGTACTCACTGAACCATCCCACAGGCCATAGAGCTAAGTAACCTTCAGTCTTACCGGATCTTAAATAAGCTGCAGTCACAAACTGGACTGCAGTATATAAGGCCCATGATGCTGAACATGCACAATGCCATAGGTCATCAATCACAGGGGAAACTGCGTGCCTACCAACGGTATGGTAAAATGCATCATACGGTCCCTTCTCAGGGTGACCACATCCTGCTACTTCACTCACTCACCACTCACGGTAATTGCTCTGGTCTTGTGTGTTTCCAAAGAACCAAAGTTTTCAGAACTGTAAGAAGTGTTAGAAGTAGAGTTTATAATACAATGAGGCAATCAAGTACACATTACAAGTCTACTGGTTTGGGAGTCAAGGCTCTGATATTTGTAACATCTTTCATTAGTTAGCTAGTTGGCTCGATTATTCTGCTAGCTGAGAAAAAATCATTTTCCAGCTGTTCCCAAGAGAACAAGCTATAGGCTGAAATCAAACATAGACCATGTACTGAAATAACATAGAGGCAAAGAGGGGGTGGAGACAGGAGGGCAACAGGAAGAAAATAAATTACTCAGGGTGCACTGAGGAAACAGCTCACCTTAGAACCAGTGAAAGGCACTACCAGCTAGCTCCAGAAAATGTGGAGTGGCTCCACACATCTAAAAAAATAATAGTGAACACTTGATACTTTTTTAAATCTGCCAAGTAAAAATACAGAGATAGGTAAGTAACTGTTTACGTAGAGGGCTGAGGATACAGCCAAGTGAGAGGATGCTTACCTCCCACATGTGAGGCTATCAGTTGATACTCAGCATTGAGAAAAAAATTACTAAGTGAAAGCTAGATGGAAGGAATTATCAACCAAGCTATTGTTCAGAATGCTTGGATGTTTCCATCGTTAA
This sequence comes from Arvicanthis niloticus, assembly GCF_011762505.2. Classification (NCBI taxonomy): domain Eukaryota; kingdom Metazoa; phylum Chordata; class Mammalia; order Rodentia; family Muridae; genus Arvicanthis; species Arvicanthis niloticus. Next base: position 67,871,763 of record NC_047666.1, on the reverse strand, counting down.
AGCTGATTAGATATTGTTTCCCCAGGCATGTATATCCACACTCTCCTGCCACACAGCTTTAAAATTATCTCATAGCTATTATATATAGAATTATGATCTTAATGCTAGTATCCCCAGAGGGTCATGTCCTGGGGATAAGTGCAGTGCTCAGGAAACAGTGCATGACTCTGGAGAGTCACCTAGTGGCTGTTGTTAGTATGCCAGGCAGCATGCTCCTTAGGCTAAACATTGCTCACATTACTTAAGGTAGTGTTTTGTTACTTTGTAATCATAGCCTCTGAATATGCAATATAGTATAGCCTTTAAATAGTTTCTGTATGCTTTGAGGGAAGCAAGCAGTTTAGCATTAGAAGAAAAATAGACTACAGCATGGTATTCAGAAATGAAGTTCTGTTTAGCCCCCACTCACACAGGGCTGAGGGCCAGACATGGACACACAGCCCAGATGTGCTATCGTTGTACGTCTGTTGATAGAGCTTTCTACTCTACTCAGGAAACTGACCATCTGTTTTGTTCATTAGGGAACCTGGCAGCAGTGAGAGAAAGAATAAGAAAAGATTGCCCTTGGCAAAGCTCCAAACTTATCCTTGCATATTCAAGACCTCTCCAGTAAAAGTGGTGGCGCGCGCCTTTAATCCCAGCACTTGGGAGGCAGAGGCAGGCGGATTTCTGAGTTCGAGGCCAGCCTGGTCTACAGAGTGAGTTCCAGGACAGCCAGGGCTATACAGAGAAACCCTGTCTCGAAAAACCAAAAAAAAAAAAAAAAAAAAAAAAAAAAAAAAAAAAAAAAAAAAAAGACCTTTCCAGTAAATACAAAATTAAATTTGCCTCTGAGGCTGAAGTGCCATGGTCTCTAAAGGAGAGAATGAATTTGTCTGATATACTATTTAAACTCCATCCTGAGAGCAGATCTGGAGTTAGCCAAGTAGTGTGACATGGAACACAGAGCCACGGTTACCAGGACATTTCTCATGCTGCTTTCTGTTCACAGGAAACCTCTGTTCACAAAGGCCTGAAGGTCTTAAGTCACTTTCCAAGACTCGGGCAACTATGAGGTGCTGAGGCACTGTGATCAAGAACCAGCACCAAGTTCTAAGAGGGACACTGTGGCTAAACATAGCTAATTAAAATTATGCATCTGTAAAATGGTAGATGTAAAATATTTACATCCTATCCAATAATAAATTTTTTTTTCTCATCTGAAAAAAATCCAACAGAAAGTGGGACTAGAATAACCCAGGGCCTTCTGGGAGATAGTCCCTGAATTCAAAGGTCCAGTTCAGCAAGGCCTGCAGCGTTTCAGATGAGCCCCAGAGGACGCAGGCTCTGCTTTGTGTGTCTTTGAGAACATTCAGTCTTATTCCCACATGGTGGGTAATAGTTTCACAATATAGTTTTCATCTCAACATTCCAAGTACCAGCCTCCGCTTGGCTCTGTCAGGTAATAACACACTCCCATTTCGGTAACCACAGGCATTCATTTTCACTGTACTGACAGGACACTTTTCAAGCATTTCTATTACCAAAAACAAAACAAACAAACAAACAAACAAAGCCCAGCTTTTGTTGTTTTCAGGGCTGTTTTCAGGCTGTCTTTCCCTCTTTCCTCTCAATCCCAACTGGATTTTCTCCATCACTTCAGTGGGCAGTTTGACTGTTGGTAGAATTCTGTCATAGATTTTCTGACTTCCTAATACTTTTCTGAGTGACTCAATAGTTGTCTCCTTAGAAGTCTGCCAGAGCTTGACACATACAGAGGCAGATGTTGGACTGATCATGGGGTTCCCAATGGAGAAGTTAGAAAGAAGACTGAAGGAACTGAAGGGATTTGTGGACCCCATGGGGAGAGCAATGATACCAGCCAGAGCTCCTAGGGTCTAAACCACCAGCCTGGGAGCACATAGGGAGGGACCCATGGCTCCAGCTGTATATGTAGGGGAAGATGGCCTTGTTGGGCATAGGTGGGAGGGGAAGCCCTTGGTCCTGTGAAGGTTGGATGACCCAGTGTGGGGAAATTTGAGGGCGGGGATGTGGGAGTGGGTGGATGGGTAGGTGGGTGGGGGCACATCCTCATAGAAGCAGTAGGAGGGGAGATGGGATGGGGGTTTCTGGATGGGGGGAGGAATGGGGAAAGGGGATAACGTGAAATGTAAATAAAATATCCAATAAAAATATTTTAAAAATAAATAAAGAGGAAGGTGTTGAAGTTGCCAAGAGACCAGAGAGTTAGAAATGGGACCGAGGGCTCACTCATGTCCTGGCTGTTTGTTCTCTATGATTTCCAACTCCCCAGCCTAGCCACATAGCCTTCCTGACTTAATCAAAGACCCATACACAGCTAGAAGACATGTACTATCTCATGTTTTAGAAGATATTGGCATCTCATGAAGCATAATAGTGAGAATAAGTTGTGTTTAGGGTTCACAGCAAAGTCCTACCTAAACAGCAGACTTGAAGGCTCAGCAGAATCTTCTGAGGCACCTGCTCATGATGAACCCATATACGGCTGCCAGTCAAACTTAGGACAAGACTTAGACACCTCCCCCTCAGTTCCCCCCAGCCCACCACCCCCACCAGTGAGGCTGGTAGACTTTAGCTTTGAGAAACAGATAAAGCAACAACTGGGCACTTACACACCGGGCACAAAAACATGCACACTGAAACACACAAGGAACAATACACTGTAACATCATCCACCCACAGGCAACAGTGAAATGAGCATGTATACATCCGACCCATGTAAGCACTGACAACCCCACACCCACTTCAACTTCTTTAAAAATTCAGGTGTCCACATCACCTTCACTTAAAAGCAAATCAAACAAACAAACAAACAAACAAACAAAAAAAAAACCCACCAAATTCTAAATCCAGGTAGATTTTTAAGATAAGCAATTATTTTATTTCCCTGGCCTGACAGCATTGACTTCAAAGTACCAGAACCTGAAGCTGACAAAGCAGACATACAGTTTGCTCCCAACAGGGAGGATGCTCTCCATTTGTAGAGATGAATTGAAATGTCATGTGAGAATGCAATTCCTGCCCCTCCCCCCCCCACAGAGTCCCTAAATGAAATGAATGAGTAAAGCCCCCCATGAAACTCTGGTGCCCCTCGTTCCATCTTCTCTGAACAGCAGATGCCACGGAGGGAGACAGCTGGCCATCCATCGCTTAGCATTCCAGTACGTGTGAGACCGAAGAGACTGCAGCAGGGGGAAGATGAGTGAGTGACAGGTGTGCAACCTAGCTCACCTTGTAACCCGGACCCTCCACACACAGACATGCTGTCCCTGTACATGAGAAAGGTGAAGGAAATGCTAGAGGACTGATCCTGAGGCTCCTGAAAGTCCACGGTACTTATGGGAAGAGGAGCAGGACATCTTCAACCCTGAATTCCAGTTTAATGCCACCCAAATTTGGGCTGGCAATAACCACGTTCTCGCACAGCCCTATTTTCCAAGAGGACTCCATTTAAACGTCTGAGCGAATGTCTACTGCCACGACTGGGGCGGTGCTGACACCTGCGTGGAAGAAAAGGACTAGGAGAGGAAGGGATTGGAAACAGAGGTCAGGGGTCGCAATGCTTCAGTGACAGTGGGTATCTTTTGGTCCCTAGGTATGGTCCCCTACAGCATTCTTTCCCCCTTTGCCTATGTGGCTTGTACAAAATGACAAAAAAATCAAACCTCTGCCCAAAGAGACAGGAGTCGCTGCTGAACTGTATTCTTCTCTAGCGGCCACCTGCCCTCCTCCCAAACCTCTGATGAAACTGCACAAGAGAAAGCTCACAGCAAGGCTGTGAATCATGTCGTCCCCACCCCGCTCTCACAGCCAATCAACACAAGTTCTTCCTGGGCTGAGGAAGCAGAGAAAAGTAACAATTGAGCTTGTGAAAAAAAGACGACAGCGTGTGCGGTGTGATGTTTCCCGATGTCTTCACCTTGCGTCTCCTCCATGGTTGGGAGCCCTCCCTCTGGTTCCCCAAGTCCCACGCGCACCCCTCCCCTACCCCCAAGTCCAGGTGCTCCCATCTGCTGGGCTTCTGCCTCATTTCCCATAAACACTTTCATCACTGTAGGCCACATACAGAAAATAGTCTTCCTCGTGGTTGTCCTAAAAGAGGAGAGAAGACAACTCAGAAAAATATAAACACTCATGTTTCTAATCTCTATGATTCTGAGTCTTGAACAATCTTGTAAAGAAGGCGTGGAAGTCAGCATTATTCCCAGTTAAAATATGCAACAGGACTTGGGGTGCACCCCGGTGGTAGGGCATTTGCCTTCAAATATGTGAGGCCCTGAGTTGAAGTTTTAGCACTAGGAAAAAGAAAAACAAATAACAAAAGGAACAAAGACTAAGAAGAGGGCATCAACTACACACTGAGCTCGGACTTCACAAACACAAGTTTCCATAAAGAATGCATCCCGCAAACAGCAGAAAAATAACCTGAGTAAGCCTTACTCTTAAAAATCAGTTGTTCTACAGCCAGCTTTAGTCACAGACATTTCTGTTCACAGTGGTCAGCAGTGGCTACAGAGCTTAATAATTGGTCAAAGTATGAACAATACAGGATTACATATTACGTGTGCCTGGCCACACACAGTTCATCTAAATTGCCCCATCCAATGCTCAAGGAAGAAGAATCAATGTAAAGACTCAGAGGAAGGGTGAGGACAGGTGTGGAATGCTGGCTTCTGGGCATAAAATGGGTGTTAGACATCCTGAACTCACAAGCCGCTTTGGTCGATTTGCACTGGTTCTCCCCAAAATCGGGCTTATCGACAACAATCCATCATGACTAGGAACAGGTTCCTGAGGCCCCGCCCCTTTCTGAGGATCTATACATAATTGATGGCTGAGGAGGACAAGGGGTCATCTTCTATAGTAGTATAGGCACTGGAAAGCCGTCCATGCTTCTGTAAACAAACTTACTGCCAATTTATGTAATGAATATATGCTAATAAAAGACACACATACACAAAACTGTCTGGGTGCAATGATGTACACCTGTAACCCCAGCACATGGGAGGCTGAGGTAAGAACATTAAAGTCTGAAGCCAGCCTGGGCTACCTGACAAATTCCAAGCCAGCCTGAACTTACTGTCTAGACCCCATCTCAGAGACCCAAAGTGAAACAGAACAAAAAAGATCTTCAAAGATGAACACAGATGAATAAAAGAATTAAATGTCAAAACGCTAGTAGAGCACACCGTGTGAGCTGTCAAGCCCTGGTAAGTCACCCAGTACTATCAGTAAAATTCTCTCAAGTTTTTGGCATGCGTCCAAACCTTTCACAAACAAAATATTGGGAAATAATTTTTACCTTGAAAAAAATATTATTCTTAGGCTGGGGGATACGAGGGGGGGGGGAATGGGTCAATCAGTAAAGGCTTGCCTTGCAAGCCCAGAGGACCTGAGTTCAATTCCCAGAACCCAGATAAAAATGGCACATGTGATGTTGTGTGCTTGTAACTGCACTGGGGGGGAGGGGGTGTCAGAAGAATTCCCTGTGACTCAACCTATTGGTGCTCTAAGCCAATGAAAGACCTTGTCTTAAGTGAGGCACACAATGTTCTTGAGGAAACACCTTGAAATTGTCCTCTGATGTTTACCCACATCTATTACACTTGCATGCATACACACACATAAAAAAAAAAAAAAAAAAAAAAGAACTCCTCACTCTAGCAAGGAGAGCGGATACCACAAAACACCTACTGACATACATACTCAAAGGGAATATATGTTGTAGAATAAGGGCTAGGCTAGACCAGGGGTTACTAGATGTGCTTCTGACTATTGGAGCACAATGGGAAGGCAGTATCTTGTGTGACATCGTTCAAGGAATAGTACAGTCACAATCTTCGATCACATTTTTTTGCATATGAAGTCCTTACTACAGTTGTTCTCAATTCAGATTCTACCTTAACTTTACATTTTAACTCATCCCCTGTACTCAAATAACAGGGACTCTTAGTGGTCTTCGGTTTATTCTAAAAAAAGAGCTTCTAGATGTGGCTGTCAAAAGCCGAATAATCTTGACAGTTTATGTGGGAGCTAACCATGAAGACAGGGCTCCAGGTTCAGACAGAAAAGGAGTCAAGAGTTGCTGGTGTTTCTTTGCTCCATCTTTTGCTAGATGTGTTTGGCTGACAGGCAGGGACTGGAGTGCACAGTTCACTAACAAAGTATGCTTCCAGAAAAAGGACCAGGACGGTGGGCACAGGGATGCTTTGCTATCAAGAACCACTGGAGCTGGCGATAAAGTACTACAGTCAGGCAAGACTAAAGAGAGATTTCAAAAGATTAAATTGAGTAGGTGCTCAGTCCCTAAAGGACAAGAGGTATCTAATCTCCCAGCTTCAGGCTTCTGTGTGTAAGAGGATCCCCATAAATAACACCTCCTGCCCTACTTCCCAGGTGTTTAACAAACCCTGGAACCAGAGCTAGGGGACACCAGGCTACTGGGTATTGTGACCAAGGCCATTACCTCATACAGCTGGCCCATGGTAGCACTGGTGGGAGGGATAGTGTTGTTGACAAAGAAGAATAAGGCGTCCTCAGGTCTCAGGTGGATCCTCTTCCGGATTAAGAAGTAGAACTGGCCAACTACAGGAAGGAAACAGAGCAAGGCAAGAAATGAAAAGGGATTAGTAGAAGAAATCTCAGAAAACAAAGCAAAAGTCTATTGTGTAAGTACAAGCTTTTCAGACCCAGATGCTGTCAGAGAACCTTGGCACCTGACCCATCACTGTGGGACTGCCTCCCTTCCCTTCCTCCTCATCCATCTTCAGACACAACATTAGCAAACCCACCCAGCCTAATGACTATTGTGGGGGAATAGGACAGAGATCCAAGCATTCCCATCTAAATGGACCCCTGGTTTGTTTCCAGCCCCATTCGTACCCTGAGAGCTAACACTAGGAAGAGATCCACTGGACTTTGGCTCCCAGTACCATGGGGGCCAGTGTTGGGGCAATGACCCCATACAACTTCTCCCTGCAAACAATGAAGCTTCTGTGAGGCTGACAGACAAATTCATGAACAGTGTATCTAAAAGAATCTTTCCAGGGCATGTTGAAAGCACCTGGTACTTCTTTAAGAACAAGGTAAAGTCTAAATTCATATAATTCAAAACAAAAGGTAGGCTAGGGTTTGCAGTTTTCATCCTCCAAACACGTTTGAAGATAAAGTATTTAGATATAAATCTCTGAAATGTGATCCTCCCAAGACACGGCTGGCACTGGGACAAATCGATCGACCTCAGGATGACATGGCTGATTTTTAAAGTGGTCTAAATTACAAACTATTGTTCTTTACTCTCAGAGTACTGTTTTCCTGTGTCTCCATGACTAAGGCACATGGGTATGGCATTGGGAAATACCAAACAGAACTGGAAACAGGAGGACAGAGTGTGCCTATCTGTACTGGTCAGCTCCCTGAAGAAAACCATGCAAGGCCACAACCCACACACGGTGACAACCCATGCATAGTCACCAGCTTAGACTTAAAGATCAAGAATGCTTTGCCTGGAATGAAGGGTCAGAAGAGAGAAAGACCGTTACCAGTGAGGTCGGAGGGCACAAGGTACTTCCTCTTATCCAAATCAGGGACCCTGGCTTTAGGAGCCTTCTCCACGATGACCTAGAAGAACAGCAAGGTAGGAATGAAAACCCTAGCATTGTCTTTTTCCCCCACACCTGAAATTTGCCCACACTGTCCAGGCTCAATGTCACTTTTCAGTCCCCATTTCCTTGAGCTTAAGTAAACTACAAATTATAAAGGACTGTAAATGATATTTACCCTATGATATTTTATTAGAGAATCGAAAAGATATTTTGTGTTTCTAAAGATGTGTCTGATGACCTATTTGTTTTATTTTTCCTCTGAAATATTATTTATGGGCCCAGGAGATGAAGCAGTCATAAAAGCACTCTCTGTGGAAGTGTGAAGGCTGAGTTCTGATCCCTAAAATCTGTGTGACCGCCCAGTGGGTGTGCAGTCCCCATGCTGGGAAGGCATTAACTGGAGATCCCTGGGTCAAGATGTCTGGCTGGAGAAACTCAAGTGGTAAGCTCTGGGTTCACATGGAGTAATGTGAAGAGTAAGCAAGAACTGTACAAGACATCCATATCTGGTCTCCACACACATGCACACTAAACACACACATGCTCCCTCACATGTGCACACACACACACACACACACAGGGGAATCTGCCATTTGTCACAGATACAAAATTATAGTTTAGAACTTTACTGCTTTCCAAAGGCCACTATGTTAAAAAAAAAAAAAAAAAAAAAAAAAAAAAAAAAAAAAAAAAAAAAAAAAAAGTGCTCCTGCCTGGTGCTATGAACAAGTGGTGGAAACTTTGAGGGGTGGGGCATCATGGGAGTTTTAGGTCATTGAGCCCAGAAGGCTGATCTCCCTCTTCTACCATGATAGTCTGACTCACCACCAGCCCAAAGAATGGGGCCAACTTAAGATCGTGGACAAAGGCTTCCGAAGCCAGTAGTCTTCTTGCCCTATAGAATTTGACTGTCTCAGACACTGCTACAGTGATGACTCACACATGCGCACACACACACACACACACACACACACACACACGGCTCAGATTTCAATTATTGCAAAAACATGTTCATTGCTGAGTGAAAACTATCATGAATTTTTATGATGAGTGACACTTTCTGAGAGTAACGCAATAATTTATTCAGCATTATTAGCTGTGTTAGGATTTTAAGGGATTTTCAATGTCAACATTACACATTTTCATAACGTTTTTTAAAAATTAGCTATTTTGTAACAAAAAAAGACACATAAAATCTTAGATGATGTTTATATATTTGCTCATAGAACAGAAAAAAATCTTACAAGAATATTAACATTAGATTCTTTGTTTTGAAAAGCTCATCTTAGATATAAGAAACGGGAAATACTATAAAGGAAAAAAGCAGAAACAGACACTAGAAGCTGTGTGACCATCAGTGTGTTTCTCACCTCTCTGAGCTGCTTCATCCCTGCCCCTACCCACCCCAAATGCAATGTAAATAAGCCCAAGAAAATGCTTGAGTAGACAGATGTGAATCCAAAGCTTCAAATTAAATAGAAAAAACTTGAAAAGGAGATAGACTAAAAAGGAGGAAGGAAAGAAGGCAGGTCACAAACAACAGAGCACAGGAAACAGGGAGCCCTGGTATTCACCACAGGAACCCGGAGGCCTGGAACTCCTACCAAAAGGAGAGGGAAATTGTTTTCTGCATCTGTAGCAGTGGCTCATACACCATAGGGCTGTTTACAAAAGTTTAAAAATAGTGTGTCCAGCAGTTCCTGCTGTTACAGGTTTCCAACACACTGTTATTTCAAGGCCCCATGATTCCTTCTCCCAAGGCCCACGCACAACTCTTCTGAGGCCAAGTTTAAGTTGTGAGTCAGATTGCCTTAGAAACTTAGTGGCTTTCCTGTAAATACCTGAACATAGTAAGGTTCGGCCCTCTGACCAAGGCAGGAGAACTCCTGTTAGGATCCAGTGATGGAGAAGACACCAGGCAAAAGGTAATCCAACTCCAGTGTTGCCCTCACCCCCCCCCCCACCCAAATCTACCCATTTATCAGAGTTCTATGTCACAACCAGATGAGAGGTTGAGAACCTCTCAGACTGAAAGGTACCATCTTGGGGGAGAAAGCCAGAGGATCCATGAGATCTGAGTGAAGGTTTCTTGGCTTACAAATTATCACTGAAGTAAAACATTCAGCATCAAGTCATAAACAGGAGAATACAGAGAAACTGCAATATTCTGGGTGAGTGCGGTAACCAACTGAATGAGAGGGGGCTCCGTCTTGAAGAAGTACGGAGGGTTTTAACTGAATTTGAAAACAGTTACAGGTCACAGCTCAGGTTTCTGTTAATGTTCTGAAGAATGGGCAGACATTCACTTAAGTTTCCTGGCTGGCACTGACTACCATCTAAACTCCAGATGGCAGCAAGCGTTAACCTACTTCTAGGGCTCAACCTTAAAGACTATACACTTAATTCTGGTTCATCTATCTGTACTACAAACTGGAAAACATGAACAAAAAAACAAAACCCCGAAGGCCAAGGGCTCTGGAAGCTCTTAAAGCATGACAGCCAAGGCTGGAATTCTCTTCTGTCAGCCAGCAATGTCAAACCTGCGGATGGTGACTTCACCCAAAGGTGACTTCAGAGCATGTCTGGAGCACAGGGATTTTAATTCTGTGATGAGAGATGATGAGTAGGCAGACAAGGCATTCAGAGTGCTGCCAGCTGTGTGGTCCATGGGGAATTTTAAAACACTAAGTGGGGTTGACAAATTGAGAGAAATTTCGAAAGCAATCCTCCATGGTCCTGAGTTCAAGGAAATGACATGTGAAGGACTGTGTAGTAAGATGGCACCACGGGTTCAGCCGTCCTGGCAGATCCAGGCATGTGTAATTTCTAGAGGATGGTGGAATAGTTAACTCTCTTCTTCCTTATAGAAAACGAGGCTGAGGGCAGAAAATGGAGCTGAGGGCTTTCTCTTGCTGGGCCTCTATTTCTTCTGGTAGCCCTGGCTGAGATAAAGAATAAGGAAGAAACCCCTCCCCCTAGTACTTATGCATCAAAAAAAATATATTATCAGGTTAGCACAGCTCTTTTACCCTTCAGAGTTAGATGAACGCTAGTCTAACAACACTGCCTGTACGGATAAAGAGAAACATTTTTAAAAGTCTCTGCTCTTCTATCCACCATATTTAAAAGCGATGTCATCCTTTGCTTGCAATTCTGCTGCGCAGCCTTCAAAAGAGGAGGAAAAAAAAAAAAAGGCAAGTGGGCGGGGGAGGGGGTAAAGTGAAAAACACCCGGATGCTGAAGACTCTCTTAGTATGTTTCTCCCCACTGCATAAATTAGGTTGTAGCTGCTTAAATCAGGGTATAATTCTGGGAGGAAACGGTTCTCAGTCCTGGCTCTTGAGATCCAAGGAGCTACCCATCACAGTGCAGGGCAAGGACCTTCTTTTTTCTCACATGGCCCAGGAGACAATAATGAGGAGGAGGCAGGCCGACTGTGACGCAGAGGATGACCTTGTTTGAGGGCCCGCCTGGTGAAGCCCCCTCCACACCCCACTCCAATTCTAAGAAAACGCAGGGCAGAATCTAGGGGTTTCTCGAGTTTTCCCTCCTACACTCAAGGAAATGGGGACGAAACTCCGATTCATGGAGAACCAATTGGGCAGACATGGATGGGCACAAGGCTCATCTCATCTGCTGTTTCAGGGTTGGGCAGCGTTTTCTATAAATAAATCCTATCTGGGGTCCCCAACCAGTTGGCCCGGTACACACAGGCCGCGCCACACGCACATCCCAACCTCCACGGGTGCTGAATCCTGCTGACTCACCCACCACGCGCAGCTTGTGCTTTCGAGATGCCAAAAGTGGGCACAGGCCCTGGGGATACAAGCTTGTCAAAGCCGGTCAAGAATACGTGATTCCGATGACCCTGCTGCGCCAGGGCCACCCGCCATCGCCAGGCTACTTGGCAGCTCCAGGGCAACCAGCTCCCAAACTCCCTAAGCTCGCCCTCTCCCTCCCCGCCCCCACTCACCGGCACCCGGTCCGGGTATTTCTTCCTAATCTTTTCACCTTCCTTTTTCCGATACTCGAAGGGGTGGTCCTCCTTGTACTGGAACTTCATGATGGACCTCAGGATGTAGGGGCTCCCCGGACGGGGCCTGCTGCGCGCGCTGGTGACTGCGTCTCCTGTCTGGCCACCCCCAGTCAATGTCAGCCTTATCACAATCGCTCCACCCGCGTCAGCTCCCACGCGCCTGTCGCCGCACTACGTGGCCAAACGTCCAGAGAAGGACCTGGAGATCCCGCGGCCTGAAGGTAAAGGACCACCAGGTAAAGAAATAGGGTGGCTTTTCCCAAGAGCTGGGAACACAAAAACACCAGGGCGGTGCTGTGACATCACGACGCTCCACCCCCGCCCCGCCCCCCCGGCGCGAAGGACCTGCTGGATCAGGGTGGACAGAGGCTTTGTTTATTAGTGTGTCTTCTTTTCGCTTAAGCTTTTCCTAAACAACTCCATCGAAACGCAAAAATCATGTAGTCAGGTTTTTATTTTTGAGAATTGATCTTAAAAGTAATTTGTTAATCCAAAGAATGTGCTAACAAATGTCTCCTTCACTCCCCTTCAAGTTTCTTGCTTGATGCCCAAAACAAACACAGAGGAAGAAAATCCAGCTGTTTCCAGAGCTATGGAATCAGGAGTCTGGTGTTGGTATAGCGCCAGGCGTCACGAGATTTGTAGCCCTGGTTGAAACGTCCTGTGCTTGCATTTTGACCTTTGTCTGGCACCCACAGCTGGCCTGCCTTCTCTGCCCAGCTCCTCCTCCTGACTGGCGTCCTTAGGTTTGGATCTGTGCTGGAATTGGTTCTGAGACAACATAAACAGAGCGTGACTCATGGATTTGAAGAAGTGTAAGGGTAAAAACATGGAATCATCAAGGTTAGAAGAAGCGATGCCAACCAGGAACACCGGGCTTCACACACGTTCAAGGAGAGACGATTCCATTTATTTTATAAGATTCGCCCAGAAGTGTGATTGCTGAGTTCTTGAAAATACAGAGGTCAAATCGTTTAGGTGTCTATGTTTTCCCAACAATACTTTCCTTGGGGGTGGGTATCACCTACAAAGTAGTTGTCCTGATGAAAAGGCCTTATGGTACCAAAAGCTCTGACTGGCATGCTGGTAGAAGACCCTCAGTGGTATAGAGAGTCAGCCCAGGCCCCTCTGGCATACTGGGTTTCCATCTTAGACCCTTTGGATGGTGGGTCTGCCTTCTGATCCTACTGACAGTAAATATATATATATATATATATATATGATTTAGCCTTAAAAACTTTGCAAAATAAAATGAACTAAATTTAACTGGCAAAACAAGAACATGAAATGTGTAGCCCACTTCTTGGTTTTCCCCTAGTAATCTTTCTGACATATAAAGACAAGTGAATTGATGTTTAATATTGTTAGGTTTATCTTAATTATTTTCAGGTTCTATTTTCAAATTGAAAATACTTTAATACCCAGATACTCATTTTACCTTTGACCCAAATACAATTGAGTCTTTCAGAAGAGAATTTTACAGGCAGTTGAGACAGATCTGGGGATTGAAATGGCAATTGTGATGTTTTCTGAGTAACCTTCAGATAGATGTATACAGTTTCAACTACTTGAAGAGTAGTTCTTCAGTCCACTGGCAATGTACACAGTACACGAAAAATAAAAGATGAAATGTTGGTTAATCGACTCTTAGGATTTTTAAAATGTTAGTAGTTTACTTTAGAATCCAAAGTGTATTGGGAGCAGGAGAGATGATTCAGTGGTTAAGAACACTGGCTGCCCTTCCAGAGGACCAGGGTTTGATTTCCAACACTCACGTGACAGCTCAGGAGTATCTGTAACTCTAGTTCCAGGGGCCCTAATACCCTCTTCTGACCTCCACTGAGTACTGCATACTCCTGGTGCACATACATGCCTACAGGTACAACACTCACACAAATAAGAAAAATCTCATAAAAATACAAAATGTGTCTATTTTCGCAATTTTACTATTGATTCTCAGAAGGCTCTTTAAAATGTTGTACACAGGTGCATTTATAAACTAGCATTCAATCAGATAAAAGTACTTTTAAGTTGCTTTCTTCAACCAGACAAAGGGCAGTATTAAAAGACCACATTTTCTCATATAGCTACTTCAGATGTTTCTTGTACTGTTCTGATTTTTAAGGTTAGCTCTCTTTGGATTTTTAATGGATATCAGTAATGGAGAAGATTTCAGAGTGGCTCACTGCTTCAAGTGGGGTTTTTTTTGTTTTTGTTTTTGTTTTTTTTTTTTTCCTATCGGGAAGTAAACTGTACTTCACCTCTAGCGTCATGTCAACCACCCACTGCATCTTAAAGTTACCAGTACCTCCCCAGTTAGGTAATTCTTTCTAGAGTTTATACCCAGAGTTATATGCCTCTTAAAACACAGTTCCTCATTGTCCCCCAGTCATTAGAATTTGAAACAGACTATAAAGTTAACTTTTCTTCTATTTCTAATTTCTATTAGTATATATAAGTCAGTGAATAAAAGCCAGAATTAGAGTATTGACCTAGTTTTAACTAGACATAATTTACAACCAAACATCAGAAAACTTACTTGTTCAGCTTGAATTTTTAAAAAGGAGGGTTTTTTTGTTTTGTTTTGTTTTGTTTTATTTGGTTAATTTTTAAGTAAATGGTTACCTACAAAACAAATACCAAAGATCACCTGACTGAGACTGGTTGATTCCTGTGCCAGGAACCTTTCTTGACCCTTAAGTTTCCTTCCTGGGCACAGTGAGTTGAGCTCTCTGCAGCTCACAAGTCCAGCAGCATGAGGTGGCAGCTTCAGTTTCATTGTTTTACACACAGTTCTGCTTAGTTAGATTCAGGACAGTACCTCAGCACAGGGGAGATTTTAAAGACTTGTGAATGAGCTTTAAAGCCACCATTTTTATCCATGCCGACTGCTAGTGGTGGTCAGTCTTGTTTTCATCACTGTGGGTGGGGCAAAGAAGGACACAAGTGCCAAAATAAGTGTATTAATGTGAGTTCTCACAGTGTCACAGTGTCATATCCTTTCACTTCTGTCCAGCTGCCAGCCTCTTGTAGTCTTTGGAAGAAAGTCTAATTCCTTTAGAAAAGAAGTTGAATTATTAAACAGTGACCATAGTTTAATTCTCTGCTCTTTTATAGATGGGTTTCACATTTTGCTCCAAGGTTTAGATGCCATATCCTATCACGCTCATAAGTGCCTTGTTCACAGCTGATATTGCTGTCTTGGGATGCTGGAGAGCACCCTGAAAGTTCAGAGATGGGGCCCAAGGACAGGATGCAACTCTCTGTGCAGCCTCTTTTTCATAAGGGCACCGATCCTTATTAACAAGGCTTTGCTCTCAGAACTTGATCATTTCCCAAAGACTCACCTCTCAAAACCACAATCTTGGTGAATGACAGCAGCAGATAGGGAGTTAATCAGCAAATAGATTTGGAAGGACCAGAGCAAATACCAATGTTGTTTTAGTCTCAGGTAGACACCAGGTAAGGGAGACAGACACCACCCAAAATGATAATGTAGACATGGATAGAGAGAGATTTTAAGAGAGTCTTGATGGTGTTGGGGATCTTAATTTCAAGTAGCACCCCTACTGAAGAAGCTGTCCTTCATAGGCCAACATGATCTCTAGCCATTCTCTAGCCATAGAAAAAGTCCCGGTTAAATCAGACTGATTCTCAGACTAGTGGAACCATTACTCTCCAATGGCTCGGATACCCAAAAGGGCAGCACTCCTCACTTTAATTGCCCCAGAGCAATCACAGACCACCTCAGCAATGAGAATAGATTGGAAACAGCCTGGCAGAAATGAAGCTATTTTAAAGAGACATTAGTCTATTCATATATAAGATTATTGAAACAATTATCCCCCTCCAAATGGAAATTTCCTCCAGGAATCTCATGCTGGGAGAAAGAAAAGCCACTGACTAGAATTTGTAAGATGGTCAGATTTCCAACAGTTCCAACAACTTGTTTCATGACCTTTCCATGAAACTGAAACCAACATAAAGATGGTGGTGTGGAGGACCACACATCGACGGAGATTTAGGAGATGTACATACCTATGACCTCTATTTAAACTTTGATCTTACTTCGGGACTCTGAAGACCCAACTTGAGGGGTTTGCTGGAGCTATTAGTTTCTCTTTCCCAAAGAGGCCACTTTGAATAAATCTCCTTTGCTTTCTGCTATTGACTTGGCTCTTTTAATTGGCTGCTGAGGATGGGCTGCCAGACCTGACTTGGGACAAAAATTGTGATCCCAAGTTTGATAACAAAATGGCATCCATGGAGGAACAAAGGGCCACTCACAGCTGGCACCATGTAAAGAAGAGGGATGGACATTCCCTGTAGTTGCTGAAGTAGCTTCCTCCAGGGACATTTTCCTCTTCCCACTTTAACATAGACTGCTTTTACTCCCACTTGGTGAAGCTGAGAATTGGCTTCTGACCCTGTTTAGGATTTTCAAGAAAATCTGACCCTTGGTAAGTGTCCTCTTAATCAGTGAACTTTGGGCTTTGGTTTCCTGTCTGTCTTTGGATTCTTCTGAGTAGTTTGGGGTTCTTTTCAACCATTGGGGAATTGCCATCTAGTGATTGGCTTTATCTTTAGGTATTCGTTTGTTGAAATGTACCAGAGTATTGTAAAACAGAAACACAGTGATGGTGGCTGAGGCAGCAGCCTTCCCCCTTGTACAGAAAATGTCAGGTATTCTACTGAGATACTGTCCATGAGTCCGTCTCTAACAGACACTGCCACGTTGGTGCCAGCATCTTAACTTTCTGTTCTACAACCCCTTCCTTACTACTTATCTGGGAATCAGAGGACTTAGCCAAGGGCTTATCCTGTGAAACCTCCCTGATTCTCTGAAAGCCTTGTGCACCAGTTCCCATGTTTGCCCGTGGGCTCTGATTTCTCTTCTCACGGACCCGCCTACTCTTCTGTTGCCTGTCTGTGGTACTAACTTGCTTCTGATAAGCTTTGCTCCCTGTTCCCAAGTAGCCTGTCTCAGGCTTCTATTGAATCCCACCTTCCCCTATGCCAAAACTAACAAACTATCAACTGTTACACAATGAACAAAAAACAACTCAGAGGATTTTTTTAAAGGGCATTCAGGGAGATTAAAAATATCCAGAATAAATAAAAAATAAAGGGTACTATTAGTAACCTCAAGAAATAAACACAACCTCAAAAAACCAGAAAATACCACCTCTAGAAAATGAAGATCATTGGTTACAACCAGAGAAAATACAGAGGGAAAAAAATATCTGCCAAACATAAATGTATATGAAGGGAAAAATCCAGAAGTGTTAGAGGAAAGGTAGGGGAACAGCCTCTAAAGTTTAGCAGTAAGACAGAGTGGGTAAGGGAGGCAGGGGATCCTCACCAAAGGTCTGACGTATATGAGGAGTCACAGAATGAGCAGAGAAAATGATAGAGTTCTTCTTAAATCCAACTGTGCCTTTAAAATCTAAAGGAAATAATCTTCCTAGAGTTTCATATCAAGCCAAGCTAGTCTTTAGGTGTGGAGGTCGGTCAGGACACTGGTGGCATGGAGGTCATCCAAGTGTTTCCTTCTCACACACACATTTTCAGGAAACAGTCCCAGGGTACAGAAGCCAGCCAAGAAAGGAAAAGACAAGGATAAAAGAGACAGAACTTAGAGTAAGGAAGGGAAGAAGGCATCTCCACAATAATGCAAATGAGTAGTATTATGGATGTGTTAATATTCGTGCAGTGCTTTAGGTTGGATCTGCGCTATGTTCCTGCGGTAATGAAACGCAGGCATACACATAGTGTCGCTGTTTAATCACCAATGAAGAAACTGGAACCCAGAATGATCAAGCAGCTCTCCCAAGACTGGGACAGAGATTCTAAGACAGAGCCAGTTTTAACCCTGAAAGTCTGGTTGTAAATTTTTAACCATTATAATCTTTTTTTTTCTGCTCCTCACTATATTTATCCAACCAGAATTATTTGTCTCTTCATAAAATTTGTCTTTTTTCAATTGGACACATATTTATTTTCGTGTTTTCTGCCTGAAGGAGAGAAGAGCTCAGCTTAACATTTACACAGTCATCATGATTAATACCACAGAGGAGAAGACCAGTAGTCAAGAATAAGGAACAGCTCTTCACCCCCAACCCCTCGACCCCACATTCTCTCACCCCATATGGCCCTACCCTCACCAAAACCTACATCACCAACCTCCACTCCAGGCTGCTGGGTAGAGACAGTTTTTATATGTAAAGTGGAATTCCTGAGCAGTCAAGATTCTTGGAGCACCAGAGCCATACATAAGCAGAAATAAGGACAGTGTGAGCATTTACAGGTGAACACCCAGAAGCTGAAACGCAGAGAAGAGCCTATGCAAATGCTCTCTCAAACTTTGAGCTTTCATCATATAAACTAAAGCAGTGGTGCTTTGGAGTGGTCCAGCAGCCCAGTGGCAATACCACTTCTGTAGCTCCTTTCTGTTACTCATCTTTTCATAAGGAACACATCCAAAAGGTATTGTTATCCTTTCTCCTTCTTCAAATATTTGCTGTTGTCCAATGAAGAGCAAAGTCCAAAGTGCTTATTGGTCACATTTATTATCTTTATAAAACCAATTCTAACTTCTCTTCCGGGATTCATTCCACCTATGTCACACTCAAAATTTATACTATTTTCTTATTTATTTACTATTGTTATTGATTTTTGTGTTTTTATCTGTCACAGAAAATATCCTTCAATTTGTCCATTTGACATTTAAATTTTTATTATTTCTCATCCTGGTACCCTTTTCAAACACGAAAATTGTGAATAATCCTGAGGTGGCAAATGGTGAAATTCTGGGTTGTTCAAGGTGTGTGTGCCAGTGGAAGGAATGATGGCCAACATTACTCATACGGGGCAAGTCAAATATTTTCCACAGTTAACACTTGATGCTTCCGGAACAACCCATAAATCAATGAAGTTATTTTCCTACTCTGCTTGGTCAAGGGCAGGTTTTCCATTCTGGCCATTTTATTACCTTCTAGCTGATGTATTTTAACCAAGGAGTGGGAAAGCAAAACTCATGATCTCCAGACGCTTCTGAACAATGCATGGTTTGCTTTCTTTCTAAACTCTGATCTACAGCTGTTGTATCTACCAAGTTGACCCTCTACTAAGAACGGTAGAGTTTCATGTATATAATTAACTTAGCAAGAACCTGTGGTACAGTTCCTAGCTTAGACCTGAACCAGAGGCAGACCATAACAGAGCATTTGTGTGTCTACTGGCTTACCCTCCACAGAGAGCTGCCCACCACAGCCGAATTCACCTCCCTCCTCTCAGCTCCCCACAAAGCAGTCTGTGCTGTCTTCTTGTGAATGGGTTTATGTCTGTTTCAGGTCAGGACTCCCGTACCCATAAGTGTAAACCTCCTCACAGTAACTGAGCTATTCTAAACAGATACTGTGTGCTCCCCTGTTGAATAAAGCTATTGACATGACGTACCCAAAGACATTGGACATTTCTCTAGCTCATGATAGGAGAAGAAAAGGCTAAGGAAGCCTAGTGCCAGCCAAAGGAGGAACTGGTCTCCAGGTCTGAAAACATGTCAGACTTCCACATAGAAAAGACAGGAGTCCATTGATGATGGGTGGATTCCTACTGCTTAGCCACACATACTTCTGGCTCTCTATTTAAACCTAAACTCATGTTAGAACATGAAAGGTGAACTTTAGGTGTAAGAAGGGGAACCTTCTTGTCCCTCTTCCCAATGTGTTCACACTGAACAAACCTCCCTCCCTTGCCTTTCACTATTGCATGCTTGTTTAATTGGCTTATGAAGGGCAGATATAAAACTTAGGCTGTTATAGCCTTCAGGGCCTAGGTTCTCATCTCCTGATGACTCCAGTAATGTGAGAAGCCTGGGATTGTCCAGGTCACTTTGTCCTATGGTATAGATAGGGACACTCATATACAAGCATCACACTAGACTCAGCTCTGAGTGTTTGCAGGACTTACAGTTTTGACCAATGTGAAGTGAAGAAATGAATTGTAGTCACCCAGAGACATTCCAGAGAAAGCACTAGAGGATGTGGCATAAATCTGTGATGTGTTTGTGTGGGCTGAGAAAGAATAGCTGTTGAATTTCCATTGATTCAAATTAGAGGGGAGACACAGAGAACAATCAGCTAACCTCTTTGTTTCCTGACTAATTTCAACTTGGGCACTGCTAAGTATGTTGTTTTAAAAGAGAGATAATTACCACCATCTCACACACCCCATAATCTTTATCTTCTCATCATTTTTATCCAAGATTTTATGCTGCTCCATAGAGTAAAAAGTCTTTTTCATTGAATGTCACCCAAGGATTCAAATGTCCATTACAACTTCTTTTTAAAACATTGATCACACCACGGCATTCACTTCCAATAAGATGTTAACCAATTTCTCATTGTCTTCAACTTCAATGTCTAAATTAATCACTTAACACTAAGCCTAACAATGTATCCCTTTTCTTCTCTAATTATATGCCTCCTGCTTTCCTTTCATAGTGATGTAAATACCCTACATAGAAGAAGTTATGAAGAAGCAAAGATAGCTAGATATTTTTCTATCTGGGAAGAAAGATATTGAGGACTGGGAATAATCACCTCATTTTTGCTGTGTTGGAAACCATCTAGGAGATCCTAAGGCTAGCAAATGACATTCCTGAGGTGGTCTGCCATTTTTACATGATCTAGGATGGATGAGCTCTGGGAACCAAGGCTCCGAGATGAAATCCTTTATCCCAGGATCGCTTCTTGTATTGATATGCCTTTCCTGTCATTATTAAATTAATATAATTCCTGGGCATTAGCCTACCCTATTGGGCAAATTTTTCTGCAGATCAATATGCAGATGAACTTTCATGAATTAATGCTGTTTAGGTGAATTAATGATATAGAATTCCTGATTTGATCTTAGGAAGAAAATTTTAAAAGATAGCTTTAGTTGTTTTGTTAGAAAGATGTAATAAAGTTAAAATCAAGACTCGAATATGTTATGCCTCATAATAGTAAGTAAAGGCTGCATTAGTAAGAAATACAATGATCTTTCAAAATTACATCAAAAAGAACTATAGGCTTAGAACAAAATTGTGTTCAAGGAAAAGCATTCAGGTCCAAGGATGAAGCCACAGGTGTGCCTATGATAAAACAAGGCCATGAGAAACTGTTGCTTTGAACTTATAATGAGCTTACAGAATGAAACACTGCTTTAAACTTAATATCAACGTTTTTCTGTGACTCACCTTTATGTAACATTTTATCGATGTGGTAATTCTTTCTTACACAGAGGACTTTTTTTTATTAAAGATATAAAAGGCTGAAAGCAATAAAGAAAGGCGATGTAGCCATTTTCTGCTTCATCTGGTGTGGTGTTTTCTGTATGAGTGGCTTCTTTTTTCTTTTTTTCTAGTTCACAAAGAGTTAACCAGCCTAGTCTGTGAGAGCTCCTGGCAGCCTGACCAAAGAAGGGATAAATCCTTTACTTAATCCCCCTGCTTTTAACAATTGAGTGTTAACTACCATAAACCTGCAGCTTATGGCCTCAGAGTAATTTAGCCAAGAAAACTAAGTGTTATTATAGCAAGCAGCCTTTACTTTCACAAAACTAAATTTTGTCCCCACCCCCACCCCCACCCCCCCACCAATGATTCCCTATGACTCCTATCCAGAGAGAACCAGTGCTTGGTCAGGCTCCTGGCAAAGCTGAATCTAAAGGCATGACTGGGCATCATGGGGGACACCTTCAATTCCAGCACACAGAAGGCAGAAGCAGGTGGATCTGTGTGAGTCTAAGGCCACCCTTAGTAATCACCAAAGACCTGAAGAAAAATATGAATTACCAACTTCCTTAAAGATGCAAAATACTATAGAGTAAGTGAGGCATAGTACTGCAGATTTGTATTCCCAGCTATTTGAGAAGATGAAGCTAGAAGGTTGTATGTTTAAGGCCTGCCTGACCTATAGAGTAAATTTAAGGTTAACCTGGTCAACTTGGTGAGACCATTCCTCAAAATTTTTTAAAAAAAAAAGTGAAAGATAAAAATCAAACTGTCCATCTTTTTTCCCCCTTCCCTTCTCCCTTTCGATCCAGCACTGCTCTCTTGGGCCCAAAGGTTTTTATTTATTATATGTAAGTACACTATAATTGTCTTCATATACCCCATATGAGGGTATCAGGTTTCATTACAGATGGTTGTAAGCCACCATGTGGTTGCTGGGATTTGAACTCATGATCTCCAGAACTATAGTCAGTGCTCTTAACAGCTGAGCCATCTCACCAGCCCCAAACTGTCCATCTTATAACTTCCTCTCTGGCTGGCTCTTTGCTATTCTTGGCATGGTATTCCTTAAATGATACTTCCTGCTTTAAGAAATCCTGCTGAAATTATGTTCCATAAAGCACCATTAACTACTAGTAGTAGTGTTACTAGGGAGGAGAAAGTACAATGGTTTCAGTGGTAATAAACAGAAAAGGTAACAGGAACCGATGTATAGATGTTTGGGGTGGTGGGATAGAAAGTTTCACATGGCTTTCATTCCTTCTCCTAACCAGGGCAAGAGCCTACCTAGACTTAGTAGATTGACAGTGGAGTATGGGTTAAGAAGAAAGACAGTGATTTGAATATGTTCCAAAATGAATACAGCAGTTAGCATAGTAAATGCGGACTTAGTGCTAGATGTCCCAGGAGAGACTGAAGACTGTGAGCCTACTTTAGATGAGTGAAGATGTGAGATTTTTCTCTCCAAAGCATTATCCAAAGCATAGGCATTGGGATGAAATCACGTTATTTCACTGAACCAAGACTCGAGATTTTAATGATAGGTATGAAGCCGTTTAAGAAGAGAGTAAAAACTTGAAAACAGTAATGAACATGACTGATGTTTCTAACATGTCTTAGGTTGAGCAGAGAAAGAAGTTACAGGATTTTTAATATCCATCCACCACCTAACTTTTTCAAGTCAGTATCATCTTGAACAATGAAAAGCCAATGATATCGGATGGAACATAGTGTCATATTTCTATTATCCCAGCTCTTAATCCTTGCTCTTAAGAGGCAGAATTAGTATCCACTTATCAGTGGATGCATGTCTTTTTGGGTCTGGGTTACCTCACTCAGAATATTTTCTAATTTCATTCATTTGCCTACAAAATTAGTGATGTCCTTATTTTTAATACCTGAATAGTATTCCATAGCCTAAACATTTTCTGTATCCATTCTTCAGTTGAGTGTCATCTGAGTTGTTTCCAGCAAAGTACAGAATCCCCATGATACAACTCAAAGATCTGACCATATGAAGTTTAACAAGAAGGAAGACCCAAGTGAGGATGCTTCAATCCCACTTAGAAAACGGAACAAAATAATCACTGGATGTAGAAGAAGGAAGGGACCTGGATGGGAGAGGGGAGAGGAAGAGGAAGTGGGGCAGGAACGGGTATGTGGGAGGCAGGAGAGAAACCAAGAGGGCCAGAAGAATGAATGGAAATATGCAGCTGCAAGGGGCCAGGGGGTGAGGGGAACCTCTAGAAAGTCCCAGAGACCTGAGATGTGAGAAGCTCTCAGGACTCAGTGTGGATGACCTTAGCCAAAATGCCCAATAATGGGGAGATAGAACCTGAAGAGATCACTTCCAAAAGATAGACAAAGCTCAAAGTGGAGAGATAGGGCCACCCATCTACCTTCGAAATTTCTGACCTCAAATTGTTTCTGTCTAAAAGAAATGCAAAATGGACAAAATGGACAAAAATGGAGCAGAGACTAATGGAAAGGCCATTCAGTGAGTGGCCAAAATTGGGATCCATCCCATGGGCAGAAACCAAATCCCAACAATATTACTGATGCCATGTTGTGCTTGCAGACAGGAGCCTAGCATGGTTGTTCTCCAAAAGGCTCTACCAACAGCTGACTGAGACAGATGCAGATACTTACAGCCAACCATTGGACGGAAGAGTTAGGGGAAGGACTGAAGGAGCTGAAGGGGATGACAACCTCATAAGAAGAACAACAGCATCAACTAACCTGGACTGCTCAGAGCTCCCAGAGACTAAGCCACCAACCAAAGAGCATACATGGGCATGGATGCCCAGGCACATATGTAGCATAGGACCTCCTTGTCTGGCTTCAGTGGAAAAGGATGAGTCTAATCCTCTAGAGACTTGATACCCCGGGGAAGAGGGATACTGGGGGAAGATGAGGTAAAGATAGGTGGGAGAGGTAGCACCCTCTCAGAGCCAAAGGAGAGGGAGGATGGGGTAAAGAACTCTGGGAGGGGGGCAACATTTGGAAAGCAAATAAATAAAATAATTTAATAATAAAAATGAGGCAGAATTAGACAGGAAATTGCCAGATCAAGGCAAGCCTTGGCTTCATAGAAACTGGGAGACTACCCAAGTCTATACATCAAAGTACCATCTCCAAAGAAAAGATGAATAATTGAAGGGGAAAAGGTGAAGATTATTTTGTGGACTGAAGAATGACGGGATGGCTTTCTTGGTGGTGGTAAAACAAATCATACTTATCAGCTTCCCCAGGCGCTCTGGTCTGGGAGTTCCAATCACTAGCTGGTTACACTCACTTACAGTGCTTTTCCCTCCAGGGCTTCAGTAAACATTGCAAGAATGTATTTAATGAGGTGCAGCACTAATCAGTTCCCTCCCCCACCCAATCATCTCCCCAGGGCACCCCAGTTAGGCACCTACGAAACAGTTTTCTCAATTACCCCTCTGCAAAGTGTGTTCAGAGAACTCCTTAGATTTTTTTTAGCTGTTTATCTCAGTCAAGATATTTTTATTGATAAAATAAAGACACTTTAGCTATGGCTTTACAGTAACATAGCAGACACGAAAAAGGACAAACCAGAACATGATTCTCAGTGAAGGCGCCACAGGCCACTGAAGAGCAGATGACAACAGAGAGAATAACATGTGATGCACAGAATATCTTACGAATCCTGCCTGGGTATTTGTGTTCTTGGAAGTGCACAATGATGTCCAATTTACATATGAGAAAACCATTATTCCAGTATTTGACTAACTTCTCTAAGTAGTTTTTTTCCAGAGTACATCTCACTTCTTTGATCGTAATGAAAGTAGTTTGGAATGACAGTAGTACATGAACAGGATACCTTGGCACTCACTTTTGATGGTACTATCAGAAGATCCACGCTTAGGGTAGCACTGGAAAATGGAAAGGTACACATGACTTCAATGGAGTCAGTGCACTTTCAATTATTGTTCCACTAGAGGGCAGCAAGACCCACCTCAAGAACCCGGATGAGTCACTCTAGACTTTACATGGTGAAGGCTTTACATCCTGAGAACAAGAAGGAAAGAAGCAGAGCAATGCTTTCTTTCAGAGACTAAAAGAGTGTGGGTATGTGTGTGTGGTGTGTGTGTGTGTGTGTGTGTGTGTGTGTGTGTGTGCAGGACAAAGCACTGAAAAGTTGCTAGGACCACTTTTGCACTCTTGTGGGTAAGAGCTAAATGATAGAAAGTTTTTGACATGTGGCACATACTATGTTATAGTCTCTCCACTCATATCAGCAGCATCCCTAGCTGTGCAATCTGCAAGTCCAGGTGGGGATTATAAAGTGTACAAGATTGCCATCATGGTTCAGCAAAATGGTGGTTGTACCCTAGAAAGAAAGATGCATGGATTTGGTGCACTGATGTCAATGGCTGTGCACAAAGTGTGTTTCCCTTCAAGAGTACCACAGTCAAGCAGAAGGAAGAGTAATTTTCAGGATCATAGGGTTAAAGGAACTTTATATGTATGCCATAGTTGAAGAAATTTAAGGCACGTTCCGTGCTTTGGAAGCAATCAATATAGCTAAAAGTGAGTTGCAAACTTTGAACTTTGAAGAAGGAGTTACAACTCAATTAGAAATTTGTGTATCAGAAAAAGCATATTGTTGTGAAGAGTGAGAACCCATCTTGTTCACAGAAAAATGGCTAGATAGCATCTGGAACGTTTCTGTGTGGTACAAAAGAAAACATTTCATGTATCAGGGAATCTTCTCAGACCTAAGGATGCTTGGGATAACAGGCATCCCCATCAATGTGATGGGGGTTCTGTCCCAGGAGACTCCTTTTCTGTGGGAGGCAGCTGCTTTTCCTCTGGGACGGAGGGTAAATCAGGAGCTTTCTGTCCACACCTTGCCACTGTGAAGCGGCTCATGCCAAGAGCTTCCTCGTAGGCTGGGAGTGTGTCCATGGAGGAGGGCAGCTGGCTCAGGGAGCTGTGTGCATGAGCCATTGCCAGGATTCTCCGAGCTGCAGGGCCAAACACGGACTGCAGAGCTGTGAAGGAAGACAGAGTTAGTGTAGAGATGATGACATCCAAAGGTGACGTCCTCAAACACGAGAGAGGTTTACATTACATCTAATGTCTCCCTCTTTCACCCATGTTCAAACTCGCGACCTTTGACAAACGTTACACAAATCCTTCAAAGAACTTTGTTTCCAATATTTTACTTTGTTCATCAATTTGTCATCAGCCAAAAACTTGAGAATACAGGCATCAGTGATAGCCCAGGTGACCACATTTATCGGCTTCTGGAAATGAAAACAACAACGAGTTTCCAAACACTCGATGCTAGTTGGCAGGTCGCTCTACATGCACCTCCAAACTTTTTAGTACATCTTTAAACCTGACCCCCTATCTTGGTGTTCTGAGTACACTCACATGTAATGGTGTTCTGGAGAGTGCTGTCGTGGTCAAAAGCAATGACGGTCACTTCATAAGGCGGAGGGGCTCCATCTTCCCCATTTTCCGGACGGCTCAGGCAACAGCGAAAGCATACTGAAGTCAGGCCACACAGGAGAAGCAGTGCGCCAACCACCACAAGCAACCTGCAAGAGCCCACCCGCCAAGTCCAAGCTGTGGTCAACTGGTTTCCCAGCTCCAGCATAGCTATACTTTAATTTCTGATCGCGATTGTTGTTCTTTTAGAGAACACTAATAAGGCTTCAATCCTGAGGGTTTTATTTTGCATATATCAGTTACTGATTTTTCAGCAAGACTATGCCAGTCAGGAGAGCAAACAACACTGAAGATCGGTTGAAGGGGCTGCTTCTTACTTCACTGTGCAGAAGTGTTTCTTAAGCACATGCTGTGGGAGAGGCACTAAAATCTTTGATGTTGGCTGAAGAGAATGTATTGAAATAGGAAACCATGGCATATTGTCACATAGGCAAGAGGTGAACTAAGGAAACGTTACTGTGAAATAAGGCTATGTTTCTTATTCACACTAAGAACCAGCATATAAAAAACATTTTTTAAAAAAATACACCTGAAAAGATGAAGTCTCTTTGAGGATGTTATATATTTTAAACTTACCATATATACCAAAGATGCACCCAGTCAGTAGTCAGGCAACTGTGGACAAAGATTGAAGTTTATTATATTAAAGAAATAGTGCAGGCTGCAATAACCGTGTTGCTATATTTAATACCAGGACATATTTTTTTTTTTTTGAGAAAGGTCTCACTTTGTAACCTTGCGGGTCTGGAACTTTCCTATCTATACCAGGCTAACCTTGAACTCACAGAGTTTCACTTGCCTCTGCCTCCCTAGTGCTACAATTAAAGGCATGTACTGCTATGCCCAGCTAAGAATTCCTTTTGAAAAAGTCCAATGTAACAAGCTGAATAGAGTTCTATAACGCAGGTGACATTGCTGTGCAAAGCATTATCATAGTCACTAGAAATTTCATTAAGAAAAATGGCCGTGAGAAGGATTAAGGGGATGGGAAGCTGGGCGTAGAGAGGAGGAGAAGAGAAACAGCTACAGCAAAAGTTGTTTGAAAAACTACATGATGACTCCCAATGATTTCCAAGTTGATAAAATAGAAAAAGAAAATATGGCCCGATAACTATTATGAGCTTTTGAGATGAAGACTCCTAAGAATTGGGCAGACAAATGTCTAAGGAGTGGCTTGGAAAGCAGACACGAACATCCAGCTCATATTCGTGTGAGGTCAATAAAATGTACACACCAGGAAAGTTTCAGTTGAAGGCATTGAAAGAAGTCATATTTGTAATTTATATTTCACAAGTTCTTGCAACATCCTCCCCCTAAAAAGGGCCTACACTTT
Organism: Arvicanthis niloticus; assembly: GCF_011762505.2. NCBI lineage: Eukaryota > Metazoa > Chordata > Mammalia > Rodentia > Muridae > Arvicanthis > Arvicanthis niloticus. The sequence goes on along the minus strand of NC_047666.1, from coordinate 67,844,011 downwards.
CACATCTAAACTCAGAACTGATGGGTACATCCACTGAGAACAAAAGGAAGGGAGAAAAGAGAGAGGCTGGCTTCACAAGGAGAACTTCGTGGGAGAGACTAAAACCGCAAGTCAGGGGTAGACAGAGGAATGTGTGTTTCTTTAAAGATGTACCTTTATTTTCATTAAAATAATAAAACAAATGCTTTCTATTAAGTATATATTGAGACTCATTTTTGCATTTCATCTTTGGTCACTCTTCCATAGAAAATGCAGTTGGTATTTTCCCTGAAACAATGTGTCATCTTGCTTCTCACATTTGTCATTTGTTCAAATGTTTTCACTTTTACCTGAGATTCCAAATGGCGACAGACATCTGAATCCTCAGTTCACCCACCCAGCCAGTATCAGATATCCACATACCACATAATCAAGATGACCCTAATTACTTAATTCCCCTCACATCTGATAGAGCTGGTGTCAGGGAAATGGTTCTATGGCAGAATCTGTGTTTCCCTTCATCATGAACAGGATTGTTATTGTCTGTCTTTACTTGAAACCAAAAATTATTTTTGGATTTGAAGTGGACATGTAGCTGTGAGAGTCACTCAAACAGATAAGCCAATGACTGACTGGCTGTTGAACCCAGTCTGCCCTATGAGTCATTGGAAACCACAGCTAAGGGAGCCTTTTGCAGGTCTCTCTGACTACATGTTTTAAACTAATTGTGCTAATTGTGCTGTGTTGATGAGAAGACTGGCTTGCAAAAGAAAAAAAAAGCACTCTCGGCAGGGTTATTCTGAGCACTTGGAATGACACACATGTCTATGATGGTAGGTGGTGGCCATTTAAGTAAAACAGGAAGTCAGGGCTATCTGCTGACATTTTAGCCTCTGTTTGGGTGTTGGCACTTTGTCTGTCTCCCCTCCTAGCTTGTAGTCTCAAATACTTACTGTTCAGTGTTGACACAGTTCTCCTCGCATCTGGCCCCAGGAAGCTGTGGGAAGGAAATATTCTCAGACATGGAAATGGTCACATCTACAGTTCTCAGTGGCCGATCAACTACCCATTATGGCTGCACCCTGTCAGACCTACTTGTAAAGATGAGGACAGGACCATAAGGTTGGTCTGTACTGGCCCGTGACATCTATCATTCCTTTGACTGAGGACTACTTCTTGTGAGGTAGAAGTTCCCGGAATAGCAGGGATCTTCTATGTGGCTTGAGCCATGGCTGAGCACCATTCCTTAGGGAATGATGAATAGCGCTTTGTGTCAGTTTGTCACCCTAGAAGTCTTCTGACTCATCCCCCGGGGGGGACAATGTGGTTGTCTTCCTTGTCCCTGCTCTGTTGACAATTGAATTCTAGCCCCGATGCTACCCTTTTTCAGCCTTCAACACATCAATAACTCGCTACAGAAGAAGAGCAATGGCGGGGAGGGGTTTCCCAAAAAAGCAGGATAAAGAAGAAAAGGAAATGCAGAAACCAAGAGAACATATAAGAAAAATGTACTTGTATATATTGGTTAGCTTTTGTGGGAAGCAAAGCAGACATCCTGCTACCAGCACAGGAATGTCTTGCTCAGCTAGACTTCCTAGCTATGTGAACTTGGCGCTGGTATTTGTCCAGAATTCCTCACTAAACTGACCCTTTTCTCAGCTAATGGGTGAGTCATAAGCTTTTCTTTCACAGAGGAGTAAAATAAACTGTTTAAAATATTATTAAAGAGTCCATTGGTACTGGGGACTCATTTTACCACCCTTGTTAAAGTTGACTGTTATCTCTGACTGTCCTAATTTCTGCCCCTCTTTCCATGACCATCATTCAGTCTTACACACACACACACACACACACACACACACACACACGCAGAAAGAGGGAGAGGGAGAGAGAGAGAGAGAGAGAGAGAGAGAGAGAGAGAGAGAGAAAACCATGGTACTCTTTTTTCACTCCTTTCTAGATTCCACATCTGTTTTTCCTCCATCCATTTCCTCCTAGAGACAGCATAGCTAAAGCTAAAGCTAAAGCAATAAGCAAAGGAAAGTTTCTCCTCTCTTTTTTCACAACTGAACTCACCTGGATGAAATAAACCAGGCCAGAGGCCATCAGCACCTGGGCCCAGACTGTCATCAGGCTGAACATCTGGTCCAGAAGTGTCACGCCGGCTGCATCTGCTGTATCTTTTCCATGCTCTGTGCCATGTGGAACTTGGTGGTGCAGAATTCCTAAAGAGAATTTTTTTTCTCAGCAGTAAATCAATCTCCCTCTCCTTATTCCCTTCGGCTTTATATTTTAGAATTTCTGTCTCCTCTTCCCTTTGAGTTTCCTTCTCCTTATTTCTCGTCACATAGTCTCCACATTTGCTTCCTCTCCACTTCCTTTCTGCTAACAAACTTTCCTGTGTATTTAATCTTTCTTCCTCTGCCCCTAATCAAACGGCATTCAAGAAGAACACATTTGTCCTCTGAATTTAATTTTCCCCCCAGTCTGTCATGCCAGACTTGCACCTGAAATAGGTCAAAGGCAGATTGTGAGTGACCAGAGGTGTTCTTGGGTTCCTCAGGAAACTGGCTATACACTCGTGGCTCCTGGATGACCGCTGAAATCTGAAAGTCATTCTGCCAACCTCCCTCCACCCCCTCTCCATGTGATTGGCATCCCCCTTCTTGCTCCTTGAAACTCTCCCTTCATGGTGTTGATAATCAACCCTGCTGGTTCTGGGTTATTTATTGCAGCCACTCAGCAGGACTAAGGGATTCTAAATGAGCTCGAAAGCCATCTCATCTTTAGAGTGGGGAATGGGTTTCAAAACTAGAAGTACCAGGTGCTAACAGTGGTCTCAGCCTCTCAGGCATAGTTTTAAAAACTGGTTTCCAAGATAACCGATCTCTCTCTCTCTCTCTCTCTCTCTCTCTCTCTCTCTCTCTCTCTCTCTCTGCCCTCACCCCTCTCAAAGCAATATTGTGATGTTGCCACTTGAGAACCAGTCACAGTGCATACAATTGTGGTTCCATCTACTGAGGAAGCTGAGACAGGAGGATCATTTGGGTCTAGTTCAGGAAAGCGAGACTACCCTAGGAAACAGCAAGAGCTGAGTCTAAAAAAACAAACAAACAAAAAAACAACAACAAACTCATATTACCAACAATAGAACAAAGCTTAAAAGTCATATTTAAAAATAAGCATACCAGACAGAAAGGATATAAAATAGTTATAAAGGAAAATATTGTCCGGAGCTGGTGAATGTCGTATAAATGACTGCCATTTAAGGAGGAATTTTTTACCCAACCCAAAGTACTAAGTAAGAACATTCAGTATTAGTTTTGTGACATGTCAGCTTCACAAGACTGAACAGAATTACATTTTGGCTGCTTTCTAAGTGATGAGGAGAGGCCGCAGGGTAGGTCCTGATGAGGGAAGTTTGTGGGATGGCCTCCATCACACTCAAGGCCCCACACACCATGTGATCATACCATGGTAATATGATGTGGGAATGATGAATGCAAACAATTTCCTCTTCTCAGCTAAGGAGAGCAAGCAGTGAGAGGATTCTTTGGTACAGTGTTGCTCTCTCCAGGTCTATCCATTTCTTTTTATAACATAGGCTCTTGGGTGAAACACATTTTCCAAAGGCAGAAGGCATTCTGTAGACTAGAGAGCAGGACTTTAGTTACAGCCTTTCACTAGGCCTGGGCCTTACTGTACATACATCTATAGAGGAGCATGATAACTGACCACTGAGCTACCATCAGCTGCTGTTTCACAGAGAAAGGAAATTGGAAGCAAGGAGGTATCTTGCGTGAAATATTTTTATTCAAATACCATGGAATGGAAAACCTCATGAACTCCCGCCTTTTCCTTTCTTGTGGGAAAGACAGTTAAGTAGCATGGGTTAAGAGCTCAGGGGCTTGATCCAGTCACTTGTTTGACCCCTTGTTTGCTATGGGATCTTAGAGAAGGTGTTCCATCTCTCTGCCAACTCAGTTCGATTTGATATGAGAAGCACTCTGGTTCTCAGTACCCACAGAGTGACTTATGAACTGTAACTCCAATCCCAGAGGGATTTCATGCCTTCTTCTGTCCTCCTAGGGCATCAGACAGGTGGGTAGTAAACATCCACACACAAAGGCAAAATACTCATACAGATAGACAAAAGCAACAACAACAAAAACAACAACAAAAAAAGAATCTTTATGATGTATACTACAGTCCTGATAGCAAGTATTTGATGTTAGTTAAGATACTTTTGATTTAACTCTATTGTGTGATGGTTCCTTCCAATATGCAGGATCATTAATGTCCACTATGCCTATTCCATCAGTCTTTCTACCAGCCCTTTCTAGATGGCGATATAGCTTTCTAATAGTCTTTTTTTTTTTTTTTTCCTTGAACAGTTCCCATGCCTAACCAGGCCATTGCTTTTCCCACCCGCACCAGCCTTCACCTGCATGAACAGGTTTCACAATTACTTTGGCTTACCCCCACGGCAGTTTCTGGCCACATGATTGCAATCGTCTTTCTTGCCCCCAGCTTCCCAGCAGGCCTGAACAACACAGGCTTCAGTTAATGACCCCCGTGTTGTTTTCTTTTTCAGAATTACTGCTACCATTTCTAGTTTATCCCACAAGTAGGAAAAACTTCCTTTGTTGATTCTATGTCAATGACCTCTGAGAGCTCCCATGACAGCTTTTAAGTAGAAAATGATGATAGAGGGAAGATCATTCATAGAAGAAAAGGTCCACATGGCATAAAGACAGAGGGGCGCAGAGCTGGGGACGTTGAGAACATTCTCATTACCAGCCTACATAACCCCACTCCATTTAGCTCGTCAATCATTAGCTTAGACTCATGTTGTGAAGGACTAGGACTGCAGCCAGTGGGAAGTACACATACACTGCCCTCCTCACCCGTGCTTCAGGGAGTTGTTATACAGCCACTCTAACATGTGTAGCAAAAGAATTGCTAATTTGTGGTTCCTTTGATTATTCTCCTTTGACCTTGGTTGTCAGGTGCCCCGACCCCTACACCCTCCCATCCCTTTCCTTTCTATGCCTCAGTGAATAGAACCAGGAATATTGGTACTCTGAGATACTAACATCAAGCTGTACATGTCTGAGCAGTGGGTTGGGCCATCACCAATGGTCAAGAAGGGAGAAGGTGGAAGAAGTCAGTTTCATTCGAAAACCCTGGGGTGTTTCACTAAGAAGCATCTCTGTTTTAGGATCCAAGATCATAGCATAAATATTAAATTCTAACCACAAAGACATGGAAAATTATTAAGAGCTTTAAACAGGAGGGTTTTTCCCCTCCCCTTGAGAAAGGGTTTCATGTCTGATCTCAAATGTTTTACATAGCTGAGAGTAACTTTGACTTCTGATCTTGCCTTATCGTCCCAGTGCTGGGATTACAAGCATGTTACCACTCCCACCTTTGAGATGTGTTGTTGATCCAACTCAGAGCTTTGTGCTAAACTATGGATTGTAAACAAGACAGAAGTTCATCAAAGGACATATGATTTATATGCCATATAGCTCATTACTACAAATTGTGTGAGCAACAGTTTAAGGACACACACACTATCAACATTCACAGTAGGATCAGAAGTATATATAAATCTTAGCTTGTGCCATTGCTTGGGATTATACAAGAATAAGATCAAAGTGTCTGTGTAGCAACATTATTGTCTGAAAGCTATCATAGCAGAGAACCCATTTCCAAGCCCTCTTGGGGAAAATGTATATCTTTTTTTTTCTTTTTTTCCCCCATTTTTTATTGGATATTTTCTTTATTTACATTTCAAATGTTGTCCCCTTTCTTGGTTCTCCCACCCCCAGAAACCCTCTATCCCATCTTCCCTCCCCCTGCTTCTATGAGGGTGTTCCCCCATCCACCCACCCACTCCTGACTCCCCACCCTCACATTCCCCTACACTGGGGCATGGAGCCTTCACAGGACCAAGGGCCTCTCCTCCCATTGATGCCCAACAGGCCATCCTCTGCTACAAATGTGGCTGGAGCCATGTATTTCTTAGTTGGCTATAGGATTAGTTTAGTCATTCTTCTTTAAATATTCTAATTAAAATATAGTTACATAACTTCCCCTTTTGCTGTCCTCCCTCCAACCCTTATGTACTCACTCCTGCTCCCTCTCAAATTCATGTCCTTGTTCTCTTTAATGGATATATTATCAGGACTGACCAATGCAAAGTGTTGGATAACTGGTGAGGGGGCTCATTCCTGGAGAAGATTCTCTCTCTCTCTCTCTCTCTCTCTCTCTCTCTCTTTCTGTCTCTGCATTAACAACACTCATGGTACCTCAAAAATACAGTGCCTAAACTACACCTGAACAAGGTCAACACCAATAGATATGCTAACATAGAAATGGGAAGTCTCAAAGGACCTCGCTCCTAGACCAAGAGCTACAGGCAGCCAAAGAATTCTTCGTTAAATCTTAATGATGAGCACAGAGGGAGATACAGGAAGAGAGGCTTCAGCACACTCCTCATGTGCCTGAAGCAATTCCTTGTGTATGATCACATGCGCTCTGTGACCTTTGCTACATTTTTGGTTACAGCCCCGAGAACATAGGCTCAAAGGCATGAAATTCCACTGAGGCATTACGCCAGGTGGTAGGGATCATGGAGCATTCTGAATTCCTTCAAGTCTTTACAGTTTCCTGGAAACATGTCTCTAGAGGTTTAAGCACAAAAGAAAAGTTCAGGTGTAGTGAATGGTATCATCTTTAATCCTAGGACTTGGGAAGAAGAGACAAGAAGATCTCTGTAAGTTTGAGCCAGTCTTGTCTACCTAGTGAGGTCCAAGCCAGGATTATACAGTGTAAAAGTGTCTCAAAGGAAAAAAAACAAAACAAAACAAACAAAAACCCTAACAACAAACATCAACAATAACAAAACATGAACTCATAGCAACAGATAAACAGATAAACAAAATGTGTTCTATAGAAAAAAAAGGGATTCTAGGATGTTTAGTAATATAGATGAACCTTGAAGACAATATTCAGTAAAATAAATCAAACATGAAAAAATCGGTGAATGCTTCCACTTACATGAGGTATGTTGTAACAGAGATTAATATCCACCAAGGCCTCATGCATTGAAGGGCTGGTTGCAGGACTGTGCCTACTCTTAAGAGATTGTAGAACCAAAGAGAAGTTTTAGAAACAGGTTCTTGAGTGACATTGCCTTCTTCTCTACTTCCACAGGTTGAGCATGTTTTCAGTCTGATGCCTATCCTACCAGACATCAGAAAGCAGTGGAGATAGATAGCTGACCTTGGATGGATAAAATCTCTGAAACCATGAGCCAAAATAAATACCCCCCTCCCTACGATGGTTACCTTTGTTAAGAAATTAGAAATCAGACACAAAGTACAATATCAAAATTCAAGAGACAGAAAATACAGGGTTGACTTCAAGAAGGAACAGGAAGTAGTCAGTAGAGTTTACAGGAAGTGGTCAGTAGAGTTCTTTAGAGAAGCAGAATTGATAGAATGTGAAGATATAGACACATTTAAGTGAGGGTGTCTCATGTCTATAAGGGCTGTCTCATCTAAATCGGTGTGCTACCCAGCAGCCTGAGGATCCTAAAGGGTAAAGGGAAGGTGCAATTCCAGTCTAAAGGCCAGGATGATGAGAAAGCAGGTGCCGAAGTTGAAATCCAAAGGCCATCTGCTAGAAAATTCCTCATTTCATAGAGGCAGATAGCTTCCTCTGTTCTTTTGACCTTCAGATTTTGAATCTTACCCAAAATATATCTTTTTTTGATTACTTTTTTATCTGTTATGTGACCTTTCATGATAAAGTATGAATAAAACCTATTCCCCTTAGATAGGGCACCAAGAACAGACAAAAGAATCAATTCCACCCAAGTCTAGGTTGATAAACCAATGGTTTATTGGGCTCAGTTGCAGGAACATTCGAGAGGGCCTACTTACAGAAACACAAGTAACTTTAAGGCGGCCATATCACTCAACCCAGTATGGGTGAAGAAGAGTCATGAAAACGAACCTTGAAGCTCCCTGCTCATCTTGAAGATAGCCTTGTCTGAAGAGTATCCCTGTGAAATTTCAGCTGTCAATTGTATTTATGACATAGCAAAAGAGGTCTTATGAATCTTATGACTGATCTTCCAGCACATGTAGTTACTGGTGTGTGTTATGAGCCTCCCTACTTCTTCCATAAAGACATGCTTCACTTCAGAGGAAATAGCCACATAGCATAACCTCCATCCCCAAACACTCTGTCTAGGCACCAAGTGATCCAGACAAGGCACGGAGTAGAATGAACTATCACAGGAACTGTTAGTGAGAATGTTTTCAACGAGAAAATATGGTAACAATGTGGAAGTGAATTGTGACAACAGCTGTACATCAATGTGAATGTAATTGATGCTGTATCAAGCAGTACATCTAAAAGAGTTAAAACAGCAGTCATTGTATGTTATATTAGTGGTGTCTGAGATAACTGAGTCACTGTGAGAATAATAAAGTGTCTTTCTCATTGTCGTGTCATTTCAGTGTTCATGAAATCATCATAAGAAAATTAAAAGGCCACTTTGGAAACTGAGGAATATATCTAATCAGGACTTCATTTTCTGGCACTCACTCCCCAGCTAAGAAACACTGGTAGGTAATAGGTAAGAGTGGGCATTGGATTTTTAAAATGCCAATCTATGATAACCTTGTGTTGGCCTCTGTATTGTTTTGTGGTCTGTGAGAAGAAAACTTTAAGTGGCAAATAAATTGTTTTTAGCTTGTGCTATGTATCCTTTGTAAGCAGAGGGAAAACACCAGGCTTGCCATGGAGGAGGGATATGGAGTCCTACGTACACTGTCAATATTGGTGGGTTTTCCTATGTAACTTCCTAGATGCCTTACCAATTCTTCTTTTATCTATCCCCTTTCTGTCACCACTTTTTACTCTCAGTGGTTTAAAATGAAATTCAGCTATCATAGAGTCTTGTATACTCAAAACTCCAAAAAAAAAAAATGTTTAATAGATGGAGGGTTACTTTTATAAAAATACATACAGTGGCTGGACCTATGTTAGGAACCCCAGAGTCAGTTAAACACCTGTCTGTAATCTCAGCACTCCTACTGTGAGATGGAGGGCAGAGATAGGAGAGAATCTGGAGTCTTTCAAATCAGCTAGCCTGGAGCATGTATCAGCCCATTAGAGACTTTTGCTTAATCAGTCTGATCAGTCAGAGACCAGGGCCTACCAATACCTGGGTTGCCCTCTGACCTCCATTTGCACCTGTGTTTTGCACACATATAAGCAAACACAAACACACACACACACATACACACACACACACACAAATACATTAAGAAGTATAAGTAATTTCATAGAGACATATCTTTTTATGGTGTATAGGTCTAAAAGGCCCAGGCATTGGTCAGAGTAAAACATACTCTTTTCTGGTCAACTTAACTATCCTGGATATTACGATTAATAGTACTTTTAACTATTATCTCTGACTTTTATGTTCCAACTACAAAACGTGTCATTTTTTACAACATCTAAGTTCCTATTGAAACATTACCTGAGCCAAATACTAGGTTAAAGGCTAATGCTACTACACCTGGCTATTGAAACATTATCAAACATACATTCTCCGCAAACCCTAGACAAATATGTAAATTCAATATAAGTATTTCCCAAGATGATGGATCCAGAGAAAGACCCAAGACTTACCCTAGCTATTTCTACTAGGCTCATGCTGCTGTTTAAAGTCTCTGTATGAAAAACTTCTACTAACTACAGTGCTCGGGGCTGGGAATGGGATTCTTACATGACTTATGTTAGATTTCTGATTGCCCATTAAAACAATTAAAAGTAAAACATACTGCTTATAAAAAAGACACCATATAGTGACAATCTGCCTTGGTGAATCAGCAAACAGAGAAATGTGAACACTGAAGTCAAAACATCTGGTCCAATCACATTCCTCTCTACAAACCTAACTTGAAGAATGTGCTTCTTGGAGTTTCAAGCCCTTATCTGATACGTCTACTGTATCTTTCCTATAATTGCCATGGACAGTGCTCTTTCCCCTGCCGTCTGTTTCTTAGTGAAAGGTCATGAAGCATGACTGGAATTACCATTCTCCCCACCCACAAGAGACACAACCTAAGAATTCGTGTTAGCCAACTTTCCAATATGAAGCAAAGCTTCCCTTCCTCCTGCGACGGTTGAGTCATCCTCTGCTAGATAAGAACGGCTATTTAAACTGCATCAGGAGCTCAAACACTGGCAGTTGGCTGAGGTCCTCAACTGTTTTAGTTTTCCATTCCTGGCATGAATTTGGAAATGACTTTTGATGACAAGATGAAGCCTGTGAATGACCAGCCTGATCAGAAGTCATATGGCAAGAAACCTAAAGGTAACAGGGGTGGGTAGATGCTTATAGAGACAGAATGTCAGACTTAGCTCAGAAATATAAATTAAATGTACTGAAGAATTAGAAGGTACATTAATTAATTAATTAATTAATTAGAAGGTAACATTAGAAGGTAAAGACAATCAAATATCAGAAAATACAAGAGACTAATACTATTTATTTAGAAGGAATGCAAGTAGGATTCAAGGTAATAACTAGCTGCTACTACACCTTTAGTATAAGCTGTTCTCCATGCTATGGCTTTAAATTAATACCTTCTCCAAATTGTAGTACTGATATTATCTGCCTTCTATATAAAGTTAACTCAGAATCAGGCGTAAGAAAGCCACTCAGTTTCCTTGAATTATACAGAGTAGAGCCAAAGTCATACCAGATTCCCATGTATAAAGGATCCAGTCTGTAAAAATGGCAGAAAATGCATCCGTTCAGAGCACACAGTAATTGTTTTTATGTGTGTTGCTGAAGTACTGCAAAAATCTGAAGTGCTTTGTGAATTATCTAAAGCAAATTTGGTATATTCAGTATGGCCGAGTATACATTAGACTTTCTTGTCCATTGTTGCTTTGAAAAAAAAAAATGTAATTTGTATTTGACTACTACAGTAAATTGAATGACTTAGGCTGAACTGATAACTCATTTCTATAGACAACTGCAGATAAAATGTATTTTATTTTATAAAATTAAGAGCAAAAGGCCAGATGGTGCGCACCTTTAATCCTAACACTTGGAAGGCAGGGGTAGGTCAGCCTGCTCTACAGAGTGAGTTTCAGGACAACCAGGGATACCCAGAGAAACCCTGACTCAGAAAAAAAAAAAGGAACAAATTGTAAGAAGAGGAAGACAGACAGACTGTGTCTGTAAGATAAGGGTGAGTGTGGTGTGATTTAATATCTGGTGGCTGAACTAGCTCAGAGTCAAGACAGTGCTGGGACTTAGTAGTAGACTCAGCAGCTACTGAACTAGCTTGGTGTGAAGAGGTGCTGGTGTTTAGCAGTAGATTTAGGATATAATGCCAGTTGTTAATTTGCTTAACCATTCACTCATTATTTGTGCAATAAATATCATTTTACTTGACTTTTACCACAATTAATCTTTCTTTAAAAGTCCTTTTTAGATTACTTACTTATACACTGAAGTTAGTGTACGCATCTTTATCGATTGACTAAAGGTTGTTTTCTGACTAGAAAGCCAATAGTCTCTTTCTACTACTGAGATGGGATGAAGGTGCCTTTTAGGTAATATGAGTTTGTGTCTGCCTCTCACATGGTGGCTCATGCAATTGGTGCTTTCATTCAAGAGTTGTGGGCATACAGTGTGTGATGAATACTGGGGTAGGAGGAAAGGGTTTTTACAGAGATACCTGAATACAGGTACCAGGATAAGACAACTGCTTGTAAGAGATATTACTGTCTTCTAGTATCTGCCAGCTCACCACACATGCAGAGAGAGAAATCCTTTAGCCAGAGAATGAGTTGTATTTCTTCCTGTCAGAATTTCTGTCTCTTTCTTTCTTTTTTTCTTTTTTTTTTTTGTATCATCTGTGGATTCTAACACAAACTAATAGAAGAGAACTCTGAACATATTTGACCATTTATTAACTTGAAACCTTACCACATTCACACTGAAAGCTCAATAATATAATACTCCAACCATTTTGGCTTATGAGCATTTGATTAAAGAACTATGTTTAAAGCCAAAGGTGGTATTACAAGCCTGATATCCCAACAATGGGAAGGCTGAAGCAAGAGAACCCCAAGTCTAAGTCCAGCCTGGGCTACCTAGTGAGTTCCAGGGAAACTTGGATTACAAAGTAAACATTATCTTGAGCAAGAATAATGTAAACCCAAAGACCTACTTTTTAAATGTTTATTATACATGTGTTATCAAGTTAGTCAAACTGATGCTCTCCGTTTCTTCTTCATGTAGAGAGAATACCATCAGTCTTCTACTTAGCTTACAAGGAGAGGAAAGCAAATAATTGTGTGTGGTATTTTCCTCTTGGATCTGTAATGGCCGTGGTTATTCAATGCTGAGACATGTAACGGACAATCACATGTCTGAGAGCTGCATGACTTGTTTTCATAAGTAAGGCGGCTTTTCCTCTGGGGATAATAGGCCACACCCAACATAAGTGTGAGGCAGTTGTTACTAGAAGCCAAGTGCTTATCAAGGTTTGATTCCCAATTTCCTTTGGTCAACAACTCCAGTTCTAGGAGACAATAAGCATTGAATGGTATGATATTAGGCACATAATTTCTTGAGGAAATCTCATGTCACTGACAAAAAAATATTTTGCTTAATGTCTGACAATTGTTTATATAATGTTACTTATGAGTACCTGTGTAAAGCTAAAATTATTTTGGAGGGGAGGGTTGTTATCACTCTTTTGCTTCTTAATATCTATTGGAGGAGTCTACCTCACTTATGCCTGTTTTCCACCCCAAAACTGACACAGAAACACCATAATTTATTAATAAGATGTAGGTGCTATGATTCTGAGCTATACTAATCCTTCTGTGTTGTTAAAACCCACATGAGTATCCATGACTCACCAAATTAATGTCTCTTGGTCATCTTCTGCTATAGTTGCCTGACCTCAGAGCAAATTTCTCTTGGCCATGTGCTCCTGGTCCATCCCATCTAATCGATACCTCCTTCTCCTCCCTCCCCTTCTTCCTTCTTCTCATGGTCCGGACCTGAACTACCCCTACTTGATCTCTAGTCTTGTCCAAACTTTCTCTCTCTCTCCTGCCAAATCACAGGCCACAGGCTTTTATTGCCAAGTCAGAGATTATTGGGGAGCATTCTTTGCCCTACATTGGTCAATACAATGCCCCTGTCCAGGCTGCAATCTGGTATTGGGGAACAGAACTCAGCCTCTGAATACAAGGTGAACAAGACTAACCCCAACCTCTGTATGTATACATATACATACAGTATATGTATATGTAAATGCTGGGAGCCTTTAGGCCCAGAGAGGGTAGTGGCAGAGGCACAGAGTATGACTCTGTTGATGGCTTTAAAGTCTGAGGGTCTCAGGATGTTCTAGTTCTCTAATGGTACTGAAACACTGGTGATAACTTCTAAAAAATCCTAAAAACTTTCTTGCTCTTTCCAAGAGTAGAAAGCTGCTGGCTTAGGCGGTTAACATCTGTAGCCTAACAGCAGAGGATTAAGCAATGTGGCCTTTGCTCTATCTTAGAAGGAACTGCTTGACTCTAACTTTCAGCCTGCTAGTTGGAAGTCACAAGAAGAAAAAGGGACACATGGAAAAGTGATTATAGCATTCATTACATAGCTGTAAACAGTTTCCTATGAAAGCTGTCTAAGGGGAAAAGCAGAAAGATCCTAAGAGGGGAAAGGAAAAAAAAAATTCTTCTAAGGGAAAAAATTCTCCTTCATTTCCTCTATCTTCTTTTTATCTCTTTGTCCTCAGTACTTATATATCGTTCAGAATACATGATCACATGTTACAAACTTCATCACAAGTTCAAACAAAAACTCAAATCAAAAATTGAAATAGAAGTTTACAACAGAGAATGTTTACATGCATATCCATGAAGAGTAATTATCTGGATAACCATTCATCACTTGTCTCAGCTCCACAGGTTCACCAAAGGTTTAAAATCACAATTATGTTATTAGTGACATTTTGTATAGATATACCCAGTCAATATTTTATCTTCTGTCCTAGCTCCTATAATAAATCGTTAGTTCCCTTTTTATAACCTTTGGTTAATTGTTTTAATTCTTGTGTTAATCTTGGAATGTGCACTGAATAAAAGAAAGTCTATCTAAGAGCAATTAACTGGTGACACTTGGGAGACTGGCAGAGTTCTCATTGCAGTTTGACTCTCAGAAAAGGGCCTAACACAGTCCCACTATAAAAGAACTTAATAATCACTGATATAATTTTTAGGAATTCTTACAGGATCATCATTAAGACTTAAGACGTCACCTATTTGTCTATATTGAATCACTACTAGACAGTACATCTTCATAGATCTTCAGAGATCTGCTCCACAGAAGTGGGCTAATACCTAATTATTGTTTTATATGTTTAATAATAACAAAAAAGCATATTAATATCAGAAATCTTTCCTAAAATGAATTCTCTTAAGGTCTTGCCTCATATGAGCGAACCTGTTGCAGATTATACAATAATCTGAAGCAGGCCATCTCAGGAAGATCACCTGTGAGTTATTACCTTGTCCTATTATGGCTCCTGACGTGTAAACATCACTCTTTCTGCATAGTAGATGAAGTTGTTAGGCTGTGTTGAGAGGTCTTAGAAGGACATTGTGCATAGAATAGATGAAGTACAAGAGTCTATTCTCAGCAGAATATTTTTGTTTTGCTTCCTAATTTCATGGAGGAGTCTAGTTATATCTTAGAATAGATGAAGTACAAGCTTCAGGATGAAGTATTTAGTGTCTACACCTCATGAATCCCAGCTGTTATTTTTTTTATATGAGACCATAAGTAATTTTAGCTCAGTTCCATATAATCATCCACTGTTTCATCAGCACAGGAGCAGAGCCAGTGGGATTGGTGGTGGGGTGCTAAGGGATGCAGATCACAAAGCAAGCACGGACACTGACAGGATCTTGAGTCTAGTTTAATGTCCTTGCTATGCCCTTTCCAATTTCTGATTCTCCTTCTCTGCAGGTCTGCATTTGCCTTCCTCCCCATGGTGGTGCCCTGCTGCTATGACTCTGGCCATCCTTTGCCTGGTGTTATCAGTGACCCTTATTGTACAATGGACACAATGTAAGTGTTGAAATAGGGAACTGGAGGTGGGCAATGAAGGTTATGAACACAGCACATAACAACTCAGATCAGCCTAGCTTTACATTCATTTTAGGCTAAATCTTTGAGTATTAACGACTATACTGTGCTTACTCCTCCATTAGAGAGGGGAATGGGATGGAGATTATTCAAAGTAGAATGTTTTTGTTTTGCTTCATTATTTCAAGGAGGAGCTTAGTTACATCATAGAATAATTTGGTAATAACTTGAAGTTTCTAATATATAGGGCCATCTGAGCAACCCAAGAGGAAAAGAAATCCCATTTACTTTTGTTTTGATAGATCTGATTAAATTTTAAGAATCATAATGGCCCCCTGAAAATAAGTAAAACATTGACAGCAAAATGTATTTTGAGTTTAGAATATGTAGGAAAGTAGAGATGCTGAGGGGGGAAAAGAATGAGTGAGAATAAGGACGACTTGCTAAGAAAGAATGATAATATTTTCTCTGCAACAGCAGGTATGAACAGGTTGCAGGTCTGAGTTGTTCCATCAGCCAGGTCCAAGATATAAGGACTCAAAAGTACCATTCACATATGTCTAACTTACATAACTCCTTGTAATTGGGGGAGGGTATGTGGGAACTTGAGGTCTCTCCTAATGATGGTTTAGGACAGGGGATCCCACCTGATGACAGCAGTCAAAAGAATCTTCCTTTGAGGTATCCATCACCATCCAGCAGGATCAGATTTGGCCAAGAAGCAGAGAGTTAGCAGCCCCTCACTTGCCCTTGAAGAGAGCAGAGACCCTAGAAAAGAGTTCTTTAAATCTATTTGATTACCCAGCATTCATTTCATCTCCACCCTCCTAAACTGTTCTGTGGCTAAAAAACAAGAAGAAGAAAAAATTACTCTCACTGCCAACATACAGAAATTTACAAATATTTCATAGGTCTCAAAAATGAAGGCAAACGTCAAAGTTCCTAAATAAAATTAGGAAGTCTGGCAGTGTAGACAGTGGGAGAAGATATAGAGAAATTAAGCTGAATAAATCACTAATGGCAATATCTTCTATGAGTCAGAGTCTAGGAAAAAGATGACTACTATAGATTGCCAATATTTTATTTATTCTGTTATAGTATTTCTTACCTTATCATTACTTAAATTTTTTTGTTTTACAATTTTATGTTTTGGGGAATTTCAAACACGTACATAATACAATTTGATCAAACACATCCCCATTTTCTCTTTTTCAATTCCTACCCACCCACCCACCCACCCCCTTTTCCTCTGAATTTCATGTGCTCTGGTTTTTATTTTTAAGCCCATTGACTCCACTTAATGCTGCCTGTATGTATATGGTATAGGGCCCTCTGCTGGAGCATAGGTAACCTCACAGGGGTCACATCCATAAAGAAAACTGATTCTCCCTTTCCAGGATTCATCAATTGCCAATAGCTCCTCAACTAGAGGTGAGATTTCATGAATGAATGTTCATACATTGTCTTAACCTTATTGTTTTCAAGCTAGATATAGCTTGTGCAAATATATAGCATTCTACATGCTGACTAAGTTCTCTACCACTGACAGACATCACAACCCCTCACCCCTCTACCATAGCTACATCTCCACCCCCTCCCCTCTATGCCATTAAGCTACATTTTCATCCCTCACCACTCTGCAGCTAGGCTATATTATTATCTCTTTAGAAAACACAGAACCATGGCATTTTTTTATTCAGAAATATCTACATGATCACTAATAAAAATTATAATAAAATTGCAATTTTGAAAAAATACAGTTGAATAACATCTAAGCCCATGAATTACAAATAAACACAGGCCATTTCCCAAAAGTCACCGAAGTGCATTTAGTCCTCCATCATTGGTCAAGTTCATAAAACATTTCTGTCAACACTCATCTGTTGTCAAGATAGATTATTTGAGTTGGTGTCTTAATTTCATGGGCATCCAGGGCTAGCATATATATTGGACAGGCTATGCTGATTCTTAATTCTCTATGGTTTAGTACTCCAGGCATCTGACCTCCTAAAGCAATACCAAGCAAACCTTACTCAGCAGGATCATATCCTTGAAGGGCAGATGTTAGCCCAGAAGAAGGCAGAAAATGCTTTACAGGAATCAAAGAGGGAACTGAAGGAAAAGATAGACACCCTCACCTGGAAGCTGAACGAGAAATCCAAAGAGCAGGAGGAGCTTCTGCAGAAGAATCTGAACCTCCAAGAAGCCCTGCAGAGAGCTGTGAACTCTTCAGGTACAGGGGCAGACCAGTTGGTGTTAGGCCAAGTCTTAATTAAGTTTAACGAAACCATCACAGCACACATATGACAAGCATTCAGAGTGCCCTACACATTATCTCTGTTAGGGCCATTTCCACCCCAGCCCATAGCAAGCATAACAATCACCAGAATTGTTAGAACTCCCCTTCTCATGGCCATAAAGTTTTTTTTTTTCTTTCTTTCTTTCAAATTGTAACTTTGAGATTTGGGCTGAAGCATCTTCCTGTCCCATTGTCACCTCTTGCCACAGATATGTTATTGTATCTTTCCCAACACATCTTAGTTACTGGCCTCCCTTTCCTTGGGTTCTTCCTGCCATTGCGGCCCTTTAGCCCAGCTCCTGTGTTAGCTTCATTCTGACCCTGTCTCCTAAATGGGCACTACATCTGTCTAAGTACAAGCAGTAGAGGTCAGTTGACTGAAGACTTAGGTGAATACTTCAGGGTGAACAAAAACAAGAGGTCTGAAAAGTGGGTTTATATAGAAAGTAAGATGGTTTCATCTGCCTAAAGGGATTTGGAATCTAGAGAGCAGACATAGAACAGATTGTGCTGACAACCTTTGTTCTATTTGAGATTGTTACTACATTTCTGCAATATTGATCTTTTCTTCAGTGCAATCAATGAGGTCTCTGCTTCTAAGTACAGAGTTAGATGTAACAGTTTCTTCTACTACCATGCTCATTCCAAGGAAGTGTTCAAATGAGAACTCTATTCTCAGGATTAGCAATTAAGTGCCTGTCAATAGCCAATTTCTCCAATGTCTTGCTTATGTGACTAGCAGGTTAACATGTGCAGTTTCCTTGAATACATATATAATAATGATATAGGTGGCCATCCCTTCAGTGTATAGACAAAAATGTTGAGAGGTATAGGTACCAATAATGATGATGATGATTTGTCTGATGTGAAGTTACTAAGTTTATAAGTCTTGACAGGCCCAGAATGGTGATGCATGCCTTTAATCATAACTGAGGAGACAGAAGCAGGCAGATCTCTGAGTTCAAGGCCATTGTGGTCTACATGGAGACATCTAGTCAGGGCTACATGGAGAAAATAAATAAATAAATTAATTAATAAATAAATCCTTTCTGTATGAGTAGGGTAATTTCAATTTCCAAAAGTAAAGGGAATTCTTTAAACAAATTGATCTTTAACTAGTATCAAACATATATTCAATTTCTCAAAGGAGGAACTTTTCAATAAACTAAAGGGACCCAACACTTCAATCAATTTTTAAGGGAAGGAGGCTTAAATATCAAAGATGGGAGTGTTTATATACACAAGCAGCCAAAATCCCAACTAGTGGTTTGTTTCACAGATGTAGTAAGTAGTAAAATAGTTTACATTTATCATCCACAGATTGTGTGGGATTCAATCTGCATCAGGACCATGAAAAACCCTCTCTCTGAGAGGCCAGAGGTAAACTGTAGAGCAGACATGGAACTCACATATCTCTTTCTGGCAGATATACCAGGTCTTGTTTTCCATTCCTTCTGATGCTAGATATAGCCAATTAATAGAGATCACAAATGAAAGCTTTGATCATGTGGCTTCAAAAAGGCCTCATAAACATATCATAATACTGAAATCTCATGCGGAACTGTGAAACTAATTTTCTCAAATTTGAGGAAGGTTTTATCTATCTTACTAACAAATCTGGAATGATTTACTTGGAAGCTAAGGTGATGCAGGGCTTTCAAAAGAGTAGATTTTAATAATTAGCAATAGAATTGGTGGTCCTTTTCAATTGTTATTTCTGTAAATAGCTTGATGAAAATGGTTCTAGGCCACCAGATCCTGAACCTCTAGCAAGTCTAGAGCCCATAGGCTACTTCCTCAATTAGTTCATCCACAAAGATATTTGAGAGGAAGAGTGTTCAATGACTATTAGGTTCTGAAGAGGAACAGAAGCAACAAGATGACTATATATTTAGAGGGCATTTATTGGGTTGGTTTACATAATACGTCTGGAGTGTCTGACAATGGCTATCATGCACTGAATGGGTGGAGATCTATTTGGCAGTTGATCAACTAGTGAGCTTGGTTGTCTCAGCAACATCATTGTCTTCTGGCACAAAAGATTTGGAATATTTCTGAAGAGCTACTGATAATCAGTCTACTTGGAAGCCAGAGGAAGCTGATTCTAATATCAGTAAAGGAATGGAGCCATGGGATTGATAAACTTGCCTGCAGAGTGAATGTTCATTAGCACAAAGCAAGCTTCTCTTTTCCCTCCTTGTCTCTGTGTTGACACAAGAAGGGGATGCCCACATTCAGTTCATCTCACTACAACCATCACAGGCATGTCCAGCAGCCTGGCATTTATTCCATTCCAGATCCAAATAAGTGGACAACCAAGGTTTAGCAAAAGACAGCACATACACACTCAACATTAGGTTTAAATTCCTGACTTCTTGATCTGTCAAATAAAGAAGACTGGTGAAGTTTCTCTCCGAGTTTCACAATGATTAAATGAGTTCACGTATGCAAAGTACTTCCGACAGTTTGTGTGATTGGTACATAATATTTGTATTCCTTAACTTTTGTATGCACTAGTAGATACTTTTATATGCTATATAATATTTTACACACACACACACACACACACACATACCCACACATACACATACACACACAAGCACACGCACACAAAGAAATGTAGTTGATTTTAATACAGTAATACAGGCATGCCTTTCTCACTGTGCCAAAATATAGGCAAAGTGTCTAGACCATTTCTTCAGTCAAAAAACCTGATATGTTTACATTTACATACTATGATGGGGCTAGACAAATTAGAAGGAAAGTTCACATTTAGTTTCTATTTTCATTTTTCCAGAGCCTTCCTACTTTATCACTTAGATACCTGTTTTTATTTTCTGTAGTTTTGGTTTTTTTTGTTGTTGTTGTTTATTTTAGATAGATTTTCATTCTGTACCTCAGGTTGGCCTGGAAATCATTATTTATACCATATTGACCTTGAACTCATGGAAATCCTCCAGCCTTAGTCTCTTGAAAGCTGAGATTGCAGGCAAGAGCTAACATATTAGGCTTATGTTTCTGTTCCTGATGAAGCTTGCTTCTCTAAAATTATCAGGTATATTTGTGATACAATGAAAATCGAATTTTTTTAATGTAACTCTTCTTAAGGACTTTTTCCACTTTGCTCACATTGTAGAGGAGTCCCAGAGGGAACTGAAGGGAAAGATAGACACCCTCACCTGGAAGCTGAATGAGAAATCCAAAGAGCAGGAGGAGCTTCTGCAGAAGAATCTGAACCTCCAAGAAGCCCTGCAGAGAGCTGTGAACTCTTCAGGTACAGGGGAGGGCCAGTGAGGAGGATGGTGGGTGTTCTGCCCAGTCTTAATTAAGTTTAACAAAACTACCACAGCACACATATGACATGCATTCAGAGTGCCCTACACATTATCTCCATTAGGGCCATTTCCACCCCAGCCCTTAGCAAGCATAACAATCATCAGAATTGTTAGAACTCTCCTTCTCATGGCCATAAAGTTTTTTTTTCCTTTCTTTCAAATCCTAACTTTGAGGTTTGGGCTGAAGCATCTTCCTGTCCCATTGTCACCTCTTGCCACAGATATGTTATTGTATCTTTCCCAACACATCTTAGTCACTGGCCTCCCTTTCCTTGGGTTCTTCCTGCCATTGCAGCTCTTTAGCCCAGCTCCTGTGTTAGCTTCATTCTGACCCTGTCTTCTAAATGGGCACTGCATCTGTCTAAGTACAAGCAGTGAAGGTCAGCTGACTGGAGACTTAGGTGAATAATTCAGACTGAACAAAAGCAAGAGGTCTGGAAAATGGGTTTTTGTAAGAATTGAGAGGGTTCCATCTGCCAAAGGAATTCAGAACCTAATTTGAGAATGTAGTGTACTATGGATCTTCTCTGCACTGTAATCAATGAAATATGTGCCTCTACGTACAGAGTTGGGTGTGACACAGTCTTTCTCTACAATGCCTCTTTCTAAGAAGTGTTCAAATGAGGCCTCCATTCTCAGGATTAGCCACTAAGTGCCAGTCAAAAGCAAATTTCTACAATGTCTTGTTTATGTGGCTAACAATTTAAATGTGCAGTTTCTTTGAATATAGATAACACATTAATGATATAGATAGCTACCCCTTCAAAATATTACAAAAATATTGAGAGTAGGAGAGAATCTATCAATAATGAAGATGAGTGGTTTGATGTAAAGTTTCTCAGTTTGTAAGTCTTCTTCTGCTGAGCTTGGTCGGACACACCTTTAATCTTAACAGGAGGGACAGAAACAGGCAGTTGTCTGAGTGCAAGGCCAGCCTTGTCTACACAACAGTTCTAGCCAAGGCTACAAGGAGAAAAGAAACAGAAAGATGGGGGAAGAGAGAAGGAGGGAGGAAGAAAGGAAGGGAGGGAGTCAGGAGAAGTGAGGGAGTAAGGAAGGAAGACTTTTAATAGGAAAAGAGTAATGTAGATTTACAAAACTAAACAGAAAGTTTTAGACAAATTGACCTTTGACCAGTGTCAAACACATATTTAATTTCTCCAGGGAGGAACTTTTCAATAAGTTAAAGGGACCCAACACTTTAATCCAATTTCTAATTTAAATATCAAGGATGGGGGTGTTTGCATACACAGACAACCAAAATCCCAAACAATGGTTTGTTTTGCAGATGCAGCAGTGAAACAGTTTATATTTATTATCTGTAGATTGTGTGGGAGTCAATCTGTGTCAAGACCATAGAAAATCCTCTTGCAGAGATGCTGGAGATGAACTGTGGATCAGACACAGAACGCACATGATTCTTTCTGTCAGATATTCTAGGTTTTGCTAGGTTCCACTCCTTCTAATGCTAGCTATAGCCAATTAGTAGAAACCACAGATGCACTCTTCTGTCATATGGCTTCATAAAAAGTCTAATAACAATATCATAATACTGAAATCCCATGTTGAAAAAATCAGGGTAGTTTTCTCAAATTTGAGGAAGTTTTATCTGTCCTACTAACAGATCTGGTAAAATTTACTTAGAAGCTAAGGAGATGCAAGGTTGTCAGAAGAATAATTTCCATATTCATCATCAGAACTGGTGGTCCTTCTTAATCTTTATCTATGAAAATGGCAGGTTCCCTGTAGGCCCCTAAATCTTGAATGTCTAGCATGTCCTGAATCTATCATGTCTAGATCCTACAGAGGGATATTTGCTCCATTAGTTCACCCTCAAACTCATTTCAGAGGAATTGTCCTATAGTGAATTTATTAGAATCTGTAGAGGAACAGAAGCAACATGATGACTATATATTAAAGGGGTTTTTATTTGATTGATTTACATAATATGTCTCGAGCACCCAACAAGGGATATCTCACACTGAGTGGGTGGAAAATTTGGTAGTTGAATAGTTGTTAAGGCTGGGAGTCTCACCTGTCATTGTCTGGCACTGAAAATCTGGACTGTCTTTGAAGAGCTACATATCTTCAGTCTGTTTTGGAATCCAGAAGTAACTGATTCTAATATCAGTAAAGGAATGCAGTCATGGGATTGATAAACTTGCCTTCAGAGTGAAGGTTCATTAGCACAAGGCAAAATTTTCTTCTTCTTTGTTTTTGTATTGACACAGGAAGGGGATGTCCATATTTAGAGGAGGTTTTCCCACTTCACATTATCTCATTGTGAAACTGTCTTATAGGCATGACCAGCAGCCTGATTCAGCCCACTCCAGACCCAAATAAGTTGACAGCAGAGGTTTATCAAAAGACATTCAATACACACTCAACATTAGGTTCAAATTCCTGGCATCTTGATCTGTCAAATGAAGATGACTGGGAGTTTATCTCTAAGTTTCACAGTGATTAAATGAGTTCAGATATGCAAAGTACTTCCAGTAGTTTGTGCAATTGGCAAATAATATTTGTGATCTATAAGTTTTATATGTACTAGAAGGTATTGCTACAAGCTATATTATGTATTACATGCACACATATGCACACACACAAAGAAATGTAGTTGGTTTTAATACAGTACATACAGGCATGCCTTTCTCACTTGGGCATAATGTAGGCAAGGTTTCTAGACCAATTCTTGGGTACAAAAACCTGATTTGTTTTTATTTATATACTGTAATGGGTCTAGGCAAATTACGAGGAAGGGTCAAATTCTGCTTTAGATTCTGTGTGCCCTTTCTACTTTAGTTTCTGCTTTCATTATTCCAGAATCTTCCTACCTTATCATTTATGTACATGTTTTCATTTTGTGTAGGTTTGTTTGATTTTTTGCTTTGTTTAATTTTGTTTTTGTTTGTTTGTTTGTTTGTTTTAGATAGATTCTCATTCTGTAGCACAGGTTAGCCTGGGAATCATTATTTAGATGAGATTGGTCTTAAACTCATGGAAATCCTCCTTCTTTAGTCTCTTGAGTGCTGAGATTGCAAACAAGAGCCACCACATTAGGCCTACATTTGTCTTCCTGATGAAGCTTGCTGCTCTAAAATTATCAGGTATATTTTTAATACAATGAAAATTGAATTTTGTAATGTAACTCTTCTTAAGGACTTTTTCCCACTTTGCTCACATTGTAGAGAAGTCCCAGAGAGAACTGAAGGGAAAGATAGACACCCTCACCTGGAAGCTGAATGAGAAATCCAAAGAGCAGGAGGAGCTTCTGCAGAAGAATCTTAACCTCCAAGATGCCCTGCAGAGAGCTGTGAACTCTTCAGGTACAGGGGTGGACTGGTGGGTGTTCTGCCCAGTCTTAATTAGGTTTAGCAAAATCACCACAGCACACATATGACAAGCATTCAGAGTGCTCTACATGGTCTCTCTATTAGAGCCATTTTCACCCTAGTCCATGGGATGCCTGGTAATCATTGGATATGTTGAAGATCTCCTTCTCAAGGCAATTAACTTTTTCTACCTTCTTTCTTTCAAATTCTAGCTTTGAGGTTTGGGCTGAAGCATCTTCCTGTCCCATTGTCACCTCTTGCCACAAATCTGTTATTGTATCTTTCTAAATGTATCTTAGTAACTGACCTCCCTTTCCTTGTGTCTTCCAGGCACTACAGCATTTAAGCCCAGCTTCTGTGTTAGCTTCATTCTGACCCTGTTTCTTAAATGGGCACTATATCTGTCTAAGTACAAGCAGTGGAGGTCAGCTGACTGGAGACTTAGGTG
Source organism: Arvicanthis niloticus (assembly GCF_011762505.2). Classification (NCBI taxonomy): domain Eukaryota; kingdom Metazoa; phylum Chordata; class Mammalia; order Rodentia; family Muridae; genus Arvicanthis; species Arvicanthis niloticus. The sequence continues at coordinate 67,819,410 of NC_047666.1, read as the reverse complement.
AATACTTCAGACTGAACAAAATAAGAGGTCTGGAAAGTGGGATCATGTAGGAACTGAGATAGTTTCATCTGTATAAAGGGATTAAAAATCTAGGGAGCAGAGAAAGAATAGATTGTGCTGACAACCTTAGTGCCATCAGGGATTGTTACTACATTTTTGCAATATTGATTTTTTCTGCAGTGTAATCAATGAGATTTCTGCTTCTAAGTACAGAGTTAGATGTGACAGTTTCTTTTACTACCATGTCCATTCCCAGGAAGTGCTCAAATGAGGGCTCCATTCTCAGGATTAGCAATTAAGTGCCTGTCAATAGCCAATTTCTTCAATGTCTTGCTTTTGTGGCTAACAGTTTAAATGTGCATTTTTGAATACATATATAATAATGATATAGGTGGCTACTCCTTCATTGTATAGACAAAAATACTAAGAGCAGGATAGAGTTTAACAGTAATGATGGTGAGGGGTTAGATGTTAAGTTAGTCAGTTAATAAGTCTTTTCAGACTCATAATGAAAGGACATGTCTTTTATCCTAACGGGGGCTAGGGGGAGACAAAGGCCAACCTGATTTACATAGCAAGTTTTAGGCATGGCTACAGGAGGAGATTAAATAAATAAATAAATAAATAAATGTATTTTCTGTATAAATGCACTAATTCAAATTTGCAAAAATAAACATTGAGTTTTAGACAAATTGACCTTCTATTAGTGTTGAACATATATTTGTTTTCTCTAGGGAAAAACTTTTCAATAAGTTAAAGGGACCCAACACTTCAAACCAATTTTTAAGGAAAGGAGGCTTAAATATCAGAGATGGGAGTGTTTTCATACACAAGCAGCCAAACTCCCATCCAGTGGTTTGTTTCAGATGTAGTAGTAAAACAGTTTATATTTATCACCTGAAAATTGTTTGAGATTCATCTGTGTCAGGATCATGAGAAGCTCTCTCTCAGAGATGCCAGAAATGAACAACACATCACACACGGAGTATACATGTCCCTTTTTGGCAGATATATAAGTCTGATCTTCCATTCCTTTAAATGTTAGATATGACCAATTAGTAGCACGCATGCCTTGATCATGTGGCCTCAAGAAAAGCCTCATAAAAATATTATAATATTGAAATCCCATGTGAAAAAATGAGGCTGGGTTTCTCAAATTTGAGGAAGGTTTCACCTGTCCTACTAACAGATCTGATATGATTTATGTGGAAACAAAAGAGTAATGTAGGGTCTTCAAAGGAATAGATTTTTCCATCTAGCGTCCAATTTGGTGGTCCTTCTTAATCTTTAGCTATGAAAATAGCTTGATGGAAATGGCCAGTTCCCTGTAGGCTCTTAAATCCTGAAAGAGCATGTCTAGAGCCCAAAGAGGACTGTTTCCTCAATTAGTTCATCCACAAAGACATTGGAGAGGAATTGTCCTACAGTGACTGTATTAGGTTCTGAAGAGAAACAGAAGCAATGGAATGACTATATATTTAAAGGGCATTTACTGGGTTGGTTTTCATATGTCTGGAGAATCCAACAATGGTTATCTCATACTGGGTGGGTGGAGAATTCGGTAGTTGATTAACTAGTGAGCATGGTTGTCTCACTTGTCATTGTCTGGCACTGAAGTTCTGTAATATCCTTGAAGAGCTACTGATCTTCAGTCTATTTTGGAAGCCAGAAGAGGTTGATTCTAATATCAGGGAAAAAAAATGCCGCCATGGGATTGAAAAACTTGCCTGAATTTTGCTGCTAGGAACATCAGAGTGAATGTTCATTAGCACAAAGCAAAAACCTCTCCTCCCTTCTTGTCTCTGTGTTAACACAGGAAGGGGATGCCCATGGTTAGTTCTCCTCACTTCAGATAATTTGAATAAGAAAATCCTTCACAGGCATGCCCAGCAGCCTGACACTTAGTCCAGTCCAGATCCCAATAAGTTGACAACCAAGGTTTATCAACAGACATTAAATATACATGCAACATTAGGTGCAAATTCCTGACTTCTTGATCTATCAAATGAAGATAATTAGTGGAGGCTGTCTCTGAGTTTCACGATGGTTAAAACATCTTCAGATAAGCAAAGTACTTCCAACAGCTTGTGCACTTGGTAAATAATATTTACATTCATTAATTTGTATGTAATGCTAGATATTGTTTTATGCTATATAATGTTTTACATACATACAACATACACACACACACACAACACACACACATGATGATGTAGTCAGTTTTAAAGCCACATATAGAGAGAGGCATGCCTTTCTCACTTTGGCATAGTGTAGACAAAGTGTGTAGACCATTTCTTTAGTCCAAAAAACCTGATTTGTTTACACTTGCAGATGCGATGGGCGAGATTAATCAAAAAGAACATTACACATCCTACTTTAGACTCATGTGCCCTTTGAGCTTTCCTTTCTGTGTTCATTATTCCAAAAATCTTTCTATTTTATCATTTATATACATATTTTTCTTTTAGTAGTTTTGTTTCTTTTTTATTGTTTGTTTTAGATAGATTCCCACTCCATAGTCCAGGTTGGCCTGGGACTCAACTAGAACAGATTAGCTTTGAACTCATGGAAATCCTCTTGACTTAAGTCTCCTGAGTGTTACCGTATTAGGCCTTATTGTCTTTCTGGTGAATCTTAATTGTATAAAATTATCAGGTGGGCTTGTTCCAAAACAAAAATTTAATAATAATGTAACTCTCTTTAAGGACTCCCCCCCCACACACACACACACTTTTGTCACACTATAGAGCAAAGGGCAAATCCTTGTGTGTCACCATCACAACTGGGTTGGTGATGACCATGCTGATGTTCTGGGAGTTCTCAGCACACAGATGTTGATACCTTCACTGACTGCCTTCTCCTAGATTGGATTTGCTAGATTCCTTATAAAATTTTGCTGCTAGGAACATCTTAGTTCCTGAAATCTCACTGAAATTAAGAATCCTCATTTTATATCAATACAACATTCTCCCTAAAACAAACTTGTCCAAAAGTATGTGAGCCACTGTGCAAAGGTAAATTTTCTAGCACACATGTTTGTAAGGAAGGAAAAAGAAGCAGATAAAGTTAATTGTAATGACATAGGTTTCTTAACCAAAGCATCTGAAATATTAATTTTACATTAACCAGTATGATGGTCTCAATAGTCTGTATGGTTCTGACTAGATCTCAAAGTCACATGTGTGCTTTAAATGCAAGCACAAGTGTCTTTTCACAAACCACAGTGGGGACTGTATTGGTCAGCACAGGGATAAAAAGAGATTAAGTAATAAAAACTAATTCTGTTACTCAAAGAAATGGAGCTTTTAAATGCATGTCTGACTTTGTAATAACAGAATTGCCAGTGAACAACCATTTTTTAACTCTCCTTTTCAACATTTCTAATATAACTTTAAAAAAAATCAAATTCCAAACTTGTATACTAATCTATGTCACCAAAGAGGGGAGATGAAATGTTAAATGGAAAGTCAGCTTATATTACTAAAATTAGAATGCCTTATCTCTTTTTAATTGAAAGCATATATAGTTGAAGAATAAACACACACACACACACACACACACACACACATACACACACACATAAAGGGAAGGAAGAAGAACTGTGAGGAATCAAACTATAATGTATGAAAACTATCTATTTTCAATAAAAAAGAAAATATATAAAGGCAAATAAGAGTTGGAAATAAGTTCTCTGGAAGAGAACTGTGTATGGTTAGGCACCCACATAGCAGCTGATCACTGTCAACCATCCAGTTCCAGTAGATTTGACACTATCTTCCAGCCTCTGAGAGCACTGCATGTACATAGTACATATAGATATAACTATGGATACAGGTACAGAAACACATACACATACATATATATTGGAAGTAAAGACTGGCCATTCTGGTGTCTATAGAATCTTAGTATCTTTCTAAGGAAGTACTGAAGAAATGTTTTTACTCAGAACTTATCCATTCTATGTTAACACTCCCTAGGTCCTTGTCCACAAGACTGGCTCTGGCATAAAGAAAACTGTTACCTCTTCCATGGTCCCTTGAGCTGGGAAAAAAGCAGGGAGAACTGTCTATCTTTGGATGCCCAGTTACTACAAATCAATAGTGCAGATGATCTGGTGAGTTATTTGGGGTAAGGGTGATGGATTAAGGATTGGTAAAAGAAAATGAAGGTTTAGGAGTTTGGGGAAGTATCTTAGTCAGGTTTCTGTTCTTTTGGATTTTTTTGGTTCATTTGTTTGGTTGTTTTGGTTTTTGGTTTTGGTTTTCCTCTGTGAATAGATACCATGACTATGACAACTCTTATAAAGGAAAGCATTTATTTTGGGCTAGCTAACAGTTCAGAGTAGTCCCTTGTCAGCAGGTGGAAAGCATGACAGCATACCAGCAGACACGGTGCTGGAGAGGATCTGAGAGTTTTTTGTCTGGATATGCAGACAACAGGAAGAGAGTGACACTGAACATGGCTGGAGCTTCTCAAACCTCAAAGCCCACCCCAAGTGACACACTTCCTCCAACAGGGCACACATCCACTTATGCCACTCCCTATGAGACTATGAGGGCTATTTTCATTCAAACCACCACAAAGAGGAACACTTGTTTGTGAGAGAAAATAACTGCTTTTCAACAGGATTGCATACTTGGTCTTGGCCATATAGGATGTAAAGTCTCCATAGACCTTTGTAAACATTTTCATTAAAGCACCAAGGGATGTTGAAGATCTTTTTGCTATTTAGTTTGATGAATCTAAAATTCAGAGTGGTGTCTTTCCACAGACCTTCATCTTACAAGCAACTTCCCATTCCACCTCCCCATTCTGGATGGGATTGCATCGAAAGAAGCCCAACCACCCATGGCTATGGGAGAACGGCTCTCCTTTGAATTTTCAATTGTAAGTCTACTTCTCCTCTTGGTGGCCATTTTGAGTGTTCTATTCCTGTCTGAACTTGCTTTGAAGTCCTTGTCACATTCCACCTTTGTCCTCTTCTTGGCATAACGAAGAGTGGGAAATACCCTAATTCACAAGAGGGTTTGTCATCTGCCCCTTCATACCTTGCTAGCATTTTCTTTCACATTACTGCTGATTTTCAAGCTTTGAGACATGGTTGATTTCTAACATAAAGATGATATATGTCCTGTTTTTTTTTTTTTTTTCCACCTGCAGCTTTAGGATCAGGGGCATTTCTTTACAAATGCAGTCATCAGGCAGCTGCGCATACCTTCAACAGGGAGCTGTGTTTGCTGAAAACTGCATTTTAAATGCATTCAGCATATGTCAGAAGAAGGCAAATCTATTGCGAATTCAATGAATCTAAAGATTCAGAGAACATAAGAAGACCTTTAACTGTTGTTCTGAAAGTTAAGCTATTCTTTCTTACCTGTGTGTAAAACATGAAGACCTTGACAGCTGTCACTTACCTGCTAGCTGCGTTCACCTCAACAGAGACAAGGACCAGAAGCAAAAACTGTGGGTCCAGCTGTTTGACATCTTTGTATCAAAAGTTGTGAGTTCAATTGTTTGTTCATATACACTGGTCTTGGCCCTCACAAGCCTCCCAACCAACCTTCAATCCTTCTTCCCTTTATTATTTTAAACGATGGCTCCTACCTGACCTGGGGGATGCTTTATACTCAGTCTTCTCTACCTCAATATGCCTTCTGTCGCTGCATGAAAGAAAGAATATAGAAAACCTTCTCAAGTGCAGGCAGAGGGCTCAAAGGCAAAGCATGCCTGAGAAATAACATGCAGAAATAGAACTGGAAAACCTACACTGTAAGCATGATCTCTAAAAAGCCTTGGCTTGATCTTTATGACTGGGGTCCAGCTCCAGACTGCACCATTTATACATCTGTATATTTTTTGAATTTTATTTTACTGTATGTTTATGGATAGTTTGCCTATGTGTATCTCTGTGTACCACATGAGTGCCTGGTGTTATTGGAGGTCAGAAGAAGACATCAGATTCTCTGGAACTGGAATTGCAGATGGTTGTAAGCTGCTATGTAGATGTGAAGAACTGAATTCATGTCCTCTGGAAGAACAGCTAGTACTCTTAACCATGAGCTCCAGCTCCTAAGATCATTTCTTGTATCAGTATTTCTTCATTTTTGCTCTACCAAAGAACAGTGTTGTAACTTTAGCCCTTTAGAACAGTATTTGCTAAAGCCTTGGAATATATGGTTCCAAAACAAAACTTGAATTTTTTTTCTTAAATTACATACTTTTAGTAGACAGCCTTTCCTTGACTCTGCCATGCTATGCTATGATTCAGAAACATACGTGACCAAAATGGACAAAACTCAGTTGAAGAACAAATTCTTAGAATCCTCTGAGCTGGGTATAAAAATATTGCTCTATTGAAACAGATGGATTTAGAAACTTTTATTATTGGGGCCTCCACTATCCCCACACATCCTTTTTAGATTCATCCACTTTGAAAAAAGCTATCCATTATTCTCGGGATATGTATATGTATATGCATATGTATATGTATATATAGTGTATGTATGTGTGCGACATTGGCAGTTTTGTGTGTAATGAATTTGTAATAATCCAAATTTATAAGTATTTTTCATGGTTCCCTGGAGAGATCATATCACCACAGCCAGGATGGTGAACATAACCGTTGCTTCTGACCCTTCCTAATGTCTCCTCCCTAGAGCAAACACCAATTTTCAGTTTACATTTTACTTTCAGTTTACATTTCATAGAGTTTATCATTTTGTTTTTAAGACAGAATCTCACTATATAGTTCTGGCTGACCTGGAACTCACAACACAGACCAGGCTGGACACCACCTTCCAGACATCCTCCTGCCCGACTCCCAAGTACTAAGACTGAAGAAGTGCACTGCCACATATGACTTATATAATTTATGTGAATGGAATAGCATAACATGTCTGGGTTATTTTTCAGTCCAGCTTCTTCCACTTGGTGCTATTATTTCGCTATTCATACATCTCCACCTCAGTGTTTGTATCAGTTCTTCATTCTTTTTAAATGTTGAGCATTCCCCTGTGGATATGTATTGTCATTTTTTTTAAATCTGTGTATTTGCTGAGTCCATTTGGGTTGCTTTTTGTCACCTACAAACAAAGCTGTTATGAATGTCCATGGACAATTCTAATTTCTCAGGTAAGCACCTACGAGTGTGATGCTTGGGCCATTCAGTGCGTGAATATATAGTTGGTCATTTTAACCATTCCTTTTCGAAAAAAATCTTAATTTTTTATTTTTAAAATTATATTTTTTAAAGCTAGTATATTTTACATCTCAACCCCAGTTTCCTTCCCTCTTCTCCTCGCAGTCTTCCCTCACCTCCCTCCTCTGCCCCCATTCACTCCTCCTCCCTTTCTCTTCAGAAAAGAGGAGGCCTCTCATGGATGTTAACCAGCCTTGGAATATCAAGTTGCAGTAAGAATAGGTTTATCCTCTCCTATAAAAATCTTATTTTTTAGATTTATCTATTGAAAATTACTTTGCTTGCACATATGTATTGGTATCATGTACATGCCTAGTACCAGAGGAAGTCAGAAGAGGGCATTGTATCTTCTGGGACTGGAATCACAGACATTTTTTGAGCCATCCTATAGATTCTGCGAATTGAACCCAAGTCCTCTGGAAAGTCAGGCAGTGCTCTTAACCCCCGAGTCTTTTAGCAATTTTTCTTGATATATAACTGTGTACAATTGCACTTTTAGTTTGAAGTCCTTAAATGGCAAATAGTCTTGGATTTATTTTCATGTTATCACTTACTATACGTTCTCTGTGATGAAATGACTGAACAAACCTTTTGAGAATATTCTTTTCTTAAATTTTAAATCTGAAGGATTTACATACTTGAGAATAAAAACAACCTGATATGGTACAAGAGTGTTTGTTTGTTGGTTTGTTTGTTTGTTTGTTTTGGTTACAGCTCATCTTTTTGTGGTTGGTTTTTGCTGTTGGTTTTTGAATAGAACATTCAAAAACAGACATGTTTTAACTTTGATGAAGTCTGTTTTTATATTTCAGCCAATATTTCTAAGAACTCACTGCCTAATTCAACACTATAAAACTTTTTTTTACACCTTTTGGTCCTGAAAGATTAAAGCTTCAGGTTTTACCTTGTGGTCTACAACTATTTCAGATGCTTTGCAGGTTATGCCTTCAAGCTCCTGGTTTTGCATATGGACATCCAATTGTTTCAACAGTCTCATGGGGTTGCTGTTGCCCTTAAAAGCCCTTTACAGTTTCCACATGCTCTGCCCCACTGGCTTCTCTGTGTATTTTCCTACCATGACCACTGCACTCTTTTGGATGCTATAGTTTTATAATAAACATTGAAATCAGGCAGTGATGATGCTTGAAGTGTATTCTTATCCAAAGCTGTTTCCGTTGATTTGTGCTACTGTGTTCAGTTTTGAACTGGCTCATCAACTCTATAAAACCCCTTTTGGAATTTTGGTTTTAGTCATATTGAATCTATAGATAAGTTTTAAGCGAGTTAAAAGCTTTAAAATGCTGATTCATAGACAGGAATGGTGGCACACAACTTTAATCCCAGCACTCAAGAGGCAGAGGCAATTGGATGTCTATGAATTCAAGGTTAGCAAGGACTACATAGTAAGATCCTATCTCAAAATAAAATAACACTGATTCCGAAACAAAGCATAATTGCTCGTGCATTCTTTGAACTTGCTGGACAATGTTGTATATTTTCCTCTGATATTACAGACTGTCATTACATATTTCATACAAGTTACTATAGATAGAATTATCACCTACAGTTTTGATTTATAAGTACTTACTATTAGTATACTGAAAAGCAATGGATTTTATATTAGTCTTGTACTGTGAGGTCTTGGCAAGCTCATTCCATTGTTCTTGAAACTTTTCCTCCCTAAGCTGCTGGATCTTCAGCACAAGCAATCTAATCATATTCAAATAAAAATACTTGATGTAAAAGATTATTAAACCTTAAGTATGGCATCAACTGTATATTTTTCATAGATGAGTTTTTGTCAATTTAAGAAGTTTCTTCTTAAACGCTTTTATATTAATGTGTCTTTCTGCATGAGTGCACCAACATGTGTGAGTGATTGTGTGTGTGTGGTGTGTATATCTGTGTGTGTATATCACTGTGTGTGTGTGTGTGTGTGTGTGCAATAACATTTGTCTGTATGAGTATACACATGTTGTGTGGGTATGCTGGCACATTCAGATGCCTGTAGAGGCCAAAGGCTTGTCTTCCTCTATCATTCTCTGGTTTATGAGACAGAGTCTTTAACTGAATGTGGAGTTCACAGATTAAGCTGGGTGGCCAGCAAGACCCAGGCATACTCTTTGCTCAGTATCCTACCATAGCTAGTAGCAGGCCTATGCTAGCCTTTACTTGAGTGCTGGAGATCTGAGCTCTAGATGACATTTCGTGCTCTCCATTTTTATTTCTAGATAAACATTTTCATCATGGGGCACCTTTTTCCTAAAGATCTTTTCTCTCTTTTTTTTAAACATGTATTATTTACTGTGTGCACGATGGTGGTGAGTATATGTGTGTACCACAGCATGCCCAGCCAGAGGACAATTCCAGGGAGCTGGTTTTCCCATTATATGCTCCCAGGTATGGGACTCAGATCATCTGGCTTGGTGGCAAGTCCCCTAATCTGCTAAGCCATCTGAGTCTTCCTTTTCCTCTAGTGAAAGTCTGCTGGGGATGAATTCTTATTGCTCTTTCATGTTTGATACTATTGTTTCACAACCATTTGTAAAAGTTTTTTTTTTTTTTTTTTTTTTTTTTCGTGACTACAGATGCCTAGGTGAACAGCTTTGTCTTACTTTAAGCATTTTGTTCTCAGTCCTCTCATCGCTATTGTATGTGTGTCTGGAATAGGTGTTCAACCATGCAGGTGCACAAGGATGGAGACCTGAGGTTGATACTGGACATCTTTACTCACTTCCCTAACTGGTTTTCACATACAGTTTCTCCTACTGAGCCTGGAACTTTGGTTTTGGCTATACTTCATGGCCAGGAAGCTCCAAGGATTGTCCCATTTCCACAGTCTTACACTGGGGTTACAGCCTTGTGACATCGGCTAAGGACCCAGACTTAAGTTCCTCAGGCTTCCATAGCAACCAGTTTACTCTCAAAGCCACCTCCCAGCCTTCACTGCTTCAGTTTACATGACATATAATTTACTATTCTCACCCACCTCCTTGAAACTAGTTCTTCTCCTGGGGAGATGACAAAACAAAACCAAGAAAACATCCACTAACAACAAAACAAACCAAAATTCAAAACAAACAAACAATAAAAACAGGGTGCTAGAAACAAAACTCAGCTTGGATTCAAACCCATCCAGACTCTGGTCACAATCCCTAGAGAGATGCCAAGTGTGCACCAAGGAGGGGGAGCAGAGTGAGTTCAAGCCAAGAGGAAAGGTGGTAATGGCATCCCTTGGGTCTCTAGGTGTTCCTCTCATGGTGGTACCTCCACTTTCTACTACTGTCAAACTACCAGACTAGAAGCTCCCTGTTTTTCTCCCTCCCTTTCTCTCTCCCCCTTCCCTTCCCTTCCCTTCCCTTCCCTTCCCTTCCCTTCCCTTCCCTTCCCTTCCCTTCCCTTCCCTTCCCTCCCCTCCCCTCCCCTCCCCTCCCCTCCCCTCCCCTCCCCTCCCCTCCCCTCCCCTCCCCTCCCCTCCCCTCCCCTCCCCTCCCCTCCCCTCCCCTCCCCTCCCCTTCCCTTTTCTTTCCTTTTCCTTTCTTTCCCTATCTCCACTTTGCTGATTCACTACTGGCCCTCTCTCAGTCTTTGCCTATGAATTCCTAGTATGTTTGTCTTTCCAGCTGGCTCAGCTTAGGGAATTCTCCTGCATCCTCTTACCTCTCCTGCCCTCTGGTTGCCTTGGCCACATTCTAAATATGCTAAGCTTGGACAAGCACAGAGCTTCTTTTCTTTCCTTTCTGTCTTTTTTATTGTTTGTTCACAGCTTGTTATCCACAGCTTGTTATCCACTGTTTTGAAAATGATTGCTTTGTGCATCCTGTCTACTTTCTGTTTTGGATGGAAGGCATATATAATCCCCACTGCTCCATCCCAGCTGTAGGCAAAAGTCCAAAGAAAGTTTTGTTGTTGTTGTTGTTGTTGTTGTTGTTGTTTTTAAAGCTGGGGCATTAACACTGAACAAAGATGTCTCCAGCTGAAAACATAAATAAACTGCAAAAAATAAATAAATAAACCGAAGTTTAAGACTGAAGGGTGAATTTCTTAGCTGTCTGCTGCAGTTGCTATTTCAAAGCTGATGATGACAGAGCTATCTTTTGGACTCATGCTGACAGCATATGAATCCTCATTCCTGTTCCCTGCAGCTTTCAGAGAGCCTGGTGCATCAATGCCTGTTCTGAAGCAGATTCCCTGATCTGGCCTCTCCTGGTTGCAGCTGTTGGCTCATACACTGAATACTGATCCCAAGTCTTGGCTATGCTCCTGCTCTTGGTATTATTTAAATCAGGTCTTAACTAGATATAGCTCTTTCCTGTGGCTTGTTTATGTTCTATGTGCTGAGAATATTCTTTTACATTTTTTAAGTAGAACTAAAAATACATATGCAGTGAACTGTAAATGGCTTGTGAATTTTTAAACATTTATCTCAGCGTTGGGGGTGGGTTTTTTTGTTTGTTTGTTTGTTTGTTTTGTTTTGGGTATTGTTATTCATTTATTTTTTTCCCCAGAGAAAGTTTGCTGATTGTGGGTAAAAATTTGCTGTTATTTACACGTGCCTTCCTTCAATGTGAAATGAGCATGCTGGTTTAATACAAGGGCTCTGAAGTCAGACTACCTGAGTTCAAATTCAGCTGCTGACTTTCTGAGTTATCAAAGGCAAGTTACTGACCCCCAATCATGGTTCCTTCATTTCTTCAGATGAAACACAGGAATAATGTCACTTGCTATCTCATAGCTATCTGAGAATCCATTACGTTTCTGGAGTACTTTTAGTGCTTAGAATTTTATGAGTTCAAAAAAATATCTCAATTCTTTATGCTATTTATTTAATTATTTATTTGTTGTCTTTTTAACACCCTACAGAGATAGTCTTGCTTTCTTAGCATATTCTAAGACTTTTATGCATAGTAAATGAATAACCTAAAGATATCAATTGGCCACAACTTTATGTGTGCTATTTAGGAGTCTTGTGTTGAAACACTGGGCTCTGGAGTGTGCTGTCTTGCACATAAACAATGAGTGGTGTCTCTTTTATTTTTCATCATAGAAGTTTATGGTGAGATTTCTTAGGGCTCCGCAGGACATTTGGATCAAAAGAGGAAAAGACAATATACTAGTATACACATTTTTCCAAGACTGGGTTTCCTCAGAGAACTTCATCCAGTGTTGCTCTGGCTGGTAACACAAGCCAAGCAGACACATTCCTGAATTTATTACTAATGTAATTTTACAACTTATAAAGTAAGTTGAATAAATTTTTTAAAAATTCATCTTAAAGCTATACTTAAGAGATCAAGACAGAACGATTGCTCTGAGTTTCAAGATAGCCTAGGGTACCTAGTGAATTTTAGGTCAACCTGGGCTACAGAATCAGACTCTGTCTCAACAAAGACAAATGAAAATAAAGTATCTAATATTTATATCTTAATATAAAAGCTACTGTAAATTATTTTGAATCTATATGTATTTTTTGTGTGGTTTTACTTATGTGTAGGCACACGTGTTGTGGCACACATGGTGGTCTGAGGACAACTTATGGGAGCTAGTCTTCTTCTTCCCCCCTAGGATCGAATTCAGGTCATCAGACTAGGCAGCTGAGCCATGTCACCACTCTGCAAAGGAGTGTATCTTTGTACCTGAACCTACTTTGCAAAGCCTCCCAAACCCTACCCCTCCACACCAGCTTCCTCCGTGATGGGCAAGGCATTAATCTGGAGATGATGCTGTCAACCAGAAAACTAACAGAGCCCCAGTTTCCTGCAGGAAAATAGAGGGAAAATGAGAGAGGAATGAGGGTTTGACTTGAAAGGAATGTTGTGGCTGGGTTATCAATTGACTTGTGTGTGGACTTGGAGCAATCTGGGCTTTTACGGTTATTAAACTGGTCTTCAGTTACAACATACTGAAACTTAATGGTCTGTGTTATGGTTCAGCCAACGGTCCCATGCCTCAGTTCTTTCTTAGTTGCCTAACTTTATTATTGAGCACACCCAGCAGTTCATTTATAATTTAACTTTTACAGAATAAGCAAATCAATTGCACTATGAATAATTTAAGCCCAATAAAACATCTTGTAGCGCTGACAACAGAAATCCAGCCCAATATATTCATAAATGTCAAATCATCTCTTTTTTGCTAAGCTATTTGTAAAAAGCTAAAATCGCTTGTAAAGCACTATGTCACTTGGTATCAATTTCAAAGTTAAGTAATTTTTCTGAGTGTATGACCACCTAATAAATAATGTTTTAGAAATGATACAGAATGCCTAATCTGTGATTTAAATCTAGAGTAGACTATGGCAGTACATACCTGCAATGTCTGGATTAAGGAAGATGAAGCACCAGAATGCTGTGAGTTCAAGGTCAACCTGGACTACCTGTTTTCAGGCCAGTCTGAGTGTCCGGGCAAGTTTTAACTGTCAACTTGACAGAACCTAAAACTGTTTGGGAAGAAACTCTTTACTGAGGAATTGCTAGATCAGATTAGCCTGACAAAGGGTCTTGGTAATTGATATAGGAGGCCCCAGTCCACAGTGGGCAGTACCAGTCCTAGGCAGGGGTTCCTGACTGAGTAAGAAAGCTTGTAAGTAAGCAAGCTGGCAGCAAGATGCATTTGTTTCTCTCTGCCTTTGACTATGGCTGTGATGTGACTAGCTGCCCAAGTTCCTACCTTAGCCCCCCCTCAATGATGACCAGCAGCATGAAACTATAAGCCTAATACCCACCCCCAAGTCCTCCTAACAGCAACAAAAATAAAACTAGAATACCAGGCTACTGGGTAAGATCCCATCTCAACTACAACAATGAAAATAGCGTTTGGGGTGCAGAGGCAGGTGGAAGCTTATGAATTTGAGTCTGACCTTGACTACTACACCGTGACTTCTAGGCCAGCCAAGGCTACACAGTGAGAACATGTCTGCAGAAAACAAACAACAAAAACAAACCACCACCAAACAAACAAACAAAAGTACTGACAACATACTAAAGTCACTTAGATAACAAAGTAATTGTATCAAGTATTTTTGCTTTCCCATTTTAATTAGCCTTGACAAAGAGATGTGGATTATAGTTCTTTCATTTTTTTTTTAGTTCATTTATGCATTCACTCACTCAGTGATTGTTTAATAAGAATTAATTCTAAAGAGGATTTTTCTGTAGCAGGAACAGTGTAGACAGCAGAGAAGATACAGAGACCATTCCCCATGATGCTCAGAGCCTGCATTTAGAAAGAAAAGAAATTTAAAAACAGCGCATGTATATAATTGTATTAATTTAACACAGGGAAGTCGTTAATTTAGACACTTGGAGTTGGTAATAAACAAGATAACTATAGACAAGTTTTTTTCAAAGTGGAAAGTTGTAAATTGGTAGTCGACTTTAAAAACTAGAAACAAACTGGACTGGACGTACATGACTATGACTAAGCCACAGAAGCCCGAAGGGGTGGGGGTGGGGTAAACAATTTCTAAGAACCAGGGCGGTGAAAGACGGAAGAGCAACCCTTAGCAGCGTTTCCACCCTGATTCAGGTTCCGCCTGCTAAAATTCTGCAACTTGACTCCTACGCTGATAGACAGAATTATACCATCGAATTTGCCTTGAAATACCTAAGACAAGACTGTAGATGGCGCTATCACTTTGACCATTTGCTTTGTGTTTTTTTTTTTTTTTTTTTTTTTCTAAACATTTTGAGTTATTCCTACCAGCCTGGCTTAGATCAAGCACACCATAGGGTAGTTACTGTCATTCAGCAGTTTTCCCTCTCGTTTCGACGTACACAGGAAGAAGCCAGCTCAGAAATCGAAACACGTTTAAAGTCTCTCAGTCGCTCCTCAGCAGGCACAGGAGAAAGGACACCGCCACCTGCTGTGTCTCTGGATCCTGAATTTAGAAGTTGCACTGGTGATTTATTTACACTGTGATCCGATGCCTGCCTCTCTGTAAGAGAACCAGGTGAATTGCTGCCAATGTGTTAAGCTCAGTTACTTTGTTCTAAATAAAACAAACGTTGTCTAAAATCCCCACATACAGAACAAAAGTCACCAGAGGTGCTGTTGTTGGCAACTAGGGCAGTCTTGAGACCTTCCTCAGGGATATGGACACTATATCCTGTTTACACTCTTTCTGTTAAGTATGATTGTGAAATTAAGAGCACAAAAAGTAAAAGTCAATACATCTGACTGGTCAACGGGTGGCTAGCAATGTATTAAAAGCGAATGCAATGGAACAAGAAAGAGCCACCAGAAGAGGAATGAAGGACAAATCATAAGTCACCCAAGGCACACAAATAAGTACCCAAGAAAAGCACACCCCACACAGATACCCAAACATCACATCATACTTAGTAAATGTATCAGTTATGATTTTCAATTAAATGCAAGACAAATTTTTAAATTAAATAAATTACATATGTTTTTCCACTTTAAAAAGCAGCAAAAACAAAAATGAATGAATGAATGAATGAATGAATGAATGAATAAAATGTTCCCTACTTGAAAATAGCATTCAGCATTCTTTTTTTAATTTCTCCTATCTTCCCAGAGCAACTTAAAGACAATCTTATTATAATATGGGACTAGAGATTACACTTGCTGATAGTTCAGTGTGATGACTTCCACAGGAAGAGTGGTTGTTTCTCTGTCTGACTCCAGACACTGTGCTGGACATTGAACTCAGAATATCTGGAAAGAATTATGTTCTTCATCTTCAAGGTTATAGACTGAATCACACAATGGTATTGAATATAGCACAGAAGATTATATATGTTATTGCTTTTGAAGCATTATCATTTATCTTTATAATGGAAATAAATGGATAATTTCTTTAAGACAGTGTCTCATGTGGCTCAGGCTGGCCTTGAAATTGCAATCATCTTACTTCAGTGTCTCTTGTGCTGCAGTTACAGCATGCCCAGGTTCCTAACCAGAGATAAGTAGAAAGGAGAACAAATGAGAATAAAATATAATGTCATATGGGATAAAAATGTCCCTAGGAAGCCCATTGGTTTGTATGCTAGCCTAAAAACAAGAAAAAGGAGAATTTTCAACTGAAGAATGAGAATTGTTATTGGTTTTTTAAAGTATCTTTCCTCTGATATTTATAGACATATAAATGTACAAATATGTTCATAGGTTGAATCAATCTGTATTCTTCGAAAAATCCATGTTGAGTAAAGAGATTAATTTCTTAGGAAATGTCGGTATGACAAATATACATAAGATTCCTAACTCTTAGAAGCAGTTTTTCATTTTTTTGTTGTTTGACACTTTTATATATTTATGTGATGAGATTTAATTATTTTCATGCCCCATACTCCTCTGTTGCTCACTACTCTCTCCCACAGGAAGCTATGATGTCAACAACACCCTCAAACTTTCATGACTCTACCTCATGGGTAACCCAGAGTTTAATTAGTGATGGCTGAGGGGAACTTGGCAGGGACTATTGGCTTGCATTCTCTTGTCTGTGTCTTCTTGTGAAATATGGATGTTCTTTTTCTCTAGACACTGAAAGAGGATCTCTCCCTTCTACCCCTCATGTGAAGATCTCATGGCCTGTGCCAGGGTCATGTTCCTCTTTGTGTCATTTTCTCAGATCTCTTATTTGGTGGTAGAATTCCTACATACATCTCACCATGCTGCTTTGCAAATATTGTATTATTGAATTGAAAGGCTAGTGGATATTGAGAATACATAAGCAAGACCCCTCTATGACGCATCCAGGAATAGGCAGTAAGACTTGTGTGGCAGACTATGTTAGATGAAGACTCTCCCTCTCTGCTGAGTGCTCTGTTGTCTCCATTCATATTAGACTTTGAGAAGTACATATGCATTTTCAGATAACAACCCCTCCTACCTTCACCAGTATACATAGCAGGCCCATCATGGCTTCGAAGTAACTAAGGGCTTTATGGATCCAAAAGCCTGAGGTACCTACACACGTATGCTGGTAGTGTTACCAGCTTCTTAAGTCAGAACTGAGTTTGTAATCTCATGATCAGGATGGCATGATGAGTTTTTGAGTTCCTGCCTCAAAAAACAAAACAAAACAAAACAAAACAAAACAAAACAAAACAAAACAAAAATCTATCTTGGCAGCAGGTGGTAGGTAAATCCACTCTTACAGTAGATGTTTGGAATTTGCAATATAGTATTTTTTCTCTGCCCTTGGCATGAGAAGTCCACTAACCTGAACAGTCTCATCAAGGACAAACATTCAGGGGATCATGCTTGTGCTCCCTCACAGTCTCTGGGAGTTGGAGGTGAATGCATTGCTTCAAGGTGTACCACTGCCTCAAGTCATAAAGATGAGGCATTTCTTAGTTTAACAAGGGTCAATTGACAAGTCCTGATGAAGACTCACTCACTCCAGCTATTTGTTTACCATTTCAGCTTCTTTATATTAACACACTCCAGCCTTGAGAAAGTCTTCAAATTTTGTTTTGTGGACTCTGACTTCAGTTCATATTGAACCTTCTTCTCCAATGCAATGGTATCTTTAAACTAAGTCTGTCCTCATTTCTTTGATGTCCTTCCTTGTTGAGCTATAGCAGTAATCAAATGATGGTTGCTTTCCAGCTTTACAGATTTGATCATTTTTTGTTAACCTGTGGAGGGGGGAAGAGAGAGAGAGAGAGAGAGATAGATAGAGAGAGAGAGAGAGAGAGAGAGAGAGAGAGATAGTAGAGAGAGACCCAGAATTTAGCCTCATGTTTCAGGCTATATTGTATGCATCATAAGAGTCCAGAAGAATGAAGCCAGTGCAAAAGTAGACAATTCCAAGTGTTGAGGTAATTATTTAAAGTGGCAGCACCCAATCTGTCTTGTGTTACAGAGCCGACATGTTCCCTACTAGGCTAGGCCTGAGGTCACAAGAAGTGGCATGTTCTCACTGCTGCCACTAGCTGCTACAGGCTCAGGCAGGCAAGAACACAGGCCCTGGCACCCACAAGATGCTAGCGTGGGAGATGGCTCTGCCAATCTTCCACACTGTCTCCACAAGTTGGGCTGAGCACAGACCATCCCGCCATCTACGCAGGCCCAGTAGAAATGAGACTCTAATGCTTAGATTATCCAAAGGCTGTATATATTTGGTAATGCTCAATAATAAGATGCCCACACAATTATAGGTGTAACCCAATACCCAACCTAGATATAGCAACTACCTTTGACTGCTAGAGACATGCCAACGACTGCTGCCATGTTCCCCTCTCTCTCCTAGCTCGTCATCTTTCTTCTCCTCTTCCTCTCCTTACTCCTCCCACCTTAGCTCCTCCCAACTTGCATGGAAAATATGCTGCTACATCCAAGTCTTAAGAACTTAGTAGACTTTGTTCTAGTCTCTTTTTCTAGTTTTGAAATTTCTGTCTTCCGAGAATCCACATCTTCTTCTCCTCATTTGAAAACAGTAATGCTACGTGCTAAACTGTAATTCTTAGAAGGGGAGACAGAATGAGGAAGCATGTGTATTATGTAGTAACTAAGACAGTGTCATTACCAATAAATGTTTACTCCTATATATTTCTAGTTCAAGCTAAGCCTCAAAGAGAATCATGTGCTTTGTGTTGCTGGAGTAATGTACTTTGGATACTTATCTGTTGTTTCCTCAGTTAGGTAATAAGTTTCTTTGTGGATAATCACCCTGCAAATGTTGCCATTTATATAATGTATTTATTACATATGTATGATATGGACACATAAAAGAATGTGCACATGCAAGCAGGGTTCTAACAAACGAATGTTGAACTGAAGATACTCAAACTGCTTAACAGTTTACACAGGCCATACCAATTAATCATGTCAATGGGGATCGTAACCAATGTCTTTTAAGACTGTAATCTATGTATCAGTCATAGAGTTGATCTAAAACGACAGTCATATGCCATACAACGTTTTAGATTTTTTTCAGAATTTACAGCGTCAGAAACAGGATCCAGAGGCAAAAAGGGAAATTGCTCCAACGTGCTTTTCATTTCCTGCTTTGGGCACTGGCTAGACTACTTATGCTGAGCTCCGTGAACCTCAGTAAAGGGCTATTTCAGGGTTTGGTTTAGAGATCCTCATCCTGTCAGTTACTTTACTTGGAAAGAGCATTCAAGTGTTCTGCATACCTAGGGCCCAGTGAAGAAATGGGATATCATTCTCATATAGAGAATCTGGATGAAGATGGATATACTCAATTAGACTTCAGCACTCGAGACATCCACAAAAGGCCTGTGAGATCAGAGAAAGGTATCCATTTTCTTTCTGCTAACAGTACCTTCGTTCTCATTAACTGAAATAACAGAAGTAGATACCTGAAGAGACTCTTGATTTGTAGGACTTCCTACAAAAATATTTTTTCATATATAGCTTTTTATATTTATATATATGATATATATTATACATATATATATATATTTGGTATATACATTTGGTATGTATGTATGATATATATACATATATACATATATATGTGTGTATATATACACATATACATATATATGTGTACATATATACATATATATTTATACACACACATATATTTGGTATATATATTTGGTACATAAATTTGGTACATATATTTGGTATATATATTTGGTATATATATATTTGATATATATATGGCATATATATTTGGTATATATATACACATATATATATTTGGTATACATACACACACACATATATATATATTTGGTACATATATTTGGTATATATATGTGGTGTATATATATGGAATATATATGGCATATATATATGTATATATATATGGTATATATATTTGGTTTATATATATATGGGATGTATATAATTTTAAAGGCTGCTGGAAGTCATCACATATCCTATGAATGCTCACTAAACCTCCTTCCTTGAGAAGTATGCAATGACTTCCACAAATCACAAATTGCTTTTGGTTTGTGGCAGAAAACAGAACTACTTCACTCTACAGTCACTGCCACTTCTTCAGTGGGAGGTAGCACTGGTGACAGGAGTAAAAGAGAGGAAAGAATTTTAGTGGAGTCGCTTTTTGCTTGTCTTTTAGTAACTTGTGAAGGGGCCAGGAAACAGATAAACGAACAACCTGTATAATCATACAACATAAGATGCTAAAGTAATGGAGGATGAAACCATGGAGGATTGTGTGGCAAATAAAAATGAGAAGACAGGAGTCATGGGGTTTTAAATCCCAAATCTGATATACTTTTTTGGATTTTATAAAGTGAGATGTTAGTATATCGGTGATGGAAAACACATGTAGAATAAACTGTCTCATTACCAGGAGATAGATATTAAAATGGAAACAAGATGAAAATAAAGGACATTAAAGTACTAACACAGCATGAGTGTTTCAGTCTCTTTCCAGGTCACCTATTGGGCAGCTCTATGACTTGGGTTTCTGCTGTTGGTGTCATAAGCTTAAAACAAAATCAGTTCACTGTTAACTTAAAGGAAGAGATGACTCACGGGTTCTAACATCAGTTTGATGACTCACGGGTTCTAACATCAGTTTGCTTTCTTCCGCTTTTTAATGTTCACATTGTGCAATTATTTTCCTCTTATAACCATTTACACAATTTCTTTCTTGTGAAATTTGCTTGAAAAACAATATAAAAATTGATTGGGGAAGGGGCCACGCTGATATGCTTATGCCAGGTAAACTAAAGTGCTCACTCCCAGCAACAGTATTTGAAGGTACTACTGATCCAATTTCAAAACTGGAAAATAAAAATAAAATAAATAAAAAGAAGGACATAGAGGAAATAACTTGTTTAAATCATGCACCATATAAATGACAAGAAAAGGCTATCCTTAGTAATTGGTGCTGTTTCTCCTACAGAAAGCTGTTTGCTCTATGACCAAGTAGGACTTCAGGGAATGAATAATGTCCAGACCTATAGACTAGCCTGTGAGCCTACAACTGAGGAGTTACTGATGGTATGGCAATGATACCGCAGCTGAAGCAATGGAAGAAGAGGCATCCAGAAGCTGGAGGACAATGGCGACTCACGCTACAGTACTAGATCCTCAAGTTGCTAGAGCCTAGTGGCTGCTCATCCCTCTAGAACCGTCCCCATTTCAGTGAGCTGAACTGTTAAAGAGTTCCATAATCTTCCCTCATTTTCTTTTTTATCTCTCTGACTTTCCAGGAAGCCAGGCTCCCTCTTCTCCTTGGCGGCCCATTGTGGTAGCTTTAGGAATCCTGTGCTTGGTGGCAGTAGTGATTGCGGCAGTGCTGGGTACCCTAGGTGAGTATGAGTGAGGGAGGTTGATGCAGTCGCAGACAGTGATTGTGCAATTAATTTATGCCAGGCACCCTCCCAAGTCCTGGCATGCATAACCTCATTTAATCTGTACATTCATCCCATTGAGTCTGTGCTGTTAATTTCTGTTTCAGTAATGGGAGAATTGAGAGACTGGAAGATTAACTCTTCCATAGTTATAAGCTAGTTAGTGGTGGGATTATAAGAAATGTAGAAAATCTTCTTAATAAAACATATATTCCTGAGTATACTGCTCTACTATTCTATATAAATAGGTGGTTTTTAAAGTAGAACTTAAAGTATAAGCTAGTGGAGAGAAACTTGCAGGGCCAAAAGAAGCACCATCTTTTCTAGGAGATAGTTATATTAAATAAGTTGTGCGTAATTCTTTTGAAAGCTTCATGATACATGGGAATTATCTTACACATGATCTTTAATAAAAAATATCTTGACTCTGCCAAGTATATTTTCCCGAGACATTGAAAAATTACTAAGCAAGTGTTTTGTGAAGGCTGAATAGATCTCTTTAGGATTCTATATTCCGTGAATCCTGTGTTAATAAAGTTGTATATCTTTAAAGAGTCTTCATCGCTCATAATTAGTCAAATGCTTACAGAGTACAGAAACATTCTATGTATCACATGCTGGGTAATTCTCCAAGAGCTAGCTAGCATTTTTAAATAATAGAAGAAAGCAAAATATATGATTTCATTAAATTATCAGTATTTAAAATTGTTTACAATTGCAGTTAGAGCTATGTCACTTTCTTTTTGCTACTTTCTTCATAGTCCTTTCCATATACTTGACATACCATCTATGTGTGATCCATCTGACTCTGTCTTTTTATCAGCAATGTACCATTTATTTATCATCAATCCTAGGCATCCCCTATGTGCTTCCATAAAATATGAGTGCTGGCATTTCTGTTTTCAAACACAGCAGAATGACTTTCTTTTTCTGTCACTATTGCTGTTCATGATATATGAAGCATTGTCGAGATTCAATTCAGGGAGAAATCCAGAAGAGAAAGACAACTTCCCATCAAGAAATAAAGAGAACCACAAACCCACAGAATCATCTTTAGAGAAGAAGGTGGCTCCCTCCAAGGCACCCCAAACTACAGGCAAGGGCAGAACTAAAGGAGCAATGGGATCCTGGATTCCAGAAGTTCATTTCCTGTTGCTGAGGCCTGGGGTGGGGAATATGTTTACATCCAATAACAGCACATTCAAGGCAAGCAGACCCAACAGAATTTCCTTAGCATAACATACCCTGCCAGACAGCTGGTGAAGTGGTATTAAAAATCAACCACTCTTTCACTGACTAAAAGGATCAGTAACGGCTCTTATCTTTGGCTGTGTGCCAAGACCTACCAGATATGATATAATTTGACGCAAAGGATGCACTGTTCAGTGCCCTTACAGAACTGATATTTTTATAGCTATGTTAGAATACGATAGATGTAAGGGAAAAGGAATAGGGTAGGGGGGTAAGTGAGGAAGGGACACTGAAAATTGTAAATGCTAGTAAGAATATACAGAAGAGATGGACCTAATACATAAATCACTGAAAACTTTGGATAAACTTATTCAATCGTGGCATTTAATTGATTTCATAACATTTTTTTCTATATCCAGCCTGTGTTTCTGATTGCATCACAACTGACTGACAGTGATTTCCCTTCAGTATTCCATCTCTGGACTTACCTCCCCACTGTCTTCAGCTAACGAAACTCAAAAGAGCCTTTGAAATATAAATAATTACATTTATGCCTCTTCATAGGACAAATTAAGTCAAGTAGAACTCCTGCTTGTAGCAATTGATTTTGAGTGTATTTGTTTTCGAGAGAATCGATGAAGAAAGGCAATCTAGCCCTAAATTTGAAGAAATGGATTAGATAAGTCTGATCATCTATTTAAAATACTATAATTACTCAACTGATTTTACATTTTAAATTTTTTGTGTGTTTTGCTGGCATGTATGTCTGTGTACCACTTGCATGCCTGGTACTCTCAGAGGCTAAAAGAGAGTATCAACCCCCTGAAACTGAAGTTATTAATGTTTGTGAAGTGTCATACTGGTGCTGGGAATCAAAGCTATGTTCCCTGGAAGAGCAATCACGGCTCTGAAGCATTGAACCACCTCTTCAGTCCCATTACTTTAAATTTTTTTTAATGAGCAAAGGGATTTTAATGTATTCTGTAAAGTTATCATCTGATTTGTGTCAAAAATTAAAGATGTGTTAAAGAAATATGTTAATGAAAGTTTATCATTAGGTATTCATGAAAATGCACTAAGAGAATTATTGTTATATTGTGAATTTCACAATATTAATTTTCTTTCCAGGAGTTTTTTCTGGGCCTTGCCTTCCTAACTGGATCATGCATGGGAAGAGCTGTTATCTATTTAGCTTCTCAGGAAATTCCTGGAATGGAAGCAAGAGACATTGCTCCCAGCTGGGTGCTCACCTACTGAAGATAGACAATTCAAAGGAATTTGTAAGCACAGACTTCTATAATTACCTGTGGTCTCTAGTCATCAGGGCAAGAGAGATTCCTACACTAACAATGTTAATATCATCATTCTATGCAACTGCAAAATTATGCAGTAGGCTTGTAGAGTACATAATGCATGATTTTATTCTTAATTGATTGATTTGAAAATGAGTCACATTTTATTTTAAAATAAGCAATTTCAGGGCTTGCAAAGTAGCACTTGGCACTAAGCTTGACCTGTATGTGGTTCCAAGAACCCATGTAATAGAAGGGGAAAAAATGACTCCCACAAATTGCCCTCTGACCTCCGCATGAGCACTCTGGCATGTCACACGTGCACAAAACAAATGACTAAATGAAAATGTTAAAGCGAATACTTTAAAACAAACTTATGGTTGTTTGAATATTGTGGTAAGGGCTCTTAATGTTTGTCTATTTGTACTTCAGTTTTCAAAGTTGAAGTATAGGAGAAAAGCTGCCCACTTGTTACTTTAATATCAAGAGAGATGTCAGCAATGACAATATGCGTCTGTGAATTGTTTGGTCTTTGTAAAATACTGAGGAAGGCAAAGAGGTGGTGTTTTGTTTTGTTTTTAAATTTTGATATATAGTTTCCATCTTAGCCCAGACAGATCTGGACCAGAAACTCCTTCTAAGTAGCAAAAAGAATTACATATACATTCATATTTGTCTAAATATTTTCAACATTTTGTAAAAATTCTATAATTGTAATTGTTAAGTTTTTATGTTTTCTTTCAGTTGTTTATTCAAGAATTTTATATCCTTTAAAAATATTTTTCTTTAATTAAAAATAGTTTTTTTCAGACAATAAAAAAGTAACCCTTCTATATATAGTTGAAAACAGAAACAACAGTTGTTAAAAGTTGTACATCAAATATTAATACCAAATAAGCTGAAAGTTTAAAAGTACTCCTATTAATAAGAAATTATATAGAATAAAGAGAACTTCCAATACATGTTAAAGGAAGGGTGGGTGAGAATGACAGAAAGCATCTCACGATACAGTTCTAATCTGCATTCTCTATTCTATCTTCACTACGCTGTATTTATCCATCTGTAACTGCATACCCAATAGCTGCAGTTCTTGTGAAGGTAAATGAAAGCAGGAATACAAACAAAGAAGAGGTTCATATTAGAAATTCACCTGGCCTTTGATATCAACCTGTAATTGGCAAAGAGTCACAAAACAAATGACTAAATGAAAATGTTACAACCATTTTTACGACCAATTCAAGAGTCCTCATTGAAACCTGGATTCTTTTAATCATAAAACATGGGGCACAGGGCTGGGGATGTAGATCTGTGGAAGAGAACTGACCTGACACTTGCCAGGCTCTGGGTCTCATCCAGAACATTACATTCCTTGGTAAAGATATTATGAGTTAATATTTGCTACTTTGACAAAATCTAATGGCCCATTTCCTATGAAACTGCTTGGGAGCTGAGTAGTTTGTTGAATGAGGTAGAATATTGATAGCATAAGCCCGTTTTCTCCCTTTAATTTGTGTGAGTGCTTCTATGTATGGTGTATATGTACGTATGTACGTATGTATGTGTATGTGTGTGTACTGAATCTAGAGAGCTAGGCTTACAACCATCCAACCCCAGTACTTTCCTGTCTTCAACCCCTACCATATAGGAATTAAAAGCATGCATGGATGTACCTGGCACTTTGAAATGGATGTTGGGAATTCAAATCCAGGTCCTCATGTGTTTGCAGCAAACATTCTTACCCACTGAGTCATCTCCTTAGCTCACATCCTTTATTAATATTATGAATCTGTTCCTGATGGGAAAATTGAAAATGACTCTTAAACACCTCTCTAGACACTCAACAATATTCAATGATCGGCAGTCCTCTCTAGATTTTCACCTTACATGAACATCCTTCTGTAAAAGGATTCATTCACCTCTGGATGCCTATGGTGTTGTTTCAGGCTCACCTTGATGTATGTTTGTATTTTTGTTTTACTACAGGAGTTCATTGAAAGCCGAACATCTTCTCACCGTGTTAATTCATTTTGGATAGGCCTTTCCCGCAATCAGAGTGAAGGGCCATGGTTCTGGGAGGATGGATCAGCATTCACCCCCAACTTGTAAGTTCCTGTAGAGACATGGAGGGGTAGAATCCTGCCATACAGTTAAAACCCGACTCTCTGGTTACATATGAGAAAGAAGAGGTGGTAGAGGGAAAGGGGAAAGAGACACAGGGCTGAAGAGAAAAGCTCTGAGGGAGGCTGGAGAGGATGCTCACGTGGTGTTGACTAAAGGATTCCAGTGGCGTCTGGTCCAGTAAGGTAAGGTGCTGCTGTTTACTGCAGCCTTGGAATTCGAGGCGGTACCTTAGTCTGAAGTAACGATTAACCTACTCAATGGACATGAGACATTAGCCAAATCTCTGTACTTCTTTTAAAGCCGCGTTCTTTATCCAAAACTGAGAATAGAAAGAGTGGCTCTCCCTCAGAAAGGTAAAATAAACAAAATAAAGGTAAAAGCATTAGCATAGTGTTTTGCACAGAGTCAATGAAAAATGACGTATCTTATGTCATTATTTCAACTGTATCTTATATTTGTGAGACTACAATTTCTTCCTCAATGTACTTCAATGTACTGAAGTCTTTGAAATTTCTATTTATATGTTCATTAATATTTGTAATTATAAAATTTTATCCCCATTTCAATGTATATGAATGCATGCATGTATCTTTCCCCCATTAATCTTTATATATATAATTGAAATATATATTTAATAATATATTTAATATATTATTATATTATTATTAATTACATATTGATAAATATATTATTAAATATATTTAAATTTAATTAAAATTTTTTAGCAATCTTTTATTTTTGCTAATGTTTCCTTTTCTCTTTTATCACTTCTTTGTCTAGTGTTGATTCTCATATATAAATGTCTGTATATTATTGCCTTGCCTTCCATCTAACTTCTCTGTGTCAAATTGAATTCTTTCTCTAAATTCTTATGTTGGATGCTTAACTCCTCATCTCCAGTCTTTCTTTTGCTTTGGGGTCATCCGGTTCACATGCGTTCTGATTTATTTCCACTGTGAGTTGTTCTTTGATCCATGACATAGAAATAAATTTCTCAATTTTCACACATACCCATGCTACTCACATTCCTACTTATCCTTTGTATTTTACTGATTTCTGTTTTGATTTTTGTTTATTTCTCATAATTCTTCCAGTTTCCTGTTTTGTTTTGCTTTGTTTTTGTCATTTTGCTGACAGTATTTATTCTCAATACTATCTATTAACTCCTAGAGTCCACTCAGGACAGTTGTTTTAAAGTTTGAACCTGCTAACTCTGTGTGCATTCTGTTTTTCTCCTGTGCATCATTCAAGTTGGTTTGTTTTCTTAAATGCATAATTGTGTTTGACAGCTGCTTATCAACATTGCATCATGACTGTTCAGGGCTTGTTGTATCAACCTGAAGTGTGTAGGGTAGCATCTCATTTGCTTCCTGAGGATAATGGTATCAATGAGAAGCTCATTTCTCCACCCTCGCCCAGTGTTGCATCAGCAGCGCTCAGCTACCTCTCCTCTACTAACTCAATCCAAATGCATTCACTAACAATCCATAGAACATACTTTTTCCTCTTCTGCGGCATTTTTTCACCTTGATTTGTCTTCCCATTGTAACCATGCAATTAGATGATTCTTTGTAAATTCACAAAATGAGCTTATTATTTTAAAATGTTACTACTCCTGTGTTCCAGGGTGGCAGTAACTTAATATTTGCCCCCAAACCACTTGAATGTCAGGGAAATTTTCAGAAATTACTAGTAAAACTTCTCCCTGAGGTCTGGGTCAAGGCAGTTTATCTTACTCCTGTCATTTCAAGCCCAGATCTTCTTACTCTACTAACCACAGAGTCAAGGAGAGGCAGCCATTCAAGGTAGTGTTCGGTAGGTGGTGACTTTTGCACTATGATCCAATGATATTTCTTGAGTGTGACTAATTGGCGTGGCTCTTTATTTCATGCAACTTTTAATACTAACATTTCTTAGGGAAAAAGTCATCTTCTTACCTTAATTATAAATACAAGCCTATTACCATTGAAGATTATTACAATCTAAATTAAAGATTCCTTTTTAAATAATTTAGATGTCGCAAAACTATTTTTACCAATGCTTTTAAACTTTCTAGCTCCGTGAAAGACTTCTCCGGGACTCTGTTTTAATTGCCTCACTGTATTTCCTTTAACAGGTTTCAAGTCAGAAATACAGCTCCCCAGGAAATCCCACTGTACAATTGTGTATGGATTCATGGGTCAGAGGTCTACAACCAAATCTGTATTACATCCTCATTCAGTATCTGTGAGAAGGAACTGTAAAGGCAATTCATGTGAGAGTAAAAAAAAAATTCATGTGAGAGTACACACATGTGCACACCCTCACCCCCACCACCATCACAACCACCACCACCACCACCACCACCACCACCCCCACCACCACCACCACCATCACCACCACCACCAACAACAACAATAACAACAAAACAGAACAGGAAAGATTAGTATTGAAAATCAAAGAAAATGCTGAAGAGACTTTAACCTCAGCTGAGAACTCGGATTGAAGAAGCTGAGACTTCTGGACTTGTCAACTTCATAAAGAAGGCAGTGCTATCTTGCAGTTAGGAAACCATTAGACATGGAGTGAAGGCAGCTCAGAAATGCAGAGAATATGTAAACGTGAGGTACCTTAACCCAAATGTCACAACCACAACAAAACCCCTACACCATCAGGAAAACACTGTAGAGGAGGAGGGCTGAAGACTGTAAGAGCCAGAGGACTATTGCTAATGTCTTGTAGACAGGACAGGGAGAGTATATCTGGGAAATAACAATACATTTCAGCAAACAACACCTGCATAATGACAACCTCAGCTGGTATGCCAATAGGGATGTAGGAATTTCACAAGGTCCTATTCCCCACATGAAGAACTACAGGCAATAAAAGACGGGGAAGAGCTTTCTCCAGGAACAAACCTCCTGATAGGTTACTGAACCCCAAGCAGTCAGCACTAAACACATGTACAGACCAGTATCTTTAAATGAACTAGTAAAACATATGCATATATGTTAATCAAAAATTGTTTCTGGAGTATACACTGTGTTTGCACGATTTGCTCAGCGTCTGGCAATACATCAGACCCAAGGAGAAGGCAAAATGCACTTCTAAATTGAGAAGTGAAGAAATGACAGAAGAAAATCTTCACTACAAATAGAGCTTCTATTTTCATCCACATAATCACTACTAAAATGATCATTACCCAAAAGTAGTGACACAAGCTTCTTCCTCAACTAGATAACCCAGAGAGTCTGTCCACCTTTTCTGGTAGCAAAATCTGGTATGACAAAGGTGCTGCCCTAACAGAAAGCATTCTCCTTAAATATTATAGTTATATAATCATATCTGATGGTGAATATTAAAATAGCACCTAGTCAGAATTAGTGTTTTGGAGCACAGAACATACTTCAGCTTTTTATGATGTACTATTTTGCAGTTAACAACCAATTCTTTAGTCATTTCTTTACAGATGTATGCTGGAGTATGATTCTGTTTCCTAGTGTGATCTGTCTTCTTAACTTCTAAGATTGCCCATTATTTCTAGTGTAGATTTCCCAATTACTGGGGATTTGTTTGTAGCTTCCTCAGATCGATATGTGGGCAAAAGTTGTGCTGAGTCCACTGAATTTTTCACTTGAAAATGATTGTTTTTATGTCACTGTCCTCTCAATTGGAAAACTGCTTACTAAAGTATCTCTGGCCTCTGAATAACCTGCCTATATGTAACAATTACTAACCTAATTTGCCTTCTCCCCAAAAAGGTTGGTGACTTTGATACTAAATAGGAAATATGTATACTAGATAGTTTTTTATTGAAGCATAAACTTAGGTTCTTAAAGATTTTGAAATGTCTGATTAAAATATACATTTTTGTGAGGTTTTCTCTCATCTTTTAATATTCCAATTTGAATTGTCAACATCTGAAAAAAATATAGAGGAGAAGCATGATTAATTACCTCAAGTAGTTAAAGCACAGGATGGGATTTCAAAAGACATGACTGTTGTATATGTACATGCATGAGCTCATGTGCATATGTGTGTGTGAGTGTGCTCCCTTACCTGGGCACATCTGGAAACCAGAGGTCAACATCCAGTATCATTCACTATCACTTGCCATCACCTTCTTTGTTGAAACTGGGACTTCCACTAAACTAGATTCACTGTTTCCTTATGATGTCTGGCCAGCTGTCCCATATCCACCTGTCTCTCCCACTCATTCAACCCTGGAAGATGTGGGACACTGTAAATGGCTTCCAAGTGAATATGATAATCCCACATTGGGTTCTCTTCATGCTTACACAGAAGCTACTGAGCCACCTCCTGAGCCTAAGGTGGAAATATTTTGATTTTAGTTCTGGTTTGATTGACTTTCTTGGTTCCCAGAATTGAACAGATAAGTTCAAGAAACTATCGTCATCAAAGAAAATAAATAAATCTAGATGCTGAATCAAGGTTTCCTTCCAAGAACAGGCAGCTGAGAAATCACCCTGTGTGTACATTAAGGAGCAAGTAGAGCCAGAGGGTTGATGTGAGGGGTGGTCCCGGGTGTTCTACTGCCTGACATGCTGACAACTTAAGGGACTGGGAGGGAATACCAGCTGCTAATCTCAAGTCTGAAGGATAAATTGCAGATGGCTACATTTGAGGAAACACCTGCTGAAGGGCTTCTGTATTCGGTGGACTTGGGCACAGCACTAATTTTGGAAATTGTCCCTAATCTTTATCTCTGTCCCTCTACAATGTGTTTCAGACTTAGCTCTGTTAAATTCAAATACAGTCATGTCAAGTCTCCACTAGAAGTTCTCATTGACTTCTTACCATGTTTCAGAGTAAAAACAAAACACAATAACAAAAAAGTGCTTATAATTGTCTTTAAGACTTCAAGTCCCTTTATTCCTTTAGGTACCACTGGCCTTTCTACTTCTCCAGCCCCATCTGCATGTTTCCAGCTCAAAGTCTTTGTGATTTCCGTCTTTAAACGAGCCTGTCTGAGATGGCTGCAGTGCCTTCTGTCTTTTTTTTTTATTTTATTTTCACACTCCACATTTTATCCCCCTCCTGGTACACCCTCTGACTATTTCATATCCCATACCTCCTCCCCTACTACCCCACCCCCATCTCCATGAGGATGTCCCCACCCCCCACCCCCTACCTCACCAGATCTTCCCACTCCCTGGGGTCTCCAGTCTTTTGAGGGTTAGGTGCATCTTCTCTGACTGAACCCAGACCCAGCAGTCCTCAGCTGTATATGTGTTGGGAGGCCTCATATCAGCTGATATATGCTGCCTGGTTGGTTGTCCAGTGTCTGAGAGATCTCAGGGGTCCAGGATAATTAAGACTGCTGGTTCTCCTACAGGGTTGCCCTCCTCCTCAGCTTCTTCCAGCTTTTTCCTAATTCAACCACAGCAGCTTCTGTCCATTGGTTGGGTGTAAATCTCTGCATCTGACTCTTTTCAGCTGCTTATTGGGTCTTTCGAAGAGCAGCATGACAGGCACCTTTTTGTGATCTCTACATAGCCTCAATAATAGTGTCAGACCTTAGGCCTCCCCTTGAGCTGGATCCACCTGTCACTGGACCTCCTTTTCCTCAGGCTCTTCTCCATTTTTGTCCCTGCAGTTCTCTCAGACAGGAACAATTCTGGGTCAGAGTTTTGACTGTGGGATGGCAACCCCATCCCTCAATTGATGCCCTGTCTTTCTGCTGGAAGTGTGCTCTGTCTTACTTACCAAGTCTGCATACGTATCACCCCTAAGTGAATGAGGAGTCCTCTGGGTACTCTATTTCAAATCACCAGCTTTCTTTCATCACCTTCCTTGGGCTTCTTGGTCCTTTATATATTTGCTTCAACATTTACAGTAGTCAAATTTTCTCAGGACATAGGGTTTAAAAGAGCCAGGAACTTTGTATCCAAAGCATGTCCCTACATCATAGCTTTCTTTAAAAAAAAATCACTGTTGTTGAAATAAATGGTTAAGGAACATAGTACAGATGTCAATATATATGGTCAAAAAATTAGTGATGATCTACTTGAATAACGGAAGCAGGGCAAACACTTGGTTACTGTTTTATTGTTTTTTGATAAACTTAGAATCCCCTCTATTTTCCTACCCTGTTTGTAATTTCTTTCCTCCTCTCACACACTCCTCACACTTCCCCCTCCTTTCCACCCTCCTCCTCCTCTTCTTCCTCCTCCTCTTTCTTCTTCTTTCTCTTCTCCTTCTTCTTCCTCTTCTCCCTCTTCTCCTTCTTTTCCTTCTTCTCCTTCTTCTTCCTCTTCTCCCTCTTCTCCCTCTTCTCCCTCTTCTCCTTCTCCCTCTTCTCCTTCTTCTCCCTCTTCTCCTTCTTCTCCCTCTTCTCCCTCTTCTCCTTCTCCTTCTCCTTCTCCTTCTCCTTCTCCTTCTCCTTCTCCTTCTCCTTCTCCTTCTTCTTCTTCTTCCTCTCCTCCTCCTCCTTCTTCTTTTCCTCCTCCTCTTCCTCCTTCTCCTCTTCCTATTCCTCCTCCTCTTTCTCTCCCTTCCGTTCCCTCTTTCTATCTTTCTTTCTTTCTTTCTCTCTTTCTTTCATCCTTCCTTCCTTTTTCACAGACTACATCTACATAGTCCAGGCTGACTTTGAACTTGAGATCCACCTGCTCAGCCCTGTGAATGTTGGGGTTACAAATGCGTACTACCACAGCTACTCTGTAATTTTTAACGTTCTATGTTCTTAGTTTGTCACGACGCTCTGTGTTTCACATACCTTGACCTTCAAATTTCTCACTATCTCCTTCCCTCTACAGAATTCTAATACCCAACCCAATACAAAGAGAAGTATTTTCATCTTCAACTTTTCAACAAGTCATTATTCAATAAATGGCTTCCATTATTTCTCATCTTAAAATTATAATAATTGGATGAACAACTTTCAGCTTGAAACAATGACAAATTCACAATCTGTGGTTTCTGATAGTCTTTTATAGACTCTGGCTGCTCTAACTCTATTTGTACACTAGCTGGTATTTAGTGTGCTTGTTTGAGCCAGGCATTACCCATGTAAAACGACTTTGGTAGTGTGATGAGAGTACAATCACTCATACATATGTGTGTCTGTTTGTGTGTGTGTGTTGTGTAAACTAGATATGTATACACACAGATAGATGATAGATAGATAGATGATAGATAGACAGATGATAGATAGATGATTGATAGATAGATGATTGATAGATTATAGATAGATAGATAGATAGATAGATAGATAGATAGATAGATAGGAGATTTTTACTGGTCTGACAGCACATCTTCCACTGTATGATGGTACAGTATCTCCCTTAGAGGAGACACCCCTCTCCTCACCAATGAATTTGTCAACACCTTGATCCTGAGTCAGAATTACGAGAAATGGTTTTTCATTGTGCATGAATAATCTGATCTCAGGTATTCAGCTGTTGCATTACACACAGGCACACACAAACATGACAAATAATAGAATTGTACTGTACTGGTTCCAGAGTAAGGCTGGACATAGACTGAGACAATTTTCTCACTTCTTGTCTTCACAACTGTATGAACGCATAGCTAGCTGTCTTCCCAAAGTTGCGCAGTGGTTAGTGACAGCGCTGTAAGTAGGGCCCGCTAATACAGCTTGGGCTTGCTCATGATCACAATGTGCCTGGTGCTTTATAAAATGTTAAACCAAGACTGGAGACTGTGACAAGAAAAGATAGGACGTTGACAACAGGGGTGAACTTTCAGAGCTAATCAGTCCCTGGCCAGCTCTGTGACCTCCAAAGAAACCATTCACCTAGATAGCTTTCACTTTCTTTTTGAGTAAAATCAAAAGATCAAATCGATTGGATGCTCTCAGGGGGTCCGCTGTGGGGACGCCCAGTGAATGATGTTTTGCCTTTGGAGACAGGAAGAGTTGTCCCTCTTTCCCCAAAGGTACAGGTGAGTAATCAGATTGTGATGCATAGTGGGTAAAAAAAGAAAAGAAAAAAAGAAAAAGCAATCCAGTTCTGATTATGTTTTAGAGTCAGAGGACCTTCAGTGCTGCTGGGAGGGGTCATCATCCCCACCTTGCAACTCTGAAAGATTTGTAAACAGATACACACAGGGTCTGGAAAAGGCAGATATTTTAATAACTGTTCACGAACCGCCCAGCCAGAAAACACATGCGATTTCCCCTCAGCCCGACTAACTTGGCATTCTGAATACAGGCTCAGAGGGGAGGGGCCGGGCCTCTCCATGCAGGAACTGGAGTCAGAGGCTTCCCTTGCTGCCTGCAGGGAGAGACTATTAAGAATGCCTCTCAGTGCCTGGTTTCCTGAGGCATCTGAGGGTAGCCAGGCAGCCTCAAGCCATCTGAGCACATCTCACCGGCATCTGCAGGAATCAGGATGCAGGCCAAATACAGCAGCACAAGGGACATGCTCGATGACGATGACACCACCATAAGCCTGTATTCTGGAACCTCCACTGTCACCAGACGTGCAGAGCCCAGGCACTCAGGTACTTACTTCTGTCTCCTCGAATCCAAGCAGATCAGAGCTCTGGAGAAATTCGTGAGATGAGGCACTTCTAGGCATGTGCAAGGCAGAGGCAAGGGAGGGAATCTTCCCATGGTTTACAGTGAGGGATAACCGCACTTTCCACAACTTGTCTACATGCATGTAACATTTGCAAAATGGAACCAGCATACACACAGGGGGCTGACTCTCTAACACTGTATCGCTGGCTTAGCAGTTTGCAAGGAGGGAATGTGAGCTTTCCAATTAGGTATTACAGGGAAAGAAGAGATGGTATACACCTTAAAGCAACATTGCTTCCATTTCCTTTCTCAGGAAGGCCAAATCAAGCCAGTTTGTGGTTGTCCCTGTGGACTGTCACCTGTGATGGGATTTGGAAATTTAGGGTAATATAAATGACCATTTCATTTTGGTTCGTTTTGAACTCTTAACTTGTAAGGAGAGATTTTCCAAGAGGCGAATTAACTCAGGTATTTGTTAGAATCTCTGCATCTTAAATCTGCAAGATCTTAGAGGAGCCATGTCAGAGTCAGGTACTGGTTTTACCCTCTGTTATATCAAGGACATCAGAAGTAAGTCCTAATGTTTCCCCTTACATGTGAAATTCTGTGATTTGGGGCTGAGATTGAACCTATGGTTCTCCTCTGGTAGACAAACGCATAAAACTGAGCTACGCTGTAGACTTGGTTTAATTCAGTGGGAGACAGAAACTCACTAAGTTGCCCACTTGCCTCAAACCTGCAACCTTCCTATTTCTGTTTCCTCAGTAGCTGGATTATTAGCAGGCACCATGATATTCTGTCCCCCTGTGCACTGTTGATTTAAAAATATTAAAATGATCGAATCATACTTAGAAGATATTTAATTTAGCTTATATATTACTATTTTCGTGACTGTTATTTGTCTTATTATAGGGTAGAATTCTTCAGTTCTACTCATTTTCATAATCTGCATACAGAGACAGGCTTTTCTGGTTTGTCTACAGCAGATACTTGACTTGGTTCTAGAGTGAAGAACCCACTCGCTAGAGCAGATAGCGTGCTGTATGTTCAGGTTCTGATACCAAGTGGGCCACTTACCACTGCCTGACCTAAGTGTCCTGGGATTCAGTGCCATTGTTTATTAAACATTAATGATGGGAGGTGTGCATTAGCGCACATGTGGTGCCTGGCATTGTTTTAAGTGCCAGATGCACATTTGTTCATATTAACTTCAGCTAACAGTAAACAGAAGTAACAAAACCTTTTTTCTTCCATGAAGCCATTCCATACACCTTTTTTTTTTTTTTTTTTTTTTTTTATTGTCCATCTGAGGCTTACTGATATGGTTTCTTGTTTTCCCACTAAACTACCCAGAGAGCTGTTTAAAGGATATTGGGGATTTCCAGCTTCCTTCACCTGGAGGTCAGTGGCTGCAGGAAGAAGGATAGATGGGACAGGAAGTGGGTAAAACAGTTGGAAAGGCCTTCCTCTCGCAAACCTCATGAACAATCAGCTCCCAGGACCTTAGTTCCAAGAGGACAGAGTTCAATTTTTTTTTTTTGTTTTTTGGTTTTTTTTTTTCTGCCTTTGCCTAGAGAAGGGCCAATGATCTGCATAAGCAGGAACAGAGTGTACAAATAAGTACCCTGAGATCGAAGGGTGGGGACAGAGGTGGGGCGAGATGAAACACTTGGTACAACTCTTGGCTGCCTCCTTGTACGAAATGGAAATTGAAACACTGGGAGGGAAGGTTACAAGGAAGTGACTCAGAGGCTAACATCTGGAAAAGGTTTCCTCAGCCTCCCTGTGTGATATCTTGGTTTCTTCTTGTGATACGCAAACATTTAGAGGAATGTCATAAATTTTTTTTCATAAGAAAACATTTTTTTTACACAACTATGTTGTAGAAATAGCAGTAAAAATCAGAATTTTGGGCAATTTCAGATTGAATATGATGCTGTGACAAAATATAAGTGGGCATTTTTTTAAACTGATTTTTTTGAACTGCTAGAAATAGACAAGTGGTTTTGAGATTTTAATATTATCCATATAACAATTGCATTTATATAAAAATACAAAAACAGTTATGAAGACAAAAAGTCAAAAATAAAAGAAATAACTGTACACTCAATTTCTACAAATTCAGATCAAGTATTCCAAAGACTGGGCATACAGCGTCAAACATGGCATACCATCTGCTATGAGCTATGAGGGAAACAGGTTCCCTTAACTCGGCTTTACATATAATAACATACCATCTCAGAGCACATACAAGCATATGAAAGCCTGGCCATCTGTGTCTAGGAGGATAAAGGAAACCCCAAAAGATCTGGAGAGAATGCCCATGGCACTGAGTTGATTTTAGGATTTTCTAGGGGATTTTAGGATTTTTTAGGGGATTGTAAGGAGCTCTGTGTTTTTAGAGAACTCTTTGCAGTAAGTATGGCTGAGGAACAGAGCTGAGGGGCAACTATGTTTGAGGAGAAGATCTGGAGAGCTAAGGAGGGTCTTTTAGGCTTCCTAAAGTGTTTTAGATCTGTTCTAAATGAGACTAATGAAGAGGAGAAAGATACAGGGAGACAAATGATATGTGCCAGAAGTATCTCTAGGCTATAATAATGATGGACTGAAGGAGAATCCACAGACCTGGGTGAGTCAACGTCCGGTTTTATCTCTAGTTCAGGTACTTCCTCAACTGAGGAAGAGTAAGAAGGACGAGGAGAGAGTGATAGATATTGAGGGGAAGGAGCTTCAAGGATTGCTTCAGGTTATTAGTGAGGAGATAGGCTATGGGTCCAAGATTGACTGAGTACTCAGACATGCTGTAGGTACTGCTATCAGGTGGTATGTAGAAGGTCATGACCTACAGTAGAAACCACAGGAAGACTCATAGGGTGACAAATTCAGCATGAGTCCAAGGGTCTGGAAGGTGAGATGCATTTGGAGCTGTCTAAAGGCACATGTATTTGAAGAATCTGAGTTCAAGGTTAGAATTTTGGGCTAAATATAGACATAGTAAGGTAAGAATTTTGGGCTGGATACATATGTAGTAATCATATATGAATACAAAATAAATGAATAAATCATTTAAATAGTATGAATAGAAATTAAAACTTACATGAATGAATAAGATCACTGAGGGAGGATATATAAAACTAGAAACGTACAAAACAAAATTGACTGACAAGGAGACAATGCAGGGGATATCAGCCACAGCCTGGAGGACATGAAGATCCAATCAGAGGCTGCTGGAAAGGAGCAGCAGAGAGAACAGAAGTAGGACTCAAATAGAAAGAAGCATCTGGAACACTGGCAGAGTAAACTCAAAATAGTGGGAGACACAATGCAAGGCAAGAGTGGAATGTTAAAAATAACACACTGCAGAACATTTAAGAGGAGACTAAACACAGCTCATTATTTCAACAATAACGAGAAAAATAGAACTTCATTTGTCATCATAATCATCATGTTTTATGGCTGAAACTCCTCGCAAAGCTCAGAATGCTCCTCAGCTCAGAATTCTTCCGATCTCAGTCTCCCAAGAGTCAGGGTCAACGCTGTGTACCAGCACCCCAGGTGAAGCTACAGCACCGTCTCAAAAGAGCGCTGATGATGAAGTGAAACTATTTATGACTTTTATCATCTCATTTCTTCATCTTCTTTGTAGAAAATATGACGTGTTGTTGCTGAGGTGCTACAAGATTGGGTGAGGGCATTTTTTAAATTTAATTCTTTATTTTTAAGATGGGAGAGAGTAACCATACTGTAAATTAAAAAGAAGCCCAGGATGGCCAGCTCACCCAAACAACATCAAGGTTTGGGCAATGATGTCACAGAAGGAACAAGATTCCTGCTGCAGTGAAAACGTTATCCTACCAAAAGGATACAAAAAAAAAAAAAATACTGTCATTAGTAATAATTTGAAAAACATATTTAAAACTCAATTCAATTTCTGCTATGTCCTACACCTAATAGTGAGATATTATTGCATTTTTCTCCCTGCTTTTTAGTTTTATTTCTACACATCTGTCATTGCAGCAATAAGGCACAAGTCACATTCCCATGATCTCATAAATCTTTCAGACATACCCACTAAATAATAAACACCATCATGGGCACTGAGGAGGCACAATTTTTTTTTGAGGCATTAGCAAGCACAGAAAAATCTAAATCAACAGTTAGCTTTGTACATCCCAAGAGAAGGTGTCAATTGTTGCAGGTCTTCAAGGCTCAGCCAGGATTTGCCGGAAAAGCAAGATTGAGCACTGGCTGACTCTTTCACTCTGTGGATGACAGTGTGGAGAGGACATCAGAAAAGAAGAATTAGCCTGCTGCACAATATCAGAGATAGAATGTATCATGAGGCAAATTAAGCCAAAGAAGAGCTTAGAGCAGGGAAATAAGATGGTGACTTGGGTTGGGATTTAGATCACTATAAATTGGCTTTGAGAATCACAACAGAACCTGTCATGAAGAGTCACAGGGACCTATACAGCTGAAGATGGGAAGTCTTCATAGGAAGAAATGAAATGCACAAAGTGCAGGGCTATGCACGATGAATGCATCCTGGCTCTGCCACAAGTATCCAGCGTGGCCTTGCACAAATTGCTTAAGCTAAACTCTGTTTCTGTTCAGGCTTCTAAGACCCCATACCTTCCAGGGCTATCTTCATAGCCCTTATTTAATGATGTCTGTTTTATTTCTGATGTACTCTCGGTTTGGGGGAGTATAGACTTTTCCTCTGCTGACTGATGAAGAATAACTAATCAAGTATGACAATACTCTTTATCTGCCAAGTTTCCTGCAACAACAAAAGGGTTTGTATTCAAAACTTGACTCTGGCACTCTAACATTTTATAGCATGGCAATATTTAGAGGACACAGGAAGATGGTGTTCTCTTCTATATATATCTCAGAATTCCTGAAGATGTTTATATCATTCTTTGGCCTATCTACACCCCCTTTTATACATGCCCCAGGAGATAGCATAGGGATTCTCTTTTAAAACTCAAAAACTACAAAAAAGTCAAGCCAAAAGTAAGTACCTCCTAGACAGCTTATTTTTATGAAAAAAAAAAATCTTTTTAAGGTGGAGGTGGTCCCTAGGGAGATAGTTCAGCATGGTCTGGAACATTTAGGGCAGAATTAAAAGACTTTAGACTCACAGCAAGAAGAAAAGCATCCAGAGGGGAAAATAACATCCAGGTGGAAAGGTTCAATGCCATTCTATCATGGGAGCTTGGTTGCAGAAGCAGAGAACACTGAGAACTAAGGGAGAATTAACTTGGAGGGCTGTAAGGGCATAACTGAAAGGTTCCGTGAGGACAGCATTAGAGCAACAGGAGCATATTTGAGAAAACAAGAAAAGAGAGGGTAGGGTCTGGCTAACAAAGAGTATGTTCTGGGACTTTCCTCTCAAATAAAGCTACTGGAAGTCATTAAATCAGGTGGGGTCACAATGAAATTGATATCATTGATGAAACGCACTTTGAAATTTTTTCTAAATAGAATGTGAGCTGTCTATTGAGATGATTGATAAGAAGCGTGACTTGCATTTTAAAATATAAAACACACTCACATGTCTCCTCTCTGAATTTTGGCATATTTTCTTTACTCCGTGTAAGTTCAGGAGGATAGGTATCATATCTCTTATGTCCGTGCTAACGTTCCTGCTTCACTGTGGCAGTAGCTCACATCATTGTGCCTAGAATATATAATAAAGAGAATCTCTCAGGAAGAGAGTGGTTTTTTTTCTATTTTGATTTTATTAAAAGTAGATTTTTCTCATACAATATTTCTGATAACAATTTCCCCATCCCCCAGCTCTTCTAACATCCTTTGTCCCTTCTGTCCCATCCAAATCTACATTATCTCTGTCTATCATCAGAAACAAGCAGGAATCTAAATAATAATGATAAAATAAAATAAGAAAAACTAAAATCAAACAAATTGGAATAGGACAAAACACACATAAGAAAGACAATCAGACAAAAAGCACAGGAATCATATGTAACACAAGAGACACAAAAACACAGAACTAAAAGCTGTAATCTATGTGCAAAGGACTTGCAAGCTAAATAATAATAACAGTAAAATTAAAATAAATAAAATTAATGCCCTGACTAAACATTATGAGACAAAGGAACCCCAAAGTTGATACTGAGTTTGTTTTTGTGTTGGTTATCTACTGTTGGGCATGATCTTAAGAGTGGTTTGTTACCCCAGTGGGATTCCATTGGGGAAAACTCATTTTTCATTTGCAAGCGGCTGTCAGTTGAAGGCAACTTCCAGGTTAGGGATAGTGACTTCCTATCTCAGGGCTGGAATTCCAACTGATGCAGACCTACTGCTACAGTCTGTGAGATCATGCTTGCATTGATCCAGCTGGGTTTAGAAGTCCATATTTTCTTGTTGGTCTCCATCCCCTCTGGCTCTTATACTCTGTCTGGTTCCTCTTCTGGAAGAGTCCCTGACCTCCAGGGGATTTGATGGAGGCATCCCATTTATGACTGAGAATTCTAAGGTTTCACTCTGCACATTGGCTGTGGGTCTCTGTTCCCATCTGTTACAGGAGAAAATGTCTCTGATAATGGTGGAGCAAGGCACACATCTATGAGTATAACAGAGCATCATTAGGAGTCATTTTATTGCTATGGTTATTTATCAGAACAGTAGTATTTAGTTTTCCTGTAGATTTCTGGCCAATCTAATCTCAGGTTCTGAACCATCTGAGCATTGTTGGGGATGGGGTCAATCTCACAAAGCGGGCCTTAACTCTAATTAGATATTGGGTAGTTACTACCACAACTTCATGCCATTGTTGCATTAGTGAATCTTGCATGAAAGTCATCATTGCAGGTCAAAGGGTTTGTAGCTGGACTATTATCTTTCTTCTTTGGTAGAGTGCAGAATACATTTCAGTTCTGTCAATACTAATCAGTAATGATGAAGTCTTTAAATAGGCAACAGCCCAGATTCTCTATGTTCAATGAGTGGTATGGGCATTGTCTTCAGTCATAGGATTTTACCATCTGTTTGTGGAAAGCAACCAATAGTGTTGGCAATAGCCTGGGTTATTTGGAGTACTGACAGGGCAGATAACTCTATTAGATGAAACCCATCCCTAGTAGTGGAAGTTTTGTTTGACGACAAGAGATGTCCAGTTGGGGCTCCATCTCCTCCATTATTTGGTGATTTCATATATGTCTTTTTTAGGAAGTTTCTATTGTATTAGGTTTCCATATGACCTGTCAATCGGCCTCAGTTTTAGTTGTCTCTTCCTGTATTATCTTCTCCTATCCCTCTTCTCATTCTATTCCCATTTGATCCTTCTGTACCAATCCCCCAGACTTGTCCATCAATAACTATTTTTTCTATTTCCTCTTCCTAGGGAAATCCATTTCTCCCACCCAGTCCCTTAGTCTATACTTAACTTCTGTGGTTAGATAGATTGTAGCTTGTTTATCTAAGACTTAACAGCTAACATCTACCTGCAGTTAAATACATACTATATTTTTCTTTCTAGATCTGGGTTACCAAATTAGGGTAAGTTTTTAGTTACATCTATTTATTTGCAAATATTATTCCTTTTTAAAAGTCAATTGATATTCCATTGTGAAAATGTACCACATTTTCTTTATCCATTTACCCATTGACAGTTATCTAGATTGTTTTCAATTTTGGAATATTGTGGATGAAGCAGCAATGAACATGGTTGAGCAAGTGTCTCTGTGATGAGATGAAATAATATATATATATATATATATATATATATATATATATATATATATATATATATATTAAAGAGTAGTGTAGCTAGATTTTGAGGTAGATCTATTCCCAACTTCCTGAGGAATGCCATACTGAGTTTATAAAGGTTGTTCATGTTTGCCCTCCCACCAGCAATGGGTGAGTGTTGCCTTTACCCCACATCCTTGCCAGCATGAACTATGATTTATTTTATTAATCTTGGGCATTCCAACTAGTATACAAAGAAATCTCAAGGTAGTTTTAATTTGCATTTCCCTAATAGCTAAATATGTTGAATATTTCTTTGAGTGTTTCTCAGCCATTGGTGCACATTTAGCTCTGCACCCCATTTTTCAATTGAATTATTTGTTTTCTCAAAGACTGGGTTTTGAGTGTTGCGGCCCGAGCTGCCCCACGTTGGGTGTCAAAAATGTTGAGAGCCGCTCTAGCCCACGTTTGGTGGCCAAAATGTCTCGGACCGTTCTGTCTGTGTTTGAACCCGCACTGCCAAAAGCCTTGGGAACTAAATTGTTAGAGCTTGCTCTGCCCCAAGCTGCTCCAGTCTACCGGTCAGGGTTCAGCAAGAGAGAGAGTGAGGACGGAC
Organism: Arvicanthis niloticus; assembly: GCF_011762505.2. NCBI lineage: Eukaryota > Metazoa > Chordata > Mammalia > Rodentia > Muridae > Arvicanthis > Arvicanthis niloticus. Next base: position 67,776,524 of record NC_047666.1, on the reverse strand, counting down.
TCGAGGAATGGAGACCAGACAGAGTGTGATTCAATCCTGTTTATTCTCCAGTCTCTCTTCTTAGTCTAAATCCCAAGTCTTGAGTTCCTAGTCCCTAGTTCCTAGTCCCTAGTGCCTCCAAGTTCCAAGTTTCTTCTTCCAAGTGCCTAATACCTAATAATCCTTCTTCCAAGTTCTCTAGTCCAAGTGTCTTGTTCCTCAATGCCTAATTCCTACTCCAAGTGGTACTCTCTGAAGTGTCTGATTCTGTTACTCCAAATTGTTCTGAAGTCTCCTGTCTGCCTCTCCCCTTTTATGTCTCACTTCTAAGCCACACCTCTAAGTCACGCCTTTAATTATGCCCTCAGGTCTTGTCTCTAAATCTGATCTCTAAGTCACACCCTTAAGTCACACACCTTTAAGTCTCACACACCCAAGGGAGAATCCTGGGTATCTAAAGCAAGATGTTATCAGAGTGTGCTCAGCTGTTGCAGGCTAATGTAATCAAGTCTCTTGTCAGGGTATATGGCTCAAGATGGCTGCAAGGATGATAGCCACCTTCTATCGGCTCCCCACATTTGAGTTCTTTATATATTTGAATATTACCCCTCTATTGGGTGTGTAGTAAGTAAAATGATAGTGTCCTGTGCCATGCAGATTCCTTCCAGTTTCATGAGGTCCCAGTTATTAATTGTTCATCTTCCTAATTGTGCTAAAGATGTTCATTCAGGAGTCTTTTCTTGTGCCAGTGAGCTCAAGATTATTCCCTACTTTCTCTTCTGTCAGACTGAGTGTATCTGCTTTATGTTGAGGTCTTTGATCCACTTGGAGTGAGGTTGATTTTTGTGCAGAGTGATAAGTGTGGATCTATTTGGATTCTTCTACAAGCCACTGTCCAATTTGACTATCACTGCTGTCTTTTTTTTTTTTTTTCATTGTGTATTTCTGGCTTCTTCATCAAAAATCAGGTGTTCATGGGTGTGTCAATTTAAGTCTGTGTCTTTGACTAGGTTCCACTGATAAATGTGTTTGTTTTATGCTGATATCATATTATTTTTACTCATATAGCTAGGTACTACAGTTTGAGGGCTCTCCTGGGCTTTTTGTGTTTTCATACGAAGCTGAAAATTGTCCTTTCAAATTCTGTGAAGAATCGTGTTGGGGATTACACTGAATCTATAGACTGCTTTTGCTAAAATTGTTATTTTTACTATAATAATCCTACTGGTCATTGGAGATTTTTCTATCTTCTGATGTCTCATTCATTTTTCTTCAATCTCTTAAAATGTTTACTAACCAAGTCTTTTGTTTTCCTTGTTAGAGTTATCATGATTTATTTTATGTTTCTTGAGGCTTCTGTGAAAGGTACTGTTTCCCTGATTTCCTTTTCAGTCTGTTTTGCTTTTGTGTATATGAAAGCTTCTAGATTTATGTATGAATTTTATAACCTGCTACACTAATAAACGTGTTTATCAGTTGTAGGAGTTTGCTGGTGGATTTGTTTGTTTGTTTTTTTTTTTTTTTTTTTTTTTTTTTTTTTTTTTTTTTTTGGTTTTTTGAGACAGGGTTTCTCTATGTAGCTCTGGCTGTCCTGGAACTCACTCTGTAGACCAGGCTGGCCTCGAACTCAGAAATCTGCCTGCCTCTGCCTCTCAAGTGCTTGGATTATAGGCGTGTGCCACCATCGCCCGGCCCAGCTGGTGGAATTTTTAGGTTCACTTACATATACTAACATATCTGCAAATAAAGATGCATTGGCTTCTTCCCTTCCTATTTGTGTTCTGTTGATCTCTTTCAGTTGTCTTATTGCTGTAGTTAAATCTTTAAGTACTGTTTAGTATAGAAATAGAGTTTACAACTGTCTTGATTCTTGTTTTAGTGGAAATGCTTTGGATTTTTATCTCCATTTTGGTTGATATTGCCTCTGGACTTTCTATAAATTGCCTCTATTAGTTTGAGGTATATTTCTTTTATGCCTTCTATAGTCTTTCCAGGACTTTTATGATAAAAGGGTGTTGAATTTCACCAAAGGCCTTTCTACATCTAATGAGATCATGTGGGTTTTGTATTTCATATGGTGGATTGCATTTATCTATTTATGTATATTGCACTATCCCTGTAACTCTGGGATGGAGCCTACTTGATCATGGTGAATGATCTTATTAATGTGTTCTTGGATTTGGTTTGCAAGCATTTTACTGATAACTTTTGTAGCTATGTTCATTAGGGTAATTGGTCTGTAATTCTCTTTCTTTGTTGTGTCTGTATGTGGTTTATATATCAGAGTAACTATGGCTTTATGTGGGGCTGTGGTGCTCAAGCATGGGCATGGGTCCTATTGGGCTGAGTTGTGGTTCCCATGTATCTGCCACCCCAGGTGGCTCGGGGTGGGGTGGGGCAGAAACGCTGGAATTTGACTAAGTTTACTCTACCCGGACATGGGGAGATCTCAGTCGGAGGTCTTCTGGGGGTAAAGCTCTTGGGTTGGGGGTCTCTGGGCCAAAGCAGCTGGCCAGAGACCAGCTGGTCTCAGCCTTTGGGCTTCCAGGAACTGCTGGAGACTGCAGAAAGACTCAGATGGAATTCATATGGGCCAGATCGACCCATAGCTAAAAGGGGCAAGGAAGAGAGACTCCAGCGATGCCCTGCAGGGTAGATGAGACTCTTGGTTGAGGTGACTTGCTTGGCTGCATCATGGTTGGCTTGGCTAGCTTGCTTGAGTTGGTGGGCTCTGTGGATGGAATGCAGAGAGGTCCTTGGCGAGAGATTAGACTGTGGCTTGGTAGTTGAAGGCCCCCTCTATGGTTCTCCATGGCAGGCCACAAAGACAAGAGGACGTCCATGGTTTTAAAAGGTTTATTGTCATGGTAGAAAGTGGATGAAGCTGTACCCCCCTGCTCTCAGGGCGGGCCTGAGGTTAAATACCTTTTGCAAGGACGAGGGTCTAGAAAGGAATGCTTAATTGGCTACACCTTCTGGCCTTTAGGTATCTCATTAATATGGAGATGTCTTGAGGCTCTGCAGCCTGTAGTCACACCCTCTACCTGTGCTATGTGACTGAAGGCCACAAAGCTTTCTTTGGGGGGGGCTGTGTATGTCTGAAGCTAAGGGAAAGAAACCAGGGTCCAGGAGCAAGGCCAAACTCCAACCGTCCCTTTAGGGTATCTGGGGTTCAAGGCCTGTACTTGACCAGGTACCCAGCTACCTCTCACAGCCCACTACCCCACAGCTTTATAAAGAGAATTTCTATTTTATTGATTTCATCCTGTGTTTAATTTCTTGTCCTACTCCTTTTGGATGTTATTCCTTCTTTTTATTCTAGAGCTTTCAAGTATGTTATTAACTTACTGATATAAGATCTTTCCAAATTTTTTATGTGGGCACCTATAACACACCTTGCCTCTTAGAACCACACTCATTATTTTCCATAAGTTTGCATATGTTATATTTTCATTCAATTCTAAAATGTTTTTAATTTGTCTTGATACACTTTTTTATTCAGTAGTAGCTGTTCAGTTTCCATGAGTTTGTAAGCTTCCTGTTGTTTCTGTTGTTGTTGATATCTAGATTGAATCCATGGTGTTCAGATAGGATGCAGAGTGTTATTTCAATTTTTTTTGTCTCTATTGAGACTTGCTTTGGGCCCTAATATGTGGTCAATTCTGGAGAAAGTTACATGAGCTACTGAAAAGAAGCTATATTCTTTTGTGTTTGGGTGAAATCCTCAGTGAGTATCTGTGAGATCCATTTTGCTTATGTCATCATTTAGTACCAGCCTTTCTCTATTTAGTTTTGTCTGGATGACCTGTCTGTTGGTGAGAGTAAGGTATTGAAGTCTTCCACTATCAGTGCATGAAAGCCAATATGTAGGGACCAAGGAAGGAGAGGGTACAGTTGGTGGTCTGCTACTGACCTGGGGATAGGATTAATGGTTGGACTTGGAAACCAGAGGGGAGAGTAAAAATGGCTTGCCTAATTTCCTAAAACCCTTGTGGGTTTCCAGTGAGTTGGAAGTGAATTTGTATATGTTTGTTCTTTTTGTTTTAGATCCTGACTTGCTTTCTCAATTAAATGGAATATAGAGAGAATAAAATATACAGGTTCTACTCTGCTTGTGTTCTACCACAAACTGTCAATATTATCTGCACCAAGAAGAATTCAACTCTGTCAGTTGCCTTTGGTCATAACCCAAATAGATGATCTCACTAGGAGATAGGTCTCCTTGTGACACAGCTGCTACTCCAATGTGACAGGTCAAACCATGGGGACAAAGTCAAGAAGAAGATACTGCCTATTGTGTTTCTTTCTATGTTTTAATTTATTGTTTGACTGGTGTGAAGCTTGATATTTTTACACCCATCTCTGAGAAACCTGACAGACATGTTCCTTTATATTTTAGTTTGGAGAAGATATAAATCTAGAAAATGAATATGTAACACTCTTACAAATTATGACTTTCATTCAGAAGATTCCAAAAAGCAGTAAAACCATCATTTCTGATGATAAACATATCATTTGTTTTCCTAAAGTCACATAGGTGAAGCACTGGGGGCAGGGCATATTGTACAAAATTAAGAACAAATGAACTGATGATGTATAAAGTTGTTGTTTGGTAAGATTTGAGATTCTTGGGGTTTTGCTTTGTTTGTTTGTTTGTGTCAACACTGGTTGGTCTCTAACTCTCTAATGCAGTTAAAGATGACCTTGAACTTCTGATCCATACCTTTACCCATTCTGCTGGGATTATACTCACTTCATGCCTAGCTTTATATAAGGCTTATGTAACAATTTTTCACAGTCAACATTTTTGTTGGTGTTTTTGTTGGTGTTTTGTGGCTTTTTGTGTGTTTACGTGAGACAGGGTCTCACAATGCAACCGTGACTGGCCTGGAACTTTCTATGTAGACCAGTCTGACCATCAACCTATAAGAGAACTTCCTGCCACTGCCTCCTGAGTGCTGGGACTAAAGGTGTGTACAACCACAGTTGGCCTCAACAGTCACAATCTTGACAAGCATATGGTTCTAAAACAACCATTTAAATGTCATCATAAAGCATAATGTAGGTCTTTCGGAGAGGACAGAAATGTCAGGGATTGTGAGTGAACTAGATGGACAAAATTGAGGTTTAAATGGCTTTTGTGGTCAAGACTCTGAGGACAGAGGGCAAAGCCCTGACTGCCTTTATTTTGCATCCAGAAGGTCCTCCAATCTCCATACCTGATGGCAACTGACTTTAATCCAAGAGAAAGAAAAGGCCACCCATACTTTCTTTTTGTTCCCTGCAGAGAATGGGACACCCTCTTCAGTTTGGCGCCCAGTGGCCCTGACCCTGCTGACCTTGTGTTTGGTGCTGCTCGTCGGCCTGGCTGCCCTGGGCCTTGTGTGTAAGTCTGACCTCTATCCCGGGGAAGGTTTCTGGTTTCTTAGTTTGTGCAGGACAAGAAACTCTTGCTATGAGTTTCTTAAAACCTTAATTCTGGAACCTCATCATCTTTCTAAAGGCAATTGTTTAATTGACTAGGGGTTGATGTATTGAAACATAGAAAGCATTTTCCATTTAGAAGAAAACATGTTTGAGAGAAGTATTGTATCTGTTTACATGTCAGTGTGTAAATCAGCACTTTAGAGAGCACCAACAGTGCAGGGAAATGTGGTTTGTACACACATCCACCTTCTACGCAAGGAGCATAGAAGTGCTAGATCACCACTGTTAAAAAGGTTGGCAAATAATAGTTATTTTGGGGGCTAAAAAGTGTGAAAATCAAACAAGGAATATTGCATGTGTAGTACCTTTACATTTCAAAGCTGTGAAGGTAAATTTCTTGATGGACTCTGGTAAATTGGCTTGATTAGGCTAAAATCATACAGCCCCTTCCTGAACTGCTAAAGGTGACTCCAGGTAAAAACCACACAGCAAAGCAGATCAGGGTTGCAAGTTGATTCAGCTAAAGGAAAAGTTAAATCTATGAACTTCAACTTAAAAGTTAAAATTAAATCCTGTTAGCTCTCTCTACCCCCAAATTTACATAATCTTGGTACAGCACTATCTTGTAAGCACCTTTTTTCTTAGGAATGTAAAATAACTCCCATGACTTATGACACATTTCTTGAGATTTAGCAAACTGAAGTTCAAGCCTGTGTTGAAATGTTTTTAGTTGAGTGACATCAAAGCAGTGACTTGTCCTCATGGAGCCTAACTGCAAGTCCACAAATATATAAAAATGAGATCAGAAGATTTTAATAATGGGATAAACAATAGTATCTGTCATCTTTTCAATACTCAATAGATGGGTAGCTTTGTGGTATATAGTGGTTTTAGGTACATAAACTATTTGTTGGACAGAAAAACAGAGTGGGATTCGGTTCTTAACTTTGGAAGAAAGTTAACTTATGGCTTCACATTTTCCAACAGAGAATGACATACAGATTTGCCTGAAGGACACAATTAACTATGCCATTGGATGTGGCAATGTGAGCTCTCCATACTAAGCTGATAAACTATATGCTTTATTGTCTCTCCCGTGTGTGGAAAATAGAAACAGACATAATGAGCTGTCCAATCTGACTTGGTCACATGAATTAGTTTTTCAGTTCTACCAGCTCTCCAACACCCAGCAAGACAGCATCATTGAAAAAGATGAAAAGCTGGGGAACATGTCACGACAACTACAGTCTCTCCAAACCCAGAACAGAAAACTCACTGAAACTCTGCAGCAGGTAGCTGTAAAACTGTGTCGTGAACTTTACAACAAAAGTGGAGGTAAGCACATCCCTGTCACTCTGGCCTCTAGAAATTGCTCCAACTAAACTTGAATTTCCCATATGGGTAGCTAGAATCATGTATTTTTCTTAGGAGTCCTTTTCCTACCATCTCAATACACAGTTTGAGCTGCATATTCATGACCAGACATTGGGTTACAATTACTTATATGCATCTATGTCATGGTACAGGAAGGGATTCTTCAAATGTGAGCATTTAAAACATAGTAATCTATTTAGAGTAACCAAAACAGCATATCAGCAATTAAACACAGGGATATGCCTCAATTACATTGGCACATGCTAATCCAATACAGGGAAAGTGCTGGGGAGGTTATAACTACAATTTTCAAACTTCTGGACTCATGAAGGGATTATTTCAAAATTTAGAGAGCTTGCAATAAATTACAGGTTTTTTAAAAACTTCTCAAAACTATGAATCTTACAAAGGACCAAGAGTAATGAAAATGACAATAACAGGCAAACCAAAACTATCACTGTGATAACTGTAAACTCACTTCAGTGTCCCCTCAACCCACCTCCATCTCGCTATTCCCCTTTTGAAAGTTGCATCATAACACACTACATTCACTTCACGTCAGCCCCCTCTACCAGGCAAGCATAGGAAACAACCTTCAGTTCTTAGTCCTTACTGGTTTTTCTTTTGGAAACTCAAAAGTACCACAGTTTCATCATCATCCCTCCCCACACCACTTCCCCATTAGCAGATGAGTGAGTGATTTTCTAAGTAAACAGTGTCTCAAGGCACACTTCTCTAAATCATTGTTTTCCACATGACTAGTGATCTCACTTACCCTAATTCTCTCTTTTCTTGTTTCTCTGACAACCCGGTGGACAACTTTTTTCTTCGTGGGATTCTAAATCATCAAAGAGATAACCTAGTTTTCTCATCTAGGTAGCTCAAAAACAAACAAACAAACAAAAAAGACACATAAAAAAACTATGCAAGTAAGCTCTATGCAATTTAAATATAAAGTGATATGTAAAAATTAGGAACTAGGAATAAATGATCTAATCTGTCAGGAGTTCAATATGCAAGAAAGAAAGTCTGGGTCACAAATTAAACTAATATTCTATATGCCCATAATCTACCTGAAAAAATTAATAAAAAAATCACCACATATTTTTAGATGATGTAGTTTTCCTGCATCATAAACCTAATTGATCTGCCCTAGAGTGTTGCCTTGCTGAACATTTTTTGCTGCATTGACCATGTTGTCGCTATTGTCACATGAAGCTTCCTACACAGACAGAGAGTTTATAGGAGGAGCTCACGAGAATCAGCCATGTTCAGCTTGGGAACTCTATGGCCAATGTTTCACTAGCTCTATATGTCAGAAGCAAAATATCTGAAATCAGTATGTTTTCATGACACACCTTCTATCACTGGGTGGGTGGTTAGGAGAGCACCCTCATAGAAGCAGGGGGAGGGGAATAGGGGTCTCCGGAGAGGAAACCGGGAAAGGGGATATCACTGGGAATGAAAATAAATAAAATATCCAATAAAACAAGGTTAATAGAAAGCATGGTTTATGGCTCGGTATGTGGTCTAGAGTAAACAGTGTTCAAATCTCTATTCCCTCCAGAATAAAATAGTGATCCAAACATGGATATAATTAAATGCCACACACACACACACACACACACACACACACACACACACACCCCACTCTCATGTTTAGATGCACGTTTGATTTTCAGAGCCCAATGTCCAGAACCCCATACCAGGATACTCATGATACTACCACTCATCCATGTAAAAACTCCCTATGTATTCCATGTCACTCTCAACTCTTTGCACTTACTTGGTTGGCTTGGAAGTGCCCACCATCTCCCAATACACACATACTTATATATCATGGGTACCAGGGACCTACACCTGAGAACACCTGGCAAACAACTTGAAAAGGGGAAAAGACTCATTTAGCTTCCAGCTTCAGACATATCACCCCATGACAGCAGTGAAGGTCACTGTGGGCCAGCATCTATCATGCCATCCTTGAAGCAGAGGAAAGGGTATATGCAAAAAGTTCGATGTACGATGCAGCTCTAAGAACATGCCCCAGTGACTGACTTCTCCCTTAGCTGCTATTTTCATCACCTCCCACTAAAGCCATCATATTCAGAATCAATCAAGGAATCAGTCCATCAATGATATCAAAGCCATCTGGATCCAATCATGTCCCCAAAGCTCACCAGCTCAAAATTATGTCCCCAATGCTTATGAACCCATGGGAAGAATTTCATATCCAAATCATAGCATAGTCATATGAGCCACCTCACAAAGGGATATTCTGTTCACATTCTGTATAGCGTAGGCAAGGAAGTTTCAGTCATTCATCACCACCGGATCCAACACTGTATGTAAGTACTATCTGTTTTAATTTTCACTGAATGTTTTACTTCAGTGATAGGTCATTCCCGGTGTGGATTAGGTAGTATAGGTGCTCACTCAAATACCTAAGAGATATAAGTTACTTCTTGGAATATCAAATACTGTTGTTTCCAAAAGAAACATCCATGCAGAGATAATTCATCAATATGAATTATATGAATATGGATAATGATAATAACATCAAATCCATGCAGAGATAATTAAGAAAAGTGTGTTTATTTTTTTTTTCTTCCAAGGGCATAGATGCAGTCCTTGCCCAGAAAAATGGAAATGGCATGGGGACAAATGTTATCAGTTCTATAAAGAAAGTAAAAGCTGGCAGAGCTGTGAATATTTCTGCCTGGCTGACAATGCCACCATGCTCAAGATAAGCACGCAGGAAGAGCTGGTAAGTTCCCAAGCCTCCGTACGTGAAGGAGTACCCCCAAATCAGGGCCAGAACATTGTAAGGAGCCAAGGTTCTGACCCTCAGATTTCCACACTTGCTCGCCACAAAGGCCAAGTCTTACTCCTCCTGTTACAAGTGATCCCTGAAGTGAATATAAACTGTGTTCTCCCCAAAATACTTATTATCTCTTCAGTCAATGGGCAGGTTGAAAATGCCCTAATTTACCTGTTTGGGATGGGGTGGAAAGGGAATAATGGCACAATCTCAGAAAAGAAATGATACTACTGCCTGCCTTTCTGTTATAAATGTTAAAAAGCTTTGAAGTGAAAAATAGTCAAATAATTGTAATAAACTGCAAATATACATACATATATGCATGCATGCATGCACACATACATACATACATACATATGAATTTTATGTGTATTTGTGTGTGTGTGTTTGTGGGTGTGTGTGTTCATCTTCCAGAAGACTGGCAAATATAAGAATAAAACTCCAAATTGGCACATGTGTCTATGGAAGTCATTGACTAACAGCTGAAAGGGAGGTGATACAGACCTGGCACTGGGATTTTTTTTTTTTTTTCAGTGATGGGACTTGAACTCAAGTTCTCTTGAATGCAAGTCAGGTAACCTACCACTAAGCTACAGTCAAAAACTGTTTGATACCTGGCTTTTTGTTTGATAACCTATGGTGTCTGGGAGGCACTGCCCCATTATAGGGTAACTCCATTTAAACACATATACATATGTGCATGTATATATTTTAGTAAGATTAAAGAGTAGAATCGTACATAGAATTTTCCAAGGTCTTTAGTGATAGTTATCTATCTCATAGTCCCTCAACCCTGCCCTCCCAGCTATACCCCATCTCTCCCTTCCTGTTTCATTTCTTGCCTTCAAACTACCTGCGTTCTATTTCCTTTCTCTTGAAATCTTCTTATGGCCTCTTACTAGTTTCTTGCCTTTTCTACATTCCCCAGTTTAAACACACATATATAAAGACTCAAATCTAGCAGTCAAATATAAAAGAAAGCATACAATGCTTTTTTACAGCTGCATATTAGAAAAAGAGTCATCATATACAAGTATATGATTATATGTGTAGGTAAAAAAACACAATAAAAATTAAAAACAATAAAAATATGTTTATGGAAATGTACATTTTTCTCTTCTGCCTAGTTTGAGATTCATGTCATCTTAAATCCTCTTCTTTTGTCTTTATTCCATGATTGTGTTCTTATTCATAGTTTATTTTCCTGATATTTATAAGACTTATGTCTCTATTTTTGTATTTCCAGGTTTTTCCATTGTTTGGAAAAATTTTACTTTTTTTTGTAAATCCTTCTCCCACTTGTTTTTGTTTTGTTTTAATCCATTAATCAAGACTAATGGTAATAAGCCTTAATATGAAATTAATTAAAATTAAATTACTCTTGGGATACAGTGATTAAACACAAAGCTCAACACAAGTAAGGCAAGCTCTAGTAACTGAGCCATATCTCAGGCTATTTATTATTCCTCTCTCTCTCTCTGTCTCTCTCTCTCTGTCTCTCTGTCTCTCTGTGTCTCTCTCTCTCTCTCTCTCTCTCTCTCTCTCTTTCCATCATCTGTATTTTGAGACAGCGTCTTACTATGTACTCTTGGCTGTCTTGGAATGGGCTAAGTAGAACAGGCTACCTGAAAACTCTGCACCTGAGATCCACCTGCATCTGCTTCTTGAATTCTGAGATCAATGACACACACACTACATTCAGTTCCTCTCATATTTTATATCAATTTTGAATTTAATCTTATACCATAGTAATTATGGGTCAGGTATAAATTTTGGTTAATAAAATGCTTGTTTTATAATCCCACACTTACTAAAACAAAGTATGCTATATTTTTGTGTCCCACACTTACTGGACAAATTTATAAAATATTTCATGGCAGGTATCTTTTCCTCTTGAGTCTGCTGGCTTCTCTCTCTCTCTCTCTCTCTCTCTCTCTCTCTCTCTCTGTGTGTGTGTGTGTGTGTGTGTGTATGTGTCTGTGTCACCCATGAGGTTTCCATGTTATTCTCCTAGAAGTTCTGCTGATCCCACATGTTCCTGTGCTCCTGGTTGAAGCATCTTAAAGCTAAAGTTTTTCTTGTGTGCCTTTCACAGGATTTTGCCATGCCCCAGAGCTACTCTGAGTTTTTCTACTCTTATTGGACAGGGCTCTCCCGCAATGGCAGTGGCAAAGCCTGGCTGTGGACAGATGGGACATCTTACTCCTTTGAGCTGTAAGCCTTTAGAAGCTTCTGTGGGAGAGGTATTTAATGAAGACAGATGAGCAGTGCAGTTTGGCAGTAATTATTGAGCATCTGTGTTGTTGCTGGAGAGTGTGCTTGCAGGGGTGTGCCCAGAGGTGCTTGTACTGAAATGGATTAGAAAAAGTGGTGGGAGAGAGAAACACAAGGGATTCTCAAATAATCAGCAGATGGTTTCTTCACTGATTTCAGCAGTGTGTATCTATAAATCATTTTTTTCTGGAAGGTAAAGGAATAAGGAGAGAGAGAGAGAAATCTCTTTTGGACTAATAATTAAATAGAAACCTAAGAGAATCAGATGTAATAGACGTCATCCAAGATCATCCAATCTGTCAATATCCAGGGGTAGGCTATGGCCTCAGAGAGTTCTTGGTTCTCCAAACTGTACATTTAAGTGTACATTTAAAAATTACTTATTACAGAAGCTTTCAGATCAACTGTGCATGAAATTCTATGACAGGAACAAACGTAATTTCTTTATGAAAGTTTATTACATTTAAAGGTCTGTTCAGGCAGATTCCATTTTCTGTCTACAAAAGAACAAGACATAGTAATCTAACTATCTGTATATTTAATTAAGTAAACTAAACCCTAGAAAATGTAGATAACTTTACATTGGCAGTAAAATCAGAGTTCTTGTTTGCTTTAAGAACATTTTTTATTATTTTAAATGGTCTCTTACTTCTAAGTATGAGATGGAGACTGAGGGGCTGAAAATACACTTCATTGGCCCCATCTCCTCAGCAAAGAAGCACTGGGGACATAGATTATGATACTTTTTGTTGTTGTCTCCTAATATGCCATTTTAGAAATAAACTGTAATTAAATTAAATTAAATTATTTTCTTTCTTTTTCTTAAGGTTTGAAATTATAATAGATCCCACCAACCTAAGAAACAGGGACTGTATGACCATCTTCAATGGAAAGGCTTACTCTAAGGACTGCAAAGAGCTGAGGAGGTGTGCCTGTGAGAGGGTGGCAGGAAGAGTGGTACCTGAGGAGCTCCAGTAGGTGACATGAAGCATTGGATGGAGAGGCCGACAGATCAGCTTCAAACACTTGCAAAAGGACTGTCCAGTGAGGCCAACATGAAAGATAGCCAAAGCTTTGGGAAACAGAGGGGCAGCTGCTGAGGCTGGTATGTGAGAGGTTCTCCTGGTTCCAGCTCAGCATCATCCAGGCCTGGGCTTTAGTTCTTGCACACATTTTCCAGACACAAAGAGTCTTGTTCATGAACCATCAACTAGCCTCAGGAAGCCATAGAGTTGTCCTCCTTGATTTACAGAAGACTTTCAGCATTCTCCCTTCTCAGGGTCTCTTATCAGCCTCTGTCTCATGTCTCCCTTACTCTTGGAAAAGTGAGAAACATAAGAAAATAGAAGGGTTGATACAAAGCCACAAACTGGATGTGCTGGTGTCCACACAAATATTGGTGCCTTTAGAGTCACAGCACTAAAGGAGGAAGACATGAGAAGTTCAAGGCCAGCCTCAGCTACATAGTTGGAGGCCATCCTAGGCTACATGAGCATGTCTTTTCAAGTGACAGAAAGAAGGAACAAAAGAACAAGAGAGAGAAAAAGAAAGCAAGAATGAAAGAAGAAATGTGAAAAGCAAAGTGATAAGAGAGAACAGAAGAAAAAGACATGGCATCCTTTATCCTAACAGACAGTCTAGGAGAAACTAGCAGAAGTCTCCACCCCTCTGCTGCTCTACACAGAGCCAAGTCTTTTTGTGTCCAGTTCACACCTGGCCTTTCCTAGGCTCTCAAAAGTGACTTCATGTGCTGTGTCTGTGGCCAGCTTTCCAGCTGATATAGTTCTCATTATGTCAACCACCACTCCATCAATTGTGTCTTTCCCCTAATTATGTCTCCTAGGAAAGACATCATCTCGATTCTGATCTAAGTTGGAATTAATGTTCCTGTACTCCCAAAGAGACTGAAGCCTAGAAAAAAAATCAATGACAAAAAAAACCCCAAATGAACAAAAAACAAATAACAACAAAACTAAAAACAGTCTCTATATGCACAGATAATAGTTAGATTTCTTCTTCTGTCATGTTTGAACAATGTTTATGCCTTGCAGGTACTGAATGTTTAATAATAATAATAAGTGTAAATAATGTGAAATGGCTGAGGTTCTAGAGTGGATTTGTGATTTGGAGGAGATCAGCAAGGGAATCCTTTTCACAATACAGAAACAATCACTCCTTGACTACTTGTGCATTAACAACTGGTGGAGCTACTATAAAGATATTGTTTATGAGATTACTTGAGTATAAGAAAGTCTTCAAAGCATATTGTCTTCAAGAGGATGGCTTTATAATATCCCTAAAGTGAAATGTCTGAGGCAAAATCAAAACATCGAGGTTGGTACGTTGACTAACCAAGGTGTGGGAGAGGCATGATCTCCAAACAGGAGTGGGAGGAGAAAGAGAAGCTGTGACATCTGTACAGCCAGACTCTTGACTAGACATGAGTTTCTCTGGGTGGTGACATTCAAAGCCACAACAGGGTCTTTGTGAATAGCGCCATGCCATGCCAACTGGTTTCATTGGTAGTGGCAGCAATAGGTTTCACACTCTAAATTTTCAATAGTCAAAATTGGGAAACATATATTTCATGGTGAAATTGCAATTAAAGTAGCACTTTGTTATGAAAAATAATTCTGTATTTATTTTCATAAGACTTAATCTTATGACTGTCATTTATCTAAACATTACTGTGAGGCTAGTTGAGTTTTCTTTTTGATTTCCTTCATGTTAGCTAGGGTAATTCTTCAATATTTAATTCTATGCAGGTTTACTGGGTCAAGCAAACAGAAGTGTGTATTTGTGGTTTTAGAACTTGAGAGATTTAGGTCTTTCTTGTTTTGGTTTGTTTATTGAGCCAATCACCCTACTCCATGTAGCTTATTAAAAAGTGGGAATATTTATAATTTACCTCTGATGTTACTTACAATGAAGTGTGAAGTCAGTCTCATGATGTAGGTCAGAATATAAAAATGTGTTGGAAATTAAGAAAATCTTCTAAAGGGTTTAATGATTCTTTAAATATAGTGGAACACAGATGCAGCATATGTATTCATTAAAGGGAGAAAGGAATTCTCAAATGTTTTCTATAATTAACAAAATGATAATGGTTGCTATTGTTTGGTTACATTGTCTAATACAATATTTCAAAATAAGAAATAAAGATCAAGTTCATCATTAAGCAAGTATTATATAAACCTATTGCAGCAGAAAACAGTAGTGAGAAAGAGAAAGCCAATAATGATAGTTCTTACTTCAAACAAGGGCCATGGCTCTCATTTAAGTTTTGACTCCTGGCATTCTGGGCTCCGGGAGGGTGACGTGTGTCTCTCTAACTACCACTTACGGGAGGAATCTAGCTATGTAAAGGGTGAAGAACATTTTCATTTATAATTCAAGACCTCAACAAAATTCCATTTCAGGTGGAAAAGGAGAAAAATAGTATTTGTTTGATATAGTTTCTTGCCTTGAGATTATTCTTTAGCATTATCTATAATCCCCATTTCTGTATCCAAACCTCATAATATTGATAGCATCATTGGCAAACGGTTCAGAAGATGAGAAAAGGGAGTATGGTCCAACGCTGCCTCCAGAAACACTTAAAAACATAAGAAGTGATCATAAAATGAATTTGAGAAAGGGCTTTCTGGTAATAAAAGATGGAAACTACATGAACTGGCTTTCCAGGGATGAGGGGGATGCAAAGACGTGTTTATAGTCTCTGCTGTGTAGGTAATTGTGAAGAAACTGCAGGAAGAGTCAAACAGAGAACATGGCCTTTCCCATAGAATGAGCTCCCTCGGGTACACAATGAGCTATTTCTTTTCCTGAGGATATTGAGCACTCTCAGGACTTATCAGCAGGAAACAGGTCAGGGGCCTGGTGACAGCAGGAAGTTTGAGAAGGGTAATGGGCAGCTTTTACATGGAGAATACAAACAGATTACAAACATGGTACAACTGTTGAGTGGTTGTCCTGGGGCCAGCCTTAGTGTTGGGAGTCAAGTACAGCTTCTGAAAGATTCAAGAAAATATAAAACAAAATAAAAATGCCATGTGATTTAAGATAGACAAAATCCACTGTATGAATCGATCTTTAAAGTCTAACACCAAGCTTATTATTCTATCAATATTATTATATCAGTATTTTATTGGAACATTTATTGTGCAGTACCAGTTATCTGTTTTCAGTCACAAAGGAATTATTTTTCTCTTTTTAAAAAGTTCACTCATTGAGATGGATTAAAAGTACCTAATTCATCATTGGTAGGATTAAGGCATTAAACTGGTCCTCTTGTGGCTAATCACCAGAACAGGTATCCTGGATCATTGGCGACCTCCAGGGAGAATTCTCCCAACTGCTCCATCTGTGTAAGTGCAGCATGGCTGCCCAGGATATGGTAGGCTGCACAAATCTCTGGTTTGTAAATACAGCACCGTACATATACAGGATGATAACATCAGCCTCGGGATGTTTGCTTTCAGTTTCCTCATACTTTTTTGTAAAGAATTGTTCGTGCTTCCCATCCTTTCTCTAAACATAGCCAGATGACGAGCCTTTGAAGAAGTTCAGAGACAAACAGGCTTCACTGTTAGAAATCACCATTGTTCCTCTGTTTTCCAGATTAGTATATTTAGCTACCAGCTGCCAGCTGTGAAAACCAAGCAGCCTACAACTCTTACAGTCTGTGGGCTCCTTACTGTCCCAGGATCAGCAGAAAACTAGAGAAATTTCTTTTCCAGAGAGAGAGACACAGAGAGAGATCAAGAGAGAGAGAGAGAGAGAGAGAGAGAGAGAGAGAGAGAGAGAGAGAGCTGCTTCTACATTTTAAATACCTCATCAAGGTAAATAAACAAAGACAAAGACATGATTGTCTCATTGCTACAGGACCATCACCACTGAGAAATGACCTTCAAGTCAAAGGAAGCTCAGTTTCCTTTAAATAATTTCTGTTGCTTTGGTTAATTAGGTATTATTATTATCATCATCATTATTATTATTTATCTAAGTTATGCCTTTTTAATGTGAAGGGAATGATGGAAATATTGTACTTCTCAGCTTCTTTTCGTCAGAATAAAAGATTAAATACAGTCTAATTGAATTTAGCAAATATTTATTAAGAGTATGCTTTGTAGTATGATTTAGAGATGATGCATGATAGGAAACATGAAAACAATAGTTTGCAAATTTTTCTTCTGGTAGAAAAAATTTTTACCTTTCCTATCTAAGATATCATTTTCTATAGTTTGCATGTGACATTTGGGTGACATTCGTAAACAGTATTTTGAAGTGAATCATATTACAGTTTTATAGCAGGGAAGTTGTGGCACTTCAGTTGTGGCACTTCTAACTTCAGGAGTTAGAAGTGCTGGGTTGTTCATCTTGTCAGTGCAGACTAAGCAATAGGATAAGAAGGTCCCTCCTACACAATGGGACATGCTGATGTCCAGACTATTCCTTCACCTACATGAACTCCTGCGAGTTCCTTTCTCAGCAGAACTCTGCAGTCTGAAAAGCACAGTCCAATACCATAGACAGAAGAGGCCCTGGTTCCTTCTGAGACAGATCAGAGGGATTCAATGACTCTGCAGCTTTGGGGCAGAAGTTAAACCCTGTTAAATATTCATTCTTACTAAGCACTGTTAAGTGCTGTTAGACTTGTAATATATTGGAGTTTTATTAAGTATTTATTGTAAACACACTTTTATTGTCTGTGAATGAATGATTTTAGCTATCAGCCAAACAGCCTCTTAACTAACAATCTGACCAGACTGCCCTCATGGCAGTCTAGCAGTTTGGGCACTTTACTCTGAGGCCCCTCTAGCTACTGAAGAATACTACCACCCCATGGCTGAAGACAGGCTCCTGTTCTGCGTGTACAACTGGAACAGCCTTTGGAAAGCAGCACTCTAAGCAAGAGAAAACTTGGCAAACTGCACAAGGCCAAGCCTATCCTTCAGCAGTTCTCACTCAGGCCAGAAGGGGGAGCACTTTCAACCATGGCCCTAGGAAAGAACTGTAACTGTGTAAACAAGAGTCTGTGCTGTGATTGGTACAAACACAGTTCTTGACGGCTCCTGTGAAAGTGCAGACACCCTTATCACACCCCCTTCTTATCTATTAAACGAGCTGTTTGGTTCAGTTTTAGAGTCATCCAGGACACCCCCTCCTCTGACACTCCTGATGCTGCAACATTGAGACCAATAAAAGACTTACTTCCTAGATGGTCCTTTCTCGCCTCCTTGGCTCTGCATCGTTAGAAGAGTGGTCTGAACTGTTAAGAGAAAGAGAAGATGCAGAAGCACAAGATGGTAGCAGAGGCAAGCAAGCAGCTCTAGTGGTAATAGCAGTCACGAGGGCAGCCGAGAGACAAGAGAACAGCTGAAGAATTCCAGAGAGGGACCATGGCAGAGAGGATGGGCAGCAGAAACAGAGAGACACTGAGGAATGGCAGAGTCAGAGAAACAAGAGAGAAGGCAGAAAACCAAGGCTGAGAAAGACAGAAGGCTGTGGCAAACCAGAGAAGAGAAACATGAGCTTGGGGATCTGGAGAAGTGCCAAGGAATTGAAGTCTTTAGGACCAAGGATCACAGAAAACCTATGCTGAGAGCTGTAACACTAACAGCAAAGAGGGGCTGATGGGAGATTCCCACATTCTAGACCAGAGGACTCTAATAGTAGTCACTGCAGAGTTAATGCCCCATCACCCTAAAGCCATCCAAGAGCTATAATACCAGTGGGAGCTGCCTGCTGCTACTGGCTGCTGGCTGCTGCTGCTGCTGCTGCTGCTGCTGCTGCTAAAAGTCAGGGATTGTGAGAGCTGCCAAGACCTGGAGCCAGTTGTGATTAAAATGAAAAGCTATAAGTCTTCAACCTGAGCACTCAGATCCTGGGCCAATAGTCGTCTAGATCCAAGGGATAGAAAGTGTAAATCTCTATAGCTGTGAGGTCAGCCCCCTAGACCTAGGGCCTTAGGGGAAGATTACCAACACTGAAGGTCCCCATTCTGCTAGTTTTTATCTAGAGCCAAAGGACCTCTGATATATGATTGGTGGTAACACTACAGTTTAGAAATCCATCTCTTTCCTCTCAGTGTGTAATCTTATGATATATATATATATATATATATATATATATATATATATATATTTACTGGAAGCTGGCCTAAAGAAAATTCTGTCAGTTGTAAGTATAGTAGATAGAATTGTTTACTAAAAGAACTAACCAGCGATTACTGTAAAAACTCCGACAAGGACAGCTAGATTTCTGTGTGGTGTGGGTAGTCACTTTGGACTTTCAAACAGACAGGAAATTATTTTCTCTCCTCTGTTCTCAATGAGTCAGGCCTTCTGTAGTTCTAAATCAATTTCCTCCTTGGTACAATGAACAAGGTCAACTGAAATCTGCAAAGCATTACAGAATATTGCCAAGTGTAAATGAAACGCAAGTTTGCCTTCATAGGTCTCACACCAATCTCCTCCTGCATTTGCTCCTTGGCCTCTTTCAGACACTTGTGTAACAGAGGTAGCTTTGAGTTGTATCTTTCAGATGCAGGATCCAAATGCCTTCTTCTCACAGATAAAATATTTCCAGCTACTGCAGTTATCTGAGATGAGAGTATGATCTTTGAGGTATCCACAGATCTGGGTGGCTGATAGCTGTCTCTCTTTTGGCAACCTGAAAAAGTAAGGTAGCTTCCCAGGTTAGAGGTTAGATTTGAGAGGAAAACTCTCCAGAAATGCTGTTGGATTTATCTTAATTTGCTTTAATGTGGTACCCTTCTGTGGTGGTTTTATCCTCCTTCAAAAAGCAACTATTAAGTTTTACTAAGAATATGTTGATATAATTTGAACGAATAGCTTCTAAAGGAAACCAAGCCACGTTTTCATAAAAGTCGATGAAAGCCAATGTGCTTCTCTTGACTTTGTTCTCAAAATACTAAGACACTTGATTGTGTTCACCAAACTCTATTCTCATCTAGAAAACTCGGTGTAGAAATCGATCGATAGTTATCACAGTCTTTTGACTAGAAAAGTTCTCTCAGCATTAAGTTATACAAAGGACTTTCATTTTATTGCCCATTTAGACATTTGGATTATGATTTTAAAAAAAAAAAACTTTATAAAGGATATGGTAGGAGGGCTGATAAGAAGATTTAGAAGCTGTTCAGGATAGTTTTATGTTAACTTGACAGAAAAACTGAAGACATATATGAAGAGGAAATGTCAATTAAGAAAATACAGGCAGGCCTGTAAGGTTGTTTCTCAGTAATTGATGGGGGGGAGGAGGCGGCTCAGCTCACTGTGGGTGTTGTCATTCCTTGGCTGGTAGTCCTGGGCTTTATCAAAAAGCAGCCTAAGAAAGTCGTGAGGAGCAGACCAGTGAGCAGTACCACTCTAGAGCCTCTGTATCAGCTCCCGGCTGCAGGTTTGCACCCTGCTTGAGTTCCTGTCCTTACTTCCTTTGGTGATGAACAGCAACGTGGACTTGTAAGCAAAGTAAACTCACTCCTCCCCAACTTGCTTTTTGGTCACAGTGTTTTATCACAGCAATAAAACAAACCTAACTAAGAGAGAGTCAATAAAAGCAAGTCTTAAGTATATTAGTCATAATTCCAATCAGGAGCCTGTAAAAAAGTATCATGCTTCTGTGTCTTCTGGAAGAAATATAAGATACAAAGTAAATTTTTAAAATTTCTTCACATTCCTAGTTTTTCCTTGTAATGTCTCCTTCATAGACTTACAAGTTAGAGAGAGGAGAGGAGCCATCTTCCCAGAACCAGGATCCACTGAGTCCATCTTGAAACACTCCCACCCAGTATTGACCTCCTCTTTTGAGCTTCCACATACTGTGGTTAATAAACTCCTATATTAAAAAAAAAGAAAACACAAACTGTAAATGAAGAAAAGTAAATACCTGTACAATATAATGTCTGATATTTTACCTAGTCAGACATTAATGAGAACTTGAGTATTGAAATGAAAGATGGGATATTAAAGTGGACACACACACCACACATGCACACATACAACATATACATCACATCACACACTACCCTCACATACACCACACATGTACACACACATACCACCCCCCACACACCACACATGTACACACACACGACACACACACACCACAGCATCCACACCACATATGCACACACAAACATACACACCACACACAAACAACACACATACTCACACACTACACACAAACACACACCATACCACTCACACCACACCACCCACATACACCACACACATATACACCACACATGTACACACACATATACATCACACACACCATCACCCACACAATACCACCCATACACACATACACACCACACATGTACACACACATACCACCCCCCCACACACCACACATGTACACACACACGACACACACACACCACAGCATCCACACCCACATCACGCACACACACACTACACCACACACAAACAACACACATACTCACACACTACACACAAACACACACCATACCACTCACACCACACCACCCACATACACCACACATGTACACACCACACATGTACACACACATACATACCACACACACACACACATATCCCATACATCTATACCACACACACACACACACACACACACACACACACACACATAATTCTTTTGTTGTATAGTCAGTATGCTGTATTAAATACTATGGAAAAATATGCATCTGAAATTAAAGTTTTAATGGATTTCGAGTCTGTCAGTGAGTATGTTAAAGCAAAGTAAGTTTTATATTGGCCTTCACCATCAAAAGCAAAACTTAGCCTATTCACTGGCTGTGTGGGTCATTCTCCCCTCTATGACACTTTAATATGTGAAGTTCTGGAGACTCCAGCCACAGCTCACTGTGAAGACATTTTGTCAGATGAACCATGTTTTATTTTGCCATCCAATTTTTGTATAAGAGTAAGTTTTTAAATAATTCTAGTAATGTAGTTTAAAACTTCCTGGTTTACTGCATATTCTTAATATTTCCCATTGTTCTTATAAAACTAACTTCAGTTACTGACCATTTTTGTTAGAGTGAGAAACAGCTAATTATGAATTCCGATTCAGAGATTCTGTTTAATGGTAAAATGCCTTCAAGAGGCATTGTACTGTTTATTTGATCAAGATCCTGGTAAGCTAGGTTAGTAAGCTTAACCCTTCATTTTTCAAATGTTCATTCTTATTAAGCTGATTCATTTCATGACGTTAGTTCAGGTTTAAATCTTTGTAACTTTCATTTGTTTTTGAGACAGGATCTTGATACACAGGCCCCAAATTCAAGATGCCCCTGCCTCAGCCCTCCATGTACTAGATTTACATGCATGTGTCAATACATGCAATTGGGACTCAGTTTTCATACTTCTATTTCTCCCTGTGCATTATAGGTTATTTTGTTTCCCGTAGCATCGAACGCGATACATTTAAGAACATGCACAGTTGGGATGTACATGGGAAGCATGTCACAGCTCAGTAACCACTTCCTCCTCCCTTCTGGGTTTACTAAGGCAGAAACAATCCGTGCTCCTCACTTTCTGGAAAACCACCCTCATTTTCACTTCTCCAGTTAAATGGGAAAAAATTATGTGAACCTCTACTTTGTCGCTTTACATTTTTTTTATACTGAAAATATAGGAAAAGAAGGAATTTTATTGTATGAAAATCTGTACTTTATTTTAATGAGTAACATGTTATCTTCAAAATTCATGTAACAGTCTTTACCATTTCTTCTTTGCTGTCTATTTGAAGGAGACTATCGCCCTCTTTTACACAATTCTTCTTACTGTTGTTCCATGTTTCCCAGTGTTCAAAGACATAGTAACAACTTTTTCCATTCTGAATCCAGTTGTGTGGACAAGGTCTGCAGTTACTACCTTCAAAATATAAACATTTTCCTAATTGTCATCAATGCACAAAATTGGCATTCTAACTCACTCCGTCAAAATAACTACATGGTACTCATGAGGCAGAACCTATCCATCCAGTTTCTCTGAGGCTGAGTGTTGGATTCCAGACCCAGGACAAGGTGCTGAGTTTTATATTTTACACACCAAAAGCAGACCTGGCTTTCAGATTCTCCTAGCATTCCTCATTTCCTACCTAGCATACCCTGAACCCAACCCTGAATTTTCCAGCCCAGAGGTTGGGATGCCCTTCCCCTATAGGGTCTCTGTCTCTGTATGTTTCTTTCTGTCTCTGTCAGTGCTCTCTCTGTCTCTCTTATCTCTCTCCTTCTCTTTTCTTCTTCTTTTTCCTCCTCCTCCTCCTTCTCTTCTTCCTCCTTCTCATCCTCTTCCTCCTCCTCCTCTTCCTTCTCCTCTTCCTTTTCTCTGATCATATTCTTTCTCTCCTTCTCCCCTCTCTCCCTCTCAGGGTTGACTTTCCTGGTCTCAGCCCTTGGGTCCAGTAAACTCACCAGAGAGCAGCTTCCCAATAAACCTGATTTATATTTTTGATTTGGCTTGAATTAGCTCGTTTTGCCAACGGAAAAATATCTTATCATCCGCACAACAAGATTATATAATTTCCACCCAAAATAGCTCTCTAATAATTAGTTTCAGTTAAATTCAATGTGGAGATGGCTTTACCAAAATGTTTCTTTCTGTGTCAAAATTGTTCTATATTTTTCTTCTTCCACTGAGGCACGGAATGGGATGAGAAGTAAGCCTTGAATTGAAGTTTTAATTCTGAGGCTTAAGCAAGTGACTATTTCATGTATAAAGGAGAGATCAATTAATGCACAAAAAAGAACGTCTTGAAAACAAGCAGATGATAACTGGGCATACAGAAAAACAGCATTTCAGTACTTCGTGGTAACTAAGAATCAGGCCTGAGTAGCTTTTTTAAGGAACAGGAAAAAATATATATTCAAAACAGCACAGGTTTGACTGAGAGGTTCTAGCATAGTCTTAAGGAGGAAAACAGAGAAACTCAGAACAGTGGTTACTAAAGAGCACCATTCCACACACTTCATAAGTGCTTTTTCAGGATGAATACTGGGTCCTTTAAGACTTTTCAGCGGCCTGTGTTTGAAGTCAGTGCTAGTCAGCATGCTGAGCCCTGTGAAAGCAGGGTTAGTGCTGAACTGGTGTTTGGAAGGTGAGAAAACAGGATGGATTAACAGAGCTCCAAAGTGCTGATGGCTCAGAGGAGGGCCTGACTCATGCTTATAATTACTTGTTATGTATGAGAACACTGTACACCACGACTCTGCAAACGTTTCTTTGTTGTTGTTTTTACTTAAATGTTCAATGAGAATGAACTATGTGGACTATGGTGATGACTCAGAAACTAAACGCACATATGCTCTTGCAAACGATCCAAGTTTGGTCCTAGCGCCTAAATTGGATAGCTTACAGCTATCTGGAAGTCCAGCTACATGGGGATCTGATGTCTTTGGCCTCGTGTGGCACTTGCATTCACGTGTCCATATGCTCACACAGATACCCTCTCACGCATACATGTACTTTAAAAATAAACCTTATTTTTAAAAAAATGGTACTTTTTTTTTCTTTTCACACAGCTTAAAACTCAAATGGGGTCTTCTAGAGACAATTTAATGTTCTGAATAAGTCACCATTGAGTATTTATGTTTAAAATCTATTCATAAAAGGTAAAACTGAATTAACATCATAAGATTGTTAGAAGAAAGTGAGCTGTGCGTGTTAGGATAAATAGTCTTATTTTCAAGATCAGTTTTCAATGCTTAATTGTCTACAGAAAGAGTTGAAAGCAAGAGCCAAAGCCCCGCCTAGGAATCACATGCATCCCATTTGATCTTGCTTTAAGTTTGGCTTAGCTGAACATATGGGAGATGTCAGTTGTTTCAACATTTCCCGGGAAGACATACACGACACTGAACTACAGAGCAACCAAATTTTGTCACACTCATCAGCGACAAAGGGCCAGAGAGAGCTCAGTGCTATAGCTGTTGTGTTGTATAAATATGTTTGATGGATGTGCAGACATCTGTCGGGGAAGGGGTGCCTCCGTGAGCCCATGTTGAGGCAACCCTTCCCCACTGAGGTACCAACCAGGTACCAGGTATAAGAGAGTTTATTCAGCACATGAGGACAGGAGTTGAGAGTGTAGTAGAGACAGAGAAAGGCAGAGGGGAGGGGGAAGAAAGAGGAGAGGAAGAAAGAAAAAAGGAGAGAGGAGGGGAGAGAGGAAGGGAGGGGAGAGGGGAGAGGGGAGGGGGAGGGAAGGGAAAAGGGGAAGGGAGGGGAGAGGGGAGGGGAGAAGGGAAGGGAGGGGAGGAGGGAAGGGGAGGGGAGAAGGGAAGGGAGGGAAGGAGGGAAGGGGAGGGGAGAAGGGAAGGGGGGGAGGAGGGAAGGGGAGGGGAGGGGAGAAGGGAAGGGAGGGGAGGGGAGAAGGGAAGGGAGGGGAGGAGGGAAGGGGAGGGGAGGGGAGAGGGGAGGGGAAGGAAGGGGAGGGGAGAAGGGAAGGGAGGGGAGGAGGGAAGGGGAGGGGAGGGGAAGGAAGGGGAGGGGAGAGGAGGGAAGGGGAGGGGAGAGGGGAGGGGAAGGAAGGGGAGGGGAAGGGGAGGGGAGGGGAGGGGAGAGGAGAGGAGTAGAGGCCGGGCGTGAGCACATGGAGAGAGAGGGAAAAGAAATGGGGAGAGAGGGGGAAGGGGACAAAAGGACAGAGCTGGAGCAGGAAGACATGAGAGCAAGAGAGAGCTGAATGGGCAAGCAGCCCCTTTTATAGTGCTTCAGGCATACCTGGCTATTGCTGGGTAATTGTGGGGCAGAGCTTAGACAAAATGCTAACATTCTCCCAGTTTGGTCTAATTATAAAAGAAATTTGAAAGAGGTAATGGTGGAACAGTAATAGGGTCGTCATGATCTTTAGCTAATTCCTGCTGACTTTGGGGTGACATGACTCTAGGAAACCTAGGAAAACGGCTATGGAAATTTTGGTCCAGTCTTAGGAGAGTTGGCTGTTTCCTTGCTGTCCCGGATCTGTGGAAGCATCTGTGGATAGATCAGAAGGAACAGGTCCTTTAGAAGTATCTGTGTCTGTGAGAGAAGATTGCAGAATCTGGGGAATAACCCTCAGCGACATGAAGCACTCAGCTAATCTGTTAGGGACCTGAACTCTGACCAAATTGGGATTTATTTATTTATTTATTTATTTATTTAATTTATTTTTAGTCTTGTCACAGGAAAGGATTTCAAGACAATTTGAAACAGAGCAGGAGGTTGTGAAAGATACTTTAATAGACTTTAATAAGCATGAGAGCTAGAAGTAAGAGGCATTGGGAAAAGAGCCACCTGAAAGCATGGTTGTCAGCTTCCCAAGGCTGAGCTCCTAAAATAAGACATATCCAAGTATGGGTACAGGCTCCTCAAGGAGCCACAAGCAGGTGTCCTCGCACTGGCCCTATATGCCATTCTGCTGGCTCTCTAGAATTACAGCCCATAACATTTTAAAGAAATCTTTGCATTTTGATAAGTGAGACTATCAGGTGGCTCTGGAGATGCCTCAGGTGGGATTATAATCTTATAAAGTAAAACCAGGATCCACTAGGGTTGCACATGGGGTTCAGTACAAATCCTTTCCCTGTAAATAAGATTTCTGGTCATGTTTTTAGAAAGTTGCAGGTTTACAGCTAAAGGGAGAATAGCAGTAGTTAATGACCCTGGAATTCTGCTCCCCTGAAGTCAAGGGCTTATTACAAGGTCCCTGGATAAGGAACTCTTCTCCCTTTTCATGTTATTATTGCCTCTCTTCCCGATTTGTTTTGGTACCCACTCTAAACCTTAATAATCCATAGAGGACAGACTACACAGAACATTTTCTTTTGAGCAGCTACTGCACACATCTGGATATCTACTGAAGTCATATATTCTTAGCTGAGAATGATATCTCATGGCTGTCATCCCAGGATGCTGAGGCAAGAGAGTAACACATTAGAAAGCAACCATGGTAAGTTCTGGCCAGCCTAGGGTATGTGACCAGCAATGCAAACCAACTGGTCCTCTGTCGGTTACCTGAACTGAGAGATCTTTGTAGTGAGGCTTGGCAGTTTTTCAGCTGCAGTGTATGGTTCCTCTGCTGCTGTGTGAGGTTCAGCAATGCTGTGTCCTGCTGGATGAGTCTTTCCTGCTGCTCCATGACAAGAGAGGACACCTGGGAGACTGTGAGAAAGGTGAGCATTCTTCATCAAATATATAATAAAAGTAATCCCCCAGCACAGATAAAAGAAAACATAAATGAAGGCATAATTTTCCTGGCTTTGGGTTTTTATTTAAAATTTACATTATTCAAAGAATCAAGTGCCACAAATTCCACACTGAAAAAAACAAAACAAAACCATGTGGGCCACCCCTTTCCATTACTCAATCAGCCTCACTCTCCAAGAGCAGGTAAATTTATCAGGTTCTTTCAACAGATATTTTCCAGAGGTATTTTAATTTAAAAAATCAATCAATATAAAACTTCTGTTCAGCCTCTTATGCAAAGGGTAGGTAGGAGCCTCTTTCCATGATAGTGAACATTTGATTTTATTACTTACATATATTTTACCCTTCATTTCTGTAAGTACACAAAAAAGTTCTTACTCATTAACTCATTATAACAGGGAAGCAAATGAGGTAGTCTTACCTCATTTTACACATTTGAAAGCTATTTTTTAATATGAGTGGCTAGATTGAAAGTTTGTGGACATTTAAATTTCATTCAGTATCTCTAAGTTACCGTCCATAATGTCATTGTACACAGTGTTTCAAGGTTATCCACATGTACAGATCTCTTTCTGTTTGAGATTGAAATTCTCTTCACAGACATAAACAGGTTGAATGTATTTTCCTGTCTGTGAAATGTGTGATTACAGCCTTTATAAACACCACACCCTCCATTGGCTTTCTAGTACTTTCTTTTGTTCCCTTGTGCCAGAGTCAGGCTGAGTAGTGCATCTGAAGTTCACACAAGGCCTGATGCAAGCGAGTTAATGGTGTAGCTTGTAACTGCAGGTCTGAATATTTGGGGAACACAATGTAACTAACTTGTCAGCATTGTTTATTGATAGCATGCTGGATGGTTTGCCCTTTGTTTTAATGAGACCCTGAGAGATGCCTTCTGCTGAGGCAGGTTGCCTAGTCTCAGCAAAATTATGTCTTTATGATCAGCAAAACAAAAAAATCTCCAAGCAAGACTCTGGGGCTTCTTAATACCCAGTATCCTGTGCAAACATCAGCGACTCCTGAACCAACAGAAACCCAGTCATCATGGAAACAAGCAGGAAAGGGTGCCTGCCTTATCCATCCAGATACCTGCCACCTCTCCTTTTTCCCCCTATTAACCTGGGACAGCATCTCATGTATCTCAGGCTGGCCTCAAACTCAACATGTATCCAAGGATGACTTACACTCCTGATCCTCCTGCTTCCTTCTCCCATTTGCTGTGAATGCAGGTCTGGGTCACTACTATTCCTGGCTCCCTCCAGGATCCTTCTAATGCGAGGCTTTACTGGGATGTTAGCAACCAGCACTGTGCTTAGAGATATTTGTTGACATATCACCTGCTTCAAAGATTGACTTTGGTAAAGCTGTAAGCCACTGTGTACATTTCATTGGACATTTAGATAGCTGAAAATACTGGTCTCACTTGGGACAGCGTCATTTTTATTTTAGGTTGCATATTCTACATAATAGAAAGGATAAATGTTGTGGTGTAGGAGTTAGGATGGAAGAAACAATGGGGTTGTTAGTAATGATATTAGTATGGGTTTAGTAGTAGCCAGTACTATCAATTTAAAAATTATAATTGAGTATCATTATGCTAAGACTCCTGGCAATTTTAGTTTTGCATGTGAAACTATAATCTCACGTCTATAGTGGTACATTTACACTTTGACTTAATTGGAGTCATTGCCATTTGTAACTATGAGGAATTATGTCAATGTTTTCCCAGATGTGTATGCAGTGTTCTGTTGTCATTTAACGAGTAGCTTCTACCCACACTCTCTTCTTTGTATAACTGTCTTTTATACTCATGTGTCAATATTTTGCTATCATCTTTTTTACACTTTTAAAAAATATATATGCATTTCTTCTACAATATCTTCTAGTTCACTGGATTTTTGGTGGTGGTGGTTTTTATTGCTAGATACAAAACCCAGAACTCTGTGATCACCAGGCAAGAGCTCTACTACTAAGCTAAAGACCCAAACCTTCACCTATTTCTTAGCTAGGTAGATATATTAAACTCTTGCATGTGGGAAGGCCAGGTGACTGCTGTTGCAGGTTGTTAAAGCATACACCCAAAAATAGCTGCCACACAACTCTATGATTTGAGTGGTAGAACCAGATACATCTTCATGCTTGCATTCATGTAGTAAGCATCTTCACAATTGAGATAATGGCTCTATCCACCACAGAAGCTTCCTGTCTTAATGTTTTAACTAGAATTTTATTCTGAAGCAGTTGAAGTTTTGTATGTAGCTATAAGACATAATAGATTTCATCAGCTCTCAGCGGACTTTCACCACATGGAACCATCTTTAAAACTAAATAAAGTTCAGTGTCACAACTAGGATATCAACATTGATAACGCTGTAGCATGGCATTTCTCCATCGCTGTGTAGGTGCAGCAGACTGACCTTTTATGAAGGTGGTCCATTCCCCTCAAGCCCTTACATGCTCTAGTTCAGTGGTTTTGTCATTACGATGATATTAGAGAAATAAGATAATACATTTTTAAGGTCTTTTCTCCCCACTTAGG
The DNA here is from genome assembly GCF_011762505.2 of Arvicanthis niloticus. Lineage (NCBI taxonomy): Eukaryota > Metazoa > Chordata > Mammalia > Rodentia > Muridae > Arvicanthis > Arvicanthis niloticus. Next base: position 67,746,913 of record NC_047666.1, on the reverse strand, counting down.
ATGTTCTCCTGAAGATTTACCTGGATAGATGGATAAATTATTAACTAATTGCCTTTTTATTATTGAAAATATTTCTTTGACTTTAATTACCATATTTGTTTAACCAATCATTCACCAAAGGATACCTTTGTTGTTTTGTTGTTTAGGTCTCACAAATTGAGGTGCTATCCACAAGTGTGTTCAGGTTTTAGTGAATGAAAGTTTCCATTTTTCTGAGATGAGTGTTTGAAGGTGCAATTATTGGGTGACAAAGAGGTCAGGTTTTAATGAAATCACTGCCCTGTTCTTCCAGGGACTGTATCACTGTACAGTCCTACCAGGGATGACTTTGAAGTCCTACCAGGGATTCAGCTTCACAGACGCATCAAACACGTGGACCTTTGGATTTTCAGCTCTCTGGTGCATGTAATGTGCCTCACTATGGTTTTAGCTTGTTTTTACTAACGGCTAAAGATATTATACTCCGTTTTCATCCTTGCTTGACACTTTCTTAAAATCTTTGGTGAAGTGTGTTGTCATGTCATTTTTCTATCTGAAAACTGAATGGTTTGGTTAGTTGTTGTGTTCTTAAAAGAGTTTTATCACCTTTAGGCTCAAGTATATCATTGCATATGTGGTTTGCAAGTACTTCCTTCTCCTGTCTTGTATGTTCAGCCATTTTTATGTTGAAGTAGGTGTATCTCATCAGCTTTTACTTTTATTAATAACTTGTTAAATCTTAGATCTAAGAACTCTGTATATACTTGGAGAGATAATTTCTTCCTTTTTTTTTGTTTTTGTCGTTGATGTTTCTACTTTGGTTCGGACACTACCTAGAGTTAGGGGTTGAAAGCTAATATTCTTTACTTATAATATTAATAACCTGGTACAGATAGTGATTGAAATGTAATAATCTTTTCAGAAACCTGAGATATACTTTTCATATTCTGATGAACTTTACTGGATGAGCTCTATTTCAAGTCATATCTGCTTTGCTTATAATACTTTGGATGGCATGGGTGTATCAGATGGTAATAGACAGAGAACATGGCATGGGTGCATCAGATGGTAATAGACAGAGAACATGGCATAGAATTCATTAGATGGTAATAGACAGAAGGACACCATATGGTAATAGACAAGAGAGAGACTTCTGCTTGGAGTTTTACTCTACATAGGAAGCAAATGCTTGACCTTTATTGGTGTTCAAATTGTAATTAATTTTCAACAAGTTAGGAATAATGATCCTTGGAAATTGTAACCAAATACTTTAAATCTCCCGAACAAAATTACTGGGTTTATGATGCTACACACTGTAGCTAAATGATGAGTTGGAAAAATAAAAATATACTGAAAGATCATGAAGAAAACTGATCTCTGTGGAAATATTTTCTACTATAACATGTTCAAATTAATACTTAATTGGCATATGGCATTAAACCCCAGAAACACAAGAGGATGAGGAGCAGAGACAAATCTGCACACACTTTGGAAATGACTACTCAAGCAGTGCTGTCTAACATCTAGCTTGTACTTGTTGAAATCCTTGTGTACACACATACAGAGTGTCCATACATATATGAATATAATTTGTAGATTATCTTTCAAAAATCATAAATCATTTATACTCTATAAATGGATTGTTAACTTTCTCTTTTCATGGGGAAACACCACATAAGTACATCTCTACAATAATACAGTGGTTTTAGAGAAATAAATTGCATTCTTTTAGGTGATTAATTTTACCAGATTCTTCTATCTCAACATGTGAACTCTCTCTTAATATAAGTCTAACTGCCTTTATAGCATTTATGTGTACTCAAATGGTTCTTAATTTGTTTATTCATCCATTTGTACATGTGGACTCTTAAAATAATAATGACTATTTATAACCCATTTATGTTAATAGGTAACACGGAAGATATGCTTTTATACTTACACTTGATGCCCAAGAAAATGGATGTTGCTAGTAAGCCCACACAGATCACACAGGAAATCATTGTCACAATACACCATGTTCCTAAATGTGGAATCAGACAATGACATGAGTTAGAGAAAGCAGTTGCAAAGTGGAGGTGATGTCAGGATGAGTGGAAGAAGGATTGGTCCTTCCTACTAGAGAAATACAAAGGTTTTAAACTCTAAGAAAATCTTTGCTTAAATTCTCTCAGATGAACCTTATAGCATAGGATATATCTGACTCGGAAAATACCAAATCCAATAGACTTAATGACAGCACTCTCTGATCCTAATATACACTATTATGATTTTAAAAAGAAATTCCATCTGTCTGTCTGTCTACCTATCTAGTCTTTTTCAATAATCTCACTAATATCAGCCAGAAAACTTTGAATTCTTAACATGAAGACTCTCTTACCTGTTTTCAGCATCTCTTGAACATGATTCACTGAAGTATTTTTAATTTTAATGAGTAATTTAGAAAATGAACAAACATTTCCAGCTAATTTTACAACTTTTCCAGGAAGAAAAGTGAGTGATGTGGCTTATTACATTATTCATACTAATAAAAAAAATGCCCTTACATATTATGATAGGCCTAATAATGTCTTACTTGAGATGACTCTGAGTCATGCCTGGAACCTTAAAATGGTGCTTTATGCGACAAAAGATATTCTGAAACTAATACTGTATTAGAGATCTGATATAGGAAAGTTAGCTTTAATTAGTTAATTTGTAACAAGTCAGGACTAAAGACTAATCAATGAAATTACTAGGAAAAATATAACAAAACACTTTTTAAGCCCGTCTAATTACTTGTTGTAAGGTATTAGGTATGACACCTAGTTGATGAATTAAAGAAATAACAATAAAAGCACACAAAACTTATCTATTTGAAAATATTTTTGTAAGATTGTAAAAATAAAAAGTAGCATAAAATGTAGAAACGATTGTCAAATACTAAAAACATAACTGCATCGGCATGAAGACTTTTTTCCTAGTTTTTCAACAGTTCTTACTATTTTTCAGATAATTTGCTGACTGTTTTACATAAAAACTAAAATAATTTAAATAGTATGATTTCTTTTACTTTTTGCAAATTGAGAGAATATATCACATTTCCTGAGCCCAGGGCCCTTCACTTACTCCTCCATGCTGATGAATATATCAGGCACAATAGAATACTCTAAAGAGGTTATCTCAGATTAGGAGAAACACTTGGCTTTCTCACAGTATACAAACATAAAACAATTATATTTTTCTACTAAGCATTTTGCATTTATTACCTGAACATTTGCTAGGGGACGGACACTTCTGAGAGGTCTCTGAGGTAGGAATGTCCCACTGAAGAGAAGTATATATTTCTTCCTCATGCATGCTGATGGTACTTGTAGAGGTAAAGCAGTCTATATAGGAGCCTGATACAAAGAACTTCGGTTGTGGTTAGGAGTAGGTTGGTACAAGAAATGGAGCTGGCTACCTTTTCACAGTGTTAAAATGCAATGGGGATTGAGGTGCATCATCATCCAGAAAGTGGAACTTTTGAAGCTTAAACTGAAACATAACTCCATAAATGAAGAAATGAGAATTGCCGAACTCAAAATAGCTACGATCAAATTATACTGTTGCTCTGATTTCTACATGGTAGCAGATGCTGAAGATGAGGGGCACCATGTGAACTTCAGTTTGAAGATAAGATATGAAGCACAAAGATGATGCAGGGAATAAAGATGAGGGCCATTAAATCTAGGCAAACCAACTTGTACATAGCTTTTGGATTTCCAAACAAGAAAGCTTGGGAGAGATTTCATCCCTAAATTTATTTCCAATCAGTCTGTTGATTAAGGTAATACTGTCTGTTAATATAAGTAAACTTCAAAATATCAGTCAACACTGGCAACATTTAGATCTCCCTCATAGTTTATTCCCAGAGATACTAGTTAGTGGAGAGCTTTCTCCCAAAAGGGACCTGAGTTTCTTTCATCTTATGGAATATTAGAGCCATGACAGAAAAAGAACAGAGAAGGTGAAGAACCCACACTTGCTTCTTGAAAGCCATAATCTGGGAGTGCTGGAAATCACAGCCATCTCTATTCATTGCATTTCCACACTGGACATGAAGACTGGGTTTTCCCAGGGAAGCATCATCCAGAGGTAACTTTGTTCTTGGAAGAGGAATCAATTATTTAGTGGATGGATGACCATTTTCCTCACATCCTGTGACCATTGGTACTGAGAAATTTGATCTCTTAGACATCATCTATCTCCAGGCCACTTGTCCTTATGTCCAAAGGTCATTTCTCAGTAATACATAGTCAATACAACTTGCAAAACTGCATGTTCTTTTATTTTTTTAGAGTCTCACTGGATCAATCATTCTTCATCACAAATGGCACACTCAAGAGGTGATGGAAGGGAACTCACTAATAGGGCTACAATTTTGGAAAAGGTTAATAGGAAAGGAAGAAGGGGACCAGTGATGACATGTGTACTACAGGGCTGATGTCATTCTATGGCTTAAAGCAGTAAGGAGAATGTTCACTAGGACTTGGTAGTCTGACTCACTAGAGGGAAGGGCTGGGATACAGAACATCAAGCTTTATCAAACCAAGACACATAGGGGATCTGAATTATACTTCTAATCGTACTCCATGTGTTTCAGAGGCTGAGTTTGCCCAGAAAATGTATTCACTTGTGTTTAGCTTCCTGAGACACAAGGAGTAACTGGTGGGGTCATTGGGGACAAATAGAAAACGACCAGCACATTCTGTTAACATTTCCTGTGGTGTTCCTGTCGTGAAAACAGAGTGACTGAACTCCGGATAACCCTCTGCATAGGCTAAACTCTACCAGGGGGAGAAAGAGGAAGAAACCACACCACCAAATAATATTGTAACTAACTTCAGGAGCCAGACTTCAACAGCTGCTACTTGTTTTCCAGTCTCTCTTCTCATTTTAACAGCACTGAAACCAAAGCTTGAATAGATCCAGCGTTTTCCCAGGACAATCCACTCTCTGGGAAATGTTTGCAAGGGAGCCATTGGTTTCTCCCAACAAAAGATCCATATGCTACATGTAGCGTTCTGCTCTTGTTTGTCTTAAATATTTACTGTTTATTATTCATTGAATTCTTGGCAACTATTTTGAAGGGATCACAGGTATTACTTCCTTACTACAGTTCTGTGAACCAGGAGGGTAAGTTCGTTCTAACGCAGGGCACAGAGAAGTCCCTTTAGCTAGTTCCATGCTGAGTGTTTGAAATGGAGAGATCTGATCATAGAATCTGGATTGTTTTCATTTCGCTATATGCTTCAGGCATGGGTACAAGGGGAAAAGAGACTTTGTAGGTACAGTTTGATTGTTGTAGGTACAGGTTGGTCTCACCTTCTGTGTATGTTTAACTGGGCATTAAATATGTTCCCTCTAAAGCTGTGTGTCGTAGTAATATATAAATATGCTGAAGAGTTGAAAAACACTAATGTCCAGACAGGGTTGATATTTGGATAGTTTCTGAATTACTAGTCCCTACTTGTTTTGTGTAAATTGACAGTTTCATACCAGAAGTTCAGCCTTGAATCCCCATCTTAAACTGGGGAGGGGAAGGGAGCCAAGACTTCACATCTTGCAAGGCCAATATCTTGTTATTTAAAATAAAAAGCCAAATAAATTCTGTTGTTTTTCTGTAGCTCAGAAATCTATTCCCTTACAGACAGTCCAAAATAAACCAAAGAGCAGAAGATTTGCACGCCTGTGCAGAGCTATAAAACTAACGTTTTTAGTATCACACAACTGATGCTCTGACCAATATTTTATATAATTACAATCAAAGAACATCACAATTCTCTTCTGAATAGGGTAATTGGCTCACTGCATAGGCAAGGAAATGATGTTAGAGACTAAACCACAGAGGGAGTGAGTGCTGAATCAATGTTTATTGAAAGGTCTTAAGAGTGGACTTCTTACTACAGGGTCAGAGGGAGTGTGTGAAAACCACAGATTTCCCTATCTCCTCAGCCTTCTGACTTCCATCTATCTTAGTGCTTGAATATGTTTAGTTTCCATGAAGTCCTCAGCTGAGATAAACTGTATTCATGACACTGTTTTCTCACTAGTTAAACAAAGGAAGCGGTGGGGGATGGCTCAGGGAGAAAGTATGAGTTTTGTCTCTTATCCTGTTAGAGGTGCCTTCCTACGGGCCCTATAAATAACTTCTGGGTTATTCAGCAAACACCAAACATAGAACTGTCAGGAAAAGAACCAGATAAAAAAATTCTGCTGCTTCTTCTGCCTTCTGGACACTCTGCTTTGTCAAGAAATAGTTTATGGTTTTGCCATCCTTATGAGCTGTCTCTCCAATGCAGTTTTCTTGTGCGGAATGGAGGGTGACCACTGTTGAATGTGAACAGAGTAAACTGGAGAGAGTGAGCTGTTCTCTCAGGATGAAAGGCACATAGTTTCTCATGAGTCAGGGACCTGCTTGGTGCTGGCCATAGATGATGAACAAGGAAGTTAGGGACTGTTTCCATGGCATTTCTGCTATCGTTAGTACTCATAAGTTTTCTTGTAAACATGTAAATTATGAAAAAAGTTTAAATCGTATGGTCATTGCATAGATACCATAAAGGTTGGAAGTTTATTTTTGCTGAGGTATACATAAGATAGGCAATATTATTCCATTTTATTTCATTTTAGTAGTTTCATATAATTATAGAAAATATATCTTATATATTTTCACATTTAGTCTTACATTTCAATCTATTCAGTATTTTCATATTCATAAATATATTAATACACATACTTTGGTTTATTCTCCAACCCCAAACCATCCTATTTTAAGTGTGATAAGATGGAAATTAAGGAAAAGAGAAAATTGTCTCATTAGCCAGGCACAGGACTTTAATCCCAACATTTGGAATACAGAACAAAGCACCTTGTCTACATAGTGAGTTTTAGGACATATAGGGCTCCTCTCTCAAAGATATATAGATAGATAGATAGATAGATAGATAGATAGATAGATAGATGATAGATAGATTAAAATAAATAATTAATTGCTTCGTGGTTGTCTTTCAGTTAAGAGGTCATAGCATTTAAACTATTGGAGAGATTCCAATACAAACTATTTCTGTTATCCCATGGTGTCTTTCTTAACTTAGATATTTTGCAGTGTTAACTCACTTAGGCCCTAATTTAATTTTAGTTTTATGTGTGTATATTTTAAGATTCAATGGATTACAACAAGCTAAGAAAATTAAGGAATAGATGATAGAAAGAACTGGAAAAGATCTACTCACATGCTGGTTTTTTAATATACAGAGAAAGGATCAGACCTGTGGTATAAGGATGATATAAAAAACAAAATAAGAAGCTTTATAAATGCAGAATTATTGTGTACAAATCTTTTATTGCATGATCAAGCACTTATCTGACATCCTGTCCATCCTTCTGCACTAAAGCAGTTGGTCCACTCTTGTCATGCCAGCAATTCTCTCACATATTAAAGAATGTCTCTCATTACAGGAAGCTGGATGGATTTTTCCATTATGAAGATAAGCACAATTCATGTTTTCTTTTGTATTTCCAGAAACATCAGTCCTACAAATTTAAAAAAAGGCATATTGCATGATTTTTAGAAATACAAATAGATAAGGAACCAAAGGACATGCATGTTTTGTTGATCAAACTAGAATAAAGAATTAATTGCTTCGTGGTTGCCTTTCAGTTAAGGGGTCATAGCATTTAAACTATTGTAGAGATTCCAATACAAACTATTTCTGTTATCCCATGGTGTCTTTCTTAACTTAGATATTTTGCAGTGTTAATTCACTTAGGCCCAAACTAGAGTCTTGGAGTAAAGAAACAGCATCCTTATCTTTGAGAAACTCTTTCTGCTTCTGAGTATACAGTATGACACATTCAAAGCCCAGTAACAATTTAGTATAGTCTAAGTCAAGGAGAAAGTCAATGCGAAGTACCTGGGTATCTAGAGGAGGAGGTACATCATAATCTGATGTGGCAAGCAAATCTGTATCAACAGTTCACCTTGGGCCAGTATTGAAAGAAGAGTAGGTTTAAACTAAGCAGAGAGGAAATGGGAAGTTCTAATAGAGTCAGCAGCTAGCTGCACAACACGGGGAAAATCTCAAGGAAATGTAAGGCGCCTAAATACTGCAGAGCTGAGATGTAGCAGCACCAGGTAACAGAGTTACACTAGACTATTCCATGGTTATTGTCCATGAGTTTGCCTCTATTCTCCGAACCACTGTTTACAGTGATAGACAAGGAAAATATGCTAAATCTACTTGTCAGACACCTGTAGATGCCAACTCGTTAGCAAATGATTGAGATCTAGTTAGTTTTAAAACCCAAATTCCAGGGAGGAGAAGTTGGTAAGACGATCACAGATAAGCAGACTGGAAAGTGGCAGAAAATAGTGTGAACTGTGCAGAAATAAAACAATGAGAACAGAGCTGTGTGTGCTGAAAGAGGCCTAAGGGTATAAGTTCATTCTCAAAGCACAAAAGAATCAGATCAAGTTACATATAACACACACACACACACACACACACACACACACACACACACACACGTGGGCATGTGCATAGAGAGAGAGAGGGAGAGGTAGAGAGGGAGAGAAAAAGTGAGAGAGAGGGATTAGTAATAGAAATGAATGGGGAAGATATAAAAATGAATCACTACTTACATAAGAAGAGGAGAGGGAGGATAGAGTAACACTGCCCATTAGTACTCTCTGGTTAGAATAGAGTACACACCACCACAGCTACAACCCACAGTAGAGTAGAGGCATCTCAACTTTCAGACAACTTGTGTTCAACAAGGAAGACCTGGGAGTCAAAGCTTCGAATAATGCCTGCGAGCTGAGCTTCCAGGGACTTACACATTCTTGTGAAGAACTGAGCTATCTTCCCACATCCAGTCTTTCCTAGGGTTCTCACGTGATAATCCAATCCAACGGATGGAAGTAATCCTGTCTGCGACGTATTTCTGTTGCAAGCATAAATCCATACACCGATAAGTGTCTCCACAGCACTGTGCGATGGCACAACACAGTTTCCATGATAAAGCCTTTACAAACAACTAGAATTATGTGTCTGTGTTGGTATAGTGGATTATGTTTTGTGTCTAGGATTTTGCTAATTTGAGTTGTTTTGAGTGTATTAAAAAGTGTATTGGAGCACATGAGAAATTATATTCAACAGGTAGTATGCTAGTCTTCCCAGCATTTTTATGTATTTATAATGTAATTATAATACATTAATGTATTTATACATTATTTATAATGTATGTTTATATTCCCTAACTATTGAAAATTTGAGTCCCAGGGAGACTTCCAAATATGACTCAAGTGGGGGAAATGTATCAACTACAGATGGCAAGAATTATGAAATTAAGTTTTTGGATTGTATTGATTATCTTATACATAAAAATGTTAATTTGTTTTAGTTGGATGGACAAAAAGAACTATAGATGTCTTTCTCAACAGAATTAGTAAATGGCATGCATCTACTGTTCCCAATTTACATTTTTCTATGCTTTCAACTTTTAGATAGATTCTCACTGTGTATCCCAGGCTGGCCTCAAATGTGTGAGCCTAGCCTCAGCTATAATTACATAAATATGTACCTCAACAACTTGCTCTGATTTACTTTTTCATGCCTAGTTATGGTTTACTGTTTGTTTGTTTGTTTGTTTGTTTGTTTGTTTAAAGTTAGGCATTTGAGTTTTATAGAGTACATACATTCAGGTCCTGGAGTGATTCTGATATACATAGATTGACTATTAAATGAATGGACAATCAACCTCTTAGAAAAGGAAGTGAAAGTTATGTGTTCATTATGCCTTTATGCATCCCGGAATAGCAGTAAAAATCCACTCTTGGAAAGCAACAGCAACAACAGTTGGTTTGAGCTTGTGGATCGATATATGACACTCAGAATATCACTCCATTGGAGTACTGTATGAATCTTATGTCCCTAAAGTGTGGGCCACCCACCACCTTTCCACTAGTCCATTAATCTTTTCTTTAAAACATATCCACACAGGTGTGTATGTACATTGCCCAAGATGCCTCTCTGTGGGACTTGACAGAAAAATCCAACTGATATTTAACTTTAATGTCTTCTCAAAAAGATATTATGTCTTAACTTTAATCTCTCCTAAAAATGATGTTACTTCATTAAATTACAGATTTTCAAGTGGTATAACCTAGAGTGTTGAGAGGCAGGGCATGCTTCATGTCTCCAGTTGATATCTTTATAATGGAGTTGGTGTGCTAGGGCACTCCCCCATTTTGACTGAGTCAATATATTTAGTTAATTTAATTTTTAAACTTCTCTGCGATCCTAGCCTTACAGCAAGGGGCAGAGAGTCATGTAAACTGGAATAAGTGTGATGGAAGCATCCCAGGCAGACTCATCCTGTCTGACCCAGTGGCACTTTAGCCATATTCTGTAATAGGACTGGATTGAATATTTAAGCTCTGTTCTTGTTACCAAGCTTCCTAAAGCTTCTCATAGGAGCACACAGTAAAAACCATTAAGAAACACACGAAAAAAAAATTAAAGCAATTCAGTGTTTCCTTTGCGATCTTTCTCCTTAGAGTCCCCAAATGCTTGACATGGGACTCTCCTTACCAGGGTGCTCTGGCTGGCGGTCTTCACAAGAGTTGCATTCTGCTCAGTGCAAAACTGCTTGCTCTCTTCCCATGTTAGGTTACGCCTGAAGAACCCGTAGCAACTGTCTCCATGGTATCTCCACTTCGTGGCACAGGGGCTGCACTTGTGCTCTGAAGGTGAGACAGAGTATGGGGCTGTCAAAACCTAGCCAAAGCTTTTCCTACCTGCAGCGTTCCTGCTTGGGTGGGCCTCCATCCAGTCACCACAACAGATGTGCATTTCTTGGAGAAATAAGGTTTCTAAGCCAGACTTACCAAAAATGTTCTTTGTCTTAATTTCTGATTGTCTAATCAACTCTTGGCAGAATTTCTTGGCCAATTGTTGTAGAGTGGCTGAGAGATTTTCCTTCTCGGCCGGTGGGTACTTTGGCTGTGCAACCGCTAGATAAAGAGATGAGATAAATTACAGCCGGATCTCAAGGTCAGAAAGATGATGGCAGAATTCTTTAGTGAACTTTCATTTCTATAAACCTGACAGTAGCTAACGAGTTCACCAGACACACAAAACTCAATGAACACTGAAAAAGGAAATATAAAGGGCTGAGTAAAAGAGCATGTGAATTGACTGGATATTTCCTGGACAGGTTTCTAAGCGGGCTTTATAGAGATGAGAAGCCCTGGGTCTTGTACTCTGTTCTACATATAATACTGAATTAATCCACCAAAAAATGTATATTCAGATGGCTGTTCTAACTGCATAGAAACGGCGGTTCTTAACCTGTAAGTCCTGACCCGTTGGGTCAAACAACCCTTTCACGGGGATTGCATATCAGATAGCCTGTATATCAGGTATTTACATTATCACTCATAACAATAGAAAAAATACAGTTAGGAAGTAGCAATGAACATAATTTTATGGTTTGGGGTTTCCATAACACAAGGAACTGTGTTAAAGGGTCGCAGCATTAGGAAGGCTGAGAACCACCTGTATAGAAATTCAGGGCATACATAGACTTTTCAGTCTGGTTAATTTTACTGCATGGTTTCTTATTTGAAAGTTCTTTATGAAACATTTTAAATTAAGAACAATAATATTTTGACTAAAACATGAAAAAAGAATGTACATTATATTTTATGATGTTTAAAATGCTTTTATGTCCATGCAAACAATATAAGGAATAAGAGATTCTAAATATATTAAAAACAGGAAAACAAACAAATTAGCAATACAAATTATGGCATTACCTTATAAAGTATTATTATTAGATAGTCATAACCAGTGTGTCAGTCAATAAAATGGGATGAAGTAGATTTTATGTGTAGAGACTAGAACAAGCAAGATTTCACACAGGAAGACACAGGCTTTATTTTTGAAATTAGGAAAGTTCTAGATGGCTCAGGCCTCAGATTAAGCAAGGCAGAGAGGGAGGAAGAAAGATAGCTTAGATCCAGAGTGAGACTTAAAAGTGAGTATCTTAAATGCCAACGGTACATTCTGAAAGTAATGTTAACTAAAGAAACAAATTAAAAGTGATTAGAATCCAGGAGGGAGTCTCTCCCTTCTGACTTTTCCTCTGGTGAGGTTATATGCACAGCAGTGTTCAGGACAATCGGAGTAGGTGACAAACAGGAACAAAGACAGTTAGGAAGCTTTAGTATAATGTGCCAGGAACTCGTGGTTATTGCTTTTCTTAGATCAAAACTCTGGCAAGAAGCCAGTACTTACACATGATCCCCAGAGCCACGAGTCCAGCAACCAGCCCCATGGATGAGATCAGCAGAATTAAAGCCATCACACGCCACCAAGAAGAGGTAGGTTCAGCTGCAGGAGCACAGAAAAAAATGCAAACAGAAGACTGTCAGGCTATCCTGTGGTTCTCAAGATTGAGAAAAAAAAAAAAGTATTGCAAGCCACTATGGTATGGGAGAGAGAGCAAAGTTACCCACACTTGGGACACAGCAGCAGGAGGATCAAGAGTTCAAAGTCAGCGTTGGCTACATAGCACATTCAGTGCCAGTTGAGGCTATATGAGATCCTGTCTCAAAGTTCAACAAAACTTGGGCTAATAAGATGGCTTAGCAGGTAAAGTACTAACTACATAAGGCCAACCACCTGGGTTTGAGTCCTAGAATACAGGGTGGAAGGAAAGAACCTATTCTGATCTTACCTTCATTGCATTAGTGACCATCCTCAATGAGAATGGCCTAATCTACACCACCCATCCATCTCCATTCTCCATGGCCTACTCTCTGTCCATTCTTAATATAACTGGTTGCCAAGGCCTCATGTATTTGGTTTTGTTGTTGTTGGTTTTGCTTTTGATGTTGTTTTGGTTTGGTTTTTGTTTTGTCTTTGTTTTTGCATCCCTGTGTCAATTAGTAGCTTTGGCTTCCATAGGATAGGTAAACTGAGGCAGGCAGCTGATGGATGTCAGTGCTTAAAGCTGTTGATAGGGGTCAGTTCAGATACTGACAGAGACTTCTACCTAAGGCAGCCAGTGATTAGAGAAATTACTCAGCAGACTTCTGTCTGAGGGAACAGAGAAAAGGGGTTGGCACTCCCTATGGACAGCAAAATACTCTAAACTCTTTTAACCATTGAGGCCAGTGAGAAAAAAACAAAAAGAAAGAAAAATCACACATGTACACATACATGCACACTGGGTAGATGAAGCAAAAGATAGACTTCAAAAACTTTATACATACAAATACATCCATACATGCAGACAGACAGACATATACATATTCACAAATAGAATGGCTGGAGCAAAGCTCCAGCAAGCAGGCCCCAAGCCTGTATACTGTATATCTGTATTTATGTATACAGATGCATAAATATATAAACATAATTGGTAGATGAAGCAAGCTCCAATACACATAAAGCACATAAGCTTTACATACATACAAACATACATACATACATACATACATACATACATACAGATTTAACAGATGGAACAAAGTTCCAACACACTCTTACACACTTTACACAAATACATGCATACACATACATGTATACATATATACTTGAAGGGTAGAAGAAACAATGTTCCAACATATTCTTACACAAACTTTACACACATACATACATACACATAGTTAATGGATGGAAGGAACAATGTTCCAACAACTTTCTTCTTTCTTCCATGGCTTATATATCCCAGCAAAATCTTTCAAGCAGTATAAAATTACAACATGATTGCATTCTAGTTTTCTTCTAGAGAATGACTATGAAAAAAAGTATGTTTTCCTATACCTTTACAAGAAATAACATTACATAGTACACATAAAGAAAACAAATAATTCCCAAGAACCCGTGTACATTTGTAACTAAGCAACTTGTTATAGATTAACAAAGTGTAAGCAAGCAAGGTTGTTTTCTCAACCAGTTTCTCTCACTAGCAGACAGCAATTTGCGGTTACAAAAATTAGATTAATTATTTTATTATTTATCATTACAAGCAATCTTATAAGAATCTTAAAAGAATCATAAATCTAAACTTTTATATAAAAATCAGTCATAACTACTTTAAACCCTCAGAACACATATCTACTTAATAAAATCATATCAGGAAGCTGAGGGCAAAAGTGGGTATAAGAAACCAATCCAGCTTCAGTGAGAGTCACGTCAGCCAGTGCTGCCATTGTTCTTGTTCTCTGACCTTAAAGGGTCCCTAGCTTAACTAATAAGAGTGCACCTTTCCAAACTTTAAATTGTTCCCTAAGGTTTCTTACATCAGAAGCAGTAGCAATAACATCGTAACCTAGCTTCTAAGAGTGGTGCTCATTGCTGACAATCTACATCTCTAAGTTCTTTTCTAGCGTGGTGACTGAATAGTTAATCTGCTCCAACAGCAATGCCTGATAGAGATCAAGCATTATTATTGTGAGTGCCAGAGATACTGCCCAGTGGAGGCTGGAAGCCTCCTTAAAGGTTTTATACAGTTCTTAGATTAAGAGGGATGTGAGGGCAGCAAGCAGAGCAGAACTCCATAACAGCATGAAGTCCTCAGGACATGGAGTCCTCTCCAAGTCATACCCATTGTGGCTGTGCTAAACAAAGGGCCACATTCCATGAGTTCTAAAGCCATTTGTCATTCCTCCTGCATATAGCCCTTGCCATCCCTGTTCTCCTCCACAATTACTTTCATAGGCAACTCGTGGAGAACTGTGTCTTCTAGTGTTCAGAAATTTGATGTTGTTTTTAAAAGGATAAAAACAATTTTATGTTACATAAATGTTTATTTATGAGATGTTTGCATACTGAGCAACACTCAATGATTTTATATCATTTTAAACAGAAAAGAAAGACTTCAAATTATACAACACTCCCCTCCAGATCATTAAAAAATAACCTCATCTTTTCTAAGTAAGTCATGCAACAAATGTATTCCTTTAAAATATGAAGACATTTGCTAGACATTTGAATATTTAAACTGTCCTTCCCTTTGTCCCACCAAATACCCTTAGTACAATGTTCCTTTCTCTGTGTTTACTGCCTGTATTCTAAATATGTCTGCAGCAACTTCTGTAGGCCCCACTTTCATGCTTCAGAGAAAGAATATCAGTCAAGAAAGCACAAATAAATTTAAGCATCCTGTCTCTAGGAGAGAGACAGAGAGTAGGAGTCACCTATTTCACTAATGTTCAAATTGCTTAATGACCCTTCTTACCTGAGCTGAGATCTTGTTTCCGGGACTTGATGTTTAAGGTGATATACCCATCTTCATCCTGCATGGCTCCCCTTGAACTTCAATGGGCTCAGAGCTCAGTGACTTCTGCAGAACTCACCCAGTGTCCACTCTTACAATTTCAGTGGCTGCCAGTGTGGAGCCATGTGCATCAGGACACTTGGGGTTTGTTTTGCTTTGTCTTGTTTTCCAGGAAGCCCTTTCATGGATGTTCAGAGATACGTGGACTTGAACCTAAAAACAAAAATAATAGTAACTTGTGGTGAAAGAGTAGATTTGGGGCTCATTTCCTGCTCTCTTATCTTCAACTCCAAGTGAAGGGATGTTCCGTCCTGAGGGAGTATCCTGTCAAACGACAAAGTTCACGCTTCATCTTAACCCTAGGAAAGCTCAAAACATATCACTTAAGGGAACTGATTCCTTATAAAAAAAAATCATGGATAAAAATACCAGTAGGTATTCAGCATGTTCTGTGACTTCAAATATAATATCATTTGATTAGGTCTGGTGTGAAATTAGACACTTGTGATCCTATATTAGAATACACTTTTCCTTCTTATGACCTAAAATTCACTTAAATTCTTGCATCCAATATAAGTCATTTTATTTAAAAAAAAGTTTTGAAGGCTGCACATGAGGCAGACCACATATTGCTTAGTCCTAGACACTGAAGGAAAAAAAATCAAATAAGTACAAAACTCGTGGTGATATGATTTCCTTAGATACTATTTGTACTTTAAAATTAATTTCTTGGACTACAAAAACCTAAATTTTAATGACAGCTTTTAAGTGTGAGTGTGGTTTTGCCCAGCAACAGAACTATTTTCAGGAGGGGGGATGCTGGTTCCCTTTTAAGTACTCCATCATTTAGCTTTATAGAAATGGGCTTTAAGTAATTATGTTGGCTTACACTGACAGCAGCTACAAGAGTGCCATATAGAACTAGCCAAGGTGGTTATTGCAGGAATATTGGTGTGGATGCTGCCTGTCTTGTCATTAGCTTAGCATTTATTTAATTTTATAGCAGGTAATTCTGCTTAATCTCCATGGCTGGTGAAGCATCCTCCTTCAAAGCTCCTAGCATGTGGCATTTGTCTTGGGAGTGATCATAGCACTGCCCTTCTGCCTTGTTAAGAGAATCCAGTTTCCATATTTCATCATGGTGACCATCCAGGACCTGTTGCCAGGGGTTTGCTTGTCCCTGTTCCTTTTGGTGTCTTCTGTATAGCTTCATTTCTTTTCCTCCTTGCTCTCTACTTCACTCTCAGATTTTTATCAATTCACTGCAAGTATTCTGCATTTTGAAATGCCTTTCACTCATACCTCAAATGATTTCACGAAGCCTGCAGACTATTCACCAATGGCTGCTGCTGTTTGCATAGCTTCCACTTCAGCCAAAGATTCTCAATCTTCCTGGCAGAGTGGGATATGCTAACAGCCTTCCAGAAAGGTCTGGGATCAGTTTGACCTCTCCCTTCCTTTACCCATATCTACTCACAGAGTGAGTTTAAGCATGCTTTCTTCCCTTGCTGTCTTATTTCAGTGTCTTTACTTAAGTATATACAGAAATAATATAATGTAATTAAATGAGTAATCTCAGCTTAGTGAAGAGAAAAGGGGGTACAGAGCTTATAATTCTAAAGACATCTTTTCCAGTAGTTTCATTCCATTCTCTTAGAAATGAAATTAATCCCATTAAAAATGTAATCAGTGAATTAAATTAAATATGTAACTCTGAGCTCCAAGGACATAGGGAATCATGGTACATGTTTTCTTATTAACTAGTGTAAACCTTAAGAAGTAATTAAAAATAATTACTTTGCTTTAAGTTTCCAGATTTTCTGAGTCTTGCCCAACGTGGTTAATTATTAAAGAGTCCTGTTTATTTTTGTATACCACAAGAAAACCAGGCTTACTTTACTTTACAGGTCTATTAGTTCGTGGAACTGTATATTTAGCATCAGAAGACACATCTGAGATGAGTAAACTGGAGCCTCAGAGCATAGGAAAATCCCCCTTCCTACAGCCAGGGTTAAGATATTTCTGTTAGATCTTTCTTCTTTCTCATCGTAGTTTGTCACTACTGTTTGGTTCCTTAGTTACTCTAGCCACAATCTTCTTCTCCCTAGATCTATAGTCCACTAACTATATATCTGCCTTTATTGTACATCCTATTCTGCAAGCATAGCATTTGATGTTATGATCATACAACACAAGTATGGGAGATGCAGGGTCAAAAGCCTCCAATAGTATTTAATCTTAATCTCATTCTATTACATATACTACGAGTGTAAGCTGAGTTATGTAAGAAAAAATAAAACCAAAAACAGCAAAGGAAGAAAGATAAGCCATACTTTTCTTCTTTGTTTCAAAGTTCAGAGTCTAGTTACATATTTCTTATCTAAAACAAAACCCCCATTGACATTTCTTATTTTCACTTAAATATCTCTTTTCTTCATTCAAAAAAAGGTAACAAAAACAAAACAAGTCAAAATTCTTTCTTCACTATTTCTTGATAAAAACCTACTTTCAGAATTGAAGAAACACTGTCATGTGACTTGTGTTCATTTTTTTCAATCACATACTGATTATCTACCAGGCACTGGCATTGGTGCCTTAGCATTCATAGAGACAGTGTGGCAGTGGACCTCAGAGCACAGACTTGCAATTTGTCTAGATAATCTTGATTTTTTGACATTGATAATGCTGTCTCCAAATCCACAACACAACAGTTCAGACTCTTGTACCTTATTCACACATGGTTATATATTTTTCATTTGATTTTATCCCTTGTTTTAGTGTTGGAGAACCCACCCCAGAGCCTCATGAGTACCTGACCAGCACTCTAACCACTGTGGCACCCGTCCTGATCCCATATTTAAATCATTGCTGTTTATCCCCAGATCGATGTGTTCTAGAGATTGACGTACAGTTACCACTCAGTCAATATTTGTTGACTAAATAAATGATTGTACACATGAAAAACTTTTTAAGACTTTGGGGGATCTTCTATGGCCACATTTCATTTAGGAAGTGGCAGCATTTCTGCAGGTTTCAAATTTTTTCGGTGCATTAAGATGTCTTTCAAGTTTCAGTGTCGTCCAGAAGCATCACCTGCATTTATGGAAGAATGAGTAACAGATCCCGGGATCTGAGTGACAAGGACCAGAAAGGAAGGTAGTCCAGTCACCTTGTGGATAGGACTCACCAAGATAACAGCAGCAGCATGAGACTGTGGGAAAGAGAAAGGCAATACATTAGGAGGCATTGGCCACTGTGGACATCACTGCACTATCTCCAAATGAAACGAAAGTGAGTGTCTTGTAACTGACGAGCAGTATTTTCACTGCAAAGTCAATGTCCTTTTACCAGTATGTTCCAGTTCACCACCACCACCATTGCCCGGCTCTCTGCCCCTCACCCCTACCCCTCACTCACTCCATCCCCACTCCCTCACCCTCACCCCTCACACTACCACCACCCAGCCACACCCTACTCCTCACCCCACCTCCACTCCTGCCCCTTGTCCTTTGCCCCACCCCCTACTCCTCACCCCAACCCACTCCTGTTCCTCCCCTTGACCCTCACCTCAGCCCTGTCCCCTTCCCCTCACCCTGGCCCTATCCCTAACCCTTACTTCTCAGCCTCCAGCACTAAACTTGTTGGTTCACCTTTGGTTTTTTAACTTTGTGTGCACACACATGAAATATTGATTATCTTTGGGAAAATGACAGGGCTTCCTGTGTGGGAAACAAAGCATAATCAACATTCATTCCTTCGTTTTCAGAAGCCTTAAAACGTGTGGATTTTTAAGAAATGAGTTTTATTTCAAAGTCGCTGAATTCACGCTAATTATCAGGCAACTGAGGCAGATCACTCGGTTACATGACAGACATGAAGAAGAAGAAAACACAGTGACCTCCAACTATCACATTAAGTTTTCCTGGAATGTGTCTAAAAATGCTAGGGGAAATGTTCATTGACAAACGTGTCTGATACAAATTCCCAAGACAGGCAAAATTCACAAAGTATAGAAAGAAACAGGGCGAGATTACCAGGCAAGGAGTAGATCTGGTAGATAAAGATACCAAAGGTTGAGTAAGTATGGTATAATCCAGTTTTAAAAAAAAAAAGTCTGTGGTCAATATTTTGAGTAGTGCTTCATGCCAGCTTGAATTGAGATTCAAAGAGTTAAGTCACAGCGAAAGCTGCATTGCAGAGATGATTATTAACCAGTGCATGATCCAAGCTTGTGTTTCTGCGTCACTGTGAATGTCCCAGTCATTGTTATGTTCTCTGAGGTTAAATAGAACACAAAGGTTGTGTGTGGAGGGCGGCGAGCACACTAATAAACAAGCAGAGAAAGCAGAGAGCATGTCCAGTCTTGTCATTATGCTGTGGAGGGGGCTGGGGAGGTGGCTCAGTGGGTAAACGTCTGCTGCCCAAGCATGAGGACCTGAGTCTGATCTCAAGAACCTGCTTAAATCCGGGGGCTGTGGTGGGTCTTTGGATAACTGAGAAGGGGCCAGACATGTCATATCCCTAGAACTTATTGGCCAGCTAGCCTGTAGGCCACAATCAGTGACCTACAGGGTCTGTTATAGCTCTTATCTCAATAAACAAGATGAGGAGCTACTGAAGAAGATGCTTTTCACCTGTATGCACAGACAAGTTCTCATACATGAGCACATACTCCTATGAACACACCCACGTACCCCCATGTACCATGCACAGAGCCACACACACAGCGCCTTGAAGGATAATAAATCACTGTCATAGAATGTAACTAGCTGAAATCCTTGGGTTGGTTTCTTCGGGTCTCACAGCACTTCAGCAACTGAATATGGCAACTTCTTCCACTTTAAGAATCACCTACATTAAACCAAACTCACCTCAGCTATGTGTGTGTGTGGGGGGGGGGGATGGCGGCTTTTATAGTTTTATCAATTATCTTTACTGTAAGTATTCTATGTATGCAACTTTTACTAATGAGAAAGCTAGGCAGGCTTGGTAGTAAATGCCTGTGGTTTCATTTCTGTAGAGACGGAGACAGGAAGAGGAGTGTGAGGGCGATCTGGGCTTCACACGGAGATCTTGTTCAAAACAAAACATGCACGGAGTTGGAAGGTTAATTTTCACACAAAAGATTACAGCACTAATCGCTTTGAGTCAGGATTCATGAGTATACCTTCACAATTCTTTATTTAAAAAAAGATAATCGGGTTTCTAACTAAATATCATCCTCTGTCTATCCTCTGTCTCCTCCTTGTGGCCATTTCACTTCTTTCTGATTTTATTTTGCCTGTGTTTCTTTTGGGTCTTTGGCACCTCTGTCTTTAATCTTTAGTCTTTTTTATATAATTCTGAACTACTGTGGACTGGGTCCTAGCTAGTCTAGTCTGTTGCCCTGCAATGTGCCCTGCTGTAAATTCAGCCTGTGGGAGCAGAGTGATTGAGTTCTGAAGAACACAGGGGTTCACTTCCTATCACAGAAGCTCAGCATTTATTTTTTAATGCAAATCAACTTCTACAGTTACACCCAAGTTATGCTGTTTTATGCACTGAGTAGCACTTTACGATTGATTAAATATATATATATAAGGAGCACGAAAGTCTAAGGTGATTCCAAGTTGTTTGTTTGGGGGGTTGTGACAGGGTTTTAACGTGTTTCTCTGCGTGTACACATGTGTTCTGTCTATAAGAGTCTATAAGAGGGTCTCAGATCTCCTTGGACTGAAATTACAGGTAGTTGTGAGCCACACAATATGGATTTCGGGGGATCAAACTCAGGTCCTCTGAAAGAATGGCAAGTGCTCTTAACCACTGAGCAATCTTTCTGGGCCTTTTGCAGAACTAGTTTTAATTACATTTGTTCTATGACTGATTAATTAATTATATAATTATTTATATATTCATTTATTTATTTATCTTTGAGACAAGGTTTCTTTGTGTAGCCCTGGCTAATATGTTACCTGCTCTGTAGATCAGGCTGGCCTCAAACTCACAGAGAACTGCCTACCTCCACCTCCTATGTACAGGAATTAATGGTATGTGCCACCACTGCTCTGCCATCTAATACACATATAAGATATATTTTAATAACCCCAACTCTCACATTTTATTATCTCCTTTTCACGCTTGTCAACTTCAAAATCCGCTTTACAGATTATCATTCCCAAATTCATGTCTTTTAGTTTCACTTCATGACCCACTTAATTTAACCAGAGCCAGCATATGACCATGGGCATTTGGCTGAGAATTTGTAAACATAGAGTTCTTGTTTAATGAGATGAAGAAGCACATTGGGGCACACCATTTATTTTTGAGACATTAAGTATGAACTCATATCTAACCAACTTGTAGATAGGCATCAAGATATTGTCAATGGATAATTGGATGGAGATAGGTACCAAGACATGGTCAATGACTAGATGTTCCATTCCTTATCATTGGTTTGGAAGACAGATCATCTAAGGCTGAGTACAACAGACAAAGAGGGACAAGAGCTGAATGCTGGCACATACCAAAACCAAACAAGGATGTGTCTTAGTTTCATTTTCTTTTTCTGTGATAAAATGATCTGAGAAAAGGAAACTTAAATCATAAAAACTTTATTTTGGGTTACATTTCCAAAGGATAAGAATCCTTTATGGTAGGGAAGGCATAGGAAATGCAAAGAAGAGCCAGCAAGAGAAGGAGAATTCAGACTGGGTAGGTTTCATTTGTGCAAAGGAACCAGAGAACAAACAGGAAGTGGGGGCTGACTTTACAGCCCAAAGCCCTCCAGCAGTGACATGCTTCCTTCACATTTTACAACTTCCAGCAATAGATGTGGAGCAAGGGAACATTCCTTAATTGCTGGTAGGATTGCAAACTTCCACTCTGGAAATCAATCTGGTATTTTCTTTAAAAGTTAGAAATAGTTCTACCTCAATATCCAGCTATACTACTCCTGGACATATACCCAAAAGTTGCTCTACCATACCACAAGGACACCCGCTCCACTATGTTCATAGCAGTCTTAGTCATAATAACCAGAAACTGGAAACAACCCACGTGTCCCTCAACTGAAGAATGGATGCAAAAAAATATGATTCATTTACCCAATGGAATACTATTCAGCTATTAAAAACAAAGACATCATAAATGTTGCAGGCAAATGGATAGAACTAGAAAATATCATTCTGAGTGAGGTAATCCAGACCCAAAAGGACATGCGTGGTATGTACTCACTGATAAGTGGATATTAGCCATAAAGTACAGAATGTCCAAGATATGCCTCACAGACCCAAAGAAGTTAAATAAGAAGGAAGGCCCAAGTGAGGACACTTGAATAGCACTTAGAAGGGGAAATAAAATAGTCATAGGTAGCAGAGGGAAGGAGGGATCTGGATAGGAGAGGGAAGGGGGAAAAATTAGGAGGTTAGGCTCAGGTGTGGGAAGAGAGAGGAGAGAAGCCCAGTGAAACAGAAGAATGATGGTTGGGGATGGAAGGAATTTCTTGGCAGTCCCTGAGACCTGGGATAGGGAGCCTCCCAAGTGTCAATGCAGGTGACCTTAATGGAGATGCCAAATAGTGGGGAGATCCTGAGGAGTCTACCTTCTGTAGCCAGGTAGAACCCCGAGTGGAGGGATAAGAACACCAACCCACCCACAAAACTTTTGACTTAAAATTTTTCTGGTCTAAAAAAAATGCAGGGACAGAGATGGAGACTGAAGGAACGGCCAACCAATAACCAGCCCAACTTGAGACCCATCCCATGGGCAAACACCAGTTCCTGACACTATTAATGATAGTGTCATTATCACTTACAGACAGGAGTCTAGAATAATTGTCCTCAGGGAGTCCAGCAGCTGACTGAAGCAGACACAGATACCACAGCCAAACATTGACCAGAAGTTCGGAACCCTTATGGAAGAGTTGGGGGAAAGATTGAAGGCCTTGAAGAGTATAGGAATTACATAGGAAGACCAGCAGTGTCAACTAACCTGGATCCCTGGAAGCTTTCCAAGACTAAGTCACCAACCAAAGAGCATGCAGGGGCTAGACCGAGGACCCTAGCATATATGTAACAGAGGGCTGCCTTGTCCTGCCTCAGTAAGAGAGGATAAGCCTAATCTTGCAGACTTGATAGGCCAGAGGCAAAGGGGAGGAGGTTGAGGGAGGGACTCTGTGAAGAGGGACCGGGAGGGTGCAGCATTTGGAATATTAATTAATTAATTAATTGAAAAAATTCTTCCATAACCCTTCCAAGCTTTGTCATCAGCTGGGAATTAAATGTGCAGGTAAGTGAGCCTGTGAAGGACATTTTACTTTGAAACCACAATAGGAAGAACTGTTTAAACCAGTGGGGGGAGTTGAGAGTGGTTGACATAAGAAGGAAATCAAAAGAAAGGTGTCTGTGCAATAAAACATTTGAAGAAGAATTTAAATAAAGAAAAATAATTATTCCACATGGTACCCATTTGATTGGTAACATTTGTCCCAGGAAATACTCTTTGAACATATTTATGTGAAGGTTAAAAATACATATTCATGTCAGAGTTTTTGATTTATATAATATAAGAAATTCGGGAGCCCTGGGAAGAGAAGGAAGGCAGAGATAGCTTCTTGAACCCTTCTGTGGTTAACAGCATTAGAGAAATGATGTGTTCGTATGTGGAAGGTATGGATGGGATTTGTTGTTGTTTTGGAGATAAAAGGTATGGCATGTGTATAGAATAGAGTACATGAACAAGTAGATATGAATTAAAATAAAACTTGGAAATATTAATGATGACTTAGAGGAAAAAAATCATAGATTCAAAATCTTTGAATAGCTTCAGAGATGAGATAGAATTTAAAACACAGATGGGGAGTTGTCATAGATAAGAGCTGGTATGATTTAACCAATGTTGGAAGGAATCCAGCTTCTGTACAGGTGTAATGTTTTGGTTTATTTGACACAACAGAGAAAGTACCTTTTTTTTTGTATTTCTAAGATAATATCGAAGTAGATTATCAGTGAAATTTAAGGGGAAAGAAAGCAAGTTTGACAACTGAGCAACAGGAATAGTGAATGATCCTCTTAGCAAATATAACACTAATTATAATTCTAAACTCAGCAGTTAATGTGGTCGCATTCAGCCAGCATTATGCAAGAGGAGTACAGTGAGAGGGTGTTGGAGCCATGTCGCATGTCTGGGTGCTGATGACAGAGGAAATAAACAAGGACGTTTTGGCTGTGTGAGAGAAAATGGTTACTGTCATCAATCCTGGTACATGGCCTAAGCAAAGCTTAGTAAGCAGCGAGAATAACCCCTGTCAACAATAAACAATAAAAATGTAGTAGGAGGAGGAGGAAATAAGGTTGGCAGTATCTGAATCTGGAGGAGACATGAGAGAGGTACAGAGGGTCAGGAAATCGAATAAAAGTAGGTAGCAGGGGCGAGGGGATGAGGAACTGGAGATAGCCACTGGAGGGGCCCAGGATCCAGTGGGATTGACTTTAGCTGTAATGAGCAAAGAAGAGGTAGAAAGAACCCGTGGAGACCACCTTCAGTAGATAGGCACGACCCCTGTTCGAGGGATGGAGCCACCCACCCATCTTAAAGTTTTTTAATCCAGAAATGTTCCTGTCCAAAGGAAGAACAGGAACAAAAAGTGAAACAGAGACTGAAGGAAGGACCAACCTGGGCATGGCCCCACCTGGAAATACATCATGTCTGCAGACACCAAACCCAACATTGTTGCTGTGGTCAAGAGGTGCTTGCTGCCAAGAACCAAGTGTGGCAGTTCCTGGGGAGGTCTGGCCAGCAACTGACCAATGTAGAGACAAATGCTTGGAGCCAACCATCAGGCTGAGAACCTGGTGGGAGAGGGGGATTGCAACCCCATTGGAAGAACAACATAGGTTGGCCTGACCACCCAGTTATCCCAGAGACAAGACCACCAACCAAAGAGTGTACCTAGAGGAATCTTTGGCTCCAGATACATATGTAGCAGAGGATGGCTTCTCCGACAGCAACGGGATGGGAGACCCTTCTTCCTGGAGAGGTTTGATGCCCTAGAGTAGGGGGATGCTGGAATAGAGGGGCGGGAGAGTGTGGGTGGGTGGGGGAGCACTCTTATACATGCAAAGGGGATTGGGGAGGGCAGATGTGGGATGGGGGGTATCGCGGAGGGGTAACCAGGAAGTGTAATATCATGGGATTCGGGGTCAGTAGAGGGGGTAACCGGGAAATGGGATATCATTTGAGATGTAAACGAATGGAATGATTAATAAAAATTTAAAAAAGAAATGTAGTAGTAACTTGAACTTCATATCCCAACAGACATCAAATTCTGATGGCCATAAAACTGCTACTGGGGTGGGCTGGAGACAAGAGGATTGGGGTCGGACATTGGCCCACATAGATCTAAAGGATAACTTTCTTGTGGGCAGCTGGTTTGTTGTTGTGGATATGAGGTTACCGGAGATAAGACCCAGGGTACTGAATTATCAGCTCCATAGATGTTGAAATGGCTGAGTGACAGGAGAGTAGTAAAGGACAACTGGGGATTTGGGGCATCTGATAAGGTAATGAGGAGGGCAGCAGATACAGCTCAGAGGAATAGCTGCTCCCCTAAAATGCTCAAGGCCCTGGGTTACAAAACCTCAAAACAAATCATGTTAATTAACAAAGGAGTAAGGAAAGTTATCTTAGCACTTGGTAAATGATTGCACAACATATTTTGAAAATGTAACTTCTAAAATTATCAATACAGACGCTAGAAATTTGTGGAATAGAAACGTATGTAATTCTTAATTACT
The DNA here is from genome assembly GCF_011762505.2 of Arvicanthis niloticus. Taxonomy (NCBI): domain Eukaryota; kingdom Metazoa; phylum Chordata; class Mammalia; order Rodentia; family Muridae; genus Arvicanthis; species Arvicanthis niloticus. The sequence continues at coordinate 67,720,856 of NC_047666.1, read as the reverse complement.
AAAATGACAAACTAAAATCAGATTATATGGACTTATGAGATCATAAAAATAGAGCATAGGCAGGAGGTAGGATGCGTTGACTTTCTGGGAGGAATTACTAGGAAGTGGGAGATTGATAGGAGTGTACCTCTTTTGAAAATCCCTGAGGAATCTGCTACTGTACCTTCTTTCTAGCACATGTTCTTTGGGCTCTGATTTCCCTCGTCTTTCGCCTTATTTAACAGTCATGAAACTCACTGATCATCCACTAGACGTTCTTAAGTGTTTGAGGTGCTTAAAGGTCTTTGTGATTTCATTAAATACATTTAGGTATTCCAGTATAACTGCTTTCACTTTCCTTGTAAATTGTCACATTTGGAAGGATATCTTTACAGGATATTCTACCCACCACAAATTTCTAATAACAATTTATTTCCTTATATAGTGTAGTAAGTTTTATATTTTAAAAAGTATGGAATAATTAGAAGCGGACACGGCCTTTAAGAACCCTGTGAGTTCTATGCCTAAGCTGGCGAGTTCATCGGGAAAGAGGGAACCTCATTTGAGATAATGCCTCCTCCATCAGAGTATGCCTCCTCCATCAGAGTACCTGTAGGGAAGTCTATGAGGCATTTCCTTGATCAATGATTGATGTGGGAGAGCCCTGGACTCTGTGGAAAGTAACACACACACACACACACACACACACACACACACACTGGTGCTGACGTATATAAGAAAGCAGACTAAGCAAGTTATGGGGAGCAAGTCATTAAGCCACAATCCTCCATGACTTCTGCTACAGTTCCTAATTTCTCAATTCTGACTTGAGTTCTTGCCCTGATGTCCCTTCATGCCACCATGACAGAAATCGAGCCTTCAGCTGAAATAGCCATTTCCTCCCCAAGTTCCTTTTAGTCACAGTGTTTTATTATAGAAATAGAAAGCAGACTACAATGATGGCTGTTGTAAACAAATGACTCGTGTGTGCATGTGTGTGTGCCTGTGTGTGCGTGTGTGTGTGTTTTAATTTTACACAATTGCCAGAATACCATCTACTACTGTTGACTATTGCCAATGCTCTCTTGTCAAAATATTTAGTGCTGCAATTTAAATATACGGTGGCTGTGCGCCAATTTTGTTTGGAAATAAAATCCAGATCTTATATGTCTAAGTTAGGGAACGTAGATAAGTTATGTTATCAAGCTTTTAAAAAGAAATTTAAATGAACTGTATCTTGGCTTCATGTCCTGTGACTATCTAGACATCTTTGTAATCAGTGTCCACATAAATACCTGATTATTTCTGTACTGTTTATGACTGTAGACAGCCCAAACTTCACTCTCTGATTTTTCTTACCAAAAATATAGTGCATTTTCTGTAAGAGTTCTGGCTGTTCCAGAGTCCTGTGGGACAATGACTGTGAATGACCCTCAATCAAAAATAAATAAATAATTAAAGATATCACTGTTTCTTTGCCTCATTCTGCTTGTTTTTTTTTTTTAATCACTCTCTCAATACAGCAAAGCATTGTTTGAAAAGTTTTTGCTGGATTTTTATGCAACCACACCAACAGGGAGGGAACTTCTTCCCTTAGCCAGTTTAAGCATCCTGAAACTTCTTTCCCATGCTTCAACAGCTTCCCATTGCCAGTTCTATGTCTCTCTCTTTCTTTCTCTCTCTCTCTCTCTCTCTCTCTCTCTCTCTCTCTCTCTCTCTCTCTCACACACACACACACACACACACACACACACACACTTTTCTTATCATACTACCCATGCACTATGCGACACATCCCTTCCTATGCTTGGTATCTGGTATAACTGAGGACAAACTAGATCCAGTATAGGATAAACTAGCTTTACACATAAGCGGAGAAGAAAGCCAGGTTTTCTATTCATTTTTCAATCATTCAGAGTTCCATAAAGATCATGGTGATTCCAACATGAAGCCTTAACCTTTGCTTGCCTACAAACACAGCAGAGAACAGTGCAGTACTGTTGGAAGTTGTCAACGTTCTAATTCCTAAGGAAAGTTTCTGCTTTCTCTCACTTTCACTGAGGAGAAACTGACTTTCATTCTGTCCTCACAAAGGAACAAAAGGGAGTGTCTTGTGTCTGTGTAAAAGCGCCTGTCCTTGAAAAGGAATGGCCTGAACTGGGCCTGAAGATATTGCAACATTAATTGACAGAACCACTTTCTCCTAGGATGTCTGATGAAGTAGTGACCTATGCGACACTGATGCTTCAGGACTCTGCAAGAGTGAGAGGGAATCAGGATGGAAATAACCTAAGAAAAGAAGGTAAGAGCTTTAGAGAAAGCATGCTGTGACCTGGCAAATGACAGGTGTTAAGTGCTTGGAGATACCAGCTTTGTCACTGAAAGGGGCGGGGGAATGTGTGACATAGTCCCCAAAATAGAGACAAACTGTCAGTGGAGTGAGTCTCCTTAAGAAAATCGATGAGGCTTTCAAAACAGTGTGAATTGTATCAAATCACTGTTATGAAACTCTTCACTGTAGGGGAAAAAATCATGGATATGTCAGAGTTTAGGTCTGTCAGTGAAGATTTCTATTTATAATCACCCTTAGATTCTTGCGCCTTGTTAGCGATGCCGGGAGATGGTTTTCTCGAAACCAGAAAGGGTTTTAAACTATGTAGAGGAAACCTCTCTCGTGTATGGCATAGCTAAGTGAAGGGAAGGAACTGAGTGTAGTTATATCAGAAATTATCATAAGCTAGCTTTTGCTCTTGTGCTTTTTTTTTTTCCTTACTGTTGCTAGAACCCTGCTGGGGGCCAGCTGTGGCAATGGCCAGGTCCCACTGAGGAGATAATGAGTGGGTGAAGAAGTCAGTCACAGGCATTGGGTCAATCTTTCACCCTGACTGACAACCGGCAGGCGGAGTGCTTCTTTATTCATACAGAACTCAATAGGCAAAGAGAGATTCATGTTTTCCAAAACATCAATCATATCATTTTTGTCCCCAGACATGTTTTAACTGCCTCTTGGTAATAAGTTTAGTCATTACTGATAATCTGCTACAGAACAGATTTATCTTTTACAATCACTTTCCCTCATCAACCCCATAACCCAACTTTTAAGAATCTAGAGGCTTATTTTACCAAAGCACAGTAGTCTGTTCTCAGGCGGTAGCTCTTGCAGTTTCATGGGTACTAGACAGAAGGAAACTCTCCAAGCCAGCCTGGGCAAATTGCCATGTCCCAAGCAGTGAATTATCAACTTTCAATGGTCAGAGTGTTCATTTTCATTAGCCTCAAGAAGAATTTTGAGTCCAAAGCTGCTGCAGTTATTATTCAATTTCTCGCATAATACAGTGCTTATATTTTATATACTTGCAAAATTTATTTAGATGTCTAATCATGTTATTCTTTTCTTTTAGTCATACTATCTATACTGCAGTGGCCCTACACCAGCTAACTTTTCTAAGAAAGCGGGGGGGTCTTAATACTTCATTCTTTTATCATTTTTCTACACCATTCTTTGTCTATAAGTCCTCTTGTAGGGAAGAGATAACTCCAGCCTATCTAACTTGGTTGGTTCTTATCCTGAAGGGACATACTATATGTGGCCCCCAATCTTATGTGCTATGTAATTGCTTGGGTATATAGTAAGAAAAGGCTTTTAACCTGTTCTACTGCCAACTTCTCTAGTCCACTGAATCTTGTTTAAGTTATTAAATTTAGTTTGTTCTGATTATCTTTTTCCTGAGTAAGTACAGAGACAGATGTTCCAGGAGTTTATTGGAGCTGGAGTCTCATAAGGAGATCTCTGACATCTTTATTTGAGTCACATCCTTCAGGGCATAAGGAAGACCTACAAGTGAGGCCAGAGAAGGATATCGCCCTAAAAGCATGAAGGCTAATATGCTCAGGAATTTCCTGGGGAAGCTTAGAAGCAGTACAGCTGGGAGAAGGCATAAATGATTCATAAGAAATTTCCCATCAATCCAAAACCCCCAAGCATGCAACAAGTGGTAATCAAGACCATAAGAGGAAGACAGCATGACGGCAATCACATCATGTGGCTCAAAGATCTTGCTGGATCTTTGTCAAGCAGCTGTGCTGGCTTTATGACTTTTGCTGTTCCCATTAGATATGGCTGTACCAGAACCCTAAGTATAATTCAGAGTATTTAATAAAAATAAAATCATCTATGTATACATATCTTTATTGAAGTGTACTTGTAAAGCAAATAATATCACTGTTTTTCCAGTTATGAATGAGAACACTGAGTCTCAAAGAAGCTAGGTAGTTTCTCCACCTTTTTACCAGTGTGTTGTAGAGCTAGTCTTCCAATGTCAGCTCATTATTTTATGTCCACCTGGCAAAAATGTCAAGTCTCTAGGGCCAGACATCAGTTCCGTATATAAGACTTTCACTTCCAAAGGTTGTGTTATATTAACCTGAATCATATTCTTTGCTTTCTTCTGCTTTATGGATTTGCTTTAATGTGTGTGTGTGTGTGTGTGTGTGTGTGTGTGTGTGTGTGTGTGTGTTGGGGGAAGATATACATCACAATAATGGGCATAGTTTGCAATGTTTACTAAAGGTGAGATAATTATGTGTACCTTTTCTGTCTTCTAATTCTCATTCGAACCTAACCTAATTTAAGCAAAGGGGTTGTGTGGCTTTAGTGTGAGTGCTACTGTACTCACCTAGCAAGAACATTGGGTGAATAACGGAAGATTAAGTTGCCAGATATTTTTATGACAACCATGGTCCAAAATTTGCCTGCTGGTTCTCTGGGCTATTCTTCAGGTTAGACTGTACATTTTCATCCAGGATTAATTTATTCTTTATGACATAGAGAACAGGATAAACATGACCTAAAATTATTTTTATCAGGTTAACAATAATCTTAAAAGTATAATCTATCTTTATAAATCAGAAGGGCACACCTCCTTTTGGAGATTTGTGTCTTAAAATTCATGGTCTCTTCTGTTCTCAGAATCATTCCAGAGAACTTATCTCCACATATCATTCATGACATCAGTGGACTTGAAGAAGTCAAAGATAGGGACAAATGTAAAACAATTAAGAGACATTCACTCTTGAAAGTAAGGTGGGGAAATGGAGATCTGAGGGAAGGACCTTATCACACTTCATATTAGGAATGTTTAAAAAGTGGCATTAACAAAACAGGGGAAAAGTTTAATAGCTAGAAGTTTTCTGGGTGGAAGAAACAACCCCCAGAGTAACAGCATGCTGTGTTTCTGCCCTATTGCTTTCCAGGACACCCAGCTCAATCCCCACTTTGGAGAGGAGCTGCCTTGAGCTTGATGACCCTCTGCTTGATGTTGGTGACAGGACTGGTGACCTTGGCAACTATGTGTAAGTGTATGTGTATCAGACAAAAGAACATCATTTGGAAAACACTTATACAGTGTGCTAATTCAGGAAGTATAAGGTACCAGCATGCAGAATCGTCAAATCACTTGTTACTCTGATCAAAATAAAGATGTTTTAAAATAGATACATGGATCCAGGACTAGGAATAGTTAGAATGGTCCAAGATCAGTCTGGGATTATTGGCAAAACCCTGTCAAGGATGAAAGAAAGGAAGTGGGGGGCAGGGTATGAGCAGGAGAGCAGCATGCAGCATACAAGAGAGGGAGAGAAGGGAGGAGAGAGGAGGGAAAAGAGAAAGGGAGGGCAAAAGGAAGAAGGAGAAAAAGAAAAAAGAAAGAGTAGAGAAAGGGAAGGAAAGAGAAAAAAGGAAAAGGGAGGAAGAAAGAAGAAGAAGGAGAAGAAGAAGAAGAAGAAGAAGAAGAAGAAGAAGAAGAAGAAGAAGAAGAAGAAGAAGAAGAAGAAGAAGAAGAAAAGAGGAGGAGGAAAAAAAGAGGAGGAGGGAGAGGAGGAGGGAGAATCCCTGGTGGCTGTAGGACCACACTCTTGAGTCAGCCGGACAGCCTAGTGAGAGCAGAGGCTCCCACGCACTTGTCTCCTTATGTCTTGCAGTTTTGCAGATGTCAAACGACATTAACTCTGATTCAGAGAAGTTGAGTCAACTTCAGAAAATAATCCATCCACAGCAGGACAATCTGTCTGAACCACTGAACAGCTCCAGAAAGGGTCTCACGGAGGAATCTCTCCAGTCCCAGATCTCTGCCCTCCTGGAGAGGCAAGAGCAGATGGCTACCAAACTCTGCAAGGAATTCCTCATCCACACTTCCGGTAATTTTGACTTACATCAGCAAAAAGGCCAGATCAAACCCATCACCCTGATCAAAGCCCCCACATGAAGCAAAGCACCTAGGCATTATGTCCTTTAACAATACCTTGACCATGGCACCTTAAATGTACAATGGACAAAGAATTGTAGCTATTTCTTTAGTATTTTGGAAAACTTTATAGTCATTTCCAAAGGCTGCTAGCCTGGATACTTTAACTTCTCAACTTATCAGTTACATGTTGGTGCAATGGTTATCATAACATTCAAAAGCTGCACCTGTAAAAAGAGTTCCCCAAATTGTCCAACCCCCCAACTTGGGTTACTTTGCTTCCAGAGGGTCCTGGCATGGTATGTTTCAGGGTGCCTATGCTCAGGTCTGCTGTCCGTGTGCATGGCTTAGCTTCCAAAGGCTTCTGCAATCACCCCAAAGAATTTGTACTTTTGAGTATAATGTTCTTTTCAGACCATAAATGCAATCCTTGTCCCAAGACATGGCAATGGCATGGAAACAGTTGCTACTATTTTTCACTCAATGAAGAGAAATCCTGGCGTGATAGCAGAAAGGACTGTATGGACAAGAACGCCACTCTGGTGAAGATTGACAGCATCGAAGAAAGGGTATGGTTGACTCTCCTCCCCCAGATGTAGAAAATGAAAAACAAATGTTCCTGTTTTGTAATAGGACATTAGTAGATTTTGAATGAGACCTAATAAATGATTTGAGGAACTGGGTATAGAACCCAGGACCCAACTCATGTTAAGAAAGTGTTCTACCACTGGCTATATCCCCAGCCATCAAATGAACTTAATGAGATAATCTTACCCCTGCAAACTGTCAGATGGGTCTCTCACTGTGCTCCTCCCACCCATCCCCAGGATCTCCTTCAGTCAGAGCTGCCACTCACATTTTCTTTCTTTTGGCTGGGATTGTCCTGGAACTCATCTGGCAGAAACTGGCTATGGGAAGACGGTTCATTTCCCCCTCCAACCCTGTAAGTATCTAACTGTTGGGCATGGAAGACCAGGATTCCAATAGACCTTTAAGAAAACTGATATAAATTGAAATAACTATAAACCTAGATAGGAAAAGGGAACCATATTGTGTAACAAAGGAGAGGGCTTCCATAGGGAATCCATTGAGGGCTGGTAAGTAATTCCATCTATTTTGTCAAATGCAGAGCAATGTGCTAGACTTCATGTGTCTCTTGGTTGTTGTTTTTTTTTTTTTTTTTTTTTTTTTTTTTTTTTTTTTTTTTTTTTTTTTAAGTGCACCAAGTAAATGCAACACAGTTCTTGGGTTAACATTTACATTTCTCCTCTCCTATATGAATACTGGTCATTCTTGACTCGATGACTGGCTCCTGTGAACATGTGGAGGAAAAGGTCCATGTCTGGGACAAGTGCCTGTGGACAATGACCCTAGGTCATCATGCAGCTGTCAGATAATACAGCTCTCTGTACTCAGCTAAGAGAGACTACTTCAGGCTCATGCAGCCTTTTCCTTGGGTCCTGAATAAGGTCTCTATTTTCAAGATATATTCAAATAGATCACTATTTAATGGGTTTGTTTCTGGTGAATTAAATAACATGTCATCACCGTGTGCATCATTTGAAAAAAAAAGGTACTTGTTATGAAGATTTAAGCTGGGTATGCATAGTTTTCAAAGACAACCTTTAAGGATTATCATTAAAGTTGAGCCAAAAAAAAAAAAGCTGGACACAATTTTCCAACTACCTGATCACATCAGTAAGCCATTCATTTCCTCTCTCAGACTCTTACCTTGTCTTCTCAAATATATATGAAAGAGTGCATAATTACGTTTTTTTCATAGTAAAATGCCACAACTTTTAACATAGTCTTACGTTTCTTTTTCTAGTTTTATTAAAATATGAAATATAAAAATTAATCTATAAGTTCTAATGTAATCTACTTTTGGGTAAATTCCATTAGTGTAATTCCATATTACTGGTGGGAATAGTAATTCCTAAGCCATATCTTAAATAGTCTTCCTTTAATTTAATTAGATTTTTATATCGTATATTCTTACCATGGCTTCCTCTCCCTCAGCTCCTACCAGATACCCCCGACTCATCCAATTCCACCCTTTCTTTAGAAAGCAAACAGGACAATAAAAAAATGTGAGTGGTGTCAAGCATAGGGTCCCTCTCATGGAGTCAGCCTTAAATCCAATCAAATAGGGGTTGGTTACTTTTTTGCCACTGTTGTACCAGCATGTCATGCAGAGTTAAATATATTTCTCTTAAGGGAGTGTTTTACCCAGGATCAATATTAATCTGAAACAAAGAACACAGATGTGCTGACTTTGCAGATTCTAATGCTCAGTAGAGGGTGCATAACAGTAGGACCCTTCCCTCTACTGAGAACACTAAATTCTAATTAAACTTCATATATAATAGTTGTAATTGATTTTAAATTGATTACTTTTCAGATTTAGTGAGAAGGAGCTTACCAATTTCAATGGATCCAGAGAGTGTGCTTATTTTGAAAGAGGGAATATTTACCTTTCTCGCTGTAGTGCTGAAATACCTTGGATTTGTGAGAAGACAGCCTCCCTGGTAAAGATTGAAGATTTGGATTAATCTGACTCTCCTAATTTTATCTATAACTAAATGTCTATTGCAAACCCATGCAAGAAAAGAGGAAACTATAATATTTGAGTCAAAAACCAACAAAAATTGACTGTGTACTTAAACTATCCCACAGACAAACCTGGTTCTCACAACATTCTCCTCTTCATGTCTGGTTCCTTCTGACCTTGTGTTCTGATTACTTGGATCTTAACATAATGTCAAGTACCAGGAAACAACATGTCTTCTCAGTCAGTCTGTCTGTCAATAAACATTGTTTCTTACTTTATTCTTACATATCTACACAGACACTGGGTGATATTTAAATACTAACCACCAGACCAAAACAGGCCACAGTTTGGGAGCAAGTTCCAGGAAATCCCTTTTATACAAGGCACTCAGTCATGTACAGGTCTCAGGGAGCCCAAGGTAAAGGAGCTGGGACAACAGTGCTGTATTACTGAATTAAAAATATTTTAGTATTTCGCTAGTACCCTTAAGTATTAGCCTCCATGTATACAGTAACCTTGCTCTATCTACCTATGAAACTATGTACTGTAAATTCTTATAAATTATAGCCTACATAAAGTAGGATGAACACTGTCTTGATATTTTTATCATTTGTTTAAACTAATAATATCCAGGTTATTGATTTGGCAATCCTTGTATTATCAAAATAATAAAGATTTTTATTCTAGTACAATTAATATGTTATATAATTTTATTTTGCATACACATATGAACATCATGTATTTATATGTGTGTATGTGCACATGTGTGGATACCTGTGCCTGTGCATACATGTAGAGGCCAGAAGAGAGCATTGGGTGGCCTCCTCCAACACTCCCTACCGTATTTCTTTGATGCAGGTTTTTCTCTCTGAACAAGGATCTTGTGAATTGTTTTCTTCAGTTAGGCTGGAAGCCAGCAATCGCCAGTCATTTCCCTGTTTCTGCTCACTGGGTGTGGAGTTACAGGCAGGTGCCTGGTCATACCTGACTTTTAGAGCAGAGCTGAGATATGAACTCCTGTCCAAATCTTTGCCTGGCAAGTGCTCAGGACTGCTGAGACAGCTCTCCATCACAGCATATTTTATTTTCTTCTGAGAGATGCTAAAATATTATTTGGAGACATGTTAACAGAACAATTATTTTTAAAACCTTTCCTGAAACAGTCTCTTTCCCTATAAGAGCTAAACACTGTAAATCTAGGCTTCAGAAATCTTTTTGAGATAAAATACTGATTTCAGGATATTCATGAGTGAAATGGATTTGATTTTTTTCATTATTTAGTTATGGATTAATTGCATAGTTATTGTCTAAAAAGGATGTTTAAATTAACTTGTAGTACCGATTTTAAACAGTGGCCCAAATTTCACCGGAAAATGGACTGTATTCTGAACACTGTACAGTTCTTTGAAACAACGTCACAGTACTACCCAATATCTTATTATCTTTAAAATGTTAAAATTATGACCTCATTATAATGTATCCATTATATAATGGTATAGTGCATACACACACATATTATTTATTATAATTGATTATATATTTCATATTATATATACATATATTTATGTATTACCACCTATTATATATGTATGCATTATATGTGCATATATAATATATATTTAATTTTAAAATATTTATATATTATATAATATATCATAATATTTAATTATGTAATATATAATATGATATATTATATAATATATAATTATATATGATATAGGTCATTACTTTCAACATAGCGTAAGTGCACCGCATCTACGATCCTCACTCAGGGCTCAATCACAAGTGAATATACATGGATCTAGATTGCAGCTCTATCCCTCCATTTCTCATCTGTAGGTTCCTGCCACTGTTCCCTCACAGAATTACTCATTAAACGTCAAAACTCTGCACTTGACTCCCACACTCTGGGTGTCCCATTTTTCCCTTGGGAAAGATGATCACTCCTGCTTTCCCTCTATCCCTAACCAAAGCATGTGCTTTGTAGGAGCTGAACATCTTTGCTGGTTACTTTGTTCCCATAAAGAGGTTACAGTTTTTGCCTGGCATCTTGTATCTTCTCCTGCGGAGCTCATGGTCACTCTGACTTTTACACTCCTTTGAAAAGAAACTTTGTTAGTTTCTCAGAGGCTCTGGATTTTCATAAGGTCAGATCATGTGCCCCATCCTCCCTGTGTCTTGCTGACACCACACTATCCCCCATAGCCTCTGCAGCAATGAGGACATCCAGATGTATCTGTTTCTGGAGACCCACTGCCCTTTGTGTATCAGAATACAACACTATCCTTCACTGCATTATTATAGGTGGCTTCTGTTCCTGATAGATGACAGAAACATAGATGTATGATAGATAGGTAAATGACTGATAGGTATTTGGAGACCATATATCTCAGATCTACAGGATCAGATGCCTGGGAAGTCAGGAGTGTAAAAATTTAAATTTGATAAGCTCTGTAATGTTTTATAGGCTCTCAGATTGAATAAATGACCTCAGTACAAATTTCCTGAGCAGACAGGTAGTATAAGTTACTTTTCTGTTGCTAGGATTAAAACTCCATGATCAAGTCAACTTGTAGAAGGAAGGGTCTGTCTGGGCTTGTGGCTCCAGAGTGATGTAGGCAGGCGTGGCAGCAACAGAAGCCATAGTGTCAGAGCAGAAAGCTGAGAGATCATATCCTTAACTGAAAGTTCCACAGGGCAGAAGGAACTGAAAGTACAGTGAGGCTCTGTACTGGCAAAGCCCATCCCCCACCAACATGCTTTCTCCAGCAAGGCTAGACCTCAAAAACTTCCCCAAGAAATGTCACTACCTCGGGGACAAAAGTTCAAATGCCTGAGTTTATGGGAGAACAGTCTCATCCAGACCTCAACACATACAAAAATACTGGTGCCAGTGTCAGAGTAGATGGCTTTCTCTGCAGTGTAGCAAAAATACTTCTTATTCTGGGAACCCTGTGCAAGAGGAGGTGGAAGGAGTGTGGGAGTCAGACAGGGTGAAGGACACCAGAAGAAGGCCCTCTAAATCAGCTGAACAACACTTACATGAACTCACAGAGACTGAAATATGTACACACACACACACACACACACACACACAATTTTAAAGATTCTCTTTTCCCTCTGCACTGTGTGTGTGTACAAGAAACAAATGAGATATACAAAGAAAGTGTCAAATGAATACCAATTCAATATAATTGTTATTTCTAGAACCATTCCCTGTATGTCCTTAAATGACAGACCCATCAGTCCTTTTAGTCTGTGCCTGACCTACAGAGTGCTCTGTGTGGTTCTTGCCACTGATGCTCTTCCTACACGAAGATGTTCAACACTGTGCTGCTTTTGTTGTGTTCTGTTTGGTTTCATTTTTTTTTGTTTTGTTTTTATTTGTTCGTTTGTTTGTTTGTTTTATCACCTTAACACAAGCCTGGGCCATTTGGGAAAAAAAACTTTAGCTGAGAAAATGCCTTTATAAGATTTGTCTGTGAGGCATTTTCTTGTGTAATGTTGTGATCTGAGCAGATGGTCTTGGGTTGTATTAAAAACAAGCTAAACAAGCCTGGGGATGAAATCGAGTAAGCTGCATGTTCCATGGCTCTGCTTCAGCTCCTACTTTCAAGTTCCTGTTTGGGGTTTTGTAATCTATAAGGAAAATAAACCATGACTCTTTGGTCATGATGTCTTTATTATAGAACTAGGAAGCAAATTGGGACAAATGTTTATTTCACTATCTCCTGCTTGTTCTAGGAAAATCATCAGAGTGTGGGAAAAAACATTTTTCATGCAGTCAAGCACCAGGCATCCAGGATGAGGGAGCAGGAGCAGGATGAGGTCAGCAGGTGGAAGTCAGCTCAGGGAATTCCTAGATCTGGGGATGCTTCTGTGCGTGGATTATTTTTATATTTCCTGTGTCCAACGTGAGATGTTGCCCAGAAATGAGGTGGACAAAGATAGCATCCATGACTGTTCATGTTTCTCATTCTTTATCAGTTGGAATTGAAAACTCTGTAGAAACAAAAACCTGGGAGGAGCTGATAAGAAAAACAAACAAAAAAAGGTTGTTATTTCTAATAAACAACTGTGTTTCTGAGAAAATTACTCCCATGAATAAACTCCTGTGGTAAATCCTCTAGCTCTTAGGTTTGATGTAATACTTCTGTCTGTTTGTTTATTTTTAAAAACAAGAGTTGGGGGAGAGAGAATGAAAGAGACAGAGACCGAGACAGAGATAGAGACAGAGACAGATACAGAGAGAGACAGAGAATTTCTTCAGAAAAATCATTTCTATGCCTCTGCATGTTGTGTTTCTCTCTCTCTCTCTCTCTCTCTCTGTCTCTCTCTCTCTCTCTTAGGCATGACTTTGTGGTGATGATTTGATAATAACTTGTCTTCAGGACAAGCTTTATTTTAGGCTTCAAAAAACCCAGGAGGACCATGAGTTCAAGCCAATTGGGAACACACAAGTTTGATTCTCCCTTGGATTATATGATAAAATTCTGCCTCAAAACAAACCAACCAACCAACAATCAAATAAATAACAGGTTATACTAGGGTATGTCATTAATATTATACAAGAAAAAAGTCAGACACAATGTGAAGGTGTTTTAATTAATTATTTTATTTATTTACATCCCAAATGTTGCCCCCTCTCAGTCTCCTCTCCCACAGTTCCCCCTCCTCCTTGCCTATGAAAGGGTGCTCCCCAGGCCCCACATCCAGGCCATAAAAGGCAGTCCTCTACTACATATGTGCTAGGGGCTTCAGAGAGCATACACTATCTGGTATGGTTGGTTATTTAGTTTCTGGGAACCGCCAGAGGTCCAGGTTAGTTGACACTATTGGTCTTTCTGTAGGGTTGTCATCCCCTTTAGTTCCTTCAAACCTTGCCCTAACTCTTTCATAGGGGACTACAACCTCAGTCCAATAGTTGGCTGTAAGTATCTGCATCAGTCTCTGTCAGCTGCCGGTAGAGCCTCTCAGAGGACGGGCATGCCAGGCACCCATCTGCAATCACAACATGGCATCAGTAATAGTGTCAGGGTTTGGTACCAACCCATGGGATGGACAGTTAGGCCAGTCATGGGATGGCCTTTCCCTCAGTCTCTGCTCCATTTTAGTCCCCGCATTTCTTTTAGACAGGAGCAATTCTGGATCAAGAATTTTGAAGCTGGGCGTTGGTGGTGCACGCCTTTAATCCCAGCACTTGGAAGGCAGAGGCAGGCAGATTTCTGAGTTCGAGGTCAACCTGGTCTACAGAGTGAGTTCCAGGACAGCCAGGGCTACACAGAGAAACCCTGTCTGTAAAAACAAAACAAAACAAAACAAAAAAGAATTTTGAAGGTGGATTGGTGTCTCCATCTCATGTCTGAGAGCCCTGTCTAACTACTGGAGGTGGTCTCTTCAGGCTCCATCTCATCACTGCTAAGGTCACCCCCAGTGAGCCCCAGGAGTCTCTCATATCCCAAGTCTCTGGGACTTTCTAAAGATTCCCATCCCTGGCAGCCACATTTTTCCATTCATTTTCCTGGCACTCTGGACTTCTCTCCTAACCCCCTCCCCACCCCAACTGATCCTGCCACTTTCCCCCTCCCCTCCCTTCTCCCACCCAGGTCCCTCCCTGCCTGTGAAGGTTTTAAAGATCAAAGCTAGCTTTACTATGGCATGAACTGTGTTCTTAAGACAAAGACAATGGTGTGTGGCAGAAATGAAATTAGATCATCCTGAAAACAAGCAGCTCCTGTCTCATTTCTGCTTGAAAGGAGTTTTAGTAGACGACTAAACCTACCCTAGCCAGTCTCATCGGATGTGGTGCTCTCTGGAGATGGAGCACTACCTGTCCACTGACCACTATCATCTGACAGTAGATGACAGGTAGACTTGTGAAAGAAGTCTCCATGATGAGTAGCAGCTACTCTCTTCTGTGGTGTGGAATTTACTCCATTGTTCTCCTAAGCAGCAGAGCTTTTAGCTTTCCTACCAACACTCAATTCCTTTCTCTTACTTTTTCTTTCATTGATGATGCATCCGGTATATTTTCCCATCACTACCAGACTCTGTGAAGTTCCATGTTTTTTCTTCAATGCAAAAAAAAATACATAATTTGCATTCCAGAAAATGATAGGATAACAGACCCTCTAACAAATCCCAACTGCTTTTACAGTCATAAGATATTCAGTTAAAGGGCGTTAGACCTGATATCTGTTCTTAAACATGTTTTGAATCTGATTTTATTTCATTTTGGATTTTGCTCCAAGGTCAACTAACTGCTTGTTGAGCATAACCTAGAAAACTTACATGGTTGCTTTCCTTGGTTTCAGTGAGGTTTGGATGAGGAAACACCAGGATTTTAATTTAGTAAATTAAATATTTCTATTAGTTTATTACATCCCCATAATAAGGTTCTGCCTCTAAAGCTTCGTTAATGAGATCAAAGACAGGGATGGAAAAATGACTGAAGGTTATGAGAGCTTCCTGTAGAATCTTGAGGACCACAGTGAGATTCCAGCACCCATTTATCAAGGCAGGTCTCGTGCACAGGCATGCTGAAAGTGCCTGTAACTCAGATGCCTTCTTCTGGTCTCCTCATGCACACATACACACATTTAAAGACAGAAACATGAAGAGAGTTTTGATATTTCACTTTCTAATTCCCTATCTCTATATTTAATATTCTGAGAGTCTTTGGGATTTTCTCTTATCAAATCCTGACTGTTCCTCAGAAATGCCCTTGGCCTTTAAACAGACATGGTTTCCATTGGATTGTATTCATTTGAAACTTCTAATTTTTTTAAATCATTTATGATGTTCAAAGAACATAAGGCATATTGAGACTTTTACTTGAGTAGAAGGCAATTTAAATAGTGGAGTTCTACACTTTTCTTTTTGGTTTGCTTTTTTTTTTTTTTTTTTTTTGATATGGGCCTGATCTCATGTGTTACATGCTGCTCTTGAAGTCACTGTTTAGCTGAGGATCACCTTGACCTCTGATCCTCCTGACTCCCCTCCATAATTCTGAGATCCTAGGCTGTCTTAGTTACTCTCTGTGGCTGTGATAAACACGGTGACCAAACACTATGCCTAGGCATAACCAAAGGTAGTTTCCTTTAAAAATGTAAGTCAAATTCATACAACTAATTAAATATGGATCCCAAAAGTGTGTGGGCCGGAAATATCTCCAGAGTTCCTAAATGCAATAGTAAAGACTGTGTAGATGTCTGTGAAACAGACAGTAAACAGTAAAGATGTCTATGAAACCAACTGGGATGTTGTTCAGTAAATCATTGTGCAGCTGAGGCTGGCTCATAACTCAGCTGTTCCCCTGCACTCAGCCTCCTTTTGAGTTCTGAGATTACAGATGTGCACTACCCCGCTTTGTTGAACATCTTTCAGTGCCTTCCACAGTAAATAGGATTATATGGACGCAGTGTAGGGGCACTGTTCCTGGAGACCAAGACTCTTTCCAGCAGAGTCAGACCTATGATGGTTTTATTCCAACTAAAAGCTCCTTTTAGTACAACACTAGGGGGAAGTTCTTCTGTATGACTGCTAGAGGGCAGTATCACTCCAGGGAGAAAACTGGTTCCTATCAGCCTTTTGAAGGTTTTCTTGATCAGGACAAAAGTCTCTCCATAAATGTGGGAGTTGAAGCAGACTGTCATGAAGAATAGTTCAACAACATGGGGCTGTTTTATGCATATGCCACTCTTCTAAATGCACTTGGCAGTCTAAACCTCATTTGCATATGCTAGTGACATCCTTGGTCTCTGGTGAAACTTAGGCTGGCTTTTCATCAAGATTCATGAGATGACTTTTCAGAGACCTCCCTGCAGGGACTTTGCCCCTGCTTCACATCTCTAAAAGTTCACATAGTTTAAAAACAGTTCAGTGTGAATTGGCAGACCTCTCTTGTCTTCAAGTTGTGTTCCAGAATGTAGTTGAATAGAATCAGGGTGCCCTAACCTCCCTACCACAAAGACTGCACATTCAAGATATAAAGCAAAATAAACGCTTCCTCCCTAAAATTGGTTTTGTCAGATAGTTTGATACTCCAAGGAACATAAGGCATGATTTCTCAGATGTCTTACTAGAGGATTAAAACCCAAGAGAGTGCACCTAAACCAACAAGCACTCCCTTAGCCAATTTATTTTTCCCCACTTTCATCTCTGAGGGTCTGACTCCATGTGGATTTCTCTATTCTTTGTGGGATGCATTAGCCAGGTCTGTTATCTTTTCCTTCAGTTAGGAGACTGAGAAACCATAGTCAGATGATATAGTTACTTGACTTGTGGTCTGGAAGTTGGGTTGGTGAAGATTTGGGGGTGGGACATATATGTTAACTGACACGGAAAAGCCTGTCTCATGTCCTCAAGCAAATAGAGTATTATATACTAGTGTAAGGGAATAATTCTCTTCTGAATTCTTTGGGGACTCAGAAAATTCTATGGGTCATGATGTTGGAGGTCATTAAGAAAACATGAAAGATTGTGGGAGCCTGTGTAAAGAAACTGTGGGCATACTATGAGCTCTGGATGGTGCAGAATGCAGAATATTTTTTCCATATGGTTGCCTTCTGGAAAGAGCTGCACAAACTGGTAAGTGGATGCACTTGAAAGAAAGACCATGACACAAAACTGTGGGTGGCATGTCCACACCATTTCTGTAAGAAAGGCAAAGGCCAGGGAAAAATACTCTTATCTCTTTTTACGTGACCAATGGTGATAAGACATAACACCAAGTGTATACACTCACTGTTCTTATATTTGCTTAAACTAACTGCAAACCTACTCAACACAGGGTACTTCCAAGAAGACTGACCTCTAACCTTCAGGTCCCCCTCACATGTTAGAGACGAAAGTCACCATGTGCTTTGATAGCTTTAATAATAAAAATGAGAAGTGCTCTGGTTGCTCTGTTCCTGAACCCAAATGTGTGGTATTCTCATCATTGTCTTCCCTGCTTTGGCCTCATTCTAATCTTTGCCCTGCTTTACTTTCTTTATATCCATTGGTGTTCTGCCCTTTCTATTAGTAATTACCATGAGTGGTTCTTATCTTTCCTCGCTGTCCCATTAAATGAGGTAATGAGCTTTTTCATTCAGTATCATGGCAGCCTGAACCTTTGGGGAATTTAATCTTATTTCTGACTATGCACTTGTGGTCCTTCCACTTCTTGTTGTACAGGACAAGTGAAAATGTTGCTAATGGTTCCCTACGTTCCCTCTCCTTATTGTTTCTCTTCTACCTGCATTTCTCAAATGAAGCTGCATCTCCCTGATACTTTCTTGTCTCCACTGGTTCACCAATCATGAAAAGGGTTGTGTGTCCTTTAAATACAACTATTTATTCTTACTCTCTAGCTCAAAAATATTTTTCCCCTCTAACACAGTGATGAAGTTTTCATTAGCCAATGGGCAACAGGTGTTTCAGGCTCCAAATTTCTTAGCATCTGCTTTCTTGGCCCATTCTTTTTGGTTATTGTTCAGGTTTGATCCCCTGCAAAATATCCTTTCATATACATTGGCTTGTAGGAATATCTCACAGAGGAGAAAGAAAATGAGAAATTGACTGGGGATATATTCTTAGCAAAGTATTTATTTGTTTCAGTAGAAGACTCTGTAACCAGAAGTCTGCTTCCAATCATTAAATGTTAAGATCCAAAGGAAAGAAAATGGATTAAATTGTACATACTGTGCAACCCTGAAAGGTAGCTTGGTTCCCGGTTGAGCTAAGGCTTGAAACCTCTGAAAACCTGAAGGGACAGTAGGCATTTTGCCTGTTCCCAGGCACCAGGCCCCTGTCACTAGCTGCAGCCCTTCCCCCGCACCCCATAAATTTGTGGTTATCAGTCAAGGACAGGCAACACCTCAAGTCCCTTCACATGTAAAGGATGTGACCTGTGTCAAGTAGGCTCAAGACAGATCTCCATTCTAGTAAGGTAACTAAAGGCCTGGAGAGCTTATCCAATAAGCTTTCCTTCACAGATACTCCTCCCTCCAAAAGGTTTTTAACCTCAGGCCCACCCTAAGATATGGGGTATTGTTGGGAGCCGACTTTTAGCAGAAAGCGGCTATCAGCTTTACAGCCATCTTGAGCCATATACCCTGACATGAAACTTGTTTTACATCAGCCTACAACAGCTGAGCACACTCTGATAACATCTTGGTTTAGACACCCAGGATCTTTCCTTGGGTGTGTGAGATTAAAGGTGTGTGACTTAAGGGTGTGACTTAGAGATCAGATTTAGAGACAAGACCTAAGGGCATGACCTAAAGGCATGGCTTAGAAGTGAGACATATAAAAGGTGGAGACAGACAGAAGAAAGGAGTACAACCAGGAACTAGGAACTAGGAACTCAAGACTTGGGACTTGGACTAGGAAGAGAGACGGAAGAATAAACGGGATTGAATCACACTCTATCTGGTCTCCATTCCTTGTGTCCATCCTCACTCTCTCTCTTGCTGAACCCTGACCTGTAGACCTGAGCAGCAGCTTGGGCCAGGAAACAGTGGCCGCCAAGCATGGAGTGGAGAGGGCCACAACATTTTTGGCCGCCCAAAGTGGGGCAGCTCGGGCCTCAACAGGGTATGATTTTACTCATCCACTATGACAATAAAGGCCTTTAATCCATGGAAATCTGCCATGGGCAGCCTTTAGAGCCACCTTGGAATCTTTCATAGGCCTTTCTTGCCCTCCCAGCCACAGCTACCACCAAGCCCAAGACCAAGCCCACCACAGACAAGACAAGAACTCCTCCTGCAGCACCTCTGGAGCACCCCTCTTTCCCTCACCTCCTTCTCTCCCACCCCTCCCACCCCCTCAGGCCAGATCCATCCTGCAATTCCCACTGCATTCTTACTCTTCCATGGCTTCCAGTGGTACCTGAGTGTTTGAGAGCCTGAGAACCAACAGGCCTGGGTACCCCAAGCTAGCTCCAGCCATACCAACCCTCAGCCTCTACTTCCCCACCCCCAGAGTGTTGTCCGGAAGATACCCTATGTATCAATACCCACCCAGGACAGCACAGAGTGTGTTCAACTTTCTGTGCCCTGCCTCTCCTAGGGGCTTAGCCCTGTAGTGGAGTGGATGTGGAACCCATACCCTACCACATACATGTATGTAGATATTTACTACTGTTTTTAGTTTGGGGTTTGTTTTCTTTAATATTTTATGTTTGGGGAATCTGTTAAACTGAGATTGTTCCAATTGCACAGTGTTAATACATAGAAATATGTTTGAGTTCTGCTGAAATTTTATACAGTGATTTTGATATGATATAAGGTTTACTGTAGCAATTAAAAAACTGTATTGGTTCTTGTAGCAGTCAGGGTGCTCTAGAGTCACAGAATTTATGGATTGTCTCTATATACTAAAGGAATTTGTTATGATGACTTAGAGTCTGTAGTCTAGCTCCCCAACAATGGTCAGCTGTGAATGGGAAGTCCAAGGATTTAGTAGTTGCTCAGTCCCACAAGGCTAGTAGATTCCAACAAATGTGCTGGCAAGTAAATGCAGGCAGGCAAACAAGAGTGAATCTTCCTTCTTCCAATGTCCTTGTGTAGGACCCCAGTAAAAGGTGTGGCCCAGATTAAAGGTGTGTAGCATCACACCTGGATCTGGGACTTGTTTTGTCCCAGGCTGACCTTGAACTCAGAGATCTCCATGCCTTAGTCTCCTTGGATCCATAGCCACTATGCCACAAGATGGTCATCTTAAGACTTGTATCTCCCAGCCTCAAGACCTGAATCACCAGTGAGCCTTCCAATTCTGGATTGTAGTTCATTCCAAATATAGTCAAGTTGACAACCAGAAATAGCTATTAACATTCTCAAGTATATTAATCTATTAGGTTCTCAAGTATATTATTATATTAACTACAAATAAAATGATATATTTTAACCCTTCCCAACATTCAACTTTGATATGCCTTTTTCTTGCCTGATTTTATTGTTAAATCTCTGACACTAGAAGTTGTTGAATGAAGTGATTAAGGAAGTTCATTCTTATCTTATTCTAAAACTAGGAACTAGTTTCTCTTACTAGAACTATGATGTCAGTTCAAACTACAGAGTTTTGCTCATTTGTCTGCTGTTTATTTCATGTCAAAGCCTGGTAATATTTGGGAAACCTACTCCTAGTTTCCTAAACTTTACTATGACAGGGTATAACCTATTCACCAAATGCTTTGCTTTGTCAATTGAAAAATTTATTTTCCCTCACATCTTTTTTTCAAAATGTTTATAAATCTTTAATACAAGTTATTCATATCACACTGTGCTCTCTATATTATACTTTCCAGACTTTATTTTCATTGAGGTTGAAATTTGCCTGGTTTATCTTTGGAAAAAGAGAAGAAATAGGCTATATGGTCTTGTGTTCAGCACACTGTGTCTGAAAACTACATGGTGATAAACTATGACTTAGTATCATGGCAGTCAGCAAAGGAGACACAGAAATGTAGACATAAACATTATAGAGAGGCAGGACTCTAGTCAGACTGTTGTTACTGTGTTTGTGTGAGAGGAGTTGCACACTGCCTACAGTTCTTCTGAATGGAAGATGTCTTAGTGACCTTCAAATTGTTGTGACAAAACATCATGATAGAAGTAACTTATAAAAGCATTTAATTTGGCACCTGGTTCAGGAGAGTTAGAGTCCATGACCATCCTGGTGGGGAGGATGGCAGAAGGCAAGCAGACATGGCCTTGAGCAGTAGCTGTGAGCTCACAGCTCAATCCACAAGCACAAGACTGAGACTGAACTAACTGGGAATGGCATGGGCTTCTAAAAACTCAAAGCTCACCCTCAGTGACACACCTCCTCCAACAAGGTCACACCTTCCTATGCTTCTGAAACAGTTCCACCAAGGGAGGACCAAGTTTTCAAATGCATGAGCCCCTGAGGGCCTTTCTCATCCAAACAACCACAGCAAGATAGTAGCTTGAGACAAACAAGTACAGAGTAGCTACAGGTTACCATCTGGAAGGTCATTCAGCACACTTTCCACCTGGACCTTGCTGGCTGTCTTTTCACACATGACTCTTTTCTGATCAGTGCACTCTGTATAATAAACCTTTACTCCCTCTATAAATCCACAGTACATTATACTTAAGTCATATGTGCTTCCCTCAAACCTGGAAGAGAAAAATAAGTATACTTGGTAAGTTATATTTTGATTATACCCACAGAAGAGAATTTTCAAAAAGAACATTAGTTGTGTGGCCTATTTTCTAAGTTAAATTTCAGTTGATGACTGGGGTACTTATATGTGATGTGAAATACTATTTTCTCAATTTCCCTCATCTGGAATATTTTTTGTCATTTGATTCCAGACTTAGCCTCTCTTCCCATGGCTGCTATGACTTAGAATAATGCCAGATCTTAAGTCTCTACCTTAACTTTGCACCATCATCATCAGGTGTCTTACCTAATGACCAAAGCTAGAAGAAACCCAATTTAGAAAACCTCAAGACTGTACCATCTGTCATGTGAGAGTTCCTGCTAGCAATATCTCAGGCAGTCCTTCTACCCAAGTAGCCTACAACATGGGCAAGTGATGATAAATGATATTTATAAGTTGAGCACATTGTGGTTTTGATAAACATAACATTGACTCTCAAATTGACTAGCGATAGTCACCAAATAGTTCATCAGTTAACTCAGGAAGCAGAAGAAGCCTGGAGTGTGGGAAGGCTTGAGTGGGTGTGTTGTTGGCATGAGCTGGACAAGTTGAGGACCATGACCTCAGACCCTCAGACAAATCCTTCCTCTGGTCTATGTGCTGATGTTGATGGGATGTGCAGAAAGTGTTCACCATAGCATTCTCCCCCTGGATTTTTGTGGCCTGAAGATTGCTCCCCTTCAGAGGCTGCACTGACTGAACCAGTACCCATGAATAAAATCTTAGCCAGGTAACACACACTCATAATCTTAGTGTTAGGGAGACACAGAGAAGCAGATCACTGGGGCTCCCTGCAATCTAGACTGTTGAAGGGTTCCAGACCAGTGAGGAATTCTGCCTCAAAGAAACAGAAAGTAAAGAACACACACACACACACACACACACACACACACACACACACACACAAGGCCCAGCAGTGGTGGTGCACACCTTTAATCCCAGCATCTGGGAGGCAAAGGCAGGCGGATTTCTGAGTTCGAGGCCAGCCTGGTCTACAGAGTGAGTTCCAGTACAGCCAGGGCTACACAGAGAAACCCTGTCTTGAACCCCCTCCCCCCAAAAAAACCCCACCAGAATCTGTCCTCTGCCTTCCACTAGAAGCAGACATACACATACATACACATACCTACATATTACATATGCTGCACACACATAAGTGCATCATTCATACATTCACTACACACACACACACACAAACACACATGCATACATTCTCAACACAGACTTATACATACAGCCCTGACTAATTTGAAGCTGTCAGTCTTTCATTCACTTTTAAATTCCAGAATATAGCACAGTACTAAGTACTTAAAGGTGTCTAGTGAATGGTTTTGGCTTCTGCAAGCTTCTTAACTATAAGCAGTAATTTTGTAGAAGAAAAGAAGTTTTATAACATGGTTACTGTAGGTTGTTGGAAATTTGCCACAATAATAACAAGATATGTGTGGCAACTCTCTACATAATTGAATGTAGATGTCACAAAAGCCTGATGGGACAGTTACCTTTAAGGAAGTGGTGTCAGCTGAAGCTGCTCTTAACAGCAATCTACCAAGTTCCTGCGGAAATTGTCTCCATTCAAGTCTAACCATAAAAATCCAACAAGACTAAAGACTTACCCTTCAGAGAGGAACATCTTCTCACTCAGTGTCTCAGAGTCTCTGTAATCTTCGCTGGGTGACAATGCTAGCCAAAAATCTTGTAGATTCTTAGACTTTATAAATTCCTACAGAAATAGAAATGGCCTTTTAAATAAGCTTTTTCTTATATCTGTACCCTACATGACAGCTTTGGAGTGGCATTACCACTTTTCAATGTCATTTAAAAGGGTTAACTGTCCAGCCTTGATGTGAGAATATGTGCCTGGTCTTATAGATTATAGCTTCTTAATCTGTATTTGATTAATGACTCTGGAAGTTCTACCCATTTCGGAGGCAAGGAGGTAGAGATGGGGTGATTCTGGGGGAAGGGGAGATGAAGTAGGAAAGATTGGGGGGAGGGGATGGAAGGGAAACTGCAGTCAGGATATATATATATATATATATATATATATATATATATATATATATATATATCCTGTATATAAATATGTATATAAATATATATTACATATATATTTGTGTATATATATACATAATAGATGATAAATAATAATTGATTGATACATAATAGAAAGATAGATAGATAGATAGATAGATAGATAGACAGACAGACAGTGTTGCTTAAGATGTCAGTGTTCCAGAAGAAAACTTTGTGAACAGAACATCAATGGTTCAGACACTAAGATCAACAGCTTATAAAAGAGGCCTCATAAAGTTGAAAACTTCTTTTTAAGGCAAACAACACCATCAATAGGACAAAATGGCAGCCTACTGAATGGAAAATGATTTTCAGGAACTCTGCTTCTGATATAGGACTAATTTCCAAAACATATATAGAACTCAAGAAACTAGATGTCAACTAACCAAATAATCTAATTAAAAATGGGGTATAGATCTAAACAAAATTTTC
The DNA here is from genome assembly GCF_011762505.2 of Arvicanthis niloticus. Classification (NCBI taxonomy): domain Eukaryota; kingdom Metazoa; phylum Chordata; class Mammalia; order Rodentia; family Muridae; genus Arvicanthis; species Arvicanthis niloticus. The sequence goes on along the minus strand of NC_047666.1, from coordinate 67,696,402 downwards.
AGCAGGTAAATCCAAAATGGCCAAAAGCACTTGAAGAAATGTTCAACAGCCTTAGTCATCAGGGAAATGCAAATCAAAATGACTCTGAGATTCCATCTTACACCTGTCAGAATGGCTAAGGTCAAAGACACTAGTGATAGCTCATGCTGGTGGGGATGTGGAGCAGAATCAGACTCCTCTATTGCTGGTGGGAGTGCAAACTTGCACAGCTACTTTGAAAATCAAGTTTCTGAGAAAAGTGGGAGTAGATTTATCAAGACCCAGCTCTACCACTCTTGGGTAAATACCCACAGGATGGTCCACCACACCACAAGGACACTTGCTCAACTATCTTCACAGCAGATTTATTGATAAGAGCCAGAAACTGGAAACAACTTACATGTCACTCAACCACACAATGGATAAAGAAAATGTGGTACATTTACTCAATGGAGTATTAATCAGCTGTTTAAAAGAATCACATGAAATTTGCAGGCAAATGGATGGAACTAGGACGTAGACAGGAGCCTGGCTTCTGGCATCATCACCATTAGAGGGGCTCCATCCAAGCAACTGATGAAAACAGATGCAGAGATCGACAGTCAAAGATTAGGTGTAACACAGTGAATTCTGAGAAAGAAGGGAAAAAGGACTGTAGGAGCCAGAGGGGTCAAGGACACAAGGAAACCCACAGAATCAACAAACCTGGACTCACAGAGGCTCACTGAGACTGGACCAACAGTCAAGGAGCCTGCATGGGTCTAACCTGGGCCCTCTGCATATTTTATCATTGTGAAGTTTAGTATTGTAGGATTCCTAACAAGAAGTGGGGCTGTCTCTGACTCTTTTGCCTGCTCTAAGGACTCTTATCCTCCTACCAGGTTGCCTCATCCAGCTTTAATATAAAAAGTGGTGTCTAGTTTTATGTCAACTTCACATTGCATGTTTGTTTTATATCCCTGGGATTCATGCCCTTTTCTGAAGGGTAACAGAGGAGGGTTAGAAGGATGGGCTAGGTAGACAGGAGGGAAATTTTGGATGGGGAATGTGATATATGAGAGAACAAAATAATAATAAAGGGAAGATGACAGTGTTTCACAGCATATTTCCCTGTCTAGCAGAAAGAAAGCAGGGCCTGCTGTATAGAGGCACGGAAGGATGAGACAGAAACTACAGTGCCCAGAGGCTGATGCAATCACAGAGCTAGCTGTGTTACAGCAGGATATCCTGAAATTGTGCAAACATTCAAAACCACCACAGGATCTGGGCAGAACCATGGCTGACCCTCGTTGTTTCCACATAACAATGAAATAAAGGACTTTATTTTATTATATTCTGATTAGCTTTGCAAAAACTACAGCTTTTCCTTGTGTCTGATACTTTAACAAACCCAATCTGCCAGTGTAAGAACAAACAGAAAGGGTAGACCCTGGTTAAATCCTGGTTCATTCCAGAATCTTCATTCAGTAAATTCTCACAAGACAATTATTTATTTTAATGTATTTTAATGTGCTCTGTCTTCACACACACCAGAAGAGGAATCAGATCCCATTACAGATGGTCCTGAGCCACCATGTGGTTGCTTAGAATTGAACTGGGGACCTCTGGAAGAACATCCAGTGTTCCTAACTGCTTAGTCATCTCTCCAGCTCTACTTGTGCTTTCTAATAAAACCTTTCAACTTTGTGCATTCTGTGTATGAATTCTTTGATGCGTCCAAGAACTTTGCAACAGTGCTTTGAAGTCTTTGAGATCTCTTCAGCTTTCACTAATGATGAAAGAACCTACTGATTCATTGAATAACATTAATAAAGGGTCAATAAAAAACTTAACGATTTTCTGGTCTAAATATTTGGTTAGCGAATATTCACTCTGGGCCAAAGGAAGTGGGTAGTGATTACAAACCAGACTTAACAATAAAAGAGAAAGAAGCACCATAGTCAGAGAAAAAATAGCAAATACTGAACCAGAGCCCGCCCAGAATTTTTGGCCAAAAAAGCGTGTGTGTGTGTGTGTGTGTGTGTGTGTGTGTGTGTGTGTGGTTTTTTTAAGCCAGTTAGGTTTTTAAAGTAAATAATTATAAATGATCACTTGAGAATGGTCAATGAGACAGAATAATCGACTTTATAGGAGAACTCTTTTCTCTTATAAAAGATGGCATGTTTCTTATGGTAGAAAGGCTGAGCTCTTAAGGTGATATATTTTTATACCACAATATATGACTATGATTTAGAATCACCAGATCACACTGGTAATTCTAGCCCTTGGAAGGCTGAGGCAGGATTACTGTGCTAGGTTTGAGACTTGTCTGAAAATAAAAACAGAAAATAATAAAGGATTGCTATGTGAAAGATCAGAACTATTGACTAATGAGTAAAATACAAAGACATTATTTAGACCAGTGGTTCTCAATCTGTGAGTTGCTACCCCACTGGAAGTTAAGTGACCTTTTGACAGGCATTGACTAAGACTATCAGAAAGCTTAGATATTTACAATTATAATTCATAACAGTAGCAAAATTACAGTTATGAAATAGCAAGAAAAATAATTTTATAGTTGAGGGTCAGAACAAGAGGAACTGTATTAAAGGGTGACAGCATTAGAAAGGTTGAGAATCACTTACTTAAACATAAACAAATAAACAGGAAATAAACAGGACCAATGAAAATTCCCTTTTCATTGGTCCTCATAACTCTGTTAAATATGTATATTTAGCATTTGTTTCCTCTCTATCAAACCAGGGTATTTATTTACATATATATCATTCTATCTGGGTTAGGTTGATTTTGGTTTTGTTTTTTGTTTTTTCCCTAGTCAACAGAAGATAGAAGAAAAGATAATGACAATAGAAAATACACCCCCATGTGGTTTTTATGGGAGTGGTGAGCTTTGGCTATGATATTATCTGTCCTTGGAGAACTATTCAGAAGACATACACAGAAACCTGTTTCTACACTTCCAACTTGGAAATACACAGACCTGAGGATTCTGAGAGTCCCTGATCTACCCATCTATCTTGCAGGTTCTAAAGTTCCACTAAAGCTAAAACCTGGTGTGTTTTAGATTTATTGTCATTTTCCTAAGATAAAAGTGCAAGACCCAGTCCTCTGGGCTTGTAAGGAAAACAATCCTGAGTTAAGACACTGCATGTCTTCCCATTGCATACCTCTGTAACCCGTATTTCATGATGTGAAGCTGATTCCTTTTTGTAGGGAACAGAGACATGGAACCTTACCAGTTCATCCTTGTTCTTAACCTTCAGGAGGCTGGCATTCTGAGAAGAGCAGAACTTAACACTCTCTTGCCATGTTTTATACCCATTGGCTTCAGAGTAACAGCTGTTCTTGTACCATTGTGAACCCTTTGGACATGGTTTACACTTGTGCTCTAGAAGGACAGAGTTGTACAGGTTGGTTTCAACACTCTTGACAATTATCCCTTTATTGTCTGGGTGACATTGACCAGATTTACTGTGTTTCCTCTCTTTAGGTCAAGAAAGAAAACAAATCCTCGACATCTCTATTTATCCCCCTAGAAACCTGACACAAAACATGGACAAACCAAAAACACTCAAGTACCTGACCAGATTCAGACATATTGCCCATCACTAGGGAACTCACTTATGATTCTAAAAATGAATCACAGCAAATATGCCATCTAGTAAACACAGGCTCCCTCAGCCACATCAGACTGCCTTGCCCTCCAGGTGTCTCTCTGGCCTTCAACTCCTGGCATATTGGAGAGGCATCTCAGAAGCATGGGAAACAGAGTCTAACACAACACCTACGAAGGTGCTTGTAGGCAACACCCACTCTCCTATTCCATATACTGCCCAGACCTCATTTCTTTGCCAGGGCTTCTCACTCCTTCAGTACTAGCTAAAATTTAGGAGTGAGGTCATTTATAGAGGCTTCCTTCCCTCATCATCATCTCTTGAGATCTGTGCCCAGGACAATGGTAATACACTACAGATCAGAGAAACTGTGTATACTGACTGGCGCTTCATTATGGAACTGTCAGAACCCTGTAAGTTGGCAGCTTGTATTTTTTACTACTTTTCTTGTTTTTCTGTAACTAGGGAAATATCAATGACTCATTTACTAAACTCATTTAATTTCACATTAACATGGGCTCTGTGAGAAAGTAATTTTTAAAGGATTCTAAGGCTTAGGTTTTTTGCTGCCCTGGGAACAGTTTTGAGAGCAATGCAGGATTACCTGGATCTTTGTTATACAGCTCTTGACACAGCTCGGTGGCTATGTTTTGCAGCATAGCAGAAAGGTTCTTGATTTTGTTGGAGTTGTTGAGATTGTACATCAGCTGTAGGGAAACATTTCTCTGAAGTTCTTCCTTGATGCTTTGTATTTGATTTGATTTTATCATTTCTGTCTCAGAAGTTGTATAAACTCCAGGGTTTTTTTTTTTTTTTTCAAAGACAGAAGAAGAAAAGAAAATGGCAGATGACTTTAAAAATACTTATGAATTCTAAGTTATCCTATCACCTTTGGAAATTTGGAAATTTGTTGAACTTTTTTTCATTATTAAATGTTAAAGTAGTATGAAAAGGCTTCTTTACAGGAGTGATTGGCAAGACCAAGGATATGTCTATTGACCACATTATAAGGCCACTCTTGGGGCAGATTATTACAAGGACTTAATTCAAAGAATAAATATTGGTTCAACTACTCCTGGCATTCTACATCTCCCAATCAGCCAGGAAATAACTATATAAATGCATACATATGTGATATGTAAACATATGCAACACATAAAAGATGCACCAGGTTGTTTTATATGTTTATTCACATACCTATGTAACAATAACAGAATTTGAGAGGGAGAATCCAGGAGAATGAGAGGAATTATTGGGAAGGGGGTGAAGATGAAGCAACTATACTTTAATTAAATATAAAATATCTTTTAAAAGAATGGGGTGATACATACAGATGCCTCCTATGATCACCACTCCAATGAACCGCAGAAGGCACAGAAGAGTCAGAATCATGATTGTTTTACGATGTGAATGGGAAGCAGCAGAAGATACTGTGAAAAGAAAAAAGCACAGCATTCTAGAAGCAGCTCACACCTTAACTCATCCATCCATCAATCCATCCACCCATTCATCCATCCATTCATTCATCCTCCTATCCATCATCTATCCATTCATTATTCACCCATTCATCCATCCATCCATCATCCATCCATTCATTCATATTCCCCACGTTTCTTTCATCTATAAATTTTGCTAGAAATTCACAGACTTTTTTTTCAAGAGAAATCAGATAGGAAACCATAACTAAGAAACCAGGATTAGTTTCAGATTTGAGACTTTACTTTGTCTTACCCCACAGACATTTTTGTTCATGAAATGTCTCAAATATCTTACCAATTAGATCAAGGCAATAAATTAAAAAAAAATAAGAACTAAGTTAATAAAACTTAGTTGTTTTTAATGATAAATAGGTCTCATAGGCAAAGACATTAACCCTTAGAATGACAAAATACACAAATAAAAGTAAAGATAACCTTATAAAGTAGAGAGAAGAAAATAATTTTTCCAATGTTTTCTATATTTAAAAAAAAACCTTCTCATAGAATGCTTTTATTATTTTATGGACAATGAATCACAAACAAGATCATTTCCCTTAAAAGTTAAAAAAATTACATGGTGAATTATTGTTAAGGCATTACATGATTTAAATTATCCCCATGTATGGATATACAAAAAAAGACTATTTCAAGAAAGTAATTCAAAAATAACCTAATATTTTTACTCTGCTCTTGAAATGTGTTTTATATCAACAGGTGATAGGATAACAATGTTGTGAAGTCTTACAAAGTATTGTATAAAATATAAAACTTGATTTCTTAATATTTTGGGAAATTGTTAATGAAAGTACTATAATTGTTTTAGTCCTTACCTGAGGTTTGGAATACAAACATATAGTCTATCTTTTGTTATAATTATTTTCTCATTTATTTATATATTCAGTTATTTAAAAGTTATTAGATCTGTGTCATTTAGGTACTAAACAATATTGTGGTTGCTAATAAAGCAGAGTAGAAGGTATGTGTGTTTATGCTGTCATCTAGATGCATATTAAAGTGATAGGAAACAAAGTACAAAATGATTGATTGATAGAGAATTGATAGGTATATAGATAGATCATAGATATATATAGATAATAGTTGATAGAGGTATAAGATAGAGACACAGATAGAGATGATAGATAGATGATAGACAGACAGACAGACAGACAGATAGATAGATAGATAGATAGATAGATAGATAGATATGTAGGTAGATAGTTAGATAAATGATAGGTAGATAGATAAGTAGATAGATGATAGAGATAGGTAGATAGATAGAGAGAGTGAGAGAGAGAGGGGGGAGGGAGAGAGATGGATAGGAATTTGAAACTGAAAGGCATGAGATAACTCAGAAATGCCATTGAGTGGCACTGGAGCAAGAGACCTGGGAAGAGCCCTCCAGTACTCCATCAATGAACACAAGTCAGGACAAGCAGAAAAACCAAACCAGCTCAGCCACAGGAATAGTGAAAACCAGGAGGATGTGTCCTGGAGAATGCAGTGTGAAGGAATTTCCCACAGGTTTCGGTGTGCTGTGGGTGTTGTGCAGAGTATGTCATGTTGTGTAATGCTGTATTGAGAGTAGAGCCTCACACATGCTCAGCAGTGCTCTAGCACTCAGCTGGATCCCCAGCTCTCTTCTTACTTCTTACTCTGAGACAGGATCTCACTTAACTGACTGTACAAGTTGACTCTGTACTCATTTGCAGTCCAGGTAGATCTTGAATTTCCCATCCTCCTGGGTAGCTGAGATGAGGGAAGCTCCCTCAGATCTAGCAAAGAAAAGCAATCTTAAAAGAGACTGCTCAGCAGTATAAAAACAGTAGGGCAGCAGAGCTGTGAGGCAGAGACATGAGGCAGAGGTAGCTCAGGGGCTGACTGCCCTTGCTGTGCAAGCCTTAAAACCTAAGGTAAATTCTTGGTGGTTTACATGGTGCAAGGAGAGGACTGTTTCCTCAAGGTGTCCTCAGGCCTCCAAACAAGAGCATGCACACATACACACACATACACATATGTGAGCGAACACACACACACACATTCATACATTTCACACATATATGCATACACATACACAGATTAAATTTAACCTAAATTTAAGATATAGAATAAAGATCTGAATGCTATGATAAAACAGGGAAACCCCCAGAGATCTAGACTGGAACAAGCTCTGTGAACATGAGAAAAGAAACCAGTTTTTTGTTTTGTTTTGTTTTGTTTTGTTTTTTAAAAAAAGATGTTCTCTTTTTCTTTGTCTTTCTCCTACACTTCAAAATGTTTACTTTTCAGAACTCTAGCAAGAATATATAAGCACATGACTTTCCTGAAGAAGGTATAATCCTAATTCTGTGGCTTCAGATAAACACACACACACACACACACACACACACAACCCTTCACAATAAAACACCATCATTTGGAAATACAATCCCTTCACACATACCTGAATTTAATATAAAAAAATGTAAAATACAATGTTTTATTGCAATGACTTAAAGAAATGCCTTATGCCTTGAAGAAAAATTTTCTTTTAATCACTTTTGTATTTGCAGTTTAAATGAAAGACCAGATCAAAAATCCATACTGCATATTATAATTTAAAAAAATTAAAAATTCACACTCCATGGATCTATGGCCACTGCCACAGCCTTACCTCACATCCATGGCTTGAAACCTTACCTTTCCCCCCACATTTGTCAGATGTTTGGGTTTCTTCTTTCTTAGCAGAGTCCTGGAATTTGAGATCAGCATGAACATTTTCTTCAGACATTGATGAATATTCAAAGAAAGCTCCAGAGATTGTCTTTTCTGACAATTCTCAATTTCTCGAAGTTGACAGGGCTGATGGTTAAATAAGTTTACATAAACTTTCAACCCTCTGTAAACTGCAGATAACCTCACAGCTAGAATTTCTTTTTGAAAAAAAAAAAAAAAAAAAAAAAACACTATGCCAGGCTCTCAAATATGTGCCAATGAGCCACAGTCATTCTATGGCTTCAGACAATAACAGATAAGGATGAAAGAGGAACACTTTTCTTCCTCGTGTTTCTTCCTTTTTCTTTACATAAAGTAATATTCGAAATTGTGCTTGGATAATATTAGCTTCATATGAGTTGCACAAGTCGCTCTTACCACACAGTGCAGACACAGCATAGGATTAAACTCTCAAGCAGGGAAATAATCAGAATGATTCAGATCTCACATGCTCCCTGGTGTACCACAGTGGACTGCCACAGGTCCCCTGAGCACAGAATGGTCAAGGTCCTCTGAGAAAGACTGACTTAGGAATGAAGATTCACGGGGAAGACACACAAAGACTGTGAGATGAAAGACCATGCTTTCTGTCTGCTGCAAAGGTTCTGGTTGGATTAACAGGAGCTTTGTTCTCAGCAGAAGCAAGTGGATCTCAGCACTAGGGAAGCAGAAGCAAGTGGATGTCTGTGAGTTTCTGGCTAGCATCCTGTACATAGTGAGATCCAGGACATCTAATACTACATAAAAAGGCACCATCTCAATTCATGCCCCCCAATAAATAACTAAGTAAATGAATAAAATATGTGACATTACCACTACCACGTGTGTGACTTGTAAATAAATAGGTTAGTCAAAGATGTAAGACATATCCTGGGTCCTGCTGGTACTAGCTTCCTCCCCTTTTTCTTTGGCTTATTGAAGCACCTCATGTGGATTGAGGCTTTGTGCAAAAGGACCAGGCTGTTTTGGGGTTTCCTGGCCTGCAGAACTCTTAAAGGATCTCTCAAACATAGGTTGCTGCTCTATGCATGCACACTCAGTGTGGTTCAGTACACCAAGTTCATAAATAGTTTTCTGTTGTTCAGGGAAACATGGTGTTTCCATGGTCTGGGGACTATGACTTAAAGCTCGGGCATCTCTTTGGTGTACAGTGCTACTTTTTAAATATCTTTTCCTAATGTATCTTTGAAATTCTTACTGATACTTTGACACACATAAATTATGTTAAGTAGGTTGGCATTGTTTAGAAAAAAACTGTAGAAGAGAATGTTTTTAATTCAATAAAGGTTAACTACTTTAACATGGCAAAATATGGTCAGACAAGCAACACTAGATAGACTCAGTGAGTTGGATGTACTTATTTCTGGGCTTATGTATGGGTAACAATAATATTCACAGAAAAGGGGGCCATGCATTTGAGAGGAAGTAATGAACAGAATGGGGGAGGCTGCAAGGAGGGAAAGGATAGGGAGGGAATGATGTCATAATATTTTAATTTTAAAAAGACAGCAAGTAGAAGAGGCTCTTACTACAACCCCTACTAAAAAGTAAACAAGAGTCACACGTCCAAATTAACTAGGTAGTGACAAAACCAAATTGAAGACTAGAAAATGGAGTTATAAACTGCACCCCAATTGTCTGGGCTCTATTTTCTGACCCACAACTGCCTGGTTTCTTAGAGACCTGATGGCACTAAAGACCCTGCCCTACTCCCTATGCCTGACAACTGCCCTTAAAGCACACCCAGTGGCTGTAAAGTGTACTTCATCCCCTGGGCTCCATTTTTCACTTCACAACTCTGCCTGCTTTCCCAGAGTCCATGCAAGCACTTAACACAGATCCAGAAAGACAAACAAGAGGTGGAAGAAGGACTGAAGGAGCCAGAGGGGCCAAGGACTCAACAAAGAAACCTACAGAATCAACTAACCTGGGCCTATCAGAGCTCACAGAGACTGAATTGCCAACCAGAGAGCATGCAGGGCACAGACCCAGGCCCTCTGTAACAGTTGTACAGCTTGGTCTTCAGGTGGGCTCCTAACAGCAGGAGCAGGGGCTGTCTCTGATTCTGTTGCCTGCCTTCGGATCCCTTTCCCCTAACTGAGCTGCCTTGTCTAGCCCTAATAGGAGAAGATGTTCCTAGTCTTACTGCACCTTGGTATGTCAAGGCTCCTTGATATCCATGGGAGGCCTCCTCTTTTCTGAGGAGAAAGGGAAGGTGGGTGGATGGAGGTGAGGTGAGGTGAGAGGAAGGGACTAGGGGGGAGAGGAAGGACAGGAAGCTGCAGTGATCAGGATTTAAAGTAAATAAATAAAAAATTTAAAAGCATGCTTTAACATTGGAAGTATTGACAGTATAAAATCATTTGTAAGAGTTTCAATAAATATTAGTTAAGTTAAAACAATAATGGATACTTTCCTGATATTTAGAAAAGGCTATTATAAATATAATTGAAAATAATTACAAGGAAAGATTTCAATTATTACCATCACAAAGAAATAACATGTTTGTGGCCATGAGGAGTCTAATATCCTGAGATACTCAAGCAGCACATTGTACCCACATGAGGATGTGCAATGAATGACTGGCTAAAACTGCTAGGATTTTATTTGGTTTAGTTTAGTTTTCCAAGAGGACAACTGGTGTTTAGAGCTGGACCCAGAGCCTTGCATATGCTAAGCATGGACTCTACTTTGGAGCAACACCCCAGGGCTTTCCCTCTCTAATATTGAATCCACTCTGATCAGGTTTCTGCTTCAGTTTTTCTCATAACACCTGTAGCCAAGCTTAGCAAAATCTGCAGAATCACCATCACTCCTTTCATCTGACTTGATGATCGCCGTTCGTTTTTTAAAAATATTTTTCTCTTTAAAAATCTCATAATGATTATACAACATATTTAGATCATTTCCATCTTCCTCTCCCTGAAGTGGCTCCCTGCCAAGTTCTCACCCTTCATTCTGCTGTTGTCAACCCTAGGACTCCAGTTAGCACATACAGCCAAGTCTACAAAGGAGAGTCACTTCCTCCCTCTGCAAGGATCTGCTGTCAGTCCAGCAAGGATGGGGCTTCCAAGAAAGGGCCTCCCCGACTCACTTTGAAATTTCTAATGCTTTGCTATTGAGAAAAGTCTCTTTGAAGAAGGTAGTGGTGGATCCAGACACAGATCACTGGCCAGGCTAGCAAGTGTAAGTAACTGTGAGCGCTCAGCTTTGGATGAGTCAACTGCATCATCCTTCCCCACTTTAAATCCATTACTTCTCAGATTTAGTGAGAAGGAGCTTGCCAATTTCAATGGATCCAGAGAGTGTGCTTATTTTGAGAGAGGGAAAATTTACCTTACTTGCTGTAGTGCTGAAATCCTTGGATTTGTGAGAAGACAGCCTCCCTGGTGAAGACTGAAATTTGGATTAATCTGACTCCCCTAATTTTATCTAGAAGTTAATGTCTATTGCAAACCTATGCAAGAAAAGAGGAAACTACAATATTTGAGTCAAAAATTGACTGTGTACTTAAACTATCCCACAGACAAACCTGCTTCTCACAACATTCTCCACTTCACATCTGGTTCCCTCTGACCTTGTGCTCTGTTAACTTAGATCCTAAAATAATGTCAAGTACCCAGAAAGAACATGTCTTCTCAGTCAGTCTGTCTGTCAATAAACATTGTTTCTTACTTTATTCTTACATATCTACACAGATACTGGGTGATATTTAAGTACTAACCACCAGACCAAAACAGGCCACAGTTTGGGAGCAAGTTCCAGGAAATCCTGTTATAAAAGCCACTCAGTCATGTACAGGTTTGAGGGGGCCCAAGATAAAGGAGCTGGGACAACAGTGCTGAATTATGAATTAAAATATTTAGTATTTTAGAGAGTACCCTTAAGTATCAGCCTCCATGTACAAACGTAACTTTGCTCTATCTACCTATGAAACTATGTACTATAACTTATACCCTACATAAAGTAAGATGAACACTGTGTCTTGATATTTTATCATTTATTTAAATTAATTATACCCAGGTTATTGAATTGGCAATCCTTGTATTATCAGAATAATAAAGATTTTTATTCTAGTACCGTTATTTTGGTATATAATTTTATTTTGCATACACATATGAACATCATGTATTTATACGTATGTATGTGCACATGTGTGGCTACCTGTACCTTTGCATACATGTAGAGGCCAGAAGAGAGCATTGGGTGGCCTCCTCCAACACTCCCTCCAGTATTTCTTTCAGAGAGATTTTTCTCTCTGAAGGAGAATCTTGTGAATTTTTTTCACAAGCTACAATTTAGATCCATGCATATTCACTTGTGGTTGAGGCCTGAATGAGGATGGTAGATGCAGTGCATTTATGCTGTGTTGTGAAGCAGCAATCGCCAGTCATCTTCCTGTTTCTGCTCACTGGGTGTGGAGATACAGGCAGGTGGCTGGTCACATCTGGCTTTTAGAGCAGAGCTGAGATATGAACTCCTGTCCAAATCTTTGCTTGGCAAGTGCTCAGGACTGCTGAGACAGCTCTCCATCACGGCGTATTTTATTTTCTTCTGAGAGATACTAAAATATTATTTGAAGTCATGTTAATAGAACAATTATTTTTTAAAAAACTTCCCTGAAACAATCTCTGTTTCCTGAAACAGATGCCTATAAGAGCTAAGTATTGTAAATCTAGGCCTCAGAAATCTTTCTGAAATAAAATACTCAGGATTTAGGGATATTCATGAAGGAAATGGATTTGATTTTTTCATTATTTAGTTATGAACTAATTTCATAGTTATCATCTAACTATGAACAGTGGCCCAAATTTCACTGGAAACTGGACTGCATTCTGAACACGGTAACAGTTCTTTGAAACAACTTCACAATACTACCCAATTACTTCACAATCTTTAAAATGTTAAAATTATGACCTCATTATATCAGCTGCTGGTAGAGACTCTCAGAGGACAGGCATGCCAGGCAACCATCTGCAATCACAACATGGCATCAGTAATAGTGTCAGGGTTTGGTACCCACCCATGGGATGGATCACAAGTTAGGCCAGTCACTGGATGGCCTTTCCCTCAGTCTCTGCTCCATTTTTGTCCCTGCATTTCTTTTAGACAGGAGCAATTCTGGATCAAGAATTTTGAAGGTGGATTGGTGTCTCCATCTCATGTCTGAGAGCCCTGTCTAACTACTGGATGTGGTCTCTTCAGGTTCCATCTCACCACTGTTGGGGACTTCAGCTAAGGTCACCCCCAGTGAGCCCCAGGAGTCTCTCATATCCCAAGTCTCTGGGACTTTCTAAAGATTCCCATCCCTGGCAGCCACATTTTTCCATTCATTTTCCTGGCACTCTGGACTCCTCTCCTGCCCGTCCCCAACCCCAACTGATCCTGCTCCTTTCCCCCATCCCCTCTCACACCCAGGTGCCTCCCTGCCTGTGAGGGTTTTAAAGATCAAAGCTACCCTCACTATGGCATGAACTGGATTCTTAAGACAAAGACAATGGTGTGTGGCAGAAATGAAATTAGATCATCCTGGAAACAAGCAGCTTGTCTCCATAATGAGTAGTAGCTACTCTCTTTTGTAGGTGTAGAATTTAATCATTGTTTTCCTCTTTTTTAAAAAAGATTTATTTATTTTATGTAAGTACACTGTTGCTGTCTTCAGACACACCAGAAGAGGGCATCAGATCCCATTACAGATGGTTGTGAGCCACCATGTGGTTGCTGGGAATTGAACTCAGGACCTCTGGAAGAGCAGTCAATGCTCTTAACCACTGAGCCATCTCTCCAGCCCCAATCATTGTTCTCCTAAGCAGTAGAGCTTTTAGCTTTCCTACCAACACTCAATTCCTTTCTCTTACTTTTTCTTTCATTGATGCATCCGGTATATTTTCCCATCACTACCAGACTCTGTGAAGTTACATTTTTTTTCTTCAATGCAAAAGAAATACATAATTTGCATTTTAGAAAATTCCAGGATGACAGACCCTCTAACAAATTCCCAACTGCTTTTACAGTCATAAGATATTCAGTTAAAGGATGTTAGAAATGATATCTGTTCTTAAACAAGTTTTAGATCTGATTTTATTTCATTTTGGATTTTGCTTCAAGATCAACTAACTGCTTGTTGAGCATAACCTAGAAAAAGTACATGGTTGCTTTCCTCGGTTTCAGTGAAGTTTGGATGAGGAAACATCAGGATTTTATTTTATTTTATTTTCAAAACAGGGTTTTTCTGTGTAGCCCTGGTTGTCCTGGAACTCACTCTGTAGATCAGGCTGGCCTCGAACTCAGACATCCGCCTGCCTCTGCCTCCCAAGTGCTGGGATTAAAGGCCTGCGCGACCACCACCTGGCTCATGATTTTATTTTAGTAAATTAAATATTTCCATTAGTTTATTACATTCTCATAATAAGATTCTGCCTCTAAAGCTTCGTTAATGAGATCAAAGACAGGGATAGAAAAATGACTGAAGGTTGTGAGAGCTTCCTGTAGAATCTTGAGGACCACAGTGAGATTCTAGCACCCAGTTATCAAGGCAGGTCTCCTGCACAGGCATGCTGAAAGTGCCTGTAACTCAGATGCCTTCTTCTGGTCTCCTCATGCACACATGCACAAGTTTAAAGAGAGAAAAATGAAGATAGTTTTGATATTTTGCTTTGTAATTACCTATCTCCATATTTAATATTCTGAGAGTCTTGAGATTTTCTCTTATCGAATCCTGACTGTTCCTCAGAAATGCCCTTGGCCTTGAAATAGAGGCGGTTTCCATTGGATTGTATTCACTTGAAACTTCTCATTTTTTTATCATTTATAATGTTCCAAGAACATAAAGCATATTGAGACTCTTACTTTAGGGGAAGGCCATCTAAATAGTGGAGTTCTACACTTTTCTTTTTGGTTTGCCTTTTGTGGTTTTTTTTTTTTTTTTTGTTTGTTTGTTTGTTTTTTGTTATTTTGGGGTTTTTTGGGTTTTTTTTTTTTTTTTTTTTTTTTTTTTTTTTTTTTTTTTTTTTTTTTTTTTTTTAAGAGATGGGCCTGATCTCATGTGTTACATGCTGGTTTTAAAGTCTCTTTAGCTAAGGATCACCTTGAACTCTGATCCTCCTGACTTCACTTCCATAATTCTGAGAACCTAGGCTGTCTTACTTACTCTCTATTGCTGTCATAAACATGGTGACCAAAGACTACGCCCTAGGCATACCCAAAGGTAGTTTCCTTTAAAGATGTAAGTCAAATTCATACAACTAATCAAATATGGATCCCAAAAGTGTGAGCTGGAAATATCTCCAAAGTTCCTAAATGCAACAGTAAAGATTGTGTAGATGTCTGTGAAACAGACAATAAACAGTAAAGATGTCTGTGAAACCAAGAAGGGTGTTGTTCAGTAAATCACTGTGCAGCTGAAGCTGGCCCACAATTCAGCTGTTCCCCTGCACTCGGCCTCCTACTGAGTTCTGAGATTAAAGATGTGCACTACCCCGCTTTGTTGAGTATCTTTCTGTGCCTTCCACAGTAAATAGGATTATATGGATGCGGTGTAGGGGCGCTGCCCATGGAGACCAAGACTCTTTCCAGCAGAGTCAGACCTATGATGGTTTTATTCCAACTAAAAGCTCCTTTTAGTACAACACCAGAGGGAAAGTTCTTCCGTGGGACCGCTAGAGGGCAGTATCATTCCAGGGAGAAAACTGGTTCCTCTCAGCCTCTTAAAGGTTTTCTTGGTCAGGATTCTGGGCATCCAGAGTCTATTCCACTACAGACCTTCTACGAAACTATTCATTCATGCCACAACTGTGCAGCAGCTAGCACCAAAAATTGTCCTAGGAAACAAACCTAAGAGTAGAATCCAAAACTTCCGGATTGGAAAGTCTAGATTTGAAAGTACTAAGATTCAGTTTCACCGTATTAATAGAACACTATACACTGAGACAAATGCTCGTAAATTATTTTCACCTGAAACCAAGTGTCAATAGTTGCATGAATTTCAGAAGACAAAAAAAAAAAATACGTTACAGTAGTAGAGCATGAGCATGAAAATAAAGAAAATAAATAATTTGACATTTGCTGGTTTCTTCTAAAATTTGCAAAATTTACAGATACTAACAACCAACCCAAGCCTTTGTTTTTTTTTCCAATGCTCTTATAAGAACATAAAAGTCTCTGTGTGCTGTTAAAGTAACTCCTTTAATATCCGCATATCTTAGAAATTTTATTATTTGTTTGTGATGGCAAATGTTTTATTTTGTTTTGCTTAACTTAGTATAGAAGCATACCTCTTTTGTAGATTTTGTACCTCTAGATAATAATCAATATTTGTCAGAGTATTGTCCATTTGAAATAATCTAGAATCACCTAAGAGACATGTTCCTGGGAATGCTTGTAAAGAATGTTCTAGGTGACTCCATGTGGGGAGACCCACTGTAACTGTGAGAGACACAATCCATGGGCTGGGGTCCTGGAGTGAATGAAGAAGAGAAACAAACTGAACATCAGCATCCACTGCTCTCCATGTTTACAGATGCAGTGTGACCAGCTACTTCAGGTCTTGCCACCATAACTTCCCATTCATGTGACCATGGCCAGGGAAGATACTTGGGGACCAGTAGGCTAAGAAATCTAATGGATGCTCTCCAACAGGTATCCAGGAGATATAACAATGTTAAAGACAGGATAGAAAACACTGTTTGTTCCCTAATCATATCTACACCCTACTTAACACAAGGTCTTTTCCAAGTAGACTGATCTCTAACCTTCAGGTCCCCATCACATTCTGGAGACAAAAGTCACCTTGTGTTTTGATTGCTTTAATAATAAAAATGAGAAGTGTTTTGTTTGCTCTGCTCCTGAACCCAAATATGTGGCATCACCCAGGTGTCCACATATCTTTGGCATTTTCTTCAGTTTACTTATCTTCACTGGACAGGTGGGTCAACAATAGATGCTCCCATCATTGTCTTTCCTGCTTTGGCCTCATTCTGATCTTTGCCCTGCTTCATTTTTTATATTCATTGGTGTTCCACCCTTTCTGTTAGTAATTCCCATGAGTCCTTCTCTTTCCTCACTGTCCCATTAAATGAATGTCTAGAACTCTGTACCTTATCTGTAAGGAGCAGGTTGTGATAAGGCTTTAGGATCCCCTTGGGGAGAGGAGCGACAGGTCCTTCTCCTCTCAGGGATCATATACTGGATTGACTGTGAGGCTGTCAGCTCCACAAGAGAAGAGAGAGTATGCCAGAGACAGAGGTTTTGACATTCAATTACTCTTTAATGATGTACAGCAAACAATATATTATTACCAATGCCAAAGCTATTGTCACAAAGAGGTAAATTGCCACATTTCCTATGCATTGCCTCTATCAATATCAGCACCATGAACACAAATAATAAATTGCTAATTACCAAAGAAATAAGCAGAGCAATAGGTACATCATTTATTCATGGGTTATAAGACCTGAATCCTTATGATGGATTTGGGTTACATGTTCAGAGTCAGGGAATTGAATTGCTAATTTGACCTCTTAGGGGGCTTGACCATGAAGTTAGGGCTTGACCACAAAGTTGGAGGCATCAGTTTCTCTGCTGCTGCTGTGATGGTTGATGCTGCAGAGTGCTTGACCACAAAGCAGGAGGCACAGTCAATGCTGGCGGACTCTTGGTCAGGGGAGGATCACTTAGGCAGTCATGACTACCAGTGTGATGATGTCCCCTGGCCAGAGCTCCTTTTTTATGCTTGAATTGGTGTTATTGCTGACACGCATCAGATAACCAGTCGTGTCTGGTTATCTCTGGGTTCTGAACTCATTACAGCTGGTTAACACACTTATCCAAATAACTTGTTTTAATGTACAAATATTTTAATTCATAAGGATTCAAAACAACTTTTGGTTATCTAAATAAATTGTGGTTATCACAGCACTTCAAAAAAAACTTCACTTCAAACTTGCTTTATTATTATTATTATTATTATTATTATTATTATTATTATTACAAATATGGAGTCAGTCCTGTTAAGGGCCTGCTTCTTACAATAAGATAATGAGCTTTTTCATTCAGCATCATGGCAGCCCTCACCTTGGGGAATTTAATCTCATTTCTGACTATACACTTGTGGTCCTTCCACTTGTTGTTCTAAAGGACAAGTGAAAATGTTGCTAATGGTTCTCTAAGTTCCCTCTCCTTATCGTGTGTCTTCTACACATATTTCTCGAATGCCAATGCACCTCTCTGATACTTTCTTGTCTCCACTGGTTCACCAATCTAGCAAAGGGCTGTCTGTCCTTTAAATATAATTATGCACTTACTATCTGGATTGACAATATTTCCCCCGCCTCTAACACAGTGATGGCGTTTTCATTAGCCAATGGGCAACAGGTATTTCAGGCCCCAAATCTCTTAGCATCTGCTTTCTTGGCCCAATCTTGTTGGTTATTGTTCAAGTTTGATTCCCTGCAAAATGTCCTTTCATGTACATGGCTTGCAGGAATATCTCCCAGAAAAGAAAGAAATGAGAAATTGACTAGGTATATATTCTCAGTGAACTATCTGGTTGTCTCAATAGGAGACTCTGTAACCAGAAATTTGCTTACAGTCATTAAATGTTGAGATTCCTAGGAAAGAAAATGGATTAAATTGTACATACTGTGGAACCCTGAAAGGTAGCTTGGTTCCCAATTGAGCTAAGGCTTGAAACCCCTGAAACTCAGAAGGGACAGTAGGCATTTCACCTGTTCCCAGGCACCAGGCTTCTGTCACTAGCTGCAGCCTCCCTACCCCCCGTAGATTTGTGGTTATCAGTCATGGATGGGCAACACCCCAAGTCCCTCATATGTAAAGAATTTGACCTGTGGTCAAGTAGGCTCAAGAGAGATCTCCATTCTAATGAGGTACATAAAGGCCTGGAGAGCTTAGCCAATAAGCTTTTCTTCCTAGATATTCCTCCCTGCAAAAGGTATTTAACCTCAGGCCACCCTGAATAGTGGGGTATGATTTTACTCTTCCACTTTCTGCCAGGACAATAAATGCCTTTAATCCATGGAAATCTGCCATGGGCAGCCATGGAGAAGACCTTTGCCCTTAGAGCCACCTTCGAATCTCTCCTAGGCCTTGCTGCACTCCCAGCCACAGCTACCACCAAGCCCAAGCTCAAGCCCACCACAGACAAGACAAGAACTCCTTCTGCAGGACCAGCTGGAGCACCCCTCTTTTCCTCACCTCCTTTACCCCCACCCCTCCAACCCCTGGCCTAAGGCCAGATCCATCCTTCAGCCCTCACTCTATTCTCAGCTCTTCTGTGGCTTCCAGTGGTGCCTGAATGTCTGAGAGCTTGAGAACCAAACAGCCCTGCGCTCCTTGCAGGCCTGGGGACCCCCAACCCAGCTCCAGCCATACCACCCCTCAGACTCCACTTCCCCAACTCCAGAGTGATGTCCCAAAGCTGCCCTATATCTATCTCAATACTCACCTAGGACAGCACAGAGTAAGTATGGTCAACTTCCTGTGCCCTGCCTCTCCTAGTGGCTGAGCCCTGTGGTGGAGTAAATGTGGGACCCATACCCTGCCACATAAATGTGTGTAGATATTTACTACTGTTTTTAGTTTAGGGTTTGTGTTTTTTAACATTTTATTTTTGGAGAAGCTGTTAAAAAGAGATTGCCTCTTAAATTTTATTTCCAATTGCTCAGTGTGAATACATAGAAATACATTTGAGTTCTGCTGAAATTTTATCCAGTGATTTTGTTATGATATAAGGCTTACTATAGCAATTAAAAAACTGTATTGGTTCTTGTATTAGTCAGGGTGTTCTAGAGTCACAGAATTTATGGATTGTCTGTATATACTAAAGGAATTTGTTATGATGACTTAGAGTCTGTAGTCTAACTCCCCAACAATGGTCAGCTGTGAATGGGAAGTCCAAGGATTTAGTAGTTGCTCAGTCCCACAAAGCTAGTAGATTCCAACAAATGTTCTGGCAAGTAAATGCAGGCAGGCAAACAAGAGTGAATCTTCCTTCTTCCAATGTCCTTGTGTAGGACCCCAGCAAAAGGTGTGGACCAGATTAAAGGTGTGTAGCACCACCACACCTGGATCTGGGACTTGTTTTGTTCCAGGCTGACCTTGAACTCAGAGATCTCCATTCCTTAGTCTCCTTGGATCCATAGCCACTATGCCTCAAGATCTCCATGTTAAGATCCAGGTCAGAAACTTGTATCTCCCAGCCTCAAGATCTAGATCACCAGTGAGCCTTCCAATTCTGGATTGTAGTTCATTCCAAATATAGTCAAGTTGACAACCATGAATAGCCATTAACATTCTCAAGTATATTAATATATTAGGTTAAGTATAATATTAATTAGCTCCAAATAAAAAGATTTATTTTAACCCTTCCCAACATTCAAATTTGATATGCCTTTTTCTTGCCTGATTTTATTGCTAAATCTCTGACACTAGAAGTTGTTGAATGAAGTGATTAATGAAGTTCATTCTTATCTTATTCTAAAACTAGGAACTAGTTTCTCTTACTGGAACCATGATGTCAGTTCCAACTTCAGAGTTTTGCTCATTCGTTTGCTGTTTATTTTATGTCAAAGATTGGTTATGTTTGGTAGAGCTACTCCTTGTTTCCTAAACTTTACTATGACAGGGTGTTAGGTATTCACCAAATGCTTTGCTTTGTCAATAAAAAAATTTATTTTCTCTCACATCTTTTTTTCAAAATGTTTATAAATCTTTAATACAAGTTATTCATATCACACTGTGCTCTCTATATTATATTTTTCAGACTTTATTTTTTTTGAGGTTGAAATTTGCCTGGTTTATCATTGGAAAAAGAGAAGAAATAGGCTACACGGTCTTGTGTTCAGCACACTGTGTGCTGAAAACTACATGGTGATAAACTATGACTTAGTATCTTTGCAGTCAGCAAAGGAGACAAAGAAATGTAGACATAAACATTATAGAGAGGCAGGACTGCAGTCACTGTGTTACTGTGTTTGTGTGAGAGGAGTTGCACACTGCCTACAGTTCTTCTGAAAGGTAGATTGTTGGGCCTTGGATGAGGTAACTCCCTTTAACCTGCTACCTTCAGTCATGTAACACACAGGTAGAGGGTGTGATTAACAAGTCTCCACCTCCAGAGATTAAAATATTAATGAGTTATCTAAAGGCCAGTGGTGTAGCTAATTAAGTTATCCCCTCCCTTTTTTCCAATCTCTATAAAAAGTCAGGGGAGCCTGGCTTTTGGGGGGAAGCACATACCATCTACAGCCATTCATCATGACATGAACAATAAAAGCTTTGGAAAACCGGACTCCACGTGTTGCCTGATCTGTGGCCGCCAGGTTCCCAGCCTTTGGAATGCTGGAACCTTGAACTTCAGCAGCCAGCTCCCTGCTGCTGTACTGAAGACCCCCATACTCGGGAGACCCTTCCTCAACTCTCAGGAAATCACGACCACCCAAAGATCACAAGAAACCATACCTGGATGCAATCAGCAGAGGTTTATTAGGGAAAAGAGCTGGCAGCCAGCTGTTTGACCACGTACTCACGCAGGAGTAGGGTCCGACCCCAACATCCAGTCCGTGGAGCGTTTTAAAGAGAAAAACCACAAACCAGGGGAGTGGGGCGGAGGTGAGGGGTTGCCAAGGATAAAAATAGCGAAACATTCCAGAGAAACCTACCCTGCTAGGTTAATAGCCATGGAAATTACTCAGTACAATCATTTTTCTCAAAAATGTAGTCTTACCAAGTCACTGTCCCCTATACAGTCATTACAAAATATTTCTCACTTCCTCCAGTCACAGCCCCACCTAGATGGCTTGTATTTTTTATGGTCAGGAATTTGTCTTCCTGCTTCGGCCCCCACGCCCCCCCCACACACACACACAGGTGGGCCCGTTGCCTGAGGCAGGAGGAATGTAATCCAGCGAGTGTCTTCTGATTCAGAGGCAATGTCCTTCACAGGAATGTGAAGGCCTGAAATCTTATTTTCACTTCTGCATTCTGGGATCTGCACTTTTCCTGCTCAGGTCTAAGGTGAAAAATCTACACATATTTCATAAAATGGCCTTTATAATTTTTCACTCTACAGTACCAACGTGGGACTCCACCACCTACAGACTCCCTCCCCTCTCCCCCATGGACTCCCTCCCCTCTCCCCCTGCGAGATTTTTTTCCCCACAGTAGATGTCTTAGCAACCTTCAAATTGCTGTGACAAAACACCATGACAGAGGTAACTTATAAAAGCATTTAATTTGGCACCTGGTTCAGGAGAGTTAGAGTCCATGACCATCCTGGTGAGGAGGATGGCAGCAGGCAAGCAGACATGGCCTTGAGCAGTTGCTGTGAGTTCATAGCTCAATCCACAAGCCCAAGACAGAGACTGAACTAACTGGGAATGGCATGGGCCATTTAAAAAACTCAAATCCCACCCTCAGTGACACACCTCCTCCAACAAGGTCACACCTTCCTATGCTTCTGAAAGAGTTCCACCAAGGGATGACCAAGTTTTCAAATGCATGAGCCCCTGGGGGCCTTTCTCATCCAAACCACCACAGCAGGATAGTAGCTTCAGACAAGCAAGTACAGAGTAGCTACAGGCTACCATCTGGAAGGCCATTCAGCACACTTTCCACCTGGACCTTGCTGGCAGTCTTTTCACAAATGATTTTATTCTGATCAGTGCAGTATGTATAATAAAACCTTACTCTGTCTATAAATCCACAGTACATCCCATTTAAGTCATCTGTGCTTCCTTCAAACCTGGAAGAGAAAAGTAAACACACTTGGCAAGTTGTAGTTTGATTATACCCACAGAAGAGAATTTTCAAAAGAACATTATAAACTGGGTGGTATATTGTCTAAGTTAAATTTCAGTTGATGACTGGGGTACTTATATGTGATGTGAAATACTATTTTCTCAATTTCCCTCATCTGGAATACTTTCTATCATTTGATTCCAGACTTAGCCTCTCGTCCCATGGCTGATATGACTTAGAATAATGCCAGATCATAAGTCTCTACCTTAACTTTGCACTATCATCTTCAGGTGTCTTACCTAACAACCAAAGATAGAATAAAAGCAACTTAGAAAACCTGAAGACTGTACCATCTCTCATAAGATAGTTCCTGCTGTCCATATCTCAGGCAGTCCTTCTACCCAAGTAGCCTACAACATGGGTAAGTGATGATAAATGATATTTATAAGTTGAACACATTGTGGTTTTGATAAACATAACATTGACCCTCAAATTGATTAGTAATAGTCATCAAATAGTTTATCAGTTAATTCGGGAAGCAGAAGAAGCCTGGAGTGTGGGAAGGCTTGAGTGGGTGTGGTGTTGGCATGAGCTGGACAAGTTGAGGACCATGACCTCAGACCCTCAGACAAATCCTTCCTCTGGTCTATGTGCTGATGTTGATGGGATGTGCAGAAAGTGTTCACCATAGCATTCTCCCCCTGGATATTTGTGGCCTGAAGATTGCTCCCCTTCAGGGGCTGCTCCTACTGAACCAGAACCCATGAATAAAATCTGAGCCTGGTAAAGCACACTCATAATCCTAGTGTTAGGGAGACACAGGCAAGCAGATCACTGGGACTCCCTGAAACCTAGACTGTTGGAGAGTTCCAGTCCAGTGAGGGATTCTTCCTCAAAGAATCAGAAAGTAGAGAAAACACACACACACACACACACACACACACACAAACCACCAGAATTTGCCCTCTGACTTCCACTAGAATCAGAAATAAATATACATACACACACCCACATACCACAAATGCAGCACAAACATAAGTGCACCGTTCATACAGTCACTACACACACACACACACACACACACACACACACACACAAACACACATGCATGCACTCTCAATACAGACTTATGCATAAAGCCCTGACTAATTTGAAGCTGTCAATCTTTCATTCACTTTTGAATTTCAGAATATACCACAATATTAAGTACTTAAAGGTGTCTAGTGAATGTTTTTGGCTTCTGCAAACTTCTTAACTATTAGCAGTAATTTTTTTAGAAGAAAAAAATGTTTTCATAATTTGGTTACTGTAGGTTGTTGGAAATTTGCCACAATAATGACAAGATATGTGTGGCAACTCTCTACATAATTGAATGTAGATGTCACAAAAGTCTGATGGGGCAGTTACCTTTAAGGAAGTGGTGTCAGCTGAAGCTGCTTTTAATAGCAATCTACCAAGTTCCTGCAGAAATTGTCTCCATTCAAATCTAACTATAAAAATCCAAAACAACCAAAGACTTACCATTCAGAGAGGAACATCTTCTCACTCAGAGTCTCAGAGTCTCTGTAATCTTCTCTAGGTGACAATGCTAGCCAGTAACCACGTAACTTCTTAGACTTTAAAAATTCCTATAAAAATAGAAACAGCCTTTTTAATAAGCTTTTTCTTACATCTGTACCCTACATGACAGCTTTGGAGTGGCATTACCATTTTTCAATGTATTTTAAAAGGTTACCCTGTCTAGCCTTGATGTGAGAATATGTGCCTGGTCTTATAGATTGTAACTTCTTAATCTGTATTTGCTTAATGATTCTGGGAGTCCTGCTCTTTTTCTGAAAGGAGGTGGAGATGAGGTGGTTTTGGGGAAAAGGGGAGATGTAGTTGGAAAGATTGGGAAGACAAGAGGAAGGGTAAACTGCAGTAAGGATGCAATATACATACATACATATATATATATATATATTATTTGATACATATATCAAATAATATATATATTATTTGATATATGTATCAAATAAAAAAGGATAACTAGATAATAGATGGTAAATCATGATTGATTGAAAAAATTAGAAATATAGATACATAAATAGATGAATAGATAGAAATACAGATAAACAATCTGATAGTATTGCTTAAGATGTCAGTGTTCCAGGAGAAATTTTTGTGAACAGAATATCTATGGCTCAGACACTAAGATCAACAACTAATAAAAGAGGCCTCATGAAGTTGAAAACTTCTTTTGAAGGCAAAGAACACCATCAATAGGACAAAATGGCAGCCTGCTGAATGGGAAATGATTTTCAGGAACTCTGCTTCTGACATAGGACTAATTTCTGAAACATATAAAGAACTCAAGAAACTAGATGTCAACTAACCAAATAATCTAGTAAAAAAAAATGGGGTATAGATCTAAACAGAGAATTCTCAGCAGGTAAATCCAAAATGGCCAAAAGCACTTGAAGAAATGTTTAACAGCCTCAGTCATCAGGGAAATGCAAATCAAACTGACTCTGAGATTCCATCTTACACCTGTCAGAGTGGCTAAGGTCAAATACACTAGTGATAGCTCATACTGATAGGGATGTGGAGCAGAATCAGACTCCTCCATTGCTGGTGGGAGTGTAAGCTTGCACAGCTACTTTGAAAATCAATTTGATAGTTTCTCAGAAAAGTGGGAGTAGATTTATGAAGACCTAGCTCTACCACTCTTGGGTAAATAAATACCCATAGGATGGTCCACCATACTACACGGATACTTGCTCAACTATCTTCATAACAGCTTTATTCATAAGAGCCAGAAACTAGAAACAACTTACATGTTACTCAACTACACAATGGATAAAGAAAATGTGGTACATTTACTCAATGAAGAACTACTCAGATGTTTAAAAAATAACATGAAATTTGCAGGCAAATGGATGGAATTAGGACATAGACAGGAGCCTGGTTTCTGGCATGATCTTCATTAGAAGGGCTCCATTTAAGCAAGTGATGAAAACAGATGCAGAGAGCCACAGTCAAATATTAGGTGTAACTCAGTGAATCCTGAGAAAGAAGGGAGAAAGGACTGTAGGAGCCAGAGGGGTCAAGGACACCACAAGGAAACCCACAGAATCAACAAACCTGGACTCACAGAGGCTCACTGAGACTGGACCAACAATCAAGGAGCCTGCATGGGTTTAACCTGGGCCCTCTGCATATGCTATCATTGTGCAGTTTGGTGTTGTAGGATTCCTAACAGGAAGTGAGGCTGTCTCTGACTCTTTGGCCTGCTCTAGGGACTCTTTTCCTCCTACCAGGTTGCCTCATCCAGCCTTAATATAAGGAGAGGGGCCTAGTTTTATGGCAACTTCACATGGCACATCTGGTTTAGATCCCTTGGATTCATGCCCTTTTCTGAAGGGTAACAGAGGAGGGTTAGAGGGATGGGCTGGATGGAGAGGAGGGAAATTTGGGGTGGGGATGTAATATATGAGAGAACAAATTAATAATAAAGAGAAGATGTCAGTGTTTTGCAGCATATTTCCCTGTCTAGCAGAAAGAAAGCAGGGCCTGCTCTGTAGAGGCAGGGAAGAACAAGACAGAAGCTACAGTGTCCAGAGGCTGATGCAATCACAGAGCTAGCTGTGTTACAGCAGGATATCCTGAAACTGTGCAAACAATCAAAACCACCACAGGAGCTGGTCAGAACCATGGCTGACCCTGGCTGTTTCCAACAGTCCTTTATTTCATTGTTATGTTCTGATCAGCCTTGCAAAAACTACAGCTCTCCCTTCCATCTGATACTATAACACTCCTAATCCTCCAGTGTAAGAAAAAACAAAGAGGGTAGATCTTGGTTAAACCCTGATTCATTCCAGAATCTTCTTTAAGTAAATCTCACAAGACAATTATTTATTTTAATGTATATGAGTGCTCTGTCTTCACACACACCAGAAGAGGAATCAGATCCCATTGCAGATGGTCCTGAGCCACCATGTGGTTGCTGAGAATTGAACTGGAGACCTCTAGAAGAGCAGCCAGTGTTCCTAACTGCTTAGTCATCTCTCCAGCTCTACTTGTGCTTTCTAATAGAACCTTTCAACATTTTTCATTCTGTGTGTGAATTCTTTAATGTGTCCAAGAAGTTTGCAATAGTGGGTTGATGTCTCTGTGATCTCTTCAGCCTTCACCAGTAATGATGAAAGAACCTACTGATTCGTTGAGTAACATTAATATAGGGTCAATGAATATCATAACAGTTTTCTGGTCTAAATATTTGGTTAGGGAATATTCACTCTGGGCCAAAGGAAGTGGATAATGATTACAAACCAGACTTAACAGTAAAAGAGGAAAGCAGCACCTTAGCCAGAGAAAAACAGTAACTACAGAGCCAAGAGACCATGCAGAATTTTTGATCAAAGTAGCCTTTGTGTGTGTGTGTGTGTGTGTGTGTGTCTGTGTGTGTCTGTGTGTGTGTCTGTGTGTGTGTGTGTGTGTGTGTCTGTGTCTGTGTGTGTTTTAAGTCAGTTGGGTTTTTTTTTTAAAGTAAATACTTATACATGATCACTTGAGAAAGGTCAATGAGACAGAGTACTTGATATTATAGAGAATTCTTTTCTCCTATAAAAGATGAAAAGTTTCTTATTGTAGAAAAGCTGAGCTCTTATGGTGATATATTTTTTGTGCCACAATAAATGAGTATAATTTAGGATCAGCAGATCACACTGGTAATTCTAGTCCTTGGAAGGCTGAGGCAGGATTGCTGTGAGAGGTTAGCCAGGGATACTGAGTAAGACTTGTCTCAAAAAAAAAAAAAAAAAAAAACCTAGAAAATAATTAAAGATTGCTATGTAAAAGATCAGAACTATTGACTAATAAATAAAATGCAAAGATATTATTTTGACCAGTGGTTCTCAACCTATGAGTTGCTACCCCACTGGGAGTTGAGTGACCTTTTCCCAGGCCTTGACTAAGACAATCAGAAAGCTTAGATATTTACAGTTATAATTCATAACAGTAGCAAATTTACAGTTATGAATTAGCAACAAAAATATTATAGTTGAGGCTCACCACAACTGTATTAAAGTTGTATTAACCTGTATTAATAGTGAGGAACTGTATTAAAGGGTCACAGCATTAGGAAGGTTGAGAACCACTTACTTAAACATAAACAAATAAATAGGAGAATTCACTTTTGATTGGTCCTAATAACTCTGTTAAATATGTATATTTAGCATTTGTTTCCTCTCTATCAACCCAGTGTACTTATTTACATATATATCATTCTATCTGGATTACATGGTTTTGTTTTGCCTAGTGAACAAAAGATATAATATAATGACAATAGAGAATACGCCCCCATGTGGTTTTTATGGGAGTGGTGAGCCTTGGCTATGATACTTTCTGACTTTGGAGAACTACTCAGAAGGCATACACAGAAACCTGCTTCTACACTTCCAACTTGGAAATACACAGACCTGAGGATTCTGGGACTCCCTGATCTACCCATCTATCTTGCAGTTTCTAAAATTCCACTTAATCCAAAACCTGGTGTGTTTTAGCTTGATTGTGATTTTCCTAAGACAAAGTACAAACCCCAGTCCTCTGGGTTTGTGAGGAAAACAATCCTGAGTCAAGACACTGCATGTCTTCCCATTGCATACCTCTGTAACTTGTATTTCATGATGTGAAGCTGATTCCTTTTTGGAGGAAACAGAGTCATGGAACCTTACCAGTTCATCCTTGTTCTTAACCTTCAAAAGGCTGGCATTCCGAGAAGAGCAGAACTTAACACTCTCTTGCCATGTTTTATACCCATTGGCTTCAGAATAACAGCTGTTCTTGTACCATTGTGAACCCTTTGGACATGGTTTACATTTGTGCTCTAGAAGGACAGAGGTTTACAGGTTGTTTTCAACACTCTTGACAATTATCCCTTTATTGTCTGGGAGACATTGACCAGATTTACTGTGTTCCCTCTCTTTAGGTCAAGAAAAAAACAAATCCTCTACATCCCTATTTATCCCCCTAGAAACCTGACACAAAACATGGACAAACCAAAAACATTCAAGTACCTGACCAGATTCAGACATATTGCCCATCACTAGGGAACTCACTTATGATTCTAAAAATTAATCACAGCAAATATGCCATCTAGTAAACACAGGCTCCCTCAGCCACATCAGACTGCCTTGCCCTCCAGGTGTCTCTCTGGCCTTCAACTCCTGGCATATTGAAGAGTCATCTCAGAAGCATGGGAAACATAGTCTAACACAAAACCTACGAAGGTGCTTGTAGGCAACACCCACTCTCCTATTCCATATACTGCCCAGACCTCATTTCTTTGCCAGGGCTTCTCACTCCTTCAGTACTAGCTGAAATTTAGGAGTGAGGTCATTTATAGAGGCTTCCTTTCCTCATCATCATCTCTTGAGATCTGTGCCCAGGACAATGGTAATACACTGCAGATTAGAGAAACTGTGTATACTGACTGGCGCTTCATTATGGAACTGTCAGAACCCTGTAAGTTGTCAGCTTGTATTTTTTTACTACTTTTCTTGTTTTTCTCTAACTAGGGAAGTATCAATAACTCATTTACAAAACTCATTTAATTTCACATTTAATATAGGCTCTGTGAGAAAGTAATTCTTAAAGGAATCTAAGGCTTACTTTTTTTTTTTTTTTTTTTTTTTTTCTGCCAAGGAAACAGATTTGAGAGTAATGCAGGATTACCTGGATCTTTGTTGTATAGCTCTTGACACAGCTGGGTGGCTATGTTTTGCAGCATGGTAGAAAGGTACTGGATTTTCTTGGAGTCATTGCAATTGTACATCAACTCTAGAGAAATATTTCTTTGAAGTTCTTCCTTGAGGCTTTGTAATTGACTTGATTTTTTCATTTCTGTCTCCGAAGATGTATAAACTCCAGGTTTTTTTTTCAAAGACAAAAGAAGAGAAGAAAATGGTAGATGATTTTAAAAATACTTATAAATTCTAAGTTATTGTATCACCTTTAGAAATTTGATGAAGTTTTTTTTCAGTATTAACATGTTAAAGTAGTATGAAAAGGCTTCTTTGGAGGAGTGATTGGAGAGACCAAGCATATGAAGCATATGTCTATTGACTACATTATAAGGCCACACTTGGGGCAGATTATTACAAGGACTGAATTCAAAGAATAAACATTGGTTCAATAAATCCTGTCATTCTACATATCCCAATGAGCCAGAAAATAATTATATAAATGCATACATATATAATATGTAAACATATGCAACACATAACAGACTCACCAGGTTGCATTTATATGTTTATTCACATGCCTGTGGAACAATAAAATAATTTGAGAGGGAGAAGGCAGGAGATGAGAGGGATTATTGGGAAGGGGGTGAAGATGAGGCAACTATGTTTTAATGAAATGTAAAATATCTTTTAAAAGAATGTGTTGATACATACAGATGCCTCCTATGATCACCACTCCAATGAACCTCAGAAGGCACAGAAGAATCAGAATGATGACTGTTTTACGCTGTGAATGGGAAGCAGCAGAAGATACTGTGAAAGGAAAAAGCACAGCATTCTAGAAGCAACTCACACCTTAACTCATCCATCCATCTATCCATCCATCTATTCATCTATCCATCCATCCATCCATCCATCCATCCATTCATCCATCCATCATCCATCCATCCACCCATCCATTCATTCATCCTTCTATCCATCATCATCCATCCATCATCCATCCATTCATCCAGACATCCATCCATTATCTATCCATTCATTCATCTTCCCCTCATTTCTTTCATCTATATATATTGCTAGAAATTCACAGATTTTTTCAAGAGAAATCACATAGGAAACCATAACTAAGACACCAGGATTAGTTTCAGATTTTTGACTATGCTATGTCTTATCCCACAGAAGTTTCTGTTCATGAAATGTCTCAAATATCTTACCAATAAGATCAAGGCAATAACTTTTAAAAAATAAGAACTAAGTTAATAAAATTTAGTTGTTTTTAATGATAAATAAGTCTCATAGGCAAAGACATTAACCCTTAGTTTGACAAAAGACACAAAGAAGTAAAGATAACCTTATAAAATAGAGAGAAGGAAACCATTTTTCAATATTTTCTATAATTTTTTAACAAAACTTTTTTTATAGAATGTTTTCATTATTTTATGGACAATGAATCACAAACTAGACTACCTCCCTAAATAGTTAAAAAAAACCCAACATGTTAAGGCATTACATGATTTAAATTATCTCCATGTATGTATATAGGAAAACACTGTTTCAAAAAAGTAATTCAAGAATAACCTAATATTTTTACTCTGCTCTTGAAATATTTTTTATTTCAACAGATGATAGGATAACAATGTTGTGAAATCTTACAAAGCATTGTATAAAAAAATAAAACTTGATTTCTTAACATTTTGGAAAATTGTTAGTGAAAGTACTATATTTGTTATAGTCCTTATCTAGGTTTGAAATACAAACTCATAGTTTATCTTTTGTTATAATTATTTTCTCATTTATTTATATATTCAATTATTTAAAAGTTATCAGATCTGTGTCAGTTAGGTACTAGACACTATTGTAGCTGCTAATAAAACAGAGTAGAAGATCTGTGTGTTTATGCTGTCATCTAGATGCATTTTAAAGTGATAGGAACAAAGTGCAAAATGATTGATTGATTGATTGATTGATAGAGAATTGATCAATATATAGATAATAGATATAGATAGATAATAGATGATAGAGATATATGATACAGATAGAGATAACAGATAGATGATAGATGATTGGTAGATAGATAAGTAGATAGATACATAGATACATAGATACATAGATACATAGATGATAGATAGATAGATAGATAGATAGATAGATAGATGATAGAGAGAGGGGGGGAGGGAGAGAGAGATGGATAGGAATTTGAAACTGAAAGCATGAGATAACTCAGAAATGCACATTGAGTGGCACTGGAGCAGGAGACCTGGGAAGAGCCCTCCAGTACTCCATCAATGAACACAAGTCAGGACAAGCAGAAAAACCAAACCAGCTCAGCCACAGGAATAGTGAAAACCAGGAGGGTGTGTCCTGGAGAATGCAGTGTGAAGGAATTTCCCACAGGTTTCTGTGTGTTGTGGGTGTTGTGCAGAGTATGTCATGTTGTGTAATGCTGTATTGAGAGTAGAGCCTCACACATGCTCAGCAGTGCTCTAGCACTCAGCTGGATCCCCAGCTCTCTTCTTACTTCTTACTGAGACAGGATCTCACTTAACTGACTGTGCAAGTTGACTCTGAACTCACTAGAAGTCCAGGAAGACCTTGAACTTCCCATCCTCCTGGGTAGCTTAGATGAGGAAAGCTCCCTCAGATCTAGCAAAAAAAAAAAAAAAAAAAAAAAAAGCAATCTTAAAAGGGACTGCTCAGCAGTATAAAAACAGTAGGGCAGCAGAGCAGTGAGGCAGAGACATGAGGCAGAGGTAGCTCAGGGCTGACTGCACTTGCTGTGCAAGCCTTACAACCTAAGCTAAATCCCTGGTGGTTCACATAGTACAAGGAGAGGACTGTCTCCTCAAGGTGTACTCAGGCCTCCATACAAGCACATGCACACATACACACACATACACATATGTGCACACACACATACATTCATACATGTTCACACGTATATGCATACACATACATGGATTAAATTTAAACTAAATGTAAGACATAGAATAGAGATCTGAATGCTAGGATAAAACAGGGAAACCCCCAGAGATCTAGACTGGAATAAGCTCTGTGAACAATGAGTAAAGAAACCAGATAAAAAAAGATGTTCTCCCTTTCTTTTTTTTTTTTTCTCCAACACTACAAGATGTTTACTTTTCAAAACTCTAGCAAGAAGAACATGTAAGCCCATAACTCTCCTGAACAAGGTATAATCCTAATTACATGGCTTCAGATGAACGAACACAGGAACACACACACAGAGACACACAAACACACAACACACACACAAAACCATTCACTATAAAACACCATCATTTGGAAATACAATCCTATCCCACATATCTGAATTTGATATTAAAAAAATGTAAAATACTATGTTTTAGTGCAATGGCTTAAAGAAATGCCTTATGCCTTAAAGAAAAAAAATATTTTCAATCACTTTGATATTTTGGTTTAAAATGATAGGCCACATCAAAAATTCATACAGCATATTAAAACTTTTTTAAAAAAAATAAAAATTAGAAACCCTGTCTCAAAAAACCAAAAAAATAAAAAATAAAAATAAAAATTAAGAATTCACACTCCATGGATCTGTGGACACTGCCACAGCCTTACTTCACATCCATGGCTTGAAATCTTACCTTTCCCCTCACATTTGTCAGACATTTGGGTTTCTTCTTTCTTATGGGAGTCCTGGAATGTGAGATCTGCATGAACAGTTTCTTCAGACATGGAGGAATATTCAAAGAAAGCTCCAGAAATTGTCCTTTCTGACAATTCTCAATTTCTCAAAGTTGACAGGGCTGATGGTTAAATAAGTCTACATAGACTTTCAACCCTCTGTAAACTGCAGCTAACCTCACAAGCTAGAATTTCTTTTTGAAAAATCCACTATGCCAATCTCTCAAATATGTTCCCATGAGCCACAGTCAGTCTGTGGCCTCAGACAAGAACAGATATGGTTGAAAGAGGAACACTTTTCTTCCTCAAGTTTCTTCCTTTTTCTTTACATAAAGTAATTTTCGAAATTGTGCTTGGATAATATTAGCTTCATATGAGTTGCACAAGTCGCTCTTACCACACAGTGCAGACACAGCATAGGATTAAACTCTCAAGCAGGGAAATAATCAGAATGATTCAGATCTCAAATGCTCCCTGGTGTACCACAGTGGACTGCCACAGGTACCCTGAGCACAGAAGGGTCAAGGTCCTCTGAGAAAGACTGACTTAGGACTGCACATTCACAGGGAAGACACACAAAGAGTGTGAGATGAAAGACTATGCTTTCTCTCTGCTGCAAAAGTTCTGGTTGGATTAATAGGAGCTTTGCTCTCAGCAGAAGCAAGTGGATCCCAGCACTAGGGAAGCAGAAACAAGTGGATGTCTGTGAGTTTCTGGCTAACATCCTGTACATAGTGAGATCCAGGACATCTAATACTACATAGAAAGGCACCATCTCAATTCATGCCCCCCAGTAAATAACTAAGTAAATATAATAAAACATGTGACATTACCACTACCACGTGTGTGACTTGTAAATAAATAGGCGAGTCAAAGATGTAAGACATATCCTGGGTCCTGCTGGTACTAGCTTCCTTCCCTTTTTCTTTGGTTTATTGAAGCACCTCATGTGGATTGAGGCTTTGTGCAAAAGGACCAGGTTGTTTTGGGGTTTCCTGGCCTGCAGAACTTAAAGGATCTCTCAAACACAGATTGCTGCTCTAAGCATGCACACTCACAGTGTGGTTCGTTACACCAGGTTCATAAATCATTTTCTGTTGTTCAGGGAAAATAGGTGTCTTTATGGTCTGGGGACTATGACTTAAAGCTAGGGCATCTCCTCAGTCTGCAGTGCTACTTTTTTGTTTGTTTGTTTGTTTTTTGAGACAGGGTTTCTCTGTGTAGCTCTGGCTGTCCTGGAACTCACTCTGTAGACCAGGCTGGTCTCAGACTCAGAAATCCACCTCCCTCTGCCTCCCAAGTGCTGGGATTAAAGGTGTGTGCTACCACTGCCCAGCAGGCAGGCAGTGCTACTTTTTAAATACCTTCTCCTAATATCTCTTTGAAATTCTTATTGATACTTTGGCACATATAAATAATAAATAATTGCAAGGAAAGATTTTGAATATTACCATCACAAAGAAATAACATGTTTGGAACCATGAGGCGCCTAATATCCTGAGATACTCTACTGAAGTATCACTGTGTAGATGTTTGTGAAACCAACTGGGATGTAACAGTAAATCGTTGTGCAGCTGAGGCTGGCCCAGAACTCAGCTGTGGACTTGCACTCGGCCTCCTTCTGAGTTCTGAGATTACAGATGTGCACTACCCCGCTTTGTTGAGCATCTTTCAGTGCCTTCCACAGTAAATAGGATTATATGGACACGGTGTAGGGGTGCTGCTAGTGGAGACCAAGACTATTTTCACCAGAGTCAGACCTGTAACAGTTGGTTTTATTCCAACTAAAATTTCCTTTTAGTACAACACTAGGAGGATGTTCTTCCATGCGACCGCTAGAGGACAGTATCCCTCTAGGGAGAAAACTGGTTCCTCAGCCTCTTGAAGGTTTTCTTGGTCAGGATTCTGGGTGTCCAGAGTCTATTCCACTACAGATCTTCTACCAAACTATTCATTCCTGCCACAACTGTGCAGCAGCTAGCACTAAAAATTGTTCTAGGAAACAAATCTAAGAGTATAACCCAAAGCTTCCGGATTCAAAAGTCTAGATTTGTAAGTACTAAGATTCAGTTTCACTGTATTAATAGAACACTATGCACTGTGACCAATGCTTAAAAATTATTTTCACCTGAAACCAAGTGTCAATAGTTGCATAAATTTCAGAAGACAAAAAAATACGTTACAGTAGTAAAGCATGAGCATGAAAATAAAGAAAATAAATAATTTGACATTTGCTGGTTTCTTCTAAAATTTGCAAAATTTACAGATATTAACAACCAACCCAAGCCTTTGGTTTTTTTTTCTTTTCCAATGCTCTTATAAGAACATAAAAGTCTCTGTGTGCTGTTAAAGTAACTCCTGTAATATCCCCATATCTTTGAAACTTTATTATTTGTTTTTGATGGCAAATATGTTTTGTTTTGTTTAACTTAGTGTAGAAGCATACCTCTCTTGTAGATTTTGTACCTCTAGATAATAATCAATATCTGTCACAGTACTGTCAGTTTGAAATGATCTAAAGTCACCTAAGAGACATGTTCCTGGGAATGCTTGTAATGAATGTTCTAGGTGACTCCATGTGGGGAGACCCACTGTAACTGTGAGAGACACAATCCATGGGCTTGGGTCCTGGAGTGAATGAAGAAGAGAAAGCAAACTGAACATCAGCATTCACTGCTCTCCATGTTTACAGATGCAGTGTGACCAGCTACTTCAGGTCTTGCCACCATAACTTCCCATTCATGTGACCATGGCCAGGGAAGATACTTGGGGACCAGTAGGCTTAGAAATCTAATGGATGCTCTCCAACAGGGATCTAAGAGATATAACAATGTTAAAGATAGAATAGAAAAGACTGTTTCTTCTCTAATCATATCTACACCCTACTTAACACAAGGTCTTTCTAAGTAGACTAACCTCTAACCTTCAGGTCCCCATAACATGTTGGAGACAAAAGTCACCTTGTGTTTTGATAGCTTTAATAATAAAAATGAGAAGTGCTTTGGTTGCTCTGCTCCTGAACCCAAATGTGTGGCATCGCCCCAGTGTCCCAACACAGATCTTTGGCATTTTCTTCAGTGTACTTAGCTTCACTGGACAGGATGGGTCAATTTGCTTTGGCCTCAGTCTGATCTTTGCCCTGCTTCATTTTTTATATCCATTGGTGTTCCACCCTTTCTGTTAGTAATTCCCATGAGTCCTTCTCTTTCCTCACTGTCCCATTAAATGAGTGTCTCAAGCCCTGTACCTTACCTGTAAGGAGCAGGTTGTGATAAGGATTTAGTATCCCCTTGGGGAGAGGAGCAACAGGTCCTTCTCCACTCAGGTATCATACTGGATTGACTGTGAGACTGTCAGCTCCACAAGAGAAGAGAGAGTATGCCAGAGACAGAGGTTTTGACATTCAATTACTCTTTAATGATGCACAGCAAACAATATATTATTACCAATGCCAAAGCTATTGTCACAAAGAGGTATTGCCACATTTCCTATGCATTACCTCTATCAATATCAGCACCATGAACACAAATAATTAATTGCTAATTACCAAAGAAATAAACATAGCAATAGGTACATCATTCATTCATGGGTTATAAGACCTGAGTCCTTAAGATGGATTTGAGTTACATGTTCAGAGTCAGGGAATTGAATTGCTAATTTGACCTCTTAGGGGGCTTGACCATGAAGTTAGGGCTTGACCACAAAGTTGGAGGCATCAGTTTCTCTGCTGCTGCTGTGATGGTTGATGCTGCAGAGTGCTTGACCACAAAGCAGGAGGCACAGTCAATGCTGGCGGACTCTTGGTCAGGGGAGGATCACTTAGTCAGTCATGACTACCAGTGTGATGATGTCCTCTGGCCAGAGCTCCTTTTTTATGCTTGAATTGGTGTTATTGCTGACACGCATCAGATAACCAGTCGTGTCTGGTTATCTTTGGGTTCTGAACTCATTACAGCTGGTTAACACACTTATCCAAATAACTTGTTTTAATGTACAAATATTTTAATTCATAAAGATTCAAAACAACTTTTAGTTATCTAAATAAATTCTGGTTATCACAGCACTTCAATAAAAACTTCACTTCAAAATTGCTTTATTATTATTATTATTACAAATATGAAGTTAGTCCTGTTAAGGGCCTGCTCCTTACAATAAGATAATGAGCTTTTTCATTCAGCATCATGGCAGCCATCACCTTTGGGGAATTTAATCTCATTTCTTACTTTACACTTGTGGTCCTTCCACTTCTTGTTCTAAAGGACAAGTGAAAAATGTTGCTAATGGTTCCCTAAGTTCCCTCTCCTTATCGTGTGTCTTCTACACATATTTTTCAAATGCTGATGTATCTCTCTGACACTTTCTTGTCTCTACTGGTTCACCAATCTAGCAAAGGGTTGTTTGTCCTTTAAATACAATTATGCTCTTACTATCTGGATTGACAATATTTCCCCCCGCCTCTAACACAGTGATGGAGTTTTCATTAGCCAATGGGCAACAGGTATTTCAGGCCTCAACTCTTAGCATCTGCTTTCTTGGCCTAATCTTGTTGGTTATTGTTCAAGTTTGATCCCCTGCAAAATGTCCTTTCATGTACATGGCTTGCAGGAATATCTCCCAGAAAAGAAAGAAATGAGAAATTGACTGGGGATATATTCTCAGTGAACTATTTGGTTGTCTCAATAGGAGACTCTGTAACTAGAAATCTGCTTACAATCATTAAATGTTGAGATTCCTAGGAAAGAAAATGGATTAAATTGTACATATTGTGGGACCCTGAAAGGTAGCTTGGCTCCCAGTTGAGCTAAGGCTTGAAACCCCTGAAACTCAGAAGGGACAGTAGGCATTTCACCTGTTCCCAGGCACCAGGCTTCTGTCACTAGCTGCAGCCTCCCTACCCCCCGTAGATTTGTGGTTATCAGTCATGGATGGGCAACACCCCAAGTCCCTCATATGTAAAGAATTTGACCTGTGGTCAAGTAGACTCAAGAGAGATCTCCATTCTAATAAGGTACATAAAGGCCTGGAGAGCTTACCCAATAAGCTTCTTTCCCAGATATTCCTCCCTGCAAAAGGTATTTAACCTCAGGCCCACCCTTAATAGTTGGGTATGATTTTACTCATCCACTTTCTGCCATGACAATAAATGCCTTTAATCCATGGAAATCTGCCATGGGCAGCCATGGAGAAGACCTTTGCCTGTAGAGCCACCTTCGAATCTCTCCTAGGCCTTGCTGCACTCACAGCCACAGCTACGACCAAAACCAAGCTCAAGCCCACCACAGACAAGACAAGAACTCCTCCTGCAGGACCAGCTGGAGCACCCCTCTTTTTCTCACCTCCTTTACCCCCACCCCTCCAAAACCTGGCCTAAGGCCAGATCCATCCTTCAGCCCTCACTCCATTCTCAGCTCTTCTATGGCTTCCAGTGGTGCCTAAGTGTCTGAGAGCTTGAGAACCAAACAGCCCTGCCCTCCTTGCAGGCCTGGGGACCCCCAAGCCATCTCCAGCCATACCACCCCTCAGACTCCACTTCCCCAACTCCAGAGTGATGTCCCAAAGCTGCCCTATATCTATCTCAATACTCACCTAGGACAGCACAGAGTAAGTATGGTCAACTTCCTGTGCCCTGCCTCTCCTAGTGGCTGAGCCCTGTGGTGGAGTGGATGTGGGACCCATACCCTGCCACATACATGTGCGTAGATATTTACTACTGTTTTTAGTTATAGTTTGTGTTTTTTAACATTGTATTTTTGGAGAAGCTGTTAAAAAGAGATTGCCTCTTAAATTTTATTTCCAATTGCTCATTGTTAATACATAGAAATACGTTTGAGTTCTGCTGAAATTTTATCCAGTGATTTTGTTATGATATAAGGCTTACTATAGCAATTAAAAAACTGTATTGGTTCTTGTATTAGTCAGGGTGTTCTAGAGTCACAGAATTTATGGATTGTCTGTATATACTAAAGGAATTTGTTATGATGACTTAGAGTCTGTAGTCTAACTCCCCAACAATGGTCAGCTGTGAATGGGAAGTCCAAGGATTTAGTAGTTGCTCAGTCCCACAAGGCTAGTAGATTCCAACAAATGTGCTGGCAAGTAAATGCAGGCAGGCAAACAAGAGTGAATCTTCCTTCTTCCAATGTCCTTGTGTAGGACCCCAGCAAAAGGTGTGGCCCAGATTAAAGGTGTGTAGCACCACACATGGATCTGGGACTTGTTTTGTTCCAGGCTGACCTTGAACTCAGAGATCTCCATTCCTTAGTCTCCTTGGATCCATAGCCACTATGCCTCAAGATCTCCATGTTAAGATCCAGGTCAGAAACTTGTATCTCCCAGCCTCAAGATCTAGATCACCAGTGAGCCTTCCAATTCTGGATTGTAGTTCATTCCAAATATAGTCAAGTTGACAACCATGAATAGCCATTAACATTCTCAAGTATATTAATATATTAGGTTAAGTATAATATTATATTAGCTCCAAATAAAAAGATTTATTTTAACCCTTCCCAACATTCAAATTTGATATGCCTTTTTCTTGCCTGATTTTATTGCTAAATCTCTGACACTAGAAGTTGTTGAATGAAGTGATTGAGGAAGTTCATTCTTATCTTATTCTAAAACTAGGAACTAGTTTCTTTTACTGGAACCATGATGTCAGTTCCAACTTCAGAGTTTTGCTCATTCGTTTGCTGTTTATTTTATGTCAAAGATTGGTTATGTTTGGTAGAGCTACTCCTTGTTTCCTAAACTTTACTATGACAGGGTGTTAGGTATTCACCAAATGCTTTGCTTTGTCAATAAAAAAATTTATTTTCTCTCACATCTTTTTTTCAAAATGTTTATAAATCTTTAATACAAGTTATTCATATCACACTGTGCTCTCTATATTATATTTTTCAGACTTTTTTTTCTTTGAGGTTTAAATTTGCCTGGTTTATCATTGGAAAAAGAGAAGAAATAGGCTACACGGTCTTGTGTTCAGCACACTGTGTGCTGAAAACTACATGGTGATAAACTATGACTTAGTATCATGGCAGTCAGCAAAGGAGACAAAGAAATGTAGACATAAACATTATAGAGAGGCAGGACTGCAGTCACACTGTTGTTACTGTGTTTGTGTGAGAGGAGTTGCACACTGCCTACAGTTCTTCTGAAAGGTAGATTGTTGGGCCTTGGATGAGGTAACTCCCTTTAACCTGCTACCTTCAGTCATGTAACACACAGGTAGAGGGTGTGATTAACAAGTCTCCACCTCCAGAGATTAAAATATTAATGAGTTATCTAAAGGACAGGGGTGTAGCTAATTAAGTTATCCCCTCCCTTTTTTCCAATCTCTATAAAAAGTCAGGGGAGCCTGGCTTTTGGGGGGAAGCACATACCATCTACAGCCATTCATCATGACATGAACAATAAAAGCTTTGGAAAACCGGACTCCACGTGTTGCCTGATCTGTGGCCGCCAGGTTCCCAGCCTTTGGAATGCTGGAACCTTGAACTTCAGCCGCCAGCTCCCTGCTGTTGTACTGAAGACCCCCATACTCGGGAGACCCTTCCTCAATTCTCAGGAAATCACGACCACCCAAAGATCACAAGAAACCATACCTGGATGCAATCAGCAGAGGTTTATTAGGGAAAA
Organism: Arvicanthis niloticus; assembly: GCF_011762505.2. NCBI lineage: Eukaryota > Metazoa > Chordata > Mammalia > Rodentia > Muridae > Arvicanthis > Arvicanthis niloticus. The sequence continues at coordinate 67,655,806 of NC_047666.1, read as the reverse complement.
GAGCTGGCAGCCAGCTGTTTGACCACGTACTCACGCAGGAGTAGGGTCCGACCCCAACATCCACTCCGTGGAGCGTTTTAAAGAGAAAAACCACAAACCAGGGGAGTGGGGCGGAGGTGAGGGGTTGCCAAGGATAAAAATAGCGAAACATTCCAGAGAAACCTACCCTGCTAGGTTAATAGCCATGGAAATTACTCAGTACAATCATTTTTCTCAAAAATGTAGTCTTACCAAGTCACTGTCCCCTATACAGTCATTACAAAATATTTCTCACTTCCTCCAGTCACAGCCCCACCTAGATGGCTTGTATTTTTTATGGTCAGGAATTCGTCTTCCTGCTTCGGCCCCCACGCCCCCCCACACACACACAGGTGGGCCCGTTGCCTGAGGCAGGAGGAATGTAATCCAGCTAGTGTCTTCTGATTCAGAGGCAATGTCCTTCACAGGAATGTGAAGGCCTGAAATCTTATTTTCAGTTCTGCATTCTGGGATCTGCACTTTTCCTGCTCAGGTCTAAGGTGAAAAATCTACACATATTTCATAAAATGGCCTTTATAATTTTTCACTCTACAGTACCAATGTGGGACTCCACCACCTACAGACTCCCTCCCCTCTCCCCCATGGACTCCCTCCCCTCTCCCCCTGCGAGATTTTTTTCCCCACAGTAGATGTCTTAGCAACCTTCAAATTGCTGTGACAAAACACCATGACAGAGGTAACTTATAAAAGCATTTAATTTGGCACCTGGTTCAGGAGAGTTAGAGTCCATGACCATCCTGGTGAGGAGGATGGCAGCAGGCAAGCAGACATGGCCTTGAGCAGTTGCTGTGAGTTCATAGCTCAATCCACAAGCCCAAGACAGAGACTGAACTAACTGGGAATGGCATGGGCCATTTAAAAAACTCAAAGCCCACCCTCAGTGACACACCTCCTCCAACAAGGTCACACCTTCCTATGCTTCTGAAAGAGTTCCACCAAGGGATGACCAAGTTTTCAAATGCATGAGCCCCTGGGGGCCTTTCTCATCCAAACCAACACAGCAGGATAGTAGCTTCAGACAAGCAAGTACAGAGTAGCTACAGGCTACCATCTGGAAGGCCATTCAGCACACTCTCCACCTGGACCTTGCTGGCAGTCTTTTCACAAATGATTTTATTCTGATCAGTGCAGTATGTATAATAAAACTTTACTCTGTCTATAAATCCACAGTACATCCCATTTAAGTCATCTGTGCTTCCTTCAAACCTGGAAGAGAAAAGTAAGCACACTTGGCAAGTTGTAGTTTGATTATACCCACAGAAGAGAATTTTCAAAAGAACATTATAAGCTGGGTGGTATATTGTCTAAGTTAAATTTCAGTTGATTACTGGGGTACTTATATGTGATGTGAAATACTATTTTCTCAATTTCCCTCATCTGGAATACTTTCTATCATTTGATTCCAGACTTAGCCTCTCGTCCCATGGCTGATATGACTTAGAATAATGCCAGATCATAAGTCTCTACCTTAACTTTGCACTATCATCTTCAGGTGTCTTACCTAACAACCAAAGATAGAATAAAAGCAACTTAGAAAACCTGAAGACTGTACCATCTCTCATAAGATAGTTCCTGCTGTCCATATCTCAGGCAGTCCTTCTACCCAAGTAGCCTACAACATGGGTAAGTGATGATAAATGATATTTATAAGTTGAACACATTGTGGTTTTGATAAACATAACATTGACCCTCAAATTGATTAGTAATAGTCATCAAATAGTTTATCAGTTAATTCGGGAAGCAGAAGAAGCCTGGAGTGTGGGAAGGCTTGAGTGGGTGTGGTGTTGGCATGAGCTGGACAAGTTGAGGACCATGACCTCAGACCCTCAGACAAATCCTTCCTCTGGTCTATGTGCTGATGTTGATGGGATGTGCAGAAAGTGTTCACCATAACATTCTCCCCCTGGATATTTGTGGCCTGAAGATTGCTCCCCTTCAGGGGCTGCTCCTTCTGAACCAGAACCCATGAATAAAATCTGAGCCTGGTAAAGCACATTCATAATCCTATTGTTAGGGAGACACAGGCAAGCAGATCACTGGGACTCCCTGAAACCTAGACTGTTGGAGAGTTCCAGTCCAGTGAGGGATTCTTCCTCAAAGAATCAGAAAGTAGAGAAAACACACACACACACACACACACAAACCACCAGAATTTGCCCTCTGACTTCCACTAGAATCAGACATAAATATACATACACACACCCACATACCACAAATGCAGCACAAACATAAGTGCACCGTTCATACAGTCACTACACACACACACACACACACACACACACACACAAACACACATGCATGCACTCTCAATACAGACTTATGCATAAAGCCCTGACTAATTTGAAGCTGTCAATCTTTCATTCACTTTTGAATTTCAGAATATACCACAATATTAAGTACTTAAAGGTGTCTAGTGAATGTTTTTGGCTTCTGCAAACTTCTTAACTATTAGCAGTAATTTTTTTAGAAGAAAAAAATGTTTTCATAATTTGGTTACTGTAGGTTGTTGGAAATTTGCCACAATAATGACAAGGTATGTGTGGCAACTCTCTACATAATTGAATGTAGATGTCACAAAAGTCTGATGGGGCAGTTACCTTTAAGGAAGTGGTGTCAGCTGAAGCTGCTTTTAACAGCAATCTACCAAGTTCCTTCAGAAATTGTCTCTATTCAAATCTAACTATAAAAATCCAAAACAACCAAAGACTTACCATTCAGAGAGGAACATCTTCTCACTCAGTGTCTCAGAGTCTCTGTAATCTTCTCTAGGTGACAATGCTAGCCAGTAACCACGTAACTTCTTAGACTTTAAAAATTCCTATAAAAATAAAAACCGCCTTTTTAATAAGCTTTTTCTTATATCTGAACCCTACATGACAGCTTTGGAGTGGCATTACCATTTTTCAATGTATTTTAAAAGGTTACCCTGTCTAGCCTTGATGTGAGAATATAAATAAAAAATAAAAAAAAAGGGATAACTAGATAATAGATGGTAAATCATGATTGATTGAAAAAATTAGAAAGATAGATACATAAATAGATGAATAGATAGAAAGACAGATAAACAATCTGATAGTATTGCTTAAGATGTCAGTGTTCCAGGAGAAATCTTTGTGAACAGAACATCAATGGCTCAGACACTAAGATCAACAACTAATAAAAGAGGCCTCATGAAGTTGAAAACTTCTTTTTAAGGCAAAGAACACCATCAATAGGACAAAATGGCAACCTACAGAATGGGAAATGATTTTCAGGAAATCTGCTTCTGACATAGGACTAATTTCTGAAACATATAAAGAACTCAAGAAACTAGATGTCAACTAACCAAATAATCTAGTAAAAAATGGGGTATAGATCTAAACAGAGAATTCTCAACAGGTAAATCCAAAATGGCCAAAAGCACTTGAAGAAATGTTCAACAGCCTCAGTCATCAGGGAAATGCAAATCAAAATGACTCTGAGATTCCATCTTACACCTGTCAGAGTGGCTAAGGTCAAAGACACTAGTGATAGCTCATGCTGGTGGGGATGTGGAGCAGAGTCAGACTCCTCCATTGCTAGTGGGAGTGCAAACTTGCACAGCTACTTTGAAAATCAATTTGATAGTTTCTCAGAAAAGTGGGAGTAGATTTATGAAGACCCAGCTCTACCACTCTTGGGTAAATAAATACCCACAGGATGGTCCACAATACTACACGGATACTTGCTCAACTATCTTCATAACAGCTTTATTCATAAGAGCCAGAAACTAGAAACAACTTACATGTCACTCAACTACACAATGGATAAAGAAAATGTGGTACATTTACTCAATGGAGTATTACTCAGATGTTTAAAAAATAACATGAAATTTGCAGGCAAATGGATAGAACTAGGACATAGACAGGATCCTGGCTTCTGGCATGATCTTCATTAGAGGGGCTCCATTTAAGCAAGTGATGAAAACAGATGCAGAGAGCCACAGTCAAAGATTAGGTGTAACTCAGTGAATCCTGAGAAAGAAGGGAGAAAGGACTGTAGGAGCCACAGGGGTCAAGGACACCACAAGGACACTCACAGAATCAACAAACCTGGACTCACAGAGGCTCACTGAGACTGGACCAACAATCAAGGAGCCTGCATGGGTTTAACCTGGGCCCTCTGAATATGCTATCATTGTGCAGTTTGGTGTTGTAGGATTCCTAACAGGAAATGAGGCTGTCTCTGACTCTTTGGCCTGCTCTAGGGACTCTTTTCCTCCTACCAGGTTGCCTCATCCAACCTTAATATAAGGAGAGGGGCCTAGTTTTATGGCAACTTCACATTGCATGTTTGTTTTATATCCCTGGGATTCATGCCCTTTTCTGAAGGGTAACAGAGGAGGGTTAGAAGGATGGGCTAGGTAGACAGGAGGGAAATTTTGGATGGGAAATGTGATATATGAGAGAACAAAATAATAATAAGGGAAGATGACAGTTTCACAGCCTATTTCCCTGTCTAGCAGAAAGAAAGCAGGGCCTGCTGTGTAGAGGCAGGGAAGGATGAGACAGAAGCTACATTGCCCAGAGGCTGATGCAATCACAGAGCTAGCTGTGTTACAGCAGGATATCCTGAAACTGTGCAAACATTCAAAACCACCACAGGAGCTGGTCAGAACCATGGCTGACCCTGGTTGTTTCAAACAGTCCTTTATTTCATTGCTATATTCTGATCAGCCTTGCAAAAACTACAGCTCTCCTTTGCGTCTGATACTAATACACATCCAGTGCTCCAGTGTAAGAACAAACAGAAAGGGTAGACCCTGGTTAAATCCTGGTTCATTCCAGAAACTTCTTTCAGTAAATTCTCACAAGACAATTATTTATTTTAATGTATCTGAGTGCTCTGTCTTCACACACACCAGAAGAAATAATCGGATCCCACTGCAGATGGTCCTGAGCCACCATGTGGTTGCTGAGAATTGAACTCAGGACCTCTGAAAGACCAGCCAGCATTCCTAACTGCTTAGTCACCTCTGCAGCTCTACTTTGGCTTTCTAATAAAACCCTTCAACTTTGTGCATTCTGTGTATGAATTCTTTGATGTGTCCAAGAACTTTGTAACAGTGGGTTGATGTCTCTGAGATCTCTTCAGCCTTCACCACCAATGATGAAAGAACTTAGTGATTCATTGAGTAACATTAATATAGGGTCAATGAAAAGCTTAACAATTTTCTGATCTAAATATTTGTTTAGCGAATACTCACTCTTAGTCAAAGGAAGTGGATAATGATTACAAACCAGACTTAACAGTAAAAGAGGAAAAAAGCACCACAGTCAGAGAAAAATAGTAACTACGGAAAGAGAGCCCGCGCAGAATTTATGACCAAAGTAGACTGTGTGTATGTGTGTGTGCATGTGTGTGTGTGTTTTTAAAGACAGTTGTGTTTTTTAAGTAAATAGTTATAAATGATCACTTGAGAAAGTTGAATGAGACAGAATACTTGATATTATAGAGAATTCTTTTCTCCTATAAAAGATGACATGTTTTTTATCGTAGAAAAGCTGAGCTCTTAAGGTGATATAATTTTGTACCACAATAAATGACTATAATTGTGGATCAGCAGCTCACACTGGTTATTCTAGCCCTTGAAAGGCTGAGGCAGGATTGCTGTGAGAGGTTAGCCAGAATACTGAGTAAGACTTGTCTAAAAAAAAAAAAAAAAAAAAAAAAAAAAAAAAAAAAAAAAACCCAGCAAATAATAAACGATTTCTATGTGAAAGATCAGAACTATGGACTAATTAATAAAATGCAAAGACACTATTTAGATTAGTGGTTCTCAACCTGTGGGTCACTAAACCACTTGGAGTTGAGTGCCCTTTTCACAGGCCTTGACTAAGACAATCAGAAAGCTTAGATGTTTAAAATTACAATTCATAACAGTAGCAAAATTACAGTTATGACGTAGCAACAAAAATAATTTTATAGTTGAAGGTCACCACAACATGAGGAACTGTATTAAAGGGTCACAGCATTAGGAAGGTTGAGAACCACAAATAAACAGGAGAATTCACTTTTCATTGGTCCTAATAAGTCTGCTAAATATATATATTTAGCATTTGTATCCTCTCTATCAACCCAGTGTACTTATTTACATATATATCATTCTATCTGGGTTAAGCTGTTTTGTTTTGCCTAGTGAACAAAAGATATAAAAAAAGATATAATATAATAACAAAAGAGAAAACGCCCCCATGTGGTTTTTATGGGAGTGGTGAGCCTTGGCTATGATACTCTCTGACTTTGGAGAACTATTCAGAAGGCATACACAGAAACCTGCTTTTACACTTCCAAGTTGGAAATACCCAAACCCAAGGATTCTGGGAGTCCCAGGTCTACCCATCTATCTTACAATTTCTAAAATTCCACTTAAGCTAAAACCTTCTGTGTTTTACCTTGATTGTGATTTTCCTAAGACAAAAGTGCAAGGCCCTGTCCTCTGGGCTTCCAAGGAAAACAATCCCGAGTCAAGACACTGCATGTCTTCCCATTGCATACCTCTGTAATCCATATGTCATGATGTGAAGCTGATTCCTTTTTGTAGGGAACAGAGACATGGAACCTTACCAGTACATCCTTGTTCTTAACCTTCAAAAGGCTGGCATTCCGAGAAGAGCAGAACTTAACACTCTCTTGCCATGTTTTATACCCATTGGCTTCAGAATAACAGCTGTCCTTGTACCATTGTGAACCCTTTGGACATGGTTTACATTTGTGCTCTAGAAGGACAGAGTTTTACAGGTTGGTTTCAATATTCTTGACAATTATCCCTTTATTGTCTGGGTGACATTGATCAGATTTACTGTGTTTCCTCTCTTTAGGTCAAGAAAGAAAACAAATCATCTACATCCCTATTTATCACCCTAGAAACCTGACACAGAACTTGGACAAACCAAAAACATTCAAGTACCTGACCAGATTCAGACATATTGCCCATCACTAGGGAACTCACTTACAACTCTAAAAATTAATCACAGGCTTAGGTTTTTTACTGCCTTGGGAACAGTTTTGAGAGCAATGCAGGATTACCTGGATCTTTGTTATACAGCTCTTGACACAGCTGGGTGGCTATGTTTTGCAGCATGGTGGAAAGGTTCTGGATTTTCTCTAAGTTGCTGAGATTGTATGTCAGCTGTAGGGAAACATTTCTCTGAAGTTCTTCCTTGATGCTTTGTAAATGATTTGATTTTGTCATTTCTTTCTCCAAAGTTGTATAAACTCCAGGTTTTTTTTTTTTTCAAAAACAAAAGAAGAGAAATAAATGGTAGATGATTTTAAAAATACTTATAAATTCTAAGTTATCCTATCACCTTTAGAAAATTGATGAAGTTTTTTTTTTTCAGTATTAACATGTTAAAGTAGTATGAAAAGGCTTCTTTAGAGGAGTGATTGGCAAGACCAAGCATGTGTCTATTGACCACATTATAAGGCCACTCTTGGGACAGATTATTACAAGGACTTAATTCAAAGAATAAACATTGATTCAACAACACCTGACATTCTACATCTCCCAGTCAACCAGAAAATAAGTATATACATCCATACATATATGATATGTAAACATATACAACATACAACATCTCACCAGGTTGCATTAATATGTTTATTCACATACCTATGTAACAATGACAAAATTTGAGATGGAGAAGGCAGGAGAATGAGAAAAATTATTGGGAAGGGGGTGGGGATGAGGCAAGTATACTTTAATTAAATGTAAAATATCTTTTAAAAGAATGAGGTGATACATACAGATGCCTCCTAAGGTCACTACTCCAATAAACAGCAGAAGGCACAGAAGAGTCAGAATCACGACTGTTTTATGTTGTGAATGGGAAACAGCAGAAGATACTGTGAAAAGAAAAAAGCATAGCATTCTAGAAGCAGTTCACCCCTTAACTTCATCTATCCATCCACATTCATCCATCCATCATCCATGCACCCATCCATCCAACCATCATCCATCTTCCCCTCATTTCTTTCATCTATGTATTTTACTAGACTTTTTTCAAGACAAATCAGATAGGAAACCATAACTAAGACACCAGGATTAGTTTCAGATCTTTGACTATGCTATCTCTTACCCCAGAGAAGTTTTTGTTCATGAAATGTCTCAAACATCTTACCAATAAGATCAAGGCAATAACTTTAAAAAAAGAGACTAAGTTTTTTCAAAAAAACTTAAAAAGGACTAAGTTTTTTCAAAAAAACTTAGTTCTTTTTAATGAGAAATGAGTCTCAAAGGCAAAGACATTAACCCTTCATTGACAAAAGAGACGAAAAAAGGTAAAGATAACCTTATAAAATAGAGAAAAGAAAAAAATGGAGGCACAAGTAGAGTGTCCTCGGATACGTTTGTGGAAAGTATGTTCCTGGAGACTGAAGGAAGCTTTCTGAGGAGGTTTTTGGAATGTGGAGGTGATGTTTAAAAGAGGAAGCACTTCTGCTTGTTTGTGTGGTCCCCTCTAAAGCTAATAACCGGGCTGCAGTGCAGTAAAGCAGGTTGTCACTTTCTGTGTCCCTCTATCTACCATCAGCTATGTGCCTTTCCTAGTCTGGGCCTGAATTTCTCATTACAATTTTTTCAATATTTTCTATGATTTTTTTAAGAAAACCCTTCTCATAGAATGCTTTTATTATTTTATGGACAATAAATCACAAACTAGATCATTTCTCTAAAAAGTTAAAAAAAAAATACATGGGGAATTATTGTTAAGGCAATACATGATTTAAATTATCCCCATGTATGGATATAGAAAAAGACTGTTTCAAGAAAGTAATTCAAGAATAACCTAATATTTTTCTCTGCTCTTGAAATGTATCAACAGATGATGGCATAATAATTTTGTGAAATCTTACAAAGTAATGTACAAAAAATAAAACTTGATTTCTTAATAATTTGGAAAATTGTTAGTGAAAATACTATAAATGTTACAGTCCTTATCTGAGGTTTTAAATACAAACACATAGTCTATCTTTTGTTATAATTGTTTTCTAATTCATTTATATATTCAGTTATGTAAGTTATCAGATCTGTGTCAGTTAGGCACTAGAATTTATTGTGGCTGCTAATAAAACAGAATAGAGGTAAGTGTGTTTATGTTGTCATCTAGATGCATTTTGAAGTGATAGGAAACAAAGTGCAAAATGATTGCTTGAAAGAGAACTGATAGATATATAGATAGATTATAGATACAGATAGATAATAGATATAGAGATATATGATATAGAGATGATAGATAGATAGATATGTAGATAGATGATAGATAGATAGATAGATAGATAGATAGATAGATAGATAGATAGATGATAGATAGATAGATAGAGTATAGGTGTTTGATAGATATAAATTGATGGCACAGATAGATGATTGATAGATAAATGTTAGATAGATAGATAGATAGATAGATAGATAGATAGATAGATAGGTAGATAGATATGTAGATAGATAGATAAATAGATAGATAGACAGATGATAGAGAGAGACAGGGAAATAGAGGAGGTAGAGAGATGGATAGGAATTTGAAACTGAAAGCATGAGATAACTCAGAAATGCACATTGAGTGGCACTGGAGCAGGAGACCTGGGAAGAGCCCTCCAGTACTCCATCAATGAACACAAGTCAGGACAAGCAGAAAAACCAAACCAGCTCAGCCACAGGAATAGTGAAAACCAGGAGGATGTGTCCAGGAGAATGCAGTGTGAAGGAATTTCCCACAGGTTTCGGTGTGTTGTGGGTGTTGTGCAGAGTATGTCATGTTGTGTAATGCTGTATTGAGAGTAGAGCCTCACACATGCTCAGCAGTGCTCTAGCACTCAGCTGGATCCCCAGCTCTCTTCTTACTTCTTACTCTGAGACAGGATCTCACTTAACTGACTGTGCAAGTTGACTCTGTACTCACTCGCAGTCCAGGTAGATCTTGAATTTCCCATCCTCCTGGGTAGCTGAGATGAGGGAAGCTCCCTCAGATCTAGCAAAGAAAAGCAATCTTAAAAGAGACTGCTCAGCAGTATAAAAACAGTAGGGCAGCAGAGCTGTGAGGCAGAGACATGAGGCAGAGGTAGCTCAGGGGCTGACTGCCCTTGCTGTGCAAGCCTTAAAACCTAAGGTAAATTCTTGGTGGTTTACATGGTGCAAGGAGAGGACTGTCTCCTCAAGGTGTCCTCAGGCCTCCATACAAGCACATGCACACATACAAACACATATACATTCATACATGTTCACACGTATATGCATACACATACATGGATTAAATTTGACCTAAATTTAAGACATAGAATAGAGATCTAAATGTTAGGATAAAACAGGGAAATACCAAGAGATCTAGACCAGTACAGGCTCTGTGAACAATGAGGAAAGAAACCAGATTTAAAAAAAAAAAAAAAAGATGTTCTCTTTTTCTTTGTCTTTCTCTTACACTTCAAGATCTTTCTTTTCAAAACTCTAGCAAGAAGAACATGACTCTCCTGAACAAGGTATAATCCTAATTCCATGGCTTCAGATGAACACAAACACACAGACACGTGCACACACACACACATACACACACACTCACACACACACAAAACCCTTCACAATAAACCACCATCATTTGAAAATACAATTTCTTCACACATACCTGAATTTAATACTTAAAAAATGTAAAATATAATGTTTTATTGCAATGGATTAAAGAAATGCCTATGCCTTAAAGAAAAAAAAAATCATTTAAATCACTTTGGTATTTGGGGTTTAAATGAAAGGCCAGATCAAAAATTCATACTGCACACTAAATATTTTTAAAACTTAAAAATTCATACTGTGGCCATTGCCACTGCCTTACCTCACATCCATGGCTTGAAATCTTACCTTTCCCCCCACATTTATCAGATGTTTGGGCTTCTTCTTTCTTAGCAGAGTCCTGGAATTTTAGATCTGCATAAAGAGTTTCTTCAGGCATTGATGAATATTCAAAGAAAGCTCCAGAAATTGTCCTTTCTGACAATTCTCAATTTCTCAAAGTTGACAAGGCTGATGGTTAAATAAGTCTACATAAACTTTCAACCCTGTGTAAACTGCAGCTAACCTCACAAGCTAGAATTTCTTTTTGAAAAATCCACTATGCCAGTCACTCAAATATGTGCCCATGAGCCACAGTCAGTCTGTGGCCTCAGACAAGAACAGATATGGTTGAAAGAGGAACACTTTTCTTCCTCACGTTTCTTCCTTTTTCTTTACATAAAGTAATTTTCGAAATTGTGCTTGGATAATATTAGCTTCATATGAGTTGCACAACTCGCTCTTACCACACAGTGCAGACACAGCATAGGATTAAACTCTCAAGCAGGGAAATAATCAGAATGATTCAGATCTCAAATGCTCCCTGGTGTACCACAGTGGACTGTCACAGGTACCCTGAGCACAGAATGGTCAAGGTCCTCAGAGAAAGACTGACTTAGGACTGCACATTCACAGGGAAGACACACAAAGACTGTGAGATGAAAGACCATGGTTTCTCTCTGCTGCAAAAGTTCTGGTTGGATTAACAGGAGCTTTGCTCTCAGCAGAAGCAAGTGAATGTCTGTGAGTTCCTGGCTAGCATCCTGTCCATGTCTTACGATCCAGGACATCTAATACTACATAGAAAGGCACAATCTCAATTCATGCCCTCCAATAAATAACTAAGTAAATAAACAAAACATGAGACATTACCACTACCACGTGTGTGACTTGTAAGTAAATAGGCGAGTTAAAGATGTAAGACATATCCTGGGTCATGCTGGTACTAGCTTCCTTCCCTTTTTCTTTGGTTTATTGAAGTGCCTCATGTGGATTGAGGCTTTGTGCAAAAAGACAAGGCTGGTGTGGGGTTTCCTGGCCTGCAGAAATCTAAAAGGAGCTCTCGAACACAGGTTGCTGCTCTAAGCATGCACACTCAGTGTGGTTCAGTACACCAGGTTCATAAATAGTTTTTTGTTGTTCCGGGAAACATGGTGTTTCCATGGTCTATTTCTTAAAGCCCAGGAAGCTCTTCAGTGTGCAGTGCTACTTTTTAAATACCTTCTCCCAATGTCCCTTTGAAATTCTTACTGATACTTTGACACATATAAATTATGTTAAGTAGGTTGGCATTGTTTAGAAAAACTGTAGAATAGAATGTTTTTAATTCAATAAAGATTAACTACTTTAACATTACAAAATATATTCAGACAAGTAACACTAGATAGACTCAGTGAGTTGGATGTACTTATTTCTGGGCTTATGTATGAGTAACAATAATATTCACAGAAAAGTAGGCCATGCATTTGAGAGTAAGTAATGAACAGAATGGGGGAGGTTGCAAGGAGGGAAAGGATAGGGAGGGGATGATGTCATAATATTTTAATTTTAAAAAGACAGCAAGTAGAAGAGGCTCTTACTACAACCCTACTAAAAAGTAAACAAGAGTCACACGTCCAAATTAACTAGGTAGTGAGAAAACCAAATTGAAGACTAGAAAATGGAGTTATAAACTGCACCCCAATTGTCTGGGCTCTATTTTCTGACCCATAACTGCTTGATGTTTTAGAGACCTGATGGCACTAGAGACCCTGCCCTACTCACTATGCCTGACAACTCTCCTTAAAGCATGCCCAGTGGCTGTAAAGTGTTCTCCATCCCTTGGACTCCATTTTCCAGTTTGCAACTCTGCCTGCTTTCCCAGAGTAAATGCAAGCACCAGGGACTCCAGGCCATGCTGCAGAACTAGGAACCCCAGAGGCAACATTAGCACCCAAATCCCCAGAGGCCACACAGGGTATTGTAGGCATAAGGATGAAATGTAAAAAGATCATACATTCTGAGTGACTTAACACAGATCCAGAAAGACAAACAAGTTATGTTCTCACTTATAAATGAGTATTATTGGTAAATTATAAGATAACCATGCCACAATTCCAAAAATGTTAAGTAACAAGGGAGCCCAAGGTTGGTCACTTTAATTTCACTTAGAAGGGGACATAGAGTAGATATGGGGATGGATAAAAAGAGGAGAGTTGGTCAGGTTGGGGGTGGGAAAGGAAAAAAGGAGAAAGAGTCAAGAAGATAGCATGGGGGTGGGACATCCAAGGACAAGCAAAATATAATCCCAAAAGGCTTGGCTCCAGTGACGGCTGTTAGTATTCCGTCTAAACTCCACCTCCCCAGTTACCTGGCAACAGCCAGGTATGCTCCTCCCTACAGTTACCTGGCAACAGCCAGGTAGTCTGATCCACTATAAAAGGGGCTGCTTGCCCCCTCCTCTCTCTCTTCCTCTCTTACTCCCTCTCTTCTTCTCTTGCTCTCTTCTTCTCTTGCTCTCTTCCTCTCTTACCCTCTTGCCTCTCTGTCCCCTCCCCCACCTTCCTCTCTCTCCACGTGGCCATGGCCGGCCTCTACTTCTCTTCTCTCCCCACCTTTGCCCTTTCCCCTGAATAAACTTTCTCCCCCTTGGAACCGCATGGTCTGGAGTGGTCTGTTCTGAGCTGCGTTCGGACTTCTTCTTAAAACAACAACAACGGCTTCCTCCAATCAGGACCCATCTCCTAAAACTAGGTCATTCAGTTCTAATGGAAAAGAAGGGATTGGTTTGTGGGAGGAGAGAGAGAGAGAGAGAGAGAGAGAGAGAGAGAGAGAGAGAGAGATTGATTTGGGGAAGACAACTGAAGTAGGGGCAGATATCTCTGGGATGAGCTAGAAACCTAGGGTAATAGAAACTCCCAAGAATCTATGAGGGTACAGAGAGCCTGAACCAGCCATCTCCCATAACCAAAAGTCTTCCAATGGAGGAACTGGGACACCAACTCAACCACAAAACCTTACACCTAAAATTTGCCCTGCCTATAAGATGTGCAGGGATAAAGATAGAGCAGAAATTGAGGGAATGGCCAACCAATGGCTGAACTTGAGACTCATGCCATGAGGGGGCTCATCCCTGACACTATTAATGATACTCTGCTATCCTTCAGACAGGACCTAGCACAACTCTCATCTGAGAGACTTCACCCAGCAACTGATGGAACCACTGATGCAGACACCCACAGAACTTTAAGAATCTCTGCCTAATTAGTACCCAAAAGGCCAGAGGCCACACAAGGGGTTGTAGGCATACAGATGAAACCCAAAAAGATTATTCATTCTGAGTGATTTAACACAGATCCAGAAAGACAAGGGAAAGGTGGAAGAAGAATTGAAGGAGCCAGAGGGGCCAAGGACTCAACAAAGAAACCTCCAGAATCAACTAATCTGAGCCTATCAGAGCTCACAGAGACTGAATTGCCAACCAGAGAGCATGCAGGGCACAGACCCAGGCCCTCTGTAACAGTTGTGCAGCTTCGTCTTCAGGTGGGACTCCTAACAGCAGGAGCAGGGGCTGTCTCTGATTCTGTTGCCTGCCTTTGGATCCCTAACTGAGCTGCCTGGTCTAGCCCTAATAGGAGAAGATGTTCCTAGTCTTACTGCACCTTGATATGTCAAGGCTCTTTGGTATCCATGGGAGGCCTCCTCTTTTCTGAGGAGAAAGGGAGGGTGGGTGGATGGAGGTGAGGTGAGAGGAAGGGACTAGGGGGGAGAGGAAGGACAGGAAGCTGCAGTGATCAGGATGTAAAGTAAATAAATAAAAATTTAAAAGCATGCTTTAACATTGGAAGTATTGACAGTATAAAATCATTTGTAAGAGTTTCAATAAATATTAGTTAAGTTAAAACAATAATGGATACTTTCCTGATATTTAAAAAAGACTATTATAAATATAATTGAAAATAATTACGAGGAAAGATTTCAATTATTACTATCACAAAGAAATAACATGTTTGCGACCACGAGGAGCCTAATATCCTGAGATACTGAAGCATCATGCTGTACCCCAGAGGATGTGCAATGAATGACTGGACAAAACTACTAGGATTTTATTTGGTTTAGTTTAGTTTTCCAAGAGGACAACTCCTCGCTCTTTCTCTCTTATAAACTAGCTCCTCCTCCTCTCCTTACTCCTCCTCCTCCTCTCCTTACTCCTCCTCTTCCTCTCCTTACTCCTCCTACCTTAGCTCCTCCTCCATATCACCCTTCCTGTTAAAATAAAACTTTTCTTTCAAAATACAGTTAGAGCATAACTATACCAATTTATGTCAATAAGGTGCAAGATAGACCTAATACCTAGTCCATCATTTTGTTGAACCTCTGTCATCTCTCCTAAATAAAAGATTTAGTTCTGAACCTGGCTTTTTTTTTCTTGGCTTTAGAATGAATGTCAGCTGAAAACCATCCTCTCAAATCTTTTCTCTCAAAGTAAATAGCAAGGATTGGCTATGAGACTATAAGTTTTCAACCCCATCAGAAATCCTGAATGACTGAGTTAACTGAAATTATGGGAAGCACAAAGCATAGCTTCTAAAACATAGCCAATTTATAGAGACTGCTGAACACCTGGACAGAACATTGGAGCATCTGATCTTCAGCCTTCTGGCCCAGGATCATCTGACAAACCTAGTGATGGAGAATTATTAAGGGCTGATTACTCTGTCTTGGCAGATATAATCAGTTGACTATTCTGCAAGTGTGTCCTTTTCTGGACAGTAATTTGTCTGTAGATGAAAAGAGGCAATTCTTGCCTAGTGGCTGTCTCACCACAATTGGAATAACTCCAAAGATGCTCAATTTCTTCTTAGAATCCAAGACAGGAAAGCTGTCAGGAGCAGACATGTCTCTAATCAAAATGAACATTAATACAGAAATATTTGTGACGTCAATTCTGAGCATTTCTGATATTTTGAAAACCAACTATTTATGTAAGGTAATCTGGACTTTTGTCTGTTGATTCCTCTCAGCTATTTCTAAATAAAATATAGAAAACACCATAACTATAAACTCAAATCCATGAATTTGCTATAGGCACTTAACTCACAGTCTAACCATCTCAAATAAGTTAAAAAAGTTAAAGAAGGACTGGGTCTAAGCCTTGTATTCCTAAATGTGTTATATAGGCACAATGCCCATGATAGTAACAATATTCATCTCACTTTTATATTAATAAGAAGCTTGTACCAATGAAAACTTTAAATTTGAAATCAAAGAAAATTTTGTACCATTTAAGAAATTATAACTTCATCTTAATAACAATTATACATATTTCTACCAGTAGGTTATGGCTATGCAATAAATCCTAGCTAATCCTCCCTGTTCCACCAATGTAGTGAGCCGCTGTGGCTGCACACGTGCGTTTTCCAACATGGCGCTGGCCACATGGTTCCCCAGCAATAAACAATCATTCTGCGCAGCTGCTAGGCAGAAAGAGCGCCAAGCCACTGGCCTATCCCGAGGCGTAATATTGGGTAGTGAGCAAGCAGCCATTCAGGAGTGAATACGTCACTCTAGGGTGTATTTAAGGGACCCTCTTCCGGTTTCTTGGGTCTTTCCGCTTTATCGTGTGCAGTAGTAAAAAGTTCCTTGTGGCAGTAAACCCGACTATCGCCTCCTGTCCTTATTCGCGGGCAAAAAGGGATTTAGGGGGCGCGCGTTACACACCAAAACCACTACTTTTCCCTAGAAAGACAGCCCAGTATTAACCATCTCAGTCCCCAAGCCCAGAGAATAGGGGTACTGACTCTTCACTAACTTCTTCAAGCTGATTATGGGTGTTGAGATATTAGAAGAGGGGTTGGGGGAAGAGTAAATTGATAAACCTCTGATGCTCTGTCTTCACTGCATCCAGCTGGAATTCCAGGACATCAGAGGTTCAAGCA
Source organism: Arvicanthis niloticus (assembly GCF_011762505.2). Classification (NCBI taxonomy): domain Eukaryota; kingdom Metazoa; phylum Chordata; class Mammalia; order Rodentia; family Muridae; genus Arvicanthis; species Arvicanthis niloticus. Next base: position 67,639,015 of record NC_047666.1, on the reverse strand, counting down.
GGTCTGCTCAACTTGCCTGATGAGTAGATACACCAAGGCTGTGTATTCTGCAATATATAATTCTCAAAACAAATTTTAGTATCAAGATAATTGTTTGTTTGAATTCTGGAATCTAGTCTTCTGGCGGCCTGCCTCTGTCATGTCTAATCCATATAATTCTGGGAGTTTCTATGAGGGTGTGTTCCCACCATCCTCCCATTTTCAACTTCCTGCTCTCAAATTTCCCAACATCAGGGAATCCAAACTTTCAGGCACCTAGGCCCTCCACTTCCACTGATGCCTGATCCCTTACCCCATTCCCTTCCTCCAATTACTATGAGGGTATGATCCCATCATCCTCTCATTCCCGCCTCCCTGCTCTTGCAATTCCCCAACACTAGGGAATCCACACTTTCAGTTACCAAGGCTGTCCACTTCCACTGATGCCTGGCAAGGCCACCCTCAACTACCTATACAGGTGGAGCCATGAGTCCCTCCCTTTGTGTTCTCAGGCTGAAGATTTTAGAATGGCTACTCCAGCTTGTTTCTTAGGACCATTTGCTTGAAAAATTGTTTTCCAGCCTTTTACTCTAAGGTAGAGTCTGTCTTTGTACTGAGGTGGGTTTCCTGTATGCAGAAAAATGCTGGGTCCCTTTTATGTATCCAGCCCATCAGCTTATGTCTTTTAATTGGGAATTGAGTCCATTGATGTTAAGAGATATTAAGGAACAGTGATTGTTGCTTCCTGTTATTTTTGTTATTAGAGGTGAAGTTATCTTTGTGTGGCTATCCTCTTTTGGATTTGTTGGAAGAGGGTTACTTTCTTGCTCTTTCTAGGGTATAATTTCCCTCCTTGTATTGGAGCTTTCCTGCTATTATCCTTTGTACTGCTGGGTTTGTGGGAAGATATTGTGTAAATTTGGTTTTGTTGTGGAATATCTTGGTTTCTCCATCTATGGTAATTGAGCGTTTTTCTGGGTATAGTAGCCTGGGCTGGCATTTGTGCTCTCTTAGGGTCTGTATGACATTTGTCCAGCATCTTCTAGCTTTTATAATATCTGGTGAGAAGTCTGGTGCAATTCTGATAGGTCTGCCTTTATATGTTACTTGGCCTTTCTTCCTTACTGAATTTAATATTCTTTCTTTGTTTTGTGCACTTGGTCCTTTGATTATTATGTGACAGGAGGTATTTCTTTTCTGGTCTGGTCTATTTGGCGTTCTATAGGCTTTTTGTATGTTTATGGGCATCTCATTCTTTAGATTAGGGAAGTTTTCTTCTATAATTTTGTTGAAGATATTTATTGGCCCTTTAAGTTTGGAATCTTCACTCTCATTTATACCTATTATCCTTACGTTTGGTCTCCTCATTGTGTCCTGAATTTCCTGGATATATTTTCTATGGTATCTTCTGCACCTGAGATTCTCTCTTCTATCTCTTGTATTCTGTTGGTGATGCTTGTGTCTATGACTCCTGATTTCTTTCCTAGGTTTTCTATCTCCATGGTAGTCTCCCTTTGTGATTTCTTGATTGTTTCTACTTCCATTTTTATGTCCTGGATTGTTTTGTTCAGTTCCTTCACCTGTTAGGTTTTGTTCTTTTGTAATTCTTTAAGGGATTTTTGTGTTTCCACTTTAAAGACTTCTACCTATTTACCTGTGTTCTCCTGAAATTCTTTGAGAGTGTTATTTATGTCCTTCTTAAAGTCCTCTATCATCATCATTAGAAGTGATTTTAAGTCTGAATCTTGCTTTCCTGGTGATATGGGGAATTCAGGACTTTCTAGTGTGGAAGAACTAGGTTCTAATGAGGCCAAGTACCCTGGGTTACTGATGCTTATGTTCTTGCGCTTGCCTTTTGCCATCTGTATCTCCTTAGTGCTACCTGCCATGTGCCTGACTGGAGCCTGTCTTTCCTGTTATCTTAGTTGTATCAGAACTTTGTGGGGTGGGTGTAACTACTGGGGTAAGTGCTGGGGCTCAAAATCTGCTCATTGCTCAAGGGCAGACAGGTTACTGCCCAGGTTAGAACTCTGGGAGCCCTGGTTCCTCTGGGTTCTTAGTTGGGGGCAGAGCTGCCACCCAAGATCTGCTCAGTGCTCTGGCCCAGACCAAAGGGAACCAGTGCTCAGGGCCAGGATCGACTTCCTGGGTCCTTGTGGGTCCCAGTTACTCCCTGTTTGGGGCAGCCATTGTTGTCTGCTTACCTAAGATACTGCCCGGGTTAGAGTTGCTGGGAGCCCTGCTTCCTCTGGGTTCTGTGTGATTGGGGGCAGAGCTGCCATCTGGGATCTGCTCAGTTCCTGGGCCTACACTCCATTCTTTTGGGTTTTTTTTGTTTGTTTGTTTTTTGTTGTTTGTTTGTTTGTTTGTTTGTTTTTTGAGACGGGCCTGATCTCATGTTTACATGCTGGTCTTGAAGTCTCTTTAGCTGAGGATCACCATGAACTCTGATCTTCCTGATTTCACTTCCATAATTCTGAGATCCTAGGCTGCCTTAGTTACTCTCTATTGCTGTCATAAACATGGTGACCAAAGACTATGCCCTAGGCATACCCAAAGGTAGTTTCCTTTAAAGATGTAAGTCAAATCCATACAAGCAATGAAATATGGATCCCAAAATTGTGTGGGCTGGAACTATCTCCAGAGTTCCTAAATGCAATAGTAAGCTCTGTGTAGAGCTTCCGGTCTGGGCCAGAGCATTGAGCAGATCTTGGGTGGCAGCTCTGCCCCCAACATCCAAGAACCCAGAGGAAGCAGGAATCCCAGGTGCTCCAACTCAGGCAGTATCTTAGGTAAGCAGACAGCAGGGCCTGCCCTAAACAGGGAGTAACTGGGAACCAAAAGGACCCAGGAAGTTACTCCCGGCTCGGAACACTGGTTCCTTCCAGTCTGGGCCAGAGCACTGAGCAGACATTGGGTGGCAGCTCTGCCCCCAACCTCCAAGAACCCAGAGGAAGCAGGGATTCCAGGTGCTCTAACTCAGGCAGTATCTTAGGTAAGCAGACAGCAGGGCCCGCCCTAAACAGGGAGTAACTGGGAACCAAAAGGACCCAGGAAGTCACTCCCGGCCTGGAACACTGGTTCCTTCCGGTCTGGGCCAGAACACTGAGCGGATCTTGGGTGGCAGCTCTGCCCCCAACATCCAAGAACCCAGAGGAAGCAGGGATCCCAGGCGCTCTAACTTGGACAGTGTCTTAGAAACTAGTTCTCAGATCTGAGGCCTAGATCAAACCTCTGCCAGGTCTGCTGTTGTGTGGACCCCGGATTCCACCTGAGACATACTGGAAGTTCCACTCAATCCAGATCCACAGAGGAACAAATGGACTCAGAGCTTCAGACAACATATCCTGAGATATTCTAGAGGAGACACTGCACCCAGAACAGCAGACACCTAGCTGGACTACTACCTTGGAGGCACCATATCCTGAGGCATCCTAGAGGTACCACTATAATCAGTGCAGCTGGAAAAGATCACAGAGACATCTGGACCCCTAGGAGATCAGACACAAACTAGATAACTAGAAAGACAGGCTTCAGTCAGAGACAGCAAGTACAGGCAGCACTAGAGTTAACCGGATGGCAAAAGGCAAGAGCAAGAATGTAAGCAACAGAAACCAAAGTTACATGGCATCATCAGAACCCAGCTCCCCCATCAGAGCAAGCCCTGAACACCCCATCACACCAGAAAAGCAGGAATCAGAATTAAAATCACTTCTCATGATGATGATAGAGGGCTTTAAGAAAGACATAAATAACACTCTCAAAGAACTTAAGGAGAGCACTGGTAGACAGATAGAAACCCTTAAAGAGGAAACACAAAAATCCCTTAAGGAATTTCAAGAAAATGCAACCAAACGGGAAAAGGAATGAAACAGAACCATGCAGGATCTAAAAATGGAAGTAGAAACAATAAAGAAATCACAAAGGGACAATACCCTGGAGATAGAAAACCTAAAAAAACGATCAGGAGTCATAGACACAAGTATCACCAACAGAATACAAGAGATGGAAGAGAGAATCTCATGTGCAGAAGATACCATGGAAAACATTGACACAGCTGTCAAAGAAAATGCAAAATACAAAAAGCTACTAACCCAAAATATACAAGAAATCCAAGACACAATGAGAAGGCCAAACCTAAGGATAATAGGTATAGATGAGGGGGAAGACTCCCAACTAAAAGGACCAGTAAATATCCTCAACAAAATTATAGAGGAAAACTTCCCTAACCTAAAGAAAGAGATGTCCATAAATATACAAGAAGCTTACAGAACTCCAAATAGTTTAGACCAGAAAAGAAATACTTCCCGCCATATAATAGTCAAAACATCAAATGTACAAAACAAAGAAAAAATACTAAAAGCAGTAAGGGAAAAAGGCAAAGTAACATATAAAGGCAGACCTATAAGAATTACACCAGACTTCTCACCAGAGACCATAAAAGCCAGAAGATCCTGGACCGATATCATACAGACCCTAAGAGAACACAAATGCCAGCCCAGATTACTATACCCAGCAAAACTCTCAATCATAATTGATGGAGAAACCAAAATATTCCATGACAAATCCAAATTTACACAGTATCTCAACACAAATCCAGCACTTCAAAGAATAATTGGTGGAAAACTCCAACACAAGGAGGGAAACTACAACCTAGAAAAAGCAAGAAAGTAATCTTCCAAAAACCCCAAGAGAAGAGAGTTACACAAATATATCTCCACGGATGTTAGCCCAAAAGCTTGGATTATCGAAGACTCAACCCACAGACCACATGAAGCTCATGAAGAAGGAAGACCAAGAGGGGATGCCTCAGTTCTACTTAGAATGAGAAATAAAAATGCTCAAGGGAGCAAATAGGGAAACAAAACATGGAACAGAAACTGAAGGAGGGGCCATCAGGAGACCTTTCCACCTGGGTATTCACCCCATCTACAGCCACCTAATCTAAACACTGTTGTGGATGGCTGGAAGTGCATAATGTGAGGAACATGATATAGCTGTCTCCTTAGAGGTCAGCCAAAGACTAACACACTCAGAGGACAATGTTCACAATTAACCACTGATATGATCAGGGGTTTCCCAATGGAGAACTTAGTGAGAGGACTGAAGGAGCAGAAAGGGTTATTGACCCCAGGTGGAAAGCAACAATACCAAACAACCAGAGCCCCCCAGGGTCTAAACCACCAGCCTGGGAACACATAGGGAGGGACCCAAGACTCCAGAGGTATATGTAGGGGAGGATGGCCCTGTCAGACATAGGTGGGAGAGGAGTTTCTTGGTCCCATAAAAAAAATGAATGAAAAATGAATGAATGAACACACAGTGGGGGGGGGATTTGAGGGCGGGGAGGGGATAGTGAGGGGGGTAGGTGTGGTCACTGCCTCATAGAAGCATGAGGAGGGGGATGAGATAGGTTTCTGGGTGGTGGGAGGAAGTAGGCTAAGGGGATAAAATCTGAAACGTAAATACTACAACCAATTTTAAGAAGCGGGGGGGAAAAAAGTCTTCAGAACCAACATCTTTAAAAAAAAATGTCAGCCCCCTGGGGGTGGAAATTTTTTTTTTCTTTTTTCTTGATACTAAAACTTGTTCTGAGAATTGTATATTGTAGAATACACAGCCTTGGTGTATCTACTCATCAAGCAAACTGAGCAGACCTGCCCAAACCTCTGATGTCCTGGAATTCCATCTGGATTCAGTGAAGGCACAGCATCAGAGGCTTATCAACTTACTCTCCCCCCCACCCCTCTTCTAAAATCTCAACGCCCTTAATCAGCTTGAAGAAGTTAAAGAAGAGTCAGCGCCCCTATTCCCTGAGCTTGGGGACTAATGTGGTTAATAATGATCTGTCTTTCTAGGGACAAGTAGTGGTTTTGTTGGAACAGGGGGGATTAGCTAGGACTTACTGCATAGCCATAACCTACTGGTAGAAATCTATATACTTATTATCAAGATGAAGTTATAAATTCTTAAATAGTACAAAATTTACTTTGATCTCAAATTTAAGGTTTTCATTGGTACGAGCCTCTTATTAATATAAAAATGAGATGAATATTGATACGCTCATGGGCATTGTGCCTGTATAACACATTTAGGAATACAATGCCTAGACCCAGCCCCTTTTTAACTTTTTTAACTGATTTGGGATAGTTAACCTATGAGTTAAGGGACTATAGCAAATTCATATTTTTGAGTTTATTGTTAGGGTGCTTTCCATATTTTACTTAGAAATAGCCGAGAGGAGTTAACAGAAAACAGTCCAGGTTACCTTACATGGATAGTTGGTTTTCAAAACATCAGAAGTCCATAGAACTGATGCTACAAATATTTATATATTAATGTTCATATTGATTAGAGACCTGTCTGCTCCTGACAGCTTCCTGTCGTGGATTCTAAGAAATTGAGCATCCTTGGAGTTACTCCAGTTGTGTGGTAACAGCCACTAGGCAAGAATTGCCTCTCTCCATCTACAGACAAATTACTGTCCAGAAAAGGACACACATGCAGAATAGTCGACTGATTATATCTGCCTAGACAGAGTAATCAGTCCTTAATAATCCTGCATCACCAAGGTCTGTCAGATGATTCTGGGCCAGAAGGCTGAAGATTTGATGCTCCAACGTTTGGTAGTATAGGGGCTATTCAGGTGTTCAGAGGTCTCTATAAATTGGCTAAGTTTTAGAAGCTATGCTTTGTGCTTCCCACAATTATAGTTAACTCAGTCATTCTGGATTTCTGATGGGGTTGAAAACTTATAGCTATTTACCGTAAGAGAAAAGATTTGAGTGGATGGTAGTCAGCTGACATTCATCCTAAAGCCAGGTTCAGAACTAAATGTTTTAGTTAGGATAGATGACAGAGGTGCTGGTTAGTCAACAAAATGATGGACTGGGTATTAGGACTATCTTGTACCTCACTGGTACAAATTGGCATAATTATGCTCTAATTGTATTTCGAGAGAAAAGTTTCATTTTAACAGGAAGGGTGATGTGTAGGAGGAGCTAAGGTAGGAGGAGTACTGAGAGCAAGAAAAGGAGTAAGAAGAGGAGGAGAAGAAGGATAGGAGAAGCTAGGTGATGAAAGAGAGAAAGGGGGGAGACAGGGAGGCAGATATTCATGTATCTCCACCAGTCAAAGATAGTTGTTATATCTAGGTTGGTCAGTGGGTTACACCTCTGATTGAACAATTCCAAACTTATAACGCTTATGATTAACATTATTTAAAAAAAATGTATAAATGCAAAAAGGAAAAGGGGGCATGTGATAGGGGTTTTCTAAGGGGGGTGGGGGGGGGAATGGGGAAAGGGGATGGCATCTGAAGTGTAAATAAAATATCTAATAAAAAATAAATTAAAAACAAAAACAAAAACAAAAACAAAAGACTGTGTAGATGCCTGTGAAACCAACTGGGATGTTGTTCAGTAAATCATTGTGCAGCTGAGGCTGGCCCAGAACTCAACTGTTCCCCTGCATTCAGCTTCCTTCTGAGTTCGGAGATTACAGATGTTCACTACCCCGCTTTGTTGAGTATCTTTCAGTGCCTTCCACAGTAAATAGGATTATATGGATGCGGTGTAGGGGCGCTGCTAGTGGAGACCAAGACTATTTCCACCAGAGTCAGACCTATGATGGTTTTACTCCAAGTAAAAGCTCCTTTTAGTACAACACCAGGGTGAAGTTCTTCCATGCGACCGCTAGAGGGCAGTATCACTCCAGGGAGAAAACTGGTTCCTCTCAGCCTCTTGAAGGTTTTCTTGGTCAGGATTCTGGGTATCCAGAGTCTATTCCACTACAGATCTTCTACCAAACTATTCATTCATGCCACAACTGTGCAGCAGCTAGCACTAAAAATTGTCCTAGGAAACAAATCTAAGAATAGAGTCCAAAGCTTCCATATTGAAAAGTCTAGATTTAAAAGTACTAAGTTTCAGTTTCACTGTATTAATAGAACACTAGGCACTGGGACAAATGCTTATAATTATTCTCACCAGGAACCAAGTGTCATTGTTGCATGGATTTCAGAAGACAAATAATATGTTACGGTAGTAGAGCATTAGCAAGAAATTAAAGAAAATAAATAATTTGACATTTGATGGTGTCTTCTAAGATTTGCAAAAGTTACAGATATTAACGACCAACCCAAGCCTTTGTTTTTTGTTTTTTTTTCCAATACTCATATAAGAACATAAAAGTCTCTGTGTGCTGTTAAAGTAACTCCTGTAATATCCTCATATCTTTGAAACTTTATTATTTGTTTTTGATGGCAAATGTTTTGTTTTGTTTTGTTTAACTTAGTGTAGAAGCATACCTCTGTTGTAGATTTTGTACCTCTAGATAATAATCAGTATCTGTCACAGTATTATTGTCAGTTAACTCACTTAAGAGACATGTCCCTGGGAATGCTTGTAAAGAATGTTCTAGGTGACTCCATGTGGGGAGACCCACTTTAACTGTGAGAGACACAATCCATGGGCTGGGGTCCTGGAGTGAATGAAGAAGAGAAAGCAAACTGAACATCAGCATTCACTGCTCTCCATGTTTACAGATGCAGTGTGACCAGCTACTTCAGGTCTTGCCACCATAACTTCCCATTCATGTGACCGTGGCCAGGGAAGATACTTGGGGACCAGTAGGCTAAGAAATCTAATGGATGCTGTCTAACAGGGATCCAGGAGAGATAACAATGTTAAAGACAGAAAGAAGAGACTGTTTCTTCCCTAATCATATCTACACCCTACTTAACACAAGGTCTTTCTAAGTAGACTAACCTCTAACCTTCAGATTTCCCTAACAAATTAGAAACTAAAGTCACTCCATAGGCTTGGAAGTTGAGGCAGGCTACCATAAAGAATAGTTCAACAACATGGGACTCTTTTATGCATATGTCACTCTTCTAAATGCACTTGGCAGTCTAAAACCTCATTTGCATATGCTAGTGACATCCTTGATCTCCAGTGAAACTTAGGCTTGCTTTTCTTCAAAGATTCATGAGATGACTTTTCAGGGACCTCCCTGCAGGGACTTTGTCCCTGCTTCACATCTCTAAAAGTTCACATAGTTTAAAAACAGTTCAATGTGAATTGGCAGGCCTCTCTTGTCTTCAGGTTTTGTTCTGGAGTGTGGTTGAATAGAAACAGGGTGCCCTAACCTCCCTACCACAAAGACTGCACATTCAAGATATAAAACAAAATAAAGGCTTCCTCCCTAAAATTGATTTTGTCAGAGTTTGATGCCCCAAGGCACATAACCAGTGCAGCACATGCTATTGGTGTGTTTGCATAGCTTCTTGGATGTCTTACTGGAGGATTAAACCCAAGAGAGTGTACCTAAACCAACAAGCACTCCCTTAGCCAATTTATTTTTCTCCACTTTTATCTCTGAGCATCTGACTCCATGTGGATTTTCTCTATTCTTTTTGGGATGTGTTGGCCAGGTTTGTAATCTTTTCCTTCTGATAGGAGACTGAGAAACCATAGTCAGGTGATCTAGTTACTTGACTTGTGGTCTAGAAGTTGGGTTGGTGAAGATTTGGGGGTGGGACATATATGTTAACTGACACTGGAAAGCCTGTTCCATGTACTCAAGCAAAGACAGTCTTATCTACTAGTGTAAGGGGATAATTCTCTTCTAAATTCTTTGGGGACTCAGAAAACTTTATGGATCATTATGTTGGAGGTCATTAAGAAAAGATGAAAGATTGTGGGAGCCTGTGTAAGAAAGCTGTGAGCATATTATGAGCTTTGGATGGTGCAGAATACAGAATGTTTTTCCATATGGTTCCCTTCTGGAAAGAGCTGCAAACTGGTAAGTAGATGCACTTGAAAGAAAGACCAGGACTGCAGCATTGTGGGTGGCATGTCCACACCATTCCTGTAAGAAAGGCAAAGGAGTGGGAAGTATATTCCTGTCTCTTTTCATGTGACCAAAGGTGATAAGACATAACACCAAGTGTATACTCTCACTGTGCTTGTATTTGCTTAAACAAATTGCAAACTGACTCAACACAGGGTACTTCTGAAAGACCCCCAAAGGGGACCCTCACCCAAGTCCAGACCTGCACACACCCAAGGACACACGAGAGACCTTCTTGATGCAATAACAAAAGGTAGTTAATGGCGAGGGCTGTCTGGTCAAAACATATCTCATGCAGGGAGATAGAGAATCTGACCCCCAGCCCAGGAAGCTCGGGATATTTATGGGTAGGGGTTGGGGAGAGTGGGAAAATTTGGCACAGTTACATATGATTGGATATTTCAAACATCAATCATTTGAGCTGGCCAGATGACTAGTTACTTTTGACTATGAAACCTCGAACCTACCAGAAAGGGAGGGAGAGAGAAGTAAACACCAGATAGCCCATTTGTAGCCGCCCGCGGCCACAAGTCAACTGGGTTCACCTGAAAGGAGGGCTGGGAATGAAAGGGGAAGGAGGGCGAGAAGAGATGAGGTCAAGACAAAGTTCTCTGATCAAGGCCCCAAGCTTTAATGTTCTAGCTCTCAATTTAAAGGGGAAGACCCAACCCACAACCCCTCCTGGTTTCAGATGGGTGGGATAATCCATAGTCCATTCCAGGTCACGGCCGGAAATGTCTCAAGGCAAGCCCAGGGGCAGTTCTGCTTCTGTGTTCCAGGCAGCCAAGGTGGGTAACTCCACCTAGATCCTGTCACTTGACCTTGTTGTGGTAAACAAGGTCTCTTCAGGCTTGCTCATGGTGGGGGGAAGGTACACCCATTACTCACTTGGGCTTGTTTGGACTTGTCTGGGCACGCCCTTGCATGCCTTTATTTTTGGTCACCCTGCTCCTGCAAGGACTTAATATTTTATTATGACTATATTTAACAAATTGTTGGTGGTCTTTGCTGACCATGAATTTTTTGTTATTGTTTCAATGCTGCTTTCAAATTTTATTTTCACATTCCCTAGTCCTTTTGTTTGAAATAATTCTAATCTTAGAATTAGGGATCAATATCTTCTCTTTTATCTCTTACAATTTCATATTCATGTCTTAATACCTTAGATGAACAGCATCTAGACTAGTCTTAACAAAAGTTAGCAATTTATTTATCACACATGGACCTAAGACCAATAGCAGAAAAATTATTATCACAGGACCGGCCACTGCAGAGAGTAGGGTCGTCAACCAAGGGGACTTATTGAACCAACTTTGTTGCGCCTCTCTATCTTTCTGTCTCTGGTCTAACCTTTTTCTGAGTTTTATATAGCTTAGAGCAGCACATAAACCTCTTTCTTTAGGGAACAGCAAGTCTAATCTCTTTCTGTTCTGAAGAATAGTCTCTGAGAGGGAAGTCAATGACTTTTCTAACTTTTATATATTTTGTGGCATAGTTGTCTACTTATATATATAATCACATATATAATAAAGAGAAATTGTAAATGGAACAAATCTATGTATCTCTGAATTCACATTTCGATTTCAATCTTGGAATCACAAGTTGTCATTTAACCTCGGGTATATACACATTAAGCCCCACCCTCCAAGGCAGCATTATCCCTGTGCCTCTAGGGTGGTCTCAGGAGTCAAGGCCTGCTGTTCTTTGGCCTTGTAGAACAGCAGAAGACCTTGAGCTAAACAGCAGGGGGTTGTTCTGGATGTTCTTCAGTTGGCATCATGCACAGGTAGTAATGGTGAACTTCAAGGAGGTCAGATGGTCAACAGCTCCACGAACAGTCTCTTAGTAGCCTGAAAAATCATTTCTCACACAAGAGGGACATTCTGGGTGTGGAACAAGGACAAGGGACAATCTCCAGCCAGCACCAGTTCTGGAGGGCAATTAGTTTTAGGGTCCTGTTTATTTTTTCTACCTGTCCTTAACTTTGGAGATAGTATAAACAGTGGGGCTTCTAATATTTCTGACAATTCCTGACTTATCTTAGAAACAAAGGCAAGGCTATTATCTGATCTAATTATCTCAGACACTTGAAAACCTTGGGACAATTTCTATTCTAGGCTGTTTTCTTCTAGGTATTTTCTTATTCACTCTAAGTCTCATAAGCCTTTACTTGCTGGCATATCTTACACTGTCTTATCATTTCTCTGGCCCAAAAACCTGAGGTCTATTATACGCTTTAAATCTCTTGGCTGCTTGGTTGCACTCATATCTTAAGAGTCTATCTGTTTATTTAGCCTGGTAAGTCTTTTGTTTTCTGGGGAGTATAGTTCTCCCTTCTTGTGTGCACCATTGTCTCTTTTCCTCTAGATAGTAGCTGGCAGGATGGCTAGCAATCTGAGTTCTTTCTCTTATTCTGTTTTAAGTGAGGCCATCTCTTAGGCCCACAACCGGAACAGGCTCCTGTACCAAGCCACTTGATCTGTCTGGTTATTGCCTCAGGCCACTGAGTCTCTTCCCTTTTGGTGTCCTGGGCAACGAGTACTCACAGTTGCTGGCTGCATCAGGGTTTCCTCTCTTGGTATATAGCTCTGGGGACATGGGCTGTGGCAAAAGCATACCTGCTGTTCATGCAGATGTTGGTTTTCTTGTCATCCCCAAGTTCCAAGGTTGTTCTCTGCACCGTCAAGGCCAAGGGTGGGGAGCCAGCCCAGATGACATTTGTGTCCACCACAGTAACGTTGGCTTGTTGGCTTGTCTCTGACCAGCATGGAGAAAACTGCTTCTGTCTGTAAAGCAGGTTACCTTGGCTCCCGGCTGGAGTCAGTAGGAGAAGCCTTTCCTCTACCTGTGAGTTCTTGTCAGTTAGTTGTAGCCTGTCTGAGCCACCATCCTGAGGAGTAAGTCTCAACCCGACAGAGGGTAAGAACAGTCTAGGATGACCATAAATGAATGGGATACCCAGCCCATCTCTTAGTCAACCATTTTCGGGTAGTCCATGAATACATTTTGGCCCATTGGCCTGGAGGAGGGCCCTGTGTCTATCAAGAGTTGGGTGGCTCCAAGCTGCCCCATCTATCTTAATAGCTGTCTTCACACAGAGCTAATATCTTTGCCACTTGGGGTATTTTTTAAGGCCTGGGATTTCTTGGCCCTGGCTTCTATTTGTTAGGGCCCTCTTGGACCCCAAAGCTGGCTCCTTTACTTGCAATGTGCACACTGGTCTTTTTTCAAGGAGTTTCTTATCTCTCTTTGATTGAAGTTCCTCTTTTCTGCTTTCTGTAAATTCTTTTGCTGTCACCTTTCTTTTTCTTCACCTCTCTCTAGACTTTCTATCTTCTCCACTCTTTTCATCCAGACTTTCACAGCAACTTACAGTAAACCTTTAATCTTACACTAAACCCTTTATCTTCTCCACTCCTCTTCTCTATTCCTTTCTTTTAGACTAAACCTTCTCTCACTTGCTATTACCATCAATAATTTTAATCCTGTCTATGATCCCATCTATCTTATCTTTCTTTTCTTTTCTCCCTGATATAGTATACTTTCTAAATCTTTCAATGACTTATCTTGTAGTCTCTCTAGCCTCTGAAGCCTTGTCTACACTGACAGAATGTCTCTATGAGCTAGTCTAGAAAGGCTGTGGGTAACTTATCTGATCCCTGCTTAACCTCATGTGTCTTGATCAATATTAGTGGGGTCTCATGTAACTTTCTCAAGATCTGTCAATGGGATCTGGCATGGGCTTTTAGGTGTCCCTTATCTTCTGTCACATGAAGGTCTCAGTCACATCTGGTCCGAATTAACCCACTCTGGATCATGGCCCTGGTGTCTTCTCTTGTTCTTCATTCTTGAAGACCAGAATCTATAAGGGTCTTGTGGAAGAAAGGCTTTTATCTTATTTATTGCTTTGATCACATGTAAAAGCAGTAAATAGTCTTTTAGAACTCTGTACAGACTGATGTATCTGTGAGGCTACATGACTGCTGTTCATATCACACTAGAGACTACAACCTAGTTCAGTCTGCAAACAGTACCTTATCCACAGGTGTAATGTGAGCTCACCTCTGAAGCTCTAAGAAAGAAACCAAATCAGAATGAATAGCTTTATCTACAGCATTTTACAGCAAGGACTATTAAGATGTCGAAGGCTCACATAATATTAATAATTTGACACTCATTTAAATTTAACTTTTGACAAAATAGAAACATTGGTCATAGTTCTATGAAAACATTTTAAAGAGTTATTTCTGATTAGAATATTGTTTTAGAAGTGATACACAAGAACAGGAAAGTAAACATTTTATATCTAACATAAGAGCACAAGTCTTCACCACTTCTTCTTGTCTGAACTCTCATCTTTGAACCAAATCTTGATGAAAGTCTCATATAAATAATGAAATTATCTCAGACAGCAATATATATATCTGTTTTGATATATATAATTTTTTCTGACTCAGGACAGTCTGTATCTTTTCAGCTGTAATTTAAGAAAAAAGTACTCTTTTACTTATTAAACTGGGGAAAACCACTATCAACTCTCTTATCACAGAAGCCAAAAAACTGATGGCCCCCTTCCAAGAGCTGCTTATGTAAACAGTCTGTTCTCTTCAAGGTTATTTCTGTTGGTGCCCTTCTCCTGGCCACAGAGCAGGGCGAATTATCAGTTTTTCTTGTGTAAATTGAGACTGTCTCACAAGTAAGTTTTAAGATAAATTGAGTAAGCAGTTTTAGTAGTTCAGCACACCAAATCAGGCACCTGACACACTCTGTCCCTTCCTCCAGAGGAACAGAGTTTTCTCTTGGCCACAAGCTGTGGAACAGGACCTGCCTGTCTCATTGCTTCTGCTTTTAAAACTCAGGATGTTAACACAGTATCAGTCCGGAAGAAAGAAAAGGAACGTCAATTGTCGGAGTCCAAGAACATGTGAAACAAACAACACAGAATGCAGTTTACCAAGAAAAGACAGGGAAAGACAACACAACAGACTGCCCCTATCTCTATCATGGCAGCACAGAATTGTCAACAATCACAGTGGTGGCTGGAAACCGCATGGCCTGTTGGGAAACGTAGTTCTCAGGCTGGCTGCCATCTTGAATATAATTGTCTGAGCTGCAAGGCCTACTGGGAAACGTAGTTCTCAGGCAGACTGCCATCTTGGATATATTGTCAAAGCTGCAAGGCCTGCTGGGAAACATAGTTCTCAAGATGTTGCTTGCAACCCGAAATGGCCCTGCACTCACTAAAGCTCTCATCTCTAGCTAGCCGCCTGCCTGCATGTGTTCTCCCGCTCATACTCAATTCATCACAGGCGGGAGGCTGGGAACTCATCTTCTGCCTTTTAAACCGCGGCGGGTGGGAGGCCTGCATGTACTCTGGCTTCCAGTATCAGGGCGGATCGAGCGCTGGTGAAGAGGGGCTGCCACCACCCGGGGGCCAGGGCAGTGAGTGGCTGCGGAGCCCAGCTCAGGTGATCTGCCACGCAGGGAGGGGTCGCAGAAAGACTGTACATAAAACACAAATACACAGAACTAACACAGTCAGACATACTTGCCCAAGTTTGGTCCCATAGAACCAGCCAAACTCGACCTCTCACGGGAAAGGTTTCCACCTCTTCCAAAACAGGGCAGTCAGACCACTCTGACTCCCTAACCACCTGTGAAGCATTCTTCCCGGGCTGCAGCCTGTGGGTCTCAACACGTCTGTCCATCCACAGTCATTGGGCCCTCACGGTCTACAATGACAGCTGCACTCAGTCTCCGACCGGGAAGAAGATTCCCCTCACCAAAGAAACCAATATCCAAACACAGAAACAAAGATAGCAGCAGAAACCAAAACACAGAGACAAGGACAGCAGTGCCGCACTCAGACACACCACTCACACAGACCTCTAAGGGGTCGTGGTGGGTCTAGGGTGGTTGCAGGTTTCCCGGTCAGGGAACCAAAATGAAAGACCCCAAAAGGGACCCTCACCCAAGTCCAGACCTGCACACACCCAAGGACACACGAGAGACCTTCTTGATGCAATAACTAAAGGTAGTTTAGTGGCCAGGGCCCTCGGGTCACAACATATCTCATGCAGGGAGACAGAGGATCCGACCCCCAGCACAGGAAGCTCGGGATATTTATGGGTAGGGGTTGGGGAGAGTGGGAAAATTTGGCGCAGTTATATATGATTGGATATTTCAAACATCAATCATTTGAGCTGGCCAGATGACTAGTTACTTTTGACCATGAAACCTCGGACCTCCCAAAAAGGGAGGGAGAAAGAAATAAACACCAGATAGCCCATTACTCACTTGGGCTTGTTTGGACTTGTCTGGGCACGCCCTTGCATGCCTTTATTTTTGGTCACCCTGGCCCTGCAGGGACTTAATATTTTATTATGACTATATTTAACAAATTGTTGGTGGTCTTTGCTGACGATGAATTTTTGTTATTGTTTCAATGCTGCTTTGCAATTTTCACACTTCCAAGAAGGGGACCTCTAACCTTCTGGTCCCCCTCACAAGTTTGAGACAAAAGTCACCTTGTGTTTTGATTGCTTTAAAAATAAAAATGAGAAGTGCTTTGGTTGCTCTGTTCCTGAATCCAAATGTGTGGCATTCCACAGTTGTCCACACACAGATCTTTGGCATTTTCTTCGGTCTACTTAGCTGCACTGGACAGGATGGGTCAACAATAGATGCTCCCATCATTGTCATCCCTGCTTTGACCTCATTCTGATCTTTGCCCTGCTACATTTTTTAATATCCATTGGTGTTCTGCCCTTCCTGTTAATAATTCCCATGAGTGGTCCTTATCTTTCCTCACTGTCCCATTAAATGAGATGATGAGCTTTTTCATTCAGCATCATGGCAGCCCTCACATTTGGGGAATTTAATCTCATTTCTGACTATACACTTGTGGTCCTTCCACATCTTGTTCTAAAGGACAAGTGAAAAATGTTGCTAATGATTCCCTAAGTTCCCTCTGTTTATAGTTTTTCTTCTACATGTTTTTCTCAAATGCAGATGCATCTCTCTGATACTTTCTTGTCTCCACTGGTTCACTAATCCAGCAATGGGTTGTCTATCCTTTAAATACAATTAATGCTCTTACCCGTTAGCTGGACAATATTTTCCCCCTCTAACACAGTGATGGAGTTTTCATTAGCCAAGGGGCAACAGTTGTTTTAGGCTCCAAATCTCTTAGCATATGCTTTTTTGGCCCATTCTTGTTGTTTGTTTTTCAGGTTGGATCCCCTGCAAAATGTCCTTTGATGTATATTGGCTTACAGGAATATCTCACCAAGGAAAAAGACAAGGAGAAATTGACTGGGGACATATTCTCAGCGAAGAAGTTCGTTGTCTCAATAGGAGACTCTGTAATCAGAAGTTTGATTACAATCGTTAAATATTGAGTTCCCTAGGAAAGAAAATGGATTTAATTGTACATATTGTGGGACCCTGAAAGGTAGCTTGCTTCCTGGTTGAGCTAAGGCTTGAAACCCTGGAAACACTGAAGGAACAGTAGGCATTTCACCTGTTCTGAGGGACCAGGACCCTGTCACTAGCTGCAGCCCTACCCAACCATAGATTTGTGGTTATGAGTCATGGATGGGCAACACCCCAAGTCCCTCCACATGTAAAGGATGTGACCTGTGGTCAAGCAGGCTCAAGACAGATCTCCATTCTAGTGAGGTACATAAAGGCCTGGAGAGCTTAGCCAATTAGCTTTCTTTCCCAAATATTACTTACTCCCTGCAAAAGGTATTTAACCTCAGGCCCACCCTGAATAGTGGGGTATGATTTTACTCATCCACTTTCTGCCATGACAATAAATGCCTTTAATCCATGGAAATCTGCCATGGGCAGCCATGGAGAAGACCTTTGCCTTTAGAGCCTTCTTGGAATCTCTCATAGGCCTTTCTGTACTCCCAGCCAAAGCCACCACCAAGCCCAAGCTCAAGCCCACCAGAGACAAGACAAGAACTCTTCCTACAGGACCAGCTGGAACACCTCTCTTTCCCTCACCTCCTTTGCCCCCACCCCTCCAACCCCTGGCCTCAGGCCAGATCCATCCTGCAGCCCCCACTCCATTCTCAGCTCTTACATGCCTTCCAGAGGTGTCTGAGTGTCTGAGAGCCTGAGAACCAAACAGCCCTGCCCTCCTTGCAGGCCTGGGTACCCTCAAGCAAGCTCCAGTCATACCACCCCTCAGACTCCTCTTCCTCACCCCCAGAGTTTTGGGGCTGGAGATGTCCTATGGCCCAATACCCACCCAAGGAGTAAGTGTGTTCAACTTCCTGTGCCCTGCCTCTCCTAGTGGCTAAGCCCTGTGGTGGAGTGGATGTGGGACCCATACCCTACCACATACATGTATGCAGATATTTACTACAGTTTTTAGTTTGGGTTTTTTTTTTGTTTTGTTTTTTTTTTTTAACATTTTATGTTTGGGGAAACTGTTAAAATGAGATTGTTCAAATTATCCATTGTTAATACATGGAAATATGTTTGAGTCTGTTGAAATTTTATCCAGTGATTTAGGTATGATATAAGGCTTACTATAGCAATTAAAAAACTGTATTGCTTCTTGTATTAGTCAGGGTGTTCTAGAGTCACAGAATTTATGGAGTGTCTGTATTATAGTAAAAGAATTTGTTATGATGACTTAGAGTCTGTAGTCTAACTCCCCAACAATGGTCAGCTGTGAATGGGAAGTCCACGGATTTAGTAGTTGCTCAATCCCACAAGGCTAGTAGATTCCAACAAATGTGCTGGCAAGTAAATGCAGGCAGGCAAACAAGAGTGAATCTTCCTTCTTCCAATGTCCTTATGTAGGACCCCAGCAAAAGGTGTGGCCCAGATTAAAGGTGTGTAGCACCACACCTGGATCTGGGACTTGTTTTGTCCCAAGCTGACCTTGAACTCAGAGATCTCCATGCCTTAGTCTCCTTGGATCCATAGCCACTATGCCTCAAGATCTCCATGTTATGATCCAGGCCAGAAACTTGTATCTCCCTCCTTTAAGATCTGGATCACCAGTGAGGCTTCCAATTCTGGATTGTAGTTCATTCCAAATATAGTAAAGCTGACAACCATGAATAGCCATTAACATTCTCAAGTATATTAATCTATTAGGTTCTCAAGTATATTATTATATTAGCTACAAATAAAATGATTTCTTTTACCCTTTCCCAACTTTATAATTTTATATGCCCCTTTCTTGCTTGATTTTATTGCTAAATCTCTGACACTAGAAGTTGTTGAATAAAGTGATTAATGAAGTTCATTCTTATCTTATTCTAAAACTATGAACTAGTTTCTCTTACTAGAACTATGATGTCAGTTCCAACTTCAGAGTTTTGCTCATTCGTTTGCTGTTTATTTCATGTCAAAGCCTGGTTATATTTGGGAAACCTACTCCTAGTTTCCTAAACTTTACAATGACAGGGTATTACCTATTCACCAAATGTTTTGCTTTGTCAATTGAAAAATTTATTTTCCCTCACATCTTTTTTTTTTAAATGTTTATAAATCTTTAATACAAGTTATTCATATCACACTGTGCTCTCTATATTATATTTTCCAGACTTTATTTTCTTTGAGGTTGAAATTTGCCTGGTTTATCATTGGAAAAAGAGAAGAAATAGGCTACACGGTCTTGTGTTCAGCACACTGTGTGCTGAAAACTACATGGTGATAAACTATGACTTAGTATCATGGCAGTCAGCAAAGGAGACACAGAAATGTAGACATAAACATTATAGAGAGGCAGGACTGCAGTCACTGTGTTACTGTGTTTGTGTGAGAGGAGTTGCACACTGCCCCCAGTTCTTCTGAATGGCAGATGTCTTAGCAACTTTCTAATTCCTGTGAGAAAACACCATGACAGAAGTAACTTATAAAAGCATTTAATTTGGCTCTTGTTTCTGGAGGGTTACTGTCCATGAGGATCCTGGTGTGGAGGATGGCAGCAGGCAAGCAAACATGGCCTTGAACAGTAGCTGTGAGCTCACAGATCAACCCACAAGTACAAGACAGAGACTGAACTAATTGGGAATGACATGGGCTTTGGAAAACTCAAAGCCTATTCTCAGTGACACACCTCCTCCAACAAGGTCACACCTTCCCAGGCTTCTGAAAGAGTTCCACCAAGGGAGACCAAGTATTTAAATGCATGAGCCCCTGGGGGCCATTCTCATTCAAACCACCACAGCAGGATAGTAGCTTGAGACAAGCAAGTACAGAGTAGCTACAGGCTACCATCTGGAAGGCCATTCAGCACACTTTCCACCTGGACCTTGCTGGCTGTCTTTTCACACATGATTTTTTTCTTAATAGTGCAGTCTGCAGAATAAACATATACCCTGTCTATATATCTGCAGTACATCATCCTATTTAAGTCATATTTGCTTCCTTCAAACCTGGAAGAGAAAAGTAAGCACACTTGGAAAGTTGTATTTTGATTATACCCAGAGAAGAGAATTTTCAAAAGAACATTATTACTTGCGTGGCCTATTATCTAAATTAAATTTCAGTTGATGACTGGGGTACTTACATGTGATGTAAAATACTATTTTCTCAATTTCCCTCATCTGGAATATTTTCTGTCATTTGATTCCAGACTTAGCCTCTCTTCCCATGGCTGCTATGACTTAGAATAATGCCAGATCTTAAGTCTCTACCTTAACTTTGCACTATCATCATCAGGTGTCTTACCTAATGACCAAAGCTAGAATAAACCCAATTTAGAAAACCTCAAGACGGTACCATCTGTCATGTGAGAGTTCCTGCCGTCCATATCTCAGGCAGTCCTTCTACCCAAGTAGCCTACAACATGGGCAAGTGATGATAAATGATATTTATAAGTTGAACACATTGTGGTTTTGATAAACATAACATTGACTCTCAAATTGATTAGTAATAGTCATCAAATAGTTTATCAGTTAATTCGGGAAGCAGAAGAAGCCTGGCGTGTGGGAAGGCTTGAGTGGGTGTGGTGTTGGCATGAGCTGGACAAGTTGAGGACCATGACCTCAGACCCTCAGACAAAGCCTTCCTCTGGTCTATGTGCTGATGTTGATGGGATGTGCAGAGAATGTTCACCATAACATTCTCCCCCTCAATATTTGTGGCCTGAAGATTGCTCCCCTTCGGAGGCTGCTCCCACAGAAACTGCCTTTTTATTTACCTGCATACAATAATCCCTGGCTCCTTGTTTATCTACATGCAACACCCCACCGCCCCATCCAACAGTATATAATGAATAGAGTAAACTTATGAGGTGCCTCAACTTTTCCAGCTGACAGCCAGACATTACATCTATTTACATGTGCTTGTCTTTTTTTCATTCTTTTATGATCCTTGTTAGGTCCAACCCTAAGGCTGTGCAAGAGTGAATATACCAAGCTAAACTTTCAAAAATGAGAATTCCAGGGAGCTGGAGAAATGGCTCTGTGGTTAAAATGGAGATTCCAGAGAACCTGAGTTCAGCTTTTCATTAGTTGGCTCACAACCACTTGTAATTCCAGCTCTGGAGTATACAATGCTTCTGGCTTCCATAGGTACCTGAAGTCATGTGTGAGTACTTATATAAAGGAACATACACGGAGACACATAATTAAAAGTAAAGTAAATGTTGAAGAAAGAGATTTTCCATGATATCAAAGTAAACATTACCCCCCTTTCTTTTTTCCCAAATTTCTAAGAATCATAATACAAGTGTCATTTTCACATGACGATGCAAATAAAGCCTTCATTCATTCATTCTCATTAAAAAACCCAAATAACACTAAAAATAATAACAAAATTACACATACACTCACAAAACACTCTACATCACATCACACACACAAATACACACACACACATTCAAAACAAAACACACCACATATACACACAAACACACACATGCAAAAAAAAAAACCCATACCACATTAATGACAATTTTACATTTGTTATTTAAAGATGGTTTGACAGTGTCAAACAACTTCTGCTATTAATGTCTTAACTTCTCATGTGCAGTAAATTCTAGTGCATGGTTATTCTTCTTTATAAAAAATAAGGCCCTAATAGTCTTCCCTCCTAATTCACAGGTTGATGTTAGCTCTACTTCTTACCAGCAAATGGGACCATTAAGACTTCCATCCATCTCTCCACAATGTGGACTCATCCTCATTTATATCATTGCATCATCTTTCTGACCCACACTCCACTGATTTCTAGCTGAGGGGAAGAAGAATGTGAAACAGAAGCTAGTGTTTGTGCTATGACCTGTGATGATGAGCATGCAGAATTCCCAGTATTTAGCTTAGTATGGTAGACTTTCAGCAGGGTGGCCCTGGCTGACTTCCTATTTGATGCATCCTGATCTAATAGAACATGCAGGCATGTAGTCAGGGGGTTAAGATGCAACATAATGGTAGTGGCATGGCCTAGCCAATACAAAATCCTGGATTCAATCTAGCAAGGTGCTTCAGTGGTAAAACTGCACACTGCTCTTACACAGAAGTCAAGTTTAGCCCCCCAGCTCACAACTACCTATAACTCCTGTGCAAGGGGCTCAGACACCCAGTTACAGCTTCTGTGACCACCAACTCTTCTGCACCTCATGACAAAAGTGGAGCCTGAATCAATATCCAGCAAACAGACTGAAGTTTCTCTTTCTAGTATCTTATACTATTTCCCAAAATTCTAAGAATCATAATACAAGTGTCATTTTCACATGATGATGCAAATAAAACCTTCATTTATTCATTCTCATTAAAAAAAAAAAAACAGAACAAATACAATGTGTGAATATAATTATAGCAGTATACTTATGAATACCTTTCTAAATATACTTATAAAATCATATACAGCCATGTATGCAGCCTATGTGAAAGCTCATATAATGTTTGTCCAGGGAGTATTCAATCACTGGACTCAACAGTCACCACTTCAGGGCTGTGAAGGTGGTTTAATCAGCCATATCCTTCCCAAGAAAGAAGAAAAACTTGAGTTCAGTCCCCAGAACCCATGAATAAAATCTGAGCCTGGTAAAGCACACTCATAATCTTAGTGTTAGGGAGACACAGAGAAGCAGATCACTGGGGCTCCCTGCAACCTAGACTGTTGGAGAGTTCCAGGCCAGTGAGGGATTCTGCCTCAAAGAAACAGAAAGTAGAAAACACACACACACATATATGTAACACAAGAATTTGTCCTCTGACTTCCACTAGAAGCAGACATACACATACATATACATACCCACATATCACATATGCAGTACACACATAAGTGCATCATTCATACATGCACTAAACACTCACACAAACACACATGCATGCACTCTCAAAGCATACTTATGCATAAAGCCCTGACTAATTTGAAGTGGTCTGTCTTTCATTCACTTTTGAATTCCAGAACATAGCACGATATTAAGTACTTAATGGTGTCTGTTAGGAGCCATGTGAGCATGATAGCATTCGCCATTACAAGATGGCGCAGGCATCCTGTCCTCCAACTAAGAAACAACTAACTACGTAGGTGTAAAAGGAAAAAGCGCGCCAAAGTCACTGCCCATCCCGGGGCGTATTATGGGTAATGAGTGAACAGCCAATCAGAAGTGAACACGCCACTCTAGGGTACATATAGCAGTGCCTTTTCCGGGCTTGGGGTCTTTCCACTTCTGCTGATACAAGAATAAAGCCTCGTTGTGGTAACCACCCGAACACCACCTCACATGTCTCTTTCGCGGGCAAGGGGACACGGAGGGGCTCGGAACAGGTGCCTACTGAATGGTTTTGGCTTCTGCAATCTTCTTAGCTATAAGCAGTAATTTTTTAGAAGAAAAAATGTTTCCATAGTTTGGTTATTGTAGGTTGTAGAAATTTGCCACAATAATGACAAGATATGTGTGGCAACTCTCTACATAATCGAATGTAGATGTCACAAAAGCCTGATGGGGCAGTTACTTTAAGGAAGTGGTGTCAGCTGAAGCTGCTTTTAACAGCAATCTACCAAGTTCCTGTGGAAATTGTCTCCATTCAAGTCTAACCATAAAAATCCAACAAGACCAAAGACTTACCATTCAGAGAGGAACATCTTCTCACTCAGTGCCTCATAGTACACGTGATCTTTTCTGGGCGACAATGCTAGCCAATAATCCTGTAGCTTCTTAGACTTTATAAATTCCTACAAAAACAGAAATGGCCTTTTTAATAAGCTTTTTCTTATATCTGTACCCTACATGACAGCTTTGGAGTGGCATTACTACTTTTCAATGTCATTTGAAAGGGTTACCCTGACTAGCCATGATATGAGAATATGTGCCTGGTCTTATAGATTGTAGCTTCTTATTCTGTATTTGGTTAATGACTCTGGGAATCCTGCTCTTTTCTGAGGGGAGATGGAGATGGGGTGGTTCTGGGGGAAAGGTGAAATGTAGTAGGAAAGATTGGGGAGACAGGAAGGAGAAGAAATGCAGTCAGGATATATATATATATATATATATATATATATATATATATATATATATATATCTCACCAGATAGTGTTGCTTAAAATGCCAGTGTTCTAGGAGACAACTTCGTGAACAGAACATCAATGGCTCAGACACAAAGATCAACAACTAATAAAAGAGGCTTCATGAAGTTGAAAACTTCTTTTTAAGGCAAAGAACACCATCAATAGGACAAAATGGCAACCTACAGAATGGGAAAAGACTTTCAGGAACTCTGCTTCTGACATAGGATTAATTGCCAAAATATATAAAGAACTCAAGAAACTAGATGTCAACTAACCAAATAATCTAATTAAAAATAGGATATAGATCTAAACAGAGAATTCTCAATAGATAAATCCAAAATGGCCAAAGGCACTTGAAGAAATGTTCAACAGCCTTAGTCATCAGGGAAATGCAAATCAAAATGACTCTGAGATTCCATCTTACACCTGTCAGAGTGGCTAAGGTCAAAGACACTAGTGATAGCTCATGCTGGTGGAGATGTGGAGCAGAATCAGACTCCTCCATTGCTGGTGGGAGTGCAAACTTGCACAGCTACTTTGAAAGTCAATTTGATAGTTTCTGAGAAAAGTGGGAGTAGATTTATCAAGACCCAGCTATATCTCTCTTGAGTAAATACCCACAGGATGGTCTACAATACCACAAGGACACTTGCTCAACTATCTTCATAGCAGCTTTATTCTTCTTAATAGCCAGAAACTGGAAACAATCTATATGTCACTCAAACACACAATGGATAAAGAAAATGTGGTACATTTACACAATGGAGTATTACTCAGCTGTTACAAAAATCACATGAAATTTGCAGGCAAATGGATGGAACTAGGACATAGACAGGAGCCTGGCTTCTGGCATGATCACCATTAGAGGGGCTCCATCCAAGTAACTGATGAAAACAGATGCAGAGAGCCACAGTCAAAGATTAGGTGTAACTCAGTGAATCCTGAGAAAGAAGGGAGAAAGGACTGTCGGAGCCACAGGGGTCATGGACACCACAAGGAAACCCACAGAATCAACAAACCTGGACTCACAGAGGTTCAGTGAGACTGGATCAACAGTCAAGGAGCCTGCATGGGTCTAACCTAGGCACTCTGCATATGCTATCATCGTGAAGTTTAGTGTTGTTGTAGGATTCCTAACAGGAAGTGGGTCTGTCTCTGACTTTTTCGCCTGCTCTGGGGACCCTTTTCCTCCTACCAGGTTGCCTCATCCAGCCTTAATATAAGGAGAGGGGCCTAGTTTTATGGCAACTTCACATGGCACATTTGGTTTAGATCCCTGGGATTCATGCCCTTTTCTGAAGGGTAATGGAGGAGAGTTAGAGGGATGGGCTGGGTGGAGAGGAAGAAAATTTTGGGTAGGGATGCAATATATGAAAGAACAAAATAATAATAAAGAGAAGATGTCAGTGTTTTACAGCATATTTCCCTGTCTATCAGAAAGAAAGCAGGGTCTGCTCTGTAGAGTCAGGGAAGAATGAGAGAGAAGCTACAGTGCCTAGAGGCTGATGCAATCACAGAGCTAGCTGTGTTACAGCAGGATATCCTGAAACTGTGCAAACAATCAAAACCACCACTGGAGCTGGTCAGAATTATGGCTGACCCTAGTTGTTTCAAACAGTCCTTTATTTCATTGTTATGTTCTGATCAGCCTTGCAAAAGCTACAGCTCTCCCTTCCATCTGATACTATAACACTCCTAATCCTCCAGTGTAAGAAAAAACAAAGAGGGTAGATCTTGGTTAAACCCTGATTCATTCCAGAATCTTCTTTAAGTAAATCTCACAAGACAATTATTTATTTTAATGTATATGAGAGCTCTGTCTTCACACACATCAGAATAAGGAATCAGATCCCATTGCAGATGGTCCTGAGCCACCATGTGGTTGCTAAGAATTGAACTGGGGACCTCTGGAAGAACATCCAGTGTTCCTGACTGCTTAGTCATCTCTCCAGCTCTACTTGTGCTTTCTAATAGAACCTTTCAACATTTTTCATTCTGTGTATGAATTCTTTGATGCGTCCAAGAAGTTTGCAATAGTGGGTTGACGTCTCTGTGATCTCTTCAGCCTTCGCCACTAATGATGAAAGAACCTACTGATTCATTGAGTAACATTAATATAGGGTCAATGAATAACATAACAGTTTTCTGGTCTAAATATTTGGTTAGGGAATATTCACTCTGGGCCAAAGGAAGTGGATAATGATTACAAACCAGACTTAACAGTAAAAGAGGAAAGCAGCACCTTAGTCAGAGAAAAATAGTAACTACAGAGCCAAGAGACCATGGAGAATTTTTGGCCAAAGTAGCCTTTGTGTGAGTGTGAGTGTGTGTGTGTGTCTGTGTGTGTGTGTGTGTGTGTGTGCATTTTAAGTCAGTTGGGTTTTTTTTTAAGTAAATACTTACAAATGATCACTTGAGAAAGGTCAATGAGACAGAATACTTGATATTATAGAGAATTCTTTTCTCCTATAAAAGATGACAAGTTTCTTATCGTAGAAAAGCTGAACTCTTATGGTGATATATTTTTTGTGCCACATTAAATGTTTATAATTTAGGATCAGTAGATCACACTAGTAATTCTAGCCCTTGGAAGGCTGAGGCAGGATTGCTGTGAGAGGTTAGCCAGGGATACTGAGTAAGACTTGCCTAAAAAAAAAAAAAAAAAAAAAAAAAAAAAAAAAACCCAGAAAAAAATAAAAGATTGCTATGTAAAAGATCAGAACTATTGACTAATGAATAAAATGCAAAGATATTATTTTGACCAGTGGTTCTCAACCTATGAGTTGCTACCCCACTGGGAGTTGAGTGACCTTTTCCCAGGCCTTGACTAAGACAATCAGAAAGCTTAGATATTTACAGTTATAATTCATAACAGTAGCAAAATTACAGTTATGAATTAGCAACAAAAATAACATTATAGTTGAGGCTCACCACAACTGTATTAAAGTTGTATTAAACTGTATTAATAGTGAGGAACTGTATTAAAGGGTCACAGCATTAGGAAGGTTGAGAACCACTTACTTAAACATAAACAAATAAATAGGAGAATTCACTTTTCATTGATCCTAATAACTCTGTTAAATATGTATATTTAGCATTTGTTTCCTCTCTATCAATTCAGTGTACTTATTTACATATATATCATTCTATCTGGATTACATGGTTTTGTTTTGCCTAGTGAACAAAAGATATAATATAATGACAATAGAGAATACGCCCCCATGTGGTTTTTATGGGAGTGGTGAGCCTTGGCTATGATACTTTCTGACTTTGGAGAACTACTCAGAAGGCATACACAGAAACCTGCTTCTACACTTCCAACTTGGAAATACACAGACCTGAGGATTCTGGGACTCCCTGATCTACCCATCTATCTTGCAGTTTCTAAAATTCCACTTAATCCAAAACCTGGTGTGTTTTAGCTTGATTGTGATTTTCCTAAGACAAAGTACAAACCCCAGTCCTCTGGGTTTGTGAGGAAAACAATCCTGAGTCAAGACACTGCATGTCTTCCCATTGCATACCTCTGTAACTTGTATTTCATGATGTGAAGCTGATTCCTTTTTGGAGGAAACAGTGTCATGGAACCTTACCAGTTCATCCTTGTTCTTAACCTTCAGGAGGCTGGCATTCTGAGAAGAGCAGAACTTAACACTCTCTTGCCATGTTTTATACCCATTGGCTTCAGAATAACAGCTGTTCTTGTACCATTGTGAACCCTTTGGACATGGTTTACACTTGTGCTCTAGAAGGACAGAGTTGTACAGGTTGGTTTCAACACTCTTGACAATTATCCTTTTATTGTCTGAGTGACATTGACAAGATTTACTGTGTTCCCTCTCTTTAGGTCAAGATAGAAAACAAATCCTCTACATTCCTATTTATTGTAGACCAAACAACAGTAGGACCTGAGATGCATTGCACTACCAGCCTTGGAGCCTTGGAGCCTGCTACCTGAGCTAAGAAGAATGGACTGCCTGCTGAGCTAGCCTTGACACCTTCCCAACTACTATCTCCTTGCCTAGCCCCTGGGCTGAACCAAGAAGAGACTCTGGGGGGCGGGGCTTCCCCTTTATATGTGAAAGAAAATTATTAAACTTCAGACCTTGATCAGAATACTTTCTCTTGGCGCCACGGTTCTTTCGCCCTCCATTCTCGTTAATTCCCAGGCTTCGTCTCAGGAGATTACCCTAGAAACCTGGCACTAAATTTGGACAAATCAAAAACATTCAAGTACCTGACCAGATTCAGACATATTGCCCATAACTTAGGGAACTCACGTATGACTCTAAAAATTAATCACAGCAAATATGCCATCTAGTAAAAACCAGGCTCCCTCAGCCACATCAGACTGCCTTGCCCACCAGGTGTCTCTCTGGCTTTCAACTCCTGGCATATTGAAGAGGCATCTCAGAAGCATGGGAAACATAGTCTAACACAAAACCTACGAAGGTGCTTGTAGGCAACACCCACTCTCCTGATTTCTTACACCTCCCAGACCTCATTTCTTTGCCAGGGCTTCTCACTCCTTCACTACTAGCTGAAATTTAGGAGTGAGGTCACTTATAGAGGCTTCCTTTCCTCATCATCATCTCTTGAGATTTGTGCCCAGGACAATGGTAATACACTACAGATTAGAGAAACTGTGTATACTGACTGGTGCTTCATTATGGAACTGTCAGAACCCTGTAAGTTGGCAGCTTGTATTTTTTACTACTTTCATTGTTTTTCTCTAACTAGGGAAATATCAATGGCTCATTTATGACACTCACTTTTAATTTCACTTTTAATATAGGCTCTGTGAGAAAGTAATTCTTAAAGGAATCTAAGGCTTAGGTTTTTTTTTTTTTTTTTTTTTTTTCTGCCAGGAAAACAGTTTGGAGGGCAATACAGGATTACCTGGATTTTTGTTATACAGCTCTTGACACAGCTGGGTGGCTATGTTTTGCAGCATGGCAGAAAGCTTCTTGATTTTCTTGGAGTTGTTGAGATTCTCCATCAGCTGTAGGGAAACATTTCTCTGAAGTTCTTCCTTGATGCTTTGTAATTGATTTGATTTTATCATTTCTGACTCCAAAGTTGTATAAACTCCAGGGTTTTTTTTTAAAGACAAAAGAAGAGAAAAAATGGCAGATAATTTTAAAAATACTTATAAATTCTAAGTTATCATATAACCTTTAGAAATTTGATGAAATTTTTTTTCAGTATTAACATGTTAAAGTTGTATGAAAAGGCTTCTTTAGAGGAGTGATTGGCAAGACCAAGCATATGTCTATTGACCACATTATAAGGCCATGCTTGGGGCAGATTGTTACAAGGACTTAATTCAAAGAATGAACATTGCTTCAACAACTCCTGGCATTCTACATCTCTCAATCATCCAGAAAAAAAATATATATATATGATATGTAAACATATGCAACATATAAAAGCCTAACCAGGTTGCATATATGTTTATACACATACCTGTGCAACAATAACAAAATTTGAGAGGGAGAAGGTAGGAGAATGAGAGGAATTATTGGGAAGGGGATAGGGATGATGCAATTATACTTTAATTAAATATAAACTATCTTTTAAAAGAATGGGGTGATACATACAGATACCTCCTAATATCACTACTCCAATGAACAGCAGAAGGCACAGAAGAGTCAGGATCATGACTGTTTTATGTTGTGAATGGGAAGCAGCAGAAGATACTGTGAAAAGAAAAAAGCAAGCATTCTAGAAGCAGTTCACACCTTAACTTCATCCATCCATCCATCAATCCATCCATCATCCATCTATCCATTCATCCATCCATCCATCCATCATCCATCCATTCATTCATCTTCCCCTCATTTTTTTCATCTATGTATTTTGTTAGAAATTCACCGACTTTT
This sequence comes from Arvicanthis niloticus, assembly GCF_011762505.2. Classification (NCBI taxonomy): domain Eukaryota; kingdom Metazoa; phylum Chordata; class Mammalia; order Rodentia; family Muridae; genus Arvicanthis; species Arvicanthis niloticus. Next base: position 67,608,812 of record NC_047666.1, on the reverse strand, counting down.
TTTTCAAGAGAAATCAGATAGGAAACCATAACTAAGACGCCAGGATTAGCTTCAAATCTTTGACTATGCTATGTCTTACCCCACAGAAGTTTTTGTTCATTAAATGTCTCAAATATCTTACCAATAAGATCAAGGCAATAACTTTATAGAGAGAGAGAGAGAGAGAGAGAGAGAGAGAGAGAGAGAGAGAGAGACTAAGTTTAAAAAAAACTTAGTTTTTTTTTAATGAAAAATGAGTCTCATAGGCAAAGACATTAACTCTTAGATTGACAAAAGACACACGAAAAATAAAGCTACCCTTATAAAATAGAGAGATGAAAAAATGGGGGTACAAATAGAGTGTGTCCTCAGATACATTTGTGAAAAGTGTGTTTCTGGAGATGGAAGGAAGCTTTCTGAGGAGTTTTTTGGAATGTAGAGGTGATGCTTAAAAAAGAAAGCGATTCTGCTTGTTTGTGTGGTCCCCTCTATAGTTAAGAATGGGGCTGCAGTGCAGTAAAGCAGGCTGTCACTGTCTGTGTCCTGCTGTTTCCCATCAGCTCTGTGTCTCTCCTAGTCTGGACCTCCTCAGTTTCTCATTACAATTTTTCCAATATTTTCTATGATTTTTTTTTAAAGAAAAACCTTCTCATTGAATGCTTTTATTATTTTATGGACAATGAATCACAAACTAGATCATTTCCCTAAAAAGTTAAAAAAAATTATGTGGTGAATTATTGTTAAGGCATTACATGATTTAAATTATCTCCAAGTATAGATACAGAAAAAGATTGTTTCAAGAAAGTAATTCAAGAATAACCTAATATTTTTACTCTACTCTTGAAATGTCTTTTATATCAATAGATGATAGCATAACAATGTTGTAGAATCTTACAAAGTAATGTATAAAAAATAAAACTTGATTTCTCAATATTTTGGAAAATTGTTAGTGAAAGTACTATAAATGTTATACTCCTATCTAGGTTTGAAATACAAAATCATCATCTATCTTATGTTATAATTATTTTCTCATTTATTTATGTATTCAGTTATTTAAAAGTTATCAGATCTGTGTCAATTAGGTACTAGACACTATTGTGGCTGCTAATAAAACAGAGTAGAAGGTCTGTGTGTTTATGCTGCCATCTATATGCATTTTAAAGTGATAGGAAACAAAGTACAAAATGATTGAGAATTGATATATAGATAGATAGATCATAGATATAGATAGATAATAGATGATAGAGATAGAGATGATAGATAGATAGATAGATAGATAGATAGATAGATAGATAGATAGAGTATAGGTGTTAGATAAATAGATAGATAGATAGAAATAGATGGTAGAGAGAGATGATTGATAGATTAGAAAGATAGATAGATAGATAGATAGAGTATAGGTGTTAGATAAATAGATAGATAGATAAATAGATAGATAGAAATAGATGGTAGAGAGAGATGATTGATAGATTAGAAAGAAAGATAGATAGATAGATAGATAGATAGATAGAAATAGATGGTAGAGAGAGATGATTGATAGATTAGAAAGATAGATAGATAGATAGATAGATAGATAGATAGATAGATAGATAGATGATAGGTAATTAGATAAGTAGATAGATAGATTAGATAGATAGGTAAATAGATGATAGAGAGAGAAAAGAGAGAGAGAGGATAGATATATAGAGAGAAATAGTGGGGGGGGAGGGAGAAAGAGATGGATAGGAATTTGAAACTGAAAGCATGAGATAACTCAGAAATGCACATTGAGTGGCACTGGAGCAGGAGACCTGGGAAGAGCCCTCCAATACTCCATCAATGAACACAACTCAGGACAAGCAGAAAAACCAAACCAGCTCAGCCACAGGAATAGTGAAAACCAGGAGGATGTGTCCTGGAGAATGCAGTGTGAAGGAGTTTCCCACAGGTTTCGGTGTGCTGTGGGTGTTGTGCAGAGTATGTCATGTTGTGTAATGCTGTATTGAGAGTAGAGCCTCACACATGCTCAGCAGTGCTCTAGCACTCAGCTGGATCCCCAGCTCTCTTCTTACTTCTTACTCTGAGACAGGATCTCACTTAACTGACTGTGCAAGTTGACTCTGTACTCACTCGCAGTCCAGGTAGACCTTGAACCTCTCATCCTCCTGGGTAGCTGAGATGAGGGAAGCTCCCTCAGATCTAGCAAAGAAAGCAATCTTAAAGGGACTGCTCAGCAGTATAAAAACAGTAGGGCAGCAGAGCAGTGAGGCAGAGACATGAGGCAGAGGTAGCTCAGGGGCTGACTGCCCTTGCTGTGCAAGCCTTACAACCTAAGCTAAATCCCTGGTGATTCACATGGTGGAAGGAGAAGACTGTCTCCTCAAGGTGTCCTCAGGCCTCCATACAAGCACATGCACACATACACACACATACACATTCATACATGTTCACACGTATGTGCATACACATACAATAATTAATTTTAACCTAAATTTAAGACATAGAATAGAGATCTGAATGCTAAGATAAAACAGGGAAACCCCTAGAGATCTAGAAGTGAACAAGTTCTGTGAACAATGAAGAAAGAAACCAGATAAAAAAGATGTTCTCCCTTTCATTGTCTTTCTCCTCCACTTCAACATGTTTACTTTTCAAAACTCTAGCAAGAAGAACATATAAATCCATGACTCTCCAGAACAAGGTATAATCTTAATTCTGTGGCTTCAGATGAACACACACACACACACACACACACACACACACACAAATACACACACACACACAAAACCCTTCACAATAAAACACCATCATTTGAAAATACAATCCCTTCCCACATACCCGAATTTAATATTTAAAAAATGTAAAATACAATGTTTTATTGCAATGGCTTAAAGAAATGCCTTATGCCTTAAAGGAAAAAATATTTTTAATCACTTTGGTATTTGGGGTTTAAATCAAAGGCCAGATCAAAAATTTATACTGCATACTATTTTTTTTAAATTAAAAATTCATATTGTGGCCACTGCCACAGCATTACCTCAAATCCATGGCTTGAAATCTTACCTTTCCTCCCACATTTGTCAGATTTTTGGGTTTCTTCTTTCTTATGGGAGTCCTGGAATTTGAGATCTGCATAAACAGTTTCTTCAGGCATTGATGAATATTCAAAGAAAGCTCCAGAAATTTTCCTTTCTGAAAATTGTAGATTTCTCAAAGTTGACAGGGCTGATGGTTAAATAAGTCTACCTAGACGTTCAACCCTGTGTAAACTGCAGCTAACCTCACAAGCTAAAATTTATTTTTGAAAAATCCACTATGCCAGTCTCTCAAATATGTGCCCATGAGCCTCAATCAGTCTGTGGCCTCAGACAAGAACAGATATGGTTGAAAGAGGAACACTTTTCTTCCTCAAGTTTCTTCCTTTTTCTTTACATAAAGTAATTTTGAAATTGTGCTTGGATAATATTAGCTTCATACGAGTTTCGCAATTCAGTCCTACCACACATTGCAGACAAAGCATAGGATTAAACTCTCAAGGAGGGAAATAATCAGAATGATTCAGATCTCAAATGCTCCCTGGTGTACCACAGTGGACTGCCACAGGTACCCTGAGCACAAACTGGTCAAGGTCCTCAGAGAAAGACTGACATAGGAATGAACATTCACAGGATAGAGACACAAAGAGTGTGAGATGAAAGACCATGCTTTCTCTCTGCTGTAAAGGTTCTGGTTGGATTAACAGGAGCTTTGCTCTCAGCAAAAGCAGGTGGATCCTAGAACTAGTGAAGGAGAAACAAGTGGATGTCTGTGACTTCCCGGTTAGCATCCTGTCCATGCTGAGATCCAGGCCATCTAATACTACACAGAAAGGCACCGTCTCAATTCATGCCCCACAATAAAGTAAATGAACAAAACATAAGACATTACCACTACCACGTGTGTGACTTGTAAATAAATAGGCGAGTCAAAGATGTAAGACATATCCTGGGTCATGCTGGTACTAGCTTCCTTCCCTTTTTCTTTGGTTTATTGAAGCACCTCATGTGGATTGAGGCTTTGTGCAAAAGGGCAAGACTGGTTTGGGGTTTCCTGGCCTGCAGAACTCTGAAAGGAGCTCTCAATCACAGGTTGTTGCTCTAAGCATGCACACTCACAGTGTGGTTTAGTACACCAGGTTCATAAATAGTTTTCTGTTGTTCAGGGAAACATGGGGTTTCCATGGTCTGGGAACTATGACTTAACGCCCAGGCATCTCTTCGGTGTGCAGTACTACTTTTTAAATACCTTCTCCTCCTGTCTCTTTGAAATTCTTACTGATACTTTGACACATATGGATTATGTTAAGTAGGTTGGCATTGTTTATAAAAAAACTGTAGAAGAGAATGTTTTTAATTCAATAAAGATTAACTACTTTAACATGGCAAAATATGGTCAGACAAGCAACACTAGATAGACTCAGTGAGTTGGATGTACTTATTTCTGGACTTATGTATGGGTAACAATCACAGAAATATGATAATAATCACAGAAAAGAGGGCTATGCATTTGAGAGTAAGTAATGAACAGAATGGGGGAGGTTGCAAGAAGAGTAAGGATAGGGAGGGGATGATGTCATAATATTTTAATCTTAAAAAGACAGCAAGTAGAAGAGGCTCTTACTACAACCCCTACTAAAAAGTAAACAAGAGTCACAAGTCCAAATTAACTAGGTAGTGAGAAAACCAAATTGAAGACTAGAAAATGGAGTTATAAACTGCACCCCAATTTTCTGGGCTGTGTTTTCTGACCCACAACTCTGCCTAATTTCTTAGAGTCCTGATGGCCCTAGAGACCCTGCCCTAATCCCCATGCCTGACAACTGCCCTTAAAGCACACTGTAAAGTGTACTTCATCCCCTGGACTCCATTTTCCATTTCACAACTCTGCCTGCTTTTCCAGAGTCCATGCAAGCACCAGGGACTCCAGGCCATGCTGAAGGTCTAGGAACCCCAGAGGCAACATTTGCACCCCAAACCCCAGAGGCCACACAGGGGATTGTAGGCATAAGAATGAAACCTAAAAAGATCACTCATTCTGAGTGACTTAACACAGATCCAGAAAGACAAACAAGTTATGTTCTCACTTATAAATGAGTATTAGCTGTGAAGTGCAGGATAACCATGCCACAATTCCTGAAATGTTAAGTAACAAAGAGCCCAAGGTGGGTCACTTGAATCTCACTGAGAAGGGGATATAGATTAGATATAGGGATGGAGGAAATGAGGGGACTTGGTCAGGTTGGGAGTGGGAAAGGGAAAAAGACGTGAAAGAGAGGCAAGAAGATAGTGTCGGGGTGGGACATCCAAGGACAAGCAAAATATAATCCCAAAAGGCTCAGCTCCAGTGACTGCTTCCTCCAATCAGGACCCATCTCCTAAACCTAGGTCATTCAGTTCCAATGGAACAAATGAATGGGGATGGGGGAGGAGAGAGAGAGAGAGAGAGAGAGAGAGAGAGAGACAGAGAGAGAGAGAGACAGAGAGAGAGACAGAGAGAGAGACAGAGAGACAAAGACACACACAGAGACACACACAGAGAGACTCATAGAGAGACCACACACAAAGAGAGAGAGGGAGAGAGAGAGAGACAGAGAGAGAATGAGAACTGAGGGAGACAACTGGAATGGGGGCAGATATCTCTGGGATGAGCTAGAAACCTAGGGTAATGGAAACTCCCAAAAATCTATGAGGGTACAGAGAGCCTGAACCAGCCATCTCCTGTAACCAAAAGTCTTCCAATGGAGGAACTGGGACACCAACTCAACCACAAAACCTTACACCTAAAATTTGCCCTGCCTATAAGATGTGCAGGGGTAAAGATAGAGCAGAAATTGAGGAAATGGCCAACCAGTGGCTGAACTTGAGACTCATGCCATGAGGGGGCTCATCCCTGACACTATTAATGATACTGTGCTATCCTTCAGACAGGACCTAGCACAACTCTCATCTGAGAGACTTCACCCAGCAACTGATGGAACCACTGATGCAGATACCCACAGAGCTTGAAGAATCTCTGCCTAATTAGCACCCAAAAGGCCAGAGGCCACACAAGGGGTTGTAGGCAAATGGATGAAAACTAAAAAAATTATTCATTCTAAGTGACTTAACACAGATCCAGAAAGACAAAGGAGAGGTGGAAGAAGGATTGAAGAAGCCAGAGGGGCCAAGGACACCACAAGAAAGCCTACAGAATCAACTAACCTGGGCCTATCAGAGCTCACAGAGACTGAATTGCCAACCAGAGAGCATGCAGGGCACAGACCCAGGCCCTCTGTAACAGTTGTGCAGCTTGGTCTTCAGGTGGGACTCCTAACAGCAGGAGCAGGGGCTGTCTCTGATTCTGTTGCCTGCCTTTGGATCCCTTTCCCCTAACTGAGCTGCCTTGTCTAGCCCTAATAGGAGAAGATGTTCCTAGTCTTACTGCACCTTGATATGTCAAGGCTCCTTGGTATCCATGAGAGGCCTCCTCTTTTCTGAGGTGAAAGGGAGGGTGGGTGGATGGAGGTGAGGTGAGAGGAAAGGAGAAGGGGGAGAGGAGGGATAGGAAGCTGCAGTGATCAGGATGTAAAGTAAATTAATAAAATTTTAAAAAGCATGCTTTAACATTGGCAGTATTGACAGTATAAAATCATTTGTAAGAGTTTCAATAAATATTAGTTAAGTTAAAACTATAATGGATACTTTCCTGATATTTAAAAAAGACTATTATAAAGTATAATTAAAACTAATTATAAGGAAAGATTTTGAATATGAACATCAGAAGGGAATAGCATGTTTGGGACCATGAGGAGCCTAATATCCTGAGATACTCTACTGAAGCATCACACTGTACCCCAGGAGGATGTGCAATGACTGGCTTTAAATTTTAAAAAATGCTAAAAGCACTCTCAAAATCTGTATGAAACTATAAACATAAAAATGCCATAAGCTAAATTTAAAGGACACAGTACCCAAGCTTATCTGCTCCATTCCAGCAGAGCCAGCTCTATTGTGCTACTCAGGCAGGGTACAGGTCCCTCTCTTCTGCCTGCTACAGCCTATGAGAGGCAGGGCCAGCTCTCCTGTTCTCATATCCACAGGGCCAGCTCTTCCCACAGCTGCAGATGATAAGGGGCAAAAGCAGGAGGAACATCTTTCCCTTACCCATGCCACTGCACAGCAGACAAGTGACAGAACCAGCTGTCCTGCACTCATGCCCTCCTGGCCAATTCACCTGCAACCCCTACAACCAAGGTCAGCTCTACTGTACTACCCAGGTGAGAGTCAGGACCCTGCTCTCCCAGGTGCTGCAGCAGGTGAGGGACAGGGACAGCGCTCCAACTCTTGTGACCCCAGGACCATCTCTTCCACTTGTAGCAGGTGGGGAGGCAGAGAGGTTGAAACAATCTTTAGCACTGAATAAAAATTCAATTTATCATATGAAATTCTCATCTACAAGTATTTCTTATTCCTCCAGCCTTTACCAAAATTACATTTATATTTCTAACTTTTATATCGTCTTCTTCCTTGGTGGTGGTACCTTTTTATTGTAATATTTGTATTAACTCTTTGAGAGTTTCATATATCAGTCACAATGTATGTTGGTCTTATTCACCTCCCTTCTTGCCCCTAACTCTTCCAGAATCCACTCTGACCTCCCCAGACCTTCTCAGATGCCTCTGTTTACTCACCAGCATAGCAATATGAATCAAAAAAAAAAAAAAAAAATCCTCCCCTTGTCCCTCACCACTGCTCTACCTTTTCATTTGACGTTCTTGAATGGGTAGCCAAGTCTAACTGTTTAGGGCAGTTCCAGTCATTTTGTTTTGTCTTCTTCTGCTTCGTTTGTTCCTTTAAAATTCTGTGTTTACTAAGAACTAAATGAATGTGGGCTAATGGATCAACTCAGTTCATGTTGGCACTCACCTGCAAGCCAGTGTCGTGCCAAGAATATAAGTATTGACAGCACATACATGCTTTATGTAGGACATAGACATGCATAAAGACTGATCCTTAAAACCAAGCTTTTGTAGCTTTCATTTAGATCTACCACTTGTAAGTTAGATTGTTGATTTGATTTTTGTTTTCAATCATAGTATCCAGCAATCAATAATCTCAGATCTGTGCTTTCAAAGGTTTGACTGTTTCCAGAAGAAAGTGGTGGATCTACATCTTAAAGTAGACTTGGAGCATAGCCTGGTCTTTAGTAAGTCTCAAGTAGGTCCTCGGTAAAGGTAAATTTCCAAAACATGAAACTACCAGGCCGTTCTCCTAGTTTCAGAACTAGATAGCAGAGTTGAAGGGGCCTTTACTATTGAAAATGGACCTAAGCCGTATTTTCTGTGCTTGCTCTCAAATTCTGCACTTCAATGTGACAATGATCGTATGATTTTTTAAATAAGTAACAGAACAAAAAAATATCAATCAACAAACTTTTCAAAAGCAGTGGTGGAAATATTAGGTAGATGAGTCGTAGCAAGGCAGAGAACTCTCTAAAGGCCTCAGATGCTGGCTAAAGACTTTCTTAGTTTGGGGTCAATACAAGTTAGTGATCATTTAGTCCACTCCCAGAGGCTTTACATGGTAGTCAGAGCATATACAGTAGTGTATAATAAGTGACTTTTTAAGGGGCTAACACATTCCAAGATAATTTGCCTCTGGACCTGCAATATTCCAACCTCTCTTCAATCACCAATGCTGCCATGCCATAAGGCTCTGATAAATTAGGCATAGAAACTATAACACTAGCAACCAAAGGGTTCAGCATCTGCAGCCTGAGCTATAAAATTAGCAGCTACTCCATGCTGCCGACTGTAGCCATCAGCTACTGCTGTTTAGAGTCCAAGAGTTCACTAGCTGTTGATGCCCAACTATGGATGACAGAAGTGCTGAACAATAAGACTGCATGTCTCTGTGTCCTAAGCCCTGAAGCATCTTCACGGGGCTTGGAGCTATATAAGCCTCTGAGTTCATCAGTTCGGCCTTTGGTACCTAGAAGCCCAGAATGATCAGCACTGGAGAAGCTGTTTCTTGGCATCTCTTGATTCAGAGTGAACAAAGGAACCCAGGAACATGAGGAAAAGCATTTCTTTTTGCTCAGGTAGGGGGTTGGGGGTGGGGGGTTTCAGATCATGGCAGGATGGCATGTACAGATGTGAGGATTAGACACTGCTTCCTTCATTCACAATAGTGTTACAGTGAAGCAGAGCCACCCGCTTCAGACCAAAAGCAGAAATGAAAAAGAGGAAAGGACAGAAAGCCTGTAGTCCAAGGACACCAGCAGCTCCTTCCTCTGCCTCTGATGTATTGCACTGCCTCCCACAAATGCCACCCTATGGGCCTGAGACATCAACACACGGACCTTCCCCAGGCAATTAAGGTCTAAACCACAGTGTTGAATGAAGTAACAACCCCACTAGCCATGTTTCTGCAAAGTACGATTGCTATTAAGAGAAACCTCAGAGTGGAAGCTTCTAAATCCAGGCTGCCACAGCAACAGGAAAGCAGAAGTATATGTGTTCTGTATATAACAGAACACTTTGTCCAGCTGTAGTCATCTCTGCCCCACCCCCCAAAAATCCCCTAGAGATGTGATGAGGACAAATGTACTACCGACTGTGAAATTGCCTCAGATGCCAGGACAGTTAAGGGGATGTTGCCAGGCAACAGACTTTACTCCAGAGCAAGTTCCAATATAGCCACAAGCCATTGCAGACCCTGTTAGAGCAGTATATCACATACTTTTTGTTAATTCACCTCCAGGAAACTGGAATCTAAATATCACACACTCTATCAAAAACAAGCTGTCTCTACTTGGCGCATAAAACATTGAAATGTGCATTCTGAAGCAATTCATTTCAAAATCTGATTGTAGAAAAACACAAGGCAGATGAAAGGGTTATGGCGCAGGAGACGAGCGACATAAAGGCTCAAAGTAATATGTTTAGAGTAATCATAGAACATTTCCTTATTAGGCAAAAGACCAAAACCCTCTAGAAGAGAGCATTTTATTTTTAAAAGTTATTTGTAAGGCTGAAATATATTTTTAATTCTCTGCTTCTATTCTCACTTTCCAACAGGAAATGACAGTTGTGAGACTGTGGTGAAGGAGACTCACTAGCAGTAACTCTCAGTCGTGCTCACGAAGGGCTTGGCATTACAAGCCTCTGGAGAGTTCAGCCACAGCATGAAGGAACCTGAGCTATAAGGTTCTCGAGCTCCCTTTTCTCAGGATGCCCTTCCATTGAGACACTGTCCAATCTCAGACCTGTGTTGTTCCTGGGCCCCCATGTCTCAGAACGCCCTTTCACTGGGATACCTTCTCCCTTTAGAGCTGTGTGGGCTACTGAGTCCCAGGATATCCTCCCATCCAACCAGAAACACTTACCCCAAGGACCTGCACCTCCCTAGTACTGGCGTTACAAAAGCATCATGTGTCCACATCTGGGGCTTTATTTACTTGGGTTCTGAGGATCAAACTCTGATCTTCATGTTTGAGAGGCAAGCATTTCACCAACTGAGGCATTTCCCCCACCCACCCCACTTCTCTCCCACCCCACCCTACCCCTGAACACAATCATAGGTTTCTATGTTCCTTTTCCGTAATAAAGTGTCTCTGGTAAGAAATTATCAGGTTCAGTCGAGCACAAAATCAAAACTCAAAACTACCATTAAAAACTTAAATTTCCATGTGAACTCTCTAGCTCCCTTTACCAGGAAACTTGCAAGGGAGAAGGTAGGCTGATGGCCTCTTCCCTGTTGCTATTAAATGCTCTCTAATCACTACCTTCTCTTTCTGCTTCTTGTGGAAGAGAGTGATAAAAGCATGTACCTGTGCTGTGTAGGGCCCTTCTGCTTACCCTTGTGCTTCTGAGGGTTTCCTAGCAGTCATCTTTGTGTGGAAAAGGGGTTAAAGGAAAAACACTCTGACCCTGACCTGACCTCAAGACCAAGACCAGGGCCAAAACACAGAATCCCACCAATTTCTCATCCACAGAAACCCACCAATCGTTGATAATGAAAACCCACCAATCCCTGAGCTTCCCCCCACATCTCAGTGTTTGAAACCCCACCAAAATCTTGACCCTGGAAAACTTTGCCCTCACAAAACTCTATATAAACCTTGCCTTCTTCTCAGTTCCCTGCTGGAAGCAGAACAGAAGCAGCCACTCTGATGAGTTTCTCCTGAGTAGCTTTTGATCAGAGTGTTTTATCACAGCAACAGAAAAGCAAACTTAGTTAACAGTCTTCTTATATCGGATTACAGATGTGTGGCACCACATGTAAAACATGAGAATGCTGATGCTTCTTATTACAGTGGATTTAAAATGTTCCGTGTACTGATCTTTCAATCCCCCAATACAAGATGAAGAATAGTTTCATTGTTGGGGGGGGGGCGGGAAATTAAAAGTTAACAAAAAGTATAATAATTCCTTTTTCAATTATTGAAATCTGTAGGCATACTTCCAGCTTCTGCAGGAATCCATCATTCTAAGCATCTGTGAAGAGGATAGTGCCTGTGTAGGAAAGAAACCTTAATTTACTATGAGTTTACTTTGCCAAATTTCACTATGCAATTTACAGGACTGTTGGAAATAAAGAGAAAGAGATTAAAAGGAAAGCAAAAATGGTTGCAGGGCTCAAAGACCAAGAGAGGATAAGTGCGATTTACAGTTAGTTCAAACAACCCTAAATTTATACTGCTTTATCAGATAGTTTCAGAAGAGACTATATACAAAGACCAGGGAAGGGGAAGCCATGATCTACATAGCTGAAAGGAGAGAGGATGCTAATCAGGCTTCCTGACCACTAGCCAATCCAGGGCAGCTAGCGAGACGCCGTTGGAGCACTTCCGGCTGGCCGCTGCCGTTACTCACCCTGAGGAGCGAGGACAAGGCCAGTGAAATGTCTTGTGGCCCACCATGCAGAACCATCACGCTGGAGTGGTGCTATTTCACCCATCTATCAATCGTACCCTAGCCTTGATCCCAAAGAAACTCAGCCCTCCGAGTCCAGAGCTTTGAAGACAACGGCTATAACTATCAGTTCTCCTGTTCTTCTAAGAATTTTCTCAACCTCTGTAGTCACTGGAGCGCCATTTCTATGCGGGCTGACACTTCATTCAGACTATCTCAGACAAACCATAGACCCAGGCATCGCAGGTTAACGTTCGGTAAGGAGATGGCAGGGTTTCATCACAGGCTAAGACTGGTATCCTGTGCCTGTGAGGCAGAGGGTATGGATATGGACCTTAAGTGAAAGTGGTCATCATCAGCAAAGGCTCAAAACTAAAAGGAAAAATGAAGACAATACACTCCCTCTCCATCAGATGTGCCCCACCCTCTCCGCAACAGAAGACATTTCATTAAAACCAAGCCCCCACCCCCAAAAAGCCCCAAAAGGTGGTGACTGGGTTTTTGTTATGCAAGCCTTACTGGAGAATGTTTTGCTTAGCTCTTGGAGGTGCCAAAGTACTCTGCAGACAGAAGCCAAAGTCACACCTGAGTGCCTTTTCCCTTTCCTAATAGATGAATGGTTGAGTTGTGTATAGGATTCAGAGAGTGTGGCTTTTTAATGGAGGTTTTTTTTGTTTGTTTGTTTGTTTGTTTGTTGTTTTTCTTTGGTAAATAATGACCTATCTGCATGCTTTATGTGCAGATGCAAAGAAAGTGCTGACCCTTTGGACCCTGCTAGTTGGTGCTGTTGCTGTTCTTCTTTGGGGGTTGTTCAGTTTTCCTAAAAAAAGTAAGTGATCAGTTTCTGCTAAAAAACACCGATAGTAGTATTGGCCATTCAGCCTGACCCCCTCCACCTACTTTACTTCTTAGATCAGTCTATTAATAAATATGTATTACATTCAAACAGAGTGTCAGCCGGGATGTGATTCCTGAAAATAAATGAGATTTGTTTCTAGAAGAGTTGCTGTGCAGACATTCATTCGATTTGAAGCAGGAGGAAGGAAGGTTCTGACTCAGGGTGGTCAGGAAAAGCTTTATGAAGAGCTGGGTGTATGTGGTCTATGGTAAGATCTTGTAGGCACCATATTCGTGTCAAAATTGTGCCAGATATAATGATGGTGAAGGGAAAAGCAAAGTGGGGTATGTTAAGCTGCATTTCCAGAGTGTGTTAACTCAGAGTGTGTTAACTCAGAGTGTGTTAACAGGTGAGTAGAACATTGATTCTAGCTTACTCTAACAGAAGCAATGGGTGGGAGACATGCCCACCCACCATCACCAGTACACAGGCTCTGTGGACAGTGGAACATTCAGGTTCTACAGTAGATCTTACCACTTTTACAGACATCAGGTTCTTCCCGATCATAGGCCATTGCTGTTCACATTTCACTGCAACATCTTCATCAGCAGCACAGTAGGTCATAATTAGGTCATAATTAGCTCCTACACTTCCTTTGCATAGCACTTATGGTGACTGCTTGATACAGAAACCTTGAAATGTTTTCTTTGTTTATCTTCTCTCTACCCTCGATACCAGCCCGCCTTTTTCCTCTCCATCCTTCTTTCCTTTCTCTTTTCGTGTAGTCTAAGCACATGACCTGCCATTAGACTACATCTCCAGCTCAAACGACTAGGTTTTTATTTGGTTTAGTTTAGTTTTCCTGAGTGTTGTCCTGTTATCCATCAGTCAGCCTTATCCCTTGACCTGAGTGCACTTCTTGAGAAACTGTATGTTCACTACAGTTTTTAAATTCCATGTAGATCTTAATTCTCCAATGCTTCTTTTGCTCTTGCTGTCCACTTTGGTTGGCCTTGTATCATGGACTTGATGGCTAAAGTCCAATGACGGAAACGTGATGTGAATGTGAAATGCATTTTATCAGTGTGACATACAGAGAAATCTTTCACAGTGAAAGTCAGATTCTTTTTTCTCACAGGGTCTTCAGGTCCTGTGTTTATTTTAGTTACAGTTACAAGACTCTCCAAAAACAAGACATGCGACGACGAAGTGAGGATATGCATTGGTGGCTGGAACAAACTACGTCGGAACTGTTTTTCTCATGTCAACCATAAAAATTCATGGGTCACTGCCACGGAATACTGCAAACTCCATGATGCAACTCTGGCTTTGTTCAACGACAAAACTGAATTGGTTAGATTTTCCACTTTAGTTAGCATGATGAATAGTTAAGACTTTTCGATTTGGGGAACTTGGAGCTCAGAAGGAAGATAAAAACCTAGAAGTAGTAATAGAAAATAACATAAATTACACAGTATGTTAGATACAAATCAAAGCGTTTTTTTCACTTCTCCAAGGTAGAATGGAGACAAGCTCACATGTGCTTGAAATGATGATATTTGAGCAAAGAAATAAAGCAGGTAAGGCAGGTAGTCTAGGGAGCACCTAAGGGATAAAGAGTTTGGGGAAATAAATCAGCTGGGACACAGGTTTCAGATAGGTAAATACTTGGAATAGTCAAAACACAGGGAAAAAAAAAAAGGCAATCACCCTTTCTAAAGCTGAGAAGTGAGTGAGAGTATGACCACAAGGGTCCAGTAAGCCATTACAGAAACTTGAGTTTTTTACTTCAGGCAAAACAGGGAGTTGTTTCAGAATTAAGGACAAAAGTGCTATGTTCTAATCTCAGTCTTCTTTTAAAAAAAAATTTTATTTACTTTACATCCTGATTGCAGCTCCCCCTCCCCCCATCCTCCCAATCCCTCCTTCTTACCTCCCTTTCCCCCTCCTCTCTTCCTCCCTTTCTTCTCCAAAAAGGGGAGGCCTCCCATAAGGTATCAACCAATCTTGTCATAACAAGTTGCAGTAAGGCTAGAAGCATCTTCTCCTATTGAGACTAAGTAAGGGCAACGTAATGGAAGGAAGGAAAGGGTGCCAAAGGCAGGCAAACACCTCTGCTCACAAACTCCCTCTGCTCCTGCTCTAACTTGAGTTTTTACAAAATCATTTTCTTTGCTGTAGCAAATATAAAGACAGGAAGTTGGGTACCCAGCCCCCCCTGCAGGACCTGTGGTAAGAACATGATGGAGTCAGACAAAGGCAGTAATAACCTTTTCATGGACTGAGAATGAGACCACCAGGTGATGGCCCTAATAGCATTCTGTTTTGCCACAGGAAACTGTGATGAAGCAAATGCATGAGATGCAAACATATTGGATTGGACTGGACAGAA
Organism: Arvicanthis niloticus; assembly: GCF_011762505.2. NCBI lineage: Eukaryota > Metazoa > Chordata > Mammalia > Rodentia > Muridae > Arvicanthis > Arvicanthis niloticus. The sequence goes on along the minus strand of NC_047666.1, from coordinate 67,593,692 downwards.
AAAATGCACTCGGAATCTGGTTTTGGACAAATGGAAGTAAATACAATAATTTGTAAGCCTTCATATTTATTTAGTGTTAATTGTAAATTGTAATCAAAGTTCTACCTCTATAAACAGACACATCTACTGTTTCTTTAAATACATTTCTTAAATAGGCTCTCCAACGGAAGCTGAAGAGAAGATTCAGACAAACTGGTGGTCTCTAGGGACAGTATTCCCTCAAGCACCAGTGTTTTGTTCTGTGTGTTTAAGTGGGTTGCTCACTGTCTTCCTTTCATTCTAGACTTGACCTAAGTCTAGGCAGTTTAGATCTTGCCCTGAGTAAAACCGTCTTTGTGTGCACAGTGTGTGTGTCTGTGTGTGTGTGCATCCTTTTACTTCTTATTGGTAAGGAGTGAGGATCTGAAGATATGTGTGTTTTTGTGAAAATACAATAATCATGGAAACTTCTTTCAGTTGAGGTACTTCTGCAGTGGTATGGGTATGATATATAAATACAATGGAGTGATATATATATATATATATATATATATATATATATATATATATATGTGTGTGTGCGTGTGTGTGCGCGTGTGTGTGTGTGTGTGTGTGTATGTATATGTATGTGTGTATCTGGGAAGAGAGAAGTTTGATTTCTTTTTACTTAAAATTCCATAACTTCTCTGCCATCCCAAGCGTAAAGAATTAATTGTATCCTTAGACTCTGTTTTTGTTCTGGAAACATTTAAAATCCACCCCCCAACTTCAGAGTGAATGAAAGACTTAGAAGATTGTATTTTTCACAGAGGAGCCACAAACTTCCATGTACTGAGTGCCTTCTCCATGGCAGGTGCTCACTCCATGGTATTAATATATTGTTCCTTTGCAGAGGAAGTTCTTCAACTTAAAGAAGTTTCTATGACTATTGTATTTCCTTCAAACTTAGGTTAAAAACACAGAATGACTTGCAAGCAGCAATATAACCAAGAATTGTAGTTTTCCACTTTGAAAGCATATAAGAAAATATGTGACACAAGATAAACTTTGAATACAAAACATAATACCTACAGTGTCTCTTGAAAGAAAATATTGACAGTTTAAGATGTTATGTGTCCCACTTTAAAAAAAAAAAAAGAAAAAGAAAAACTGAGAGAAAGGTAAAGCTATTAGCTGGTAAAATTTGCTGTGTTAATTTGCTAGGGTCACCCCAATAAATGGCACAGACAAAGCATCATAAGCAGCATATCTGGAGTCAAAGTGTCACTGGGGTCTGTTTCCTCTGCCCTCTCTCTTTGCCGTGTAGGTTCCTGCCATCTCACTTTGTCTTCCTATGGCTCAACCTGTGTACATACTAGTGCCTCGGCTGTTTCTTTTTAAAAGAACATCAATGGTGCTTGGGGTGAGGGACTTACCTAGGGATACAAAGGGCTCTGGCTTCACTCCCAACATGGTAAAGGCAAAGGAAAAGCAGTCAGATTACATGAGATTAGTGTTCACCCAAATGACATTATTTTCAGCCGGATATGGAATCTAAGTTCAAAACATCAAAATAATAAAAAAGGCATCTTTAGTAGTTCCTTTTAAAACTTTATCTTTAAATACGATTACTTTCTGAACCATCAAGGAGTAGGGCTTCCTCATATGGAACTACCATAACAGTTAACGGGAACATTGGCCCTTTGGGCATGTGTGGGCATGGAAGTCCAGCACCTCTCCATCTACATGTTCCATGTATGGACTCAACCAACCCCAGGTGAAAGCCTTTAGAGAGTAAACTGATCATGCCTCTATTGAATGTGTCTGACTTATTTTCTTGTCATTGTAGCCTGACAATGCAGCATTACTACTATTTATCTAATATGGACATGATTCTACATAAATTATTTAAGAGACAATCTGAAGTCTGTGACTGGAGCTATACAAACACTGCATTGTTTTATGTAGGGGACCTGACCTGAGTATCTGTGCCTGGCAGTCCCTAACTACTTCCTCAAGGACTCTGAAAAGTTGACTACACACAGATATTTTAGGAAAGAATAAGATTAAAATTTGAGGGTCTCTTGAAAATCAGCAAAGGGTACAACAGTGGTGATGCTCCTTCCCACAAATAAGGTACCAAAGGCATTTTGATTGTTACAATTAGAACTTCACCAAGACTCACTATTGTGTGTTTTCTTGTTTTGAATTCTCAACGTTACATGTTTGTATATGTGGGAACTTAGTAAATTTTTGCTAGCAACTCTGCATAGGGCTTTGTATACACCCTGTCACCCTGCCAAGGAAATAACACCTATCTCACACTAGAGTTGGTTACCGAGTGGCCAACTGAACTCCTACGTGAACATTATGACAGACCTGTACTGAAAAGCGTGAAAAGATGTTCCCTGAAATGCCAATTACACTTTACCCGTGCACCACCTCTAAATGCCTTAATGCGTTGAGTTCTTCATTTTCATTACCGACATACACAGAGGAAGCTGATACCTCTTTGAATGGTTATGATGTTTTCTTTCTTCCTTGCTAGGAAGGAGCATAGAGTCCCAGGCCATGCTGCTTTTTTGCAGCGTCACAAGGCACCTCCCTATCTGTGTCTGGAAGTTAAGTGTTGATGGTTGGCAAGAGAACAGCAACAACTTGCATAGGTTCCTCTCCACAGAGCACATTTGAGCCACGACCACCAAAGTTGAGATTCATTTACTATGTGTGGCTGTACTGGGTCTCATAAAGTCATCTTTTTGTTTTATTCCAGGTATGAAATCCAAGATCATGGTCCTTGTGCCTTCATTCATCAATATGGCATAGACAGTACCCAATGTGACGAATTAAAAGAATATATTTGTACCAGAGAAGGCAAGTGCATATAAAGATTTCTTCCATCCAAAAGAACATGAAGAGCAGTGTCTTGTTTTGTCCGTGATGTGTATTCCTTCCCATTGACATCACTTTAAATCTAATTTGACTGATAAACATTTACATGAATTTTATCTTCTTTGAAATAGTTACTACGAAGCCTAGCAAATAAGTTTGATGTGGTACGGCTGGGTCATCAAGGTTGGTGCATTTGAAGCTATGGTCATGAAGGGCCTTGTTCAGAAGTGATACATCTCAGTGGAGCACACTGAAGGGCATACAGAACAAAGAGGAAGATCCCTCTGCTTGTCTAAGATTCAGTGACATCTTCAGAAAAAGCAAAACAAGAGCTGCAGGACAGGGAGAGCATAAGAAATGTTTTGTTTGCCCTCAAATAATACATGATTCGTGTGGAACTGTGAAGGAAGGCATAAGGGTAAAACTATTCTGATCGAGGACCCTGTGTCACCACTGAGGACCAAGCAACTCTCCACAGGTCTCCGCCAAACTGAAAGACTTAAGGTAACCTGGATTTGTTGTTGCCATAGTTGGTGAAAGAGTGAAGGATGCAAGTTTTGTGATGAGTCAGGATGAGCAGAATGCCAGCACCCGGAATTAGAGAGGAACATGAAGGAAGAAGCTTTGTGACCTCGAAGAATCCATGGAGACAAGCCTAAGACCCGAACGCTGTTTCACTCAGATTCTGGATAACACTGAAATGATCTTGGAGAGAGGGAGTACAGACATTTACACTGGTCATCATTAAAAAGAAAAAAATCTCTTCACCTACTACAGGTCTTTTTCATACGTGATCTTAGCCTTTACATTTTATACGTGCGTGCAAGCATGGAGGGGTGCAGGCTGTAAACAAGAAAGTGGGCTATGGGAAGAAGAGTGAAGAGTTTTGAAGGAGGGAGAAAAAACTAATAGACTACATGTGACATAAAACCAGGAGACCCTGAAACCTACGTTGCACTAGATAACTTCTAGCTACTGTTCTTCTTCAAAGAGAGGGCAAGGATCTTGCAACATTTAGACAAATTAGTGGCTTAAAGAGTTGTTGTTAGGCCCTGGATCTGTATTGTGGAAGTTGAAATAGAAACAAACTCTGGAAAGACGGGAACTGGTTGAGGTCAAGGTGGGAGACTGGTGGGAGTTTCCACTGGGGACTCTTGTCTCTTCAGTTCGTTCTTAATCAGGAATTCCTGGCTCAACCTTCATCCTCTGTGACAATTGCTCAATTTCCTTAATCCCAGTGTGGTATCATCTATAAATAATTATAATGGGAAGGTTGGTGGCTGAATTAATTAGTGTGTTTAAGGCAGCCTTAGCTCAGGGCTTCAACTATGGTGCTCTGTGTTAGCCATTATCATCTCCAAAGTCATTTTAACACCAAAAATATGTGCACATTAATTATTCAGTGTCCAGTAGATACTAATTAGAAGACACAAAGCATAACTGATTGTTTACTCCAAGTAAAAGAACAAAGCATGTGTGAAAATATGACAAACCCCTTATACTTCAGGCTAATTTAGAAATTTTAAAATTAAAACATCTCTGCATCTTGTAGGCAAGTTGCATGCCTGTATTCCCAACACTTCAGAGGCTGAGGCAGAAAAATGGTGAGGTCCAGGTCAGCCAAGATAGTAGGATCCTATGTAATAACCAAAACAAGGTTCTAGGGAGAGATAGCTCTGTCAGTTAGTGCTCGGCATGCAAACACGGGAACCCGAGTTTAATTCTCCATCACCCACATCAAATGCCCAAGCCTAGAAACCCCAGTTCATATTCCCAGCCCTGGAAAGTCAGAGACAGTTCCTGGGGCTTACATGCAATCAATCTTGAAAAAGTAAGGTCTTATTCCAGTGAGAGAACCTCTCAAAAACTAAGGCGTGGGACTGGTGAGATGAATCAGTGTAGTTCATGTTCTTGCAAAGGAGCACAGTTCTGTTCCTAGAACTCATACCCAGGGACCCACCTCTACCTGTAACTCCAGCTCCAGAGTGTTTGACATCCTCTGCTGGCCTCCCAGGCATAAAGACATGTACATATATATATATGCACACACACACTCACACACACACACACACACACACACACACACACACACACAAATGGCCAAAATAAAATGAAATGCTGTTGTTTAATATTTACCTTGGCTTTATGTTTGTGTTTCCTAATAAAGAGTTCTCTTTGAATATTAACATTTTCCATATTATTATGCCCCTTAGTATTTTAGCTAACTCTTTGAGCAAATTAAAGTTTAAATTATTTTTCTGACATTACATTAAGTGGTAGAGACACATTTAAAATCATGTTCCTTCTAATGCACTGTGTAGAAGTTCAATCAATAGAAAAATAGAAATCTTGTTCACATTACAAAAAGCACATTTTAATCAGCATTTTCACATCCACTGTAGACAGTAGAGTGTAGTAATGCATAAAATGTGTGAACATGGTAAATAGAGGTCTCATTAGAGTATAACTTACATGCTGTGCAAGAACAATACATACGCTAAGGTTTCAGACTCAATGGAACTCAAATCCTCAAATTTCTTATACACTGGAACTCTCTGGAACTCACTGCAAGAGCAATGTCTTATGTCAGTATATGATGAACTTGCTACCAAAATGTACTAGAGCAGAAAGAGCCAGACTGGCCTATGATGGCTAGGAAAGATTATGAAGGAACAGAGCAAAGAAAGGGTCAGGGGTGAACTTCATGATGATAACTATGCTTTTCTTCAGGGTGATTTTCACCCACTCCCAGCTTAGTCCAGTGATGGCACACAGAGTAGACCTCTCAGTGCATATCAGATTCCCCTCCCTGCTAGCTCAGAATTATTTACCATCTTATGATTTTCCTTGGAGTATTAACCAGAAACCTTAGAATGGCAAATCATAATTGGCCTGTTGTCTGCTGCCTGAAATTTCCCCAAAGTGAAAGGAATTATGCTGTGGCCCAAAACCAACAGTCTAAGGACACAACTACCTTCCTTCAGTATTTTTCATGTTACAGACTTCATCTTCTCAAATGAGACTGCATTCTGTAGAGGGTAGTCACCTTTGCTTAAATGCTGTAGACTTAAAAGCTGTATAAATCATTTAAATACCTGATTAGATTAAGTTCTTTGGGAGATGGAGATTTGGCTCAGCTATAAAAGCACTTGAGTTTAGTTCCCAGCACCTACATTTGGTGGCCCGCTGCTATCTTTAACTCCACCCCTAAGGGATCTGATGCTCTCTTCTGGCCTTTGATACCCACAGGCATACAGGTGCACATGCACACACATTAAAAAAAGAGTAAAATAAATTTCTTGTAACTAAGCTCATTTGCTCTCTAGGCAAACATGGCTTGTAAACTAAAGGACACTATATTTGATGTGTGTATGAGTAACTGGTATAATTTTTAAAATGCAATGTATAAAATAGTTTGTGAAAGAATTCATAGCACAAATCAAAAATAATACATGAAGCATATGTATGTATAGATATATACATATATAGTTAGATATAGATATATGGTCTTGTTTTTGTTGAAACAGGGTCTCCCGCTGTAGCTACCCTGACTCTCATACAAAATCTCTTGTTTCTCCTTGCCAAATGCTAGGATGCTAGGCATATGGTACCACATCTGACTAAATGGGCTGAATTTCACAACTAAATCATAGAGACCTCTCCTCTGCTCTGTAATATAAACCGTCCTCATGGTCATCAGCACTGAGTAGATAGAGGAGGACAGCTTTACTCTTGCTGACACTGGACCACTGCAGACCATATTCACTGAGAGAGCTCCTGCTGTACCCACATTCATGTATTGATCTACTCAGTATGAGTCTCTTGTATGTGTATTCCTCAGCTCCCACGCACTTGGTTAACAACAGCTGGAAGAAAGAATCCCATGCAAGTGTCCAGATGGGAAAGGAGAAGTGTTGCAAGGAGTGCTACAGGAGCCCTGTTCTTCCTTCTCCACAGGAAGTTCACCTGGGACCAAGTAAGAGCCCCTTTCAGGTTTCACACCACCAGCAGGAGGCACCAGCAGGCCAGGAAGCCTCCAATTCTTCAAACCCCTCACCTGGATCCAGAACTTCCAGGAACACAACAATAACAAGTGGTGGTTCCTAACTCACTGGCCTTGAGGGTTCTAGTGATTAGGCTAATTGTTCCCTTGAAGTATAAAGAAAATTATACTGAATTATAGAATTCAGGTCTATTTCTTTCATATTGATTAGGAATTGTCATGGATCTAGCCATCACCTCAGGAATGCCATACACCAAGTACTAAAAGTCTCTGAAACAAAATGTTTCATCTTTTAAATGTTGGGAAAGGACTATTTTCCATTCCAAAAATGACTAAGATATTTTAGATTTGAGGCCTCCAAGCCTGACAGCAGAATTTGGTCCTTAGGATCCACATGGTACAAGTAAACAGCCAACTCCTGCAAGCTGTCTTCTAGTCTACACACACCACACACACACACACACACACACACACACACCCCACACACACACACCACACACACACCACACACACACACACACCACACACACACACACACACCACACACACCACACACACACCACACACACACACCACACACACCACACACACACACCACACACACACACACACCACACACACACACACACCACACACACACCCCACACACACACACCACACACACACACACACCACACACACACCACACACACACACACACACACCACACACACCACACTACACACACACCACACACACCACACTACACACACACCACACACACCACACACACACCACACACACCACACACACACCACACACACACACACACACACCACACACACACCACACACACCACACACACCACACACACCACACTACACACACACCACACTACACACACACCACACACACCACACACACACCACACACACATCACACACACACCATACACACACACCACACTACACACACACCACACACACACACCACACACACACATCACACACACACACACACATACCACACACACCACACACACACACCACACACACACACCACACACACACCACACACACACACACACACACCACACACACACACCGCACACCACACACACACACACACACCACACACACCACACACACACACACCACACACACACACCACACACACACACACCATACACCACACACACACACACTACACACATACACACACACACACACCATACACCACACACACCACACACACCACACACACACACACACTACACACATACACACACACACACACACCATACACCACACACACCACACACACCACACACACACACCACACACACACCATACACCACACACACCACACACACACCATACACCACACACACCACACACACACACACCACACACACACCATACACCACACACACCACACACACACCACACACACACACTGCACACACCACACACATATCACACACACACACACACACTGGAATTTTAAATATCTAAATATTTTAAATATTTTTCCTTATTAATAAATACTGTATTAGATAAGCAAATACATCAAATTTATGACTCAAAATGGAACCTTGTTGTATCAAAGTCAAGCTCTATCTGGAACCTCCTCTGCGTGATGTTTGCTTTCTTTCCTGGGGATTCCTAAAGGAAGCCTCCTTCAAGGTCAACATCTAAACAAAGTAGAGCATGCCCTTTAGTTCAACCAATAGCAGAGTTACGGTTACCGCTGGCTATTTTTGCTCAACTACCTTTGCCTTGTGAAACAGTTCCTAAATTGTCACTCAATGTATGGCTACAACATTTGTAATTCTTAGTTTCTCTGTAGCTTTGACTGAGCTCTCAGTTTTCAGAAAGAAGCATTCAAGAAGCATTCAAGAAGCTGGGTTGTTTTATTTTGGGGACAGCACTCGGGACTGAACCCAGGATCTGGAGCATGCTACACAAGTGCTCTACCACTTAGCTATTTCCCCAAAATGATGCACTCCCTCAAAATTTGTTTGGAGCATTTATTTAAAATGCCAGATAACTTCTACATTTTTTTTCCGTTCGTCTGTCTGTCTGTCTCTGTCTGTCTGTCTGTCTATCAATCAATCTAGCATCTATAATCTATGTAGCTACCTTTTTATTTTTTTATCTATCATCTATTTTTCTTCTTTCTTTCCATACGATGTCTGTTATGTAACTTGAGCTTCCTTTGAAGTGGAGTGGTGGCTGTGGTTATACCTGACAATATGGATCAAATTTTGGAGCTGATTGACAGGAGTTTGGAATAATTTGGTGGAGAAAACTCACAACGCAGCAAAGGAGAGCCTGGTAATTGCTTGTTTGGGGGCCTCACAAGATGAGAATGGTGAAAGAAATGAAGATAACTGAGATTATGGAGGTTTCCGGTGGAAATGAAGCTTCTATTAGAGATTAAATCATTGGCCACATTTTTACACCACAACAAATAATTTGGCTACACTCAACATTCCTTCACACAGAGGAAAGTTACACATAGAATAAATCTATTTTTAAGGTCTATTTTTATTATTTTAAATTATATATATATATATATATATATATATATATATATATATATATATATATAATTTGTGAGTATGCTCATATGGGAGTGAGTGCCCACAGAGGCCAAAGGCATCAAATCCCCCTGGAGCCTGAGCAGGAGCCAGAGCCAGAGCCAGAGCCAGAGCTGGAGCTGCAGCTGCCTGTAATTGTGAGCTAAGCAACATGGAGGCTGGGAAATTTGGTTCTTTTAGTAACTAAGCCATCTCTTCAGCCTAACCACCCCTACGCCATTTGTGACTTGGTTTTGGTTTTGGTTTGTTTTTATGTTGAAACAGAGTTTCACTATGCAGTCCAAGATGGTTTGGAACTACACAACTCAAGTCACTCTCAGAGACTGTTATCCTAGGATTACAGTCAGGAGCCACTAACACCTGTGTTATGCTCCCTGCGAACCTTCCCATTCTGTCAGAATTCCTTCTAGACTCCACACTACAGTTTGAAAATTGTAACAGCCAGGTATGCCTAGCTTACTATAAAAGGGGTGTTTGCCCCCTCTTCACTCTCTTACCCTCTTACTGCTCTTTCTCTCTTACTCTCTTCTCCACCTGTATGACCTCCTTTCTCTCCCTCCCCCCCCATCTCCCTTCCTCCCTCTCTGTCTCTACTCCCTCCCCAACTTAACTCCCCTTCCCATGCCCTAAATAAACTCTATTCCATACTATATCCTTCGTATGGCTGGTACTTCACAGGGAAGAGATGTCTCAGCATGGGCCTGCAGTGGCATCCCCTTCCAGCTCACCACACCACATTTCTACTAAACATATCCTGGCTCTCTTTCTTTCTTTCTTTCTTTCTTTCTTTCTTTCTTTCTTTCTTTCTTTCTTTTTAAATAAAAGACAACACTGTCTTTTTTTTTAATTAATTCAATTATTTGCTGGCTTTGTATAAACTTTGTATTAGAGTATTATCTGGTTAGACTTACAAATAATCTCATTCAGACATGTTTAAATTTCATAATGAATTTTTTTAATGTAAATGCATAAGAACTCCCAATATACCCTTCAGTTTTGTGACTTCTTGTTTCTAAGAAAAGAACTTAACTGAACTTCTGATAAATGACATAGCGTTTGTGGTGAAATGAAAAGAGACTACAGAGGAAACAGCCATGTAAGGCAGGGCTTACATCCTCATTTGACCGTAAATGAGCTCTGAAATTTGAATGAAAAGTAAAAGGTGAATTTTCTTCAAGCCAGCATAGAAAAAAAGTTATTCCAATTTTCAAAGATTACTTGAAAGATGGTTTATCATATAGTCGCTTAGCCAACTTTATTATTTGCTAAGTTAATGCCTCCAACCTTAATGTAACTTTGTGTGGTTACATCATTTTGCAGATAAGATGAGGTGTATGTGATGTTTGTACTTAAAAAATCCGTCTACAGGCACACATAGCAGGGGCATGGTGTGTGTGTCTCATCTCCCAGAGTTGGCTCTTAAATATTTGTTGTGAAACAGAAGACAATAATGATTTTTGTATTTAACCCTGACAAACAAAAAAAGTTCCTAGGTTGAGATCAATTTAATACGTGTTCCATCTATGGTAGTCCTGGGTATAAAATACTCACTTATTTTGCCGTTGAATCACATTCTGCTCAGTACATCCATCAGTCAAGTCAATGATAAACACACACACACACACACACACACACACACACCACTCTAGCTACCATGGTCAGATTGAGAAATTTTGCCCTTTTACTGTCTTGCTTGCTATTTCTTTATAAGAGAAAAATTATGATGCACACACTACAGCCAGTGGTGGCTGTCAACAAACTCACACTTTTCCCCTGTTGAACGATTTTTACCTTAAAATGGGCAGATGACGTTGGCTGATGAGATAAATTAACATCCGTGGGTGCTCAGTGTGTTAAATAAAATTATTTTTTGCTTCTCGTTTGCCTGAGATATTGGTGGTTTCTATAAATGTGGTAGGATCCACAGAATGTTCACTTTCATTTGTATGTTGAAGAATGAAAACATTTAGGGCAATTATCTCCCACATGCTACATTTAAAAGAGCGGAAGAAGTAGCTGTCATTGAGGTTTTTAGGCTTCGGAAAGTTCAGTATCCTCCTTTGGCAGTCATTGGTAATTGCTGTCAGGGAGTAAAAATTACATCATCATGCAAAAATGAGCTGTTCATAGGTGAGAGTTCACTGTTTGTTAGGCTGTGACTCAATATTTCTCTCTGCAGGTCAACTTCTCCAGAAACAAAAAAAAAACCAAAAAAACAAAAACCAAAAAACGTGGAGGTTTTTCTGTCTAAGGCAGGTACAGGCAAACAGAGATGTTCAACAATGACTCTAGTTACTTAACAGCATTGGAGGCTGAGGAGATGAGTGACATTCAAATTTGTCTCTATAAAACATAAACGTCTAGTCTTCTGGAGTCCCATATGTACCAAACATTTTGAAACAAGATAGAACAGCAAGGAAAAACAAAGGAGATGTGGGAAGAGAAGGAGGCCCCTTGCAAGAATCTGGTTGAGGAGCTCAGCAGCTGGGAAATTCTTTGCAGAGATAAGAATTTTCAGCACAGTTAACATTCTCTGTGAAAGTTATTTTCATACAGACAATATCCTTTATACACAGGTATTTCAAATAATGTCAAAATGGTAATGAGTTAGGCTCAACACCTAATTGAGTGTGACCATCAAACACAGCCTAATCCTTTCCCAGATCCAAACTTCAGTTATATAGCAATCCCTTAAGAGACTTTGTGACCCTTCGTTTTATCTTCTTATGATCCTATCCAATGCACCTCCGGAGCCAGCCTACACTCTCATTCACCAGGGGGGAAAATGTTTCTTAAACTTTTGAGTTATAACTTGAGCTACCAAAAGCATATGTGAGTCTGCTACTATGATACCTAAGGGTAATAAGCACTGGGAATGCCCACATTGACACTTGAGTGTGTCTTATCCTTTCCCTGGGCATTTCTTTATATGTTTTAATCAATTTTAAGATTTTATTCCAATAAATCTCAGCTCAGCTTCATAGTTGTTCTTTTGAAAGTCATTTCTGTAACAAAGTCAGGAATCTCTGGTTTTACCCAAGAAGAGGACAGTTTGCTCAAGATTGCCTGCGTCAATCAGCCTGAGTGATGCTTCCAAAATAAGATTCTGATCACAGTTAATCACTAGTTTCACAACACTGGGACTATTTTCTTGCCTTCTTTAGAATGGCTGTGAAAAAAATTTAGGCTTTGTCATCTGTTTCTGTCTTCTGCCTCATTCCTCAGATGCAATTCCATTTTATGAAACTTCTTTCAGTTCCTCCAATAAACAATCTTCCCCCCCCCCCATTTCTGAGACTTGTGTTGTTTAGTTTTGTTTTTTATTTCTAGACCACAAGATGGCTCAGTGGGTAGAGGAGCTTGCTGTCAAAGCCTATGACCTGAATTCAATCCCCAGTACCCATATGATAGAAGAAGGGAACAGACTCCTTGGAAGTTGTCTTCTGACCTTCAAAAGCTCAACCTCAACACAAAATAACTTTTAAAATGAGGGCTGGACAGACGATTCAATGGTTAAAGCCACTCCCAACTGCTCTCCCAGAGGCCCTGAGTTCAATTCTTAGAAACTATACGGTGGCTCATAATCTTCTATAATGGGATCTGCTTCCCTTTTCTGATGTGCATAAGGACAGAGCACTCATACACATAAAACACAGGAACAAATAAATCTTTAAAGTTAGTAAATGTAGCTTCAAATTTTAATGTTTTCTTGACTTATTCACCTGACAGTTTTATCAATTGTTTACTTCTTGGCTTAAATATTACATTTACATAATGCTATGCTAAGATGAAGGTAAATTCGTCTCTGTTTGGTCTACAGAATCACTTTCTCCCATCGAAATCTAAGCCATGCTCCATCACCATCCCCAGCCCTGGCTTTCTCACCCACTGCTGCTGAATTGAGAATCCTTCCTAATTTACCTCCTGTGCACAAGCCTCTCAGTCTGAGTCATTTTCCTGAGGAACTTGACCCACAGCAAGATTTTATAATGAGCTTAGTGAGACTGTGACTTGCTCCCATCCCCCTCACCTCAGCTTCACTCTAGCTTCTAAACCAAAACATCTTACAACTAGAGTGCCTGCGGAAAATAACAGCCTAGTGGGCATGTGAATGGGCAGAAGGGAGTAAGACTTCAAAAGACTATTCTGAGAGTATTTTCGTTTGGACTGTTTGAAATTCCCCCTAGAAATTCCCACCTGTAGGGTATGATTTTACTTGATCTGAGCTGTGGTACAAACAGCCTTTACCCCTAGGGACATCTTTCAAAATCACTGTCGGCTGTTGAACACTGTAGCTTCCTACAGTGATGCTGTGGCTGGATATGATTTGAGTGCAGCTTTCAAAGCTTTGTGTGCAAGAAACTCAGTTCCTGATGTGCTGAAGCCTTTCACAAATGGGACTCATGTAATGGGTTGCTCTCCTTGGAAGAGTACTTCTCATGGGCACCTATGACATTTGGATATAATAAAAGGATCCTGGCTTCTGACTCTCTCTGTCTTCTTGTCTTCACATGTGACCATTCCTGCATTTGCTTTGACTACCATGATGTCATCTGCTCCAAGGTTCTCAAACCAAACCAATGGAGTTGCCTGATCTCAGATATTTAGCCTCCAAGACTGTAATGTAAATAGATGTTTTTCTTTATATATCAGTTTTAGGCATTTTCTTAGAGCATGAAAAAGCTAACTAATACAAGTGGCAATATCATTGCAGCAAATGAAAAGCTGACCAAAAATATTTAGATGAGAGTAAGATTGCATAGATTGTTTTTTTTTAATTCAACATTATTGCTAAGACTATTATGTGCTTGTGTAAATTTGTGTACAAACATACCCAAGGTAAACTTAGAAAGACCCTAAATTCTCCCTCTAACTATGCTACTCAACAAGCAGAGATGAGAAAAAATTCAATTTAACTGTCTTAAATACAAACAACTAAAGCAAAACATGTCTAAAGTAATAAAAAATGTACGAGAATAATTTTTCACTGGGTAGCAAACAGTGGTACAGAGATAAACTATACTGGAGAGGATGGGACTCACCTGCATTCTAGCACCAGGATTGGAGAGGTGGAAACATCCCTGGGAGTTTGATGATAACCTGGGCTACATAGGAAATCCCAGGTTGGCATGGGTTATATAATAAAATTGTTGGGGAGGTTACATTTTTAGAAAAGTAACCAAATAGAAAGTCTACAATTAGAAAGCACAGAAAAGCTCCATGGCAGATTTGAGCTGATTGAAAATTTATATATAACTTTAGTGTAAAGATAGGTTAGCAGAAATTATCACATCTATGAAATAAAAAGAAAATAAAATGAAGAAAAATGATTCTAAGAGCTGTATGAGAGTAACATACATGCCAACACATGCATTATGAAAATGACTCTAGAAACTATGTGATATTAACATACATGTCAGCACATGCATTATAAATAATCTGCATCGTGTTTCTGAGGAGAAAGGTAATGGAAGGGAGAATTAAGAACATATGAAAAACTAACAGACACATATTATTAAATATAATGAAAAATAATAATCTTTACATCTAGTGGGATAAATAAATCACATATGATATATCCTAAGAGATTCAGCACTAAACACTAAAAACTAAAAATGACGACAAAAATTTGCCCTAGAGATGAGCATGATTTCTCACCCCTGCAAAGCCAACACTTGAGAGACTTGAGGCAGGAAGGTATTGTGGTGGTGTTATTGTTCTTTGCTTGCTTGAAACAGGAGCTCACTTCATGGCCCTGGCTGTCCTAGAACACACTTTGTAGACCAACCTGGCCTTGAACTCACGGAGATCTGCCTGCCTCTGCCTTCTAAGTATCCGGATTAAAGATATAGCACCACCATGACCATCTAGAGACAAGGAGGTTAAATGAAGTACCTCAGGGTAACACAGTTCAGACCAGAAGGAAGGAATTGAACTATTCAAAATCCAAGGACTAAAAACTGTCAACAAGAATTTCGTATCCATAAAAACTATCTTTCAGAAGATAGTTTTTTCAGAAAAGTAAAACCTATAAGGATAAAATACTCAGTGGCCTGTGTTACAAGAAATATTGGAACCTTTCAGTACAGAGTACTATACAGCAACTTCAACTAACTTTTGAAAAGTATTTAAGATTAAAATAAATTTTAGTGGTAAATTAAAAGGTAATATAAGCACATAGTATTGCTCTATTTCCCTTAACTTATTAAAAGATAATTGTGTGATGCAACATTTTTAAATTTTTAGGTGTTCAATTTTAAAATTGGTATAAACATGCAATGTATAAAAAATATAATTTGTGGGGCTAGGGACATTGCTCAGTGATGAAGCAGTTGTAATGCAAGTATGAAGACTGACTTTCATTTCTCTAGCTGGGAGGGTATAAATATAAATATTCAGAAAGCGGGATGTAACAATGTCAATTTAACTATGTGACACTGATAAGTTGGTACCTGGAGTCTAAGATCTCTTCAATCATAGACATTTATTTATTTGTTCATTTGTTTGTTTTGAAAACTGGGTTTACAGCACCAGACTGAAGGTCTCAAAACCAGTAAGAGTGGCTGGTTTCTTCCATATCAGTTGTGCCAATATTACATCAGTATATAGTCCTGTTGTGGGTTGGCATTGTTCATAGGGTTCACAGCAGGCTTATATCATTTGGTGTCTTTTTATACCCCAGAAGCACACACAGCAATTCCATAATGACAAAAAAATAGGCAGCAGGAAAGAAACTTTCCACTTTTCATCTCAATTCCTCTATAACTTGTTATGAAGGTGTTTGCTTTCTTCAGCACCAGCGTCTTATCAGTTAGTTCCAGTGGGACACTGTACTGGCTGGTTTTGTGTGTCAACTGGACACCAGCTGGAGTTATCACAGAGAAAGGAGCTTCAATTGAGGAAATGCCTCCATGAGATCCATCCGTAAGGCATTTTCTTAATTAATGACCAAGTGGGGAGGGCCCAACCCATTGTGAGTGGTACCATCCATGAGCTAGTAGTCCTGGGTTCTTTAAGAAGGGATGCTGAGCAAGCCGGGGTAAGTAACCCAATAAGCAGCACCCATTCCTGGCTTCTGCATCAGTTCCTGCCTTGTGTGAGTTCCAGTCCTGACTTTCTTTGGTGATGTACTGCAATGTGGAAGTGTAAGCTGAATAAACCCTTTCCTCCCAACTTGCTTCTTGGTCATGGTCTTTCACTGAAGCAATAGAAACCAAGAGGGCATTAAGAGCCTGCTTTGTCTTAGGTATCTGAAGGTCCTCCCCGACCTCCTAAGAAAAAGTTACACACTTGGAGCTGGGATTTTTGTTTAGCAATCCATGGTTTCTAGGAATAGCTTTATCCTGCTATGCAGGATACTTCCCTTCTAACACTTTTTTAAACTTAAGTTTTTAAAAGTGACTTACAAAGTAGTTGATTTCCATATGGCTTTTTTATATATTCTTTTTTTTTTCTTTTTTTCTTTTTCTTTTTTTTTTTTTTTTGACAGGGTTTCTCTGTGTAGCCCTGGCTGTCCTGAAACTCACTCTGCAGACCAGGCTGGCCTCGAACTCAGAAATCCACCTGCCTCTGCCTCCCAAGGGCTAGAATTAAAGGTGTATGCCACCACCGCCTGGCTATACATTCTTATTTTATGTCTTTCACCCCTCTTACCACCACCTATACTAAGACCTTTCCAACCACAGTGTTCTCCTTCCTTCCTTCCTTACCATATAATCTATTATCCCTAGTCCCTTAAGTCATATCCAAGTAAATGACTCCATTCTATTTTCCAAGCTTCTACAGGTGCTACAAATTGATCACACAAAATTAGAGTCAAGACTAAAGTGTTCTGTGAGAAAAAATGTGGCATTTATCTTTCTCGTCTCATTTACCTTGGTATAACCTTTTCCAGTTCCATCCACTTACCATCAAATTTTATTTTTCCATAGAGCCAAATAAAATGATTTTTTGTACATTTACCACATATTCATTAACCATTCAGTAGTTGATAGAAATCTGTCCTGGTTCCATTTCCTGGCTATGGTGAACAGAGCAGCAATGAACATGAATGAGGTGCTATCTCCATAGTAGGATCTCTAGCTCTTTGGATACATGTCCATGGGTAGAACAGCTGGATCATATCAGTTTTGTCTCTAGGGTTGTGTTGTTGTTGTTGTTTGAGTCATCTCCACAATGATTTCCAAAGTTGTAACAAATTTCAGTCCCATTGACACTATATGAGAGTATCCATTTCTTTATGTTTACACTCATAAACAAATGTTACCTCAGCCTGAATCAGAGAATCTTCTCTTTGTAATGAACATCAGTAGAGGAAGATACTTGTGATTGGCCAAAGTACTGAGAATAAGTGATGATTGAGTTTTCAAGGAATATGACAGGAGTAGAAAGAAGACAAGCCTAGAAGACAAGAATGAGGGCTGCAAAATGATATCCATTGTATCTGACATGTGCATTGCAATCATGATTTCACAGTAATTACAACTGCCTACACAAGGCTGGCACAAGACTTGACATATCAAGTTATTAATGGATCAGGGAGGGACTCACAAGGCCTATCACTCCCTACTAAACTATTGGATATTGATGTATTCTGAGAGTGGGAGAGCCATTATCTTCAGCTGCATGTACACTAATGAGCCCACTAAGTTTCAAAATCACTATCACGCCAAGAGTGCTAGTTAAACTCAATGGGCCACAAAAGGAAACAAATGACATGAATGTGAGGAAGGGATACTTACGGAGAAATGAGAGCTGGCAGGGATGACAGGGATATACAGGAGGATCAGGGCTGAGAGTAATCAGAATGTGCTATGTACATGTACAAAATTATCACCCAATAAATTTAATAAAATATATCAAAAAAGTTGTTTGGTCATGATGATCTGCCTATGATCACAACACTCAAGAGGCAGACACAGGAGATCTCAGTTAGTACAGTAAAATGTTGTCAAGGAAGACCACAGCATCAACCTTTGGCATCTATATTCATGTCCAGAAATGTGTATGTGCACTCACACATTTATCTCTCTACCCAGACACATGTGAATAAATATACCATGCACATAAACATGCCAAAAGTGTCATTGTTATGGCAATTGCACAAAGGAAGGAAGAAGAAATGGAGCAATTGAAATTAAGTTTTAATTCATCTGAAATAGATTATTATAAATTAAGATTAATCATAATTCTCAAACATTGAAAAGATAGATGAAAATTACTTCTAAGTGTAATAAGGTGAAGTTGTATGCTAAAAAAATAAAAATCTATTTCATTCTAAAGCAGCAGTTACAGAACATAAAAAAAAAACACAATATATAAAACATGGAAAACAAGTAACAAAATAGCAGATCTAACCTTTCCAAAATTCTGAAATTCTATTCAATGTAAATAAATATATTAAGCAGTTCGATCAAAAAACACAGAATAGCTAAATGGATAAGAAACTTGATCCAATTAAATTTGGTATACTAGGAACACAGTTTTACTAAAAAGCATAGTGGTTAGTATGGAGAAAAGTGGTGTTATTAAATTAGTGATAAGAAGAATGGTGGGGTGAAATGTTAACATCTGATGAAATGGGCTTCAAAAAAAAGTATTGATGGGTTCAAAAGTGATTCCTAAAATAATAACAAACTCAAACTATTAGAAAAGCATAATTTAAACATGAGACCATCTGAAATCTAGAGAAATTTTCTAAAAGGCGGACATTGAAGAGAGAAGACAGATGGACAACAATGACTAGATAATTCCAGAACATTTTTCAGGAGAGAACAGAATGAGACAGAACATGAAAAAGAGAATAGTTTACTCAATTATCATATAACTAGATCTATCAGATATCTATAGAAAGTTTTAGTTGAAAAAAAAATCTAGATTCTTCCCAGGGTAATATAGAAAATTCTCCAAATCACAGATGTGTTAGGTCAAAATAAGTTAAACCTTAATCAGTTTATAATAAGTGTGTTCTTTGTAAAAAAAAATGAGTTAATATTTTAAATCTATACTAGCATGGTATATAAAAACATAAGCCTAAAGAAGTTAAATGACACAGTTAAAAGTAACCAATGAGTCAAAAAGAAATTATGAGGTAATGTATAAAATTCTTTGGAATGTATGAAAATAAACACACAACATACACAAACTTATGAACTATGGAGAAACCCCTATGAGTAATGTATTCTTCAAAATATGTAGATATTTTTAACCTAGATTTTTTTTAAAAAAAGAAAATTAGTCAATAATTAACCTTTTACTTTAAAGAACTAGAAAAAGGAAATAACTTAATCAGTGAAAAAAAGGAAGGTAAGCAACAGAGAAAAACCACTCTTTCTAAGAAGAATTATGTGGTCTCAAAGATCAACAAAATTGATCAAGCTTTATCCAGAAAGACCAGGAATAAATGAGAGAGTAGACTGAATTATTATCAACTGAATGGCCTGCTAGACTTCATACTATGGACTCACAAGATCATTGTCATCTTGCCTAGTGTAAATATGTAGTGCATATCTTAGTGTTTGGCACAATGAGGACACTCATTAAGTATGTGTGGGGTGAATAAATAGTTGCGCTAGTGTTACTCAGCGAAGGTCAAAAGGGTCAGAGAGATGGCTCAATGGAAGAAGATGGTGCTTGCTGCACAATCTGGTGACCTCAGTTTTGATCCCCAGACTCCTCATAAAGGTGAGAGAATCAAGAGAATCAAGTCCACACAGTTGCTCTCTCTCTCTCTCTCTACACACACACACACACACACACACACACACACGCACGCACGCACGCACGCACGCACGCACACATACATGTGTGCACGAATGCATATGTGTGCAAGTGACTTTCCTAAACCCATGAATTAACAGCAGCAGATTCATATTGCATCCTTTATGCTTCCCTATCCAGAGCTCTGCCCCCTGCATTCTAAGAGATCTCTTGGGTCTTTTCTATTTCAAGGTTTTACCACTGAAGTGTATGAAGAAGCTCTTTTGTTTTTTCTTTATCTGATCCTGCTATTCCCCACCCATTTCTTTAAACTATATTTGTAGGTGACTTCTCTACAGGACTTGGCCAGCAATACAAGTTGTCTGATGTGGTTTTAAAATTTCCTGTTTAAGACTTAGATAAGACTTAGACAAATGTAAGTTAGGAACACCAAGTTCCTGGGCTTGAGTGTGAAGATCAATAACAAAGATGTCTGTGAAGCAAACATCTCAACCACTGTGCAGGTTTTTCTCCTATTCAGTAGGCAACTTCCTCCTTTACCTCATCCTCTCCTATGGGCCCACAATGATTCAGGAATAGGAGGTTCCAACATAAAACTCAGAAAGTAGAGCCTAACTGGGAGAGATCATGGTGGCCTCAATTCTATGTCAGCAACTGAGTTATAAAAGGCCACTAAGATATAATAACTACTGTCTATTAAGAAGAAACTTTCAGAGCTGGAGATGGATTACTGAGCTGGTAAAATGCTTCTTGTTGTGCAAACATAAGGGCAGTTCATATCTTCAGCACCTACATAAAAAGCTGGGAGTGGTCACATCTATGCTCTCTTGTTGCCATACATATAAGGAAGACCTGTAACATCCATGTCTACCAAACACCAAGAAATGGCTCCCTTGACCTCAGGTGTCCACAGAGTCTGACAGGAAAGCCTGGCAGGAATAAGGCAGCAGGCCCCTTCCAGCCCCTGAGAGGTATCAGAGGAAGCCAGAAAGGACAGAGTTTGGAACTCTGGGACTATGGGAAAATGCAGATGCTACAATAATCTAATTTTTTAAAAAACAAGCATCATACAAACACTTTAATAAGTCATTGTGAATATGCTCAAAACAAATAAATAAAACTATGCATGA
This sequence comes from Arvicanthis niloticus, assembly GCF_011762505.2. Lineage (NCBI taxonomy): Eukaryota > Metazoa > Chordata > Mammalia > Rodentia > Muridae > Arvicanthis > Arvicanthis niloticus. Next base: position 67,572,409 of record NC_047666.1, on the reverse strand, counting down.
AGAAATAAAAACTTCAACAAAAGTTAGATTTCAATAAACTCATTTGCATAATTTAAGGGGTAGAAGAAAGTTCCATAAACTTGGAAAAAGAAATAAGAATCAACCATCTAAAAAATAAAGTACTCGATCAATTAGATTTTTTTAGTTAAATCCCTTTGTTATATGAAAGGCCACTAAAGAGGAAAACAGGAAGGAAAAACTAAAAATAATATTTCCAGATGAATATACCCTATGAAGGCTAGTATCCAGAGTATATAAAGAACGTCTCAAGATAATAAAGAAACAAACCATGTAGAATTGGGCAGAAGACAAGCATTTTACTCTAGAGAACAGATACATGGGAACATTAACATTTTGGCACTATTGAGTATGAGGAGAACAAATTAAACTAAAATGAGGTATCACAGTACACAGTATAAAATATACAAACAGAGGAGACAACATCAATGGCTGTCAACAATATGGAGAAATGGAATAGCTACAGATGGCAACAATATGTACTCTATTGCCTCTGGAACAGAGTTGAGTAAGTTCTTAACTGACCAAGGGGTGAGAGACAACAAGGCAGGGGAATGATCTAGAATCTAAAAGACCAATAAAAAGATTTTTTCTCTATATGAATTTTACCAGTATCAATATCCTGGCCGCAGGAGTTGGAGAGATGGAGCAACGTTTAAGAGCATACACTGATCTTTTAGAAGACCTAGGTTCAGTTCCCAGCACCCATATGACAGCTCACAGCCAGGTTTTCCTCCAGTTCCAGGGGATCTGATGTCCTCTTCTGGTCTCCATGGGCACTGTACACATGTGGTGCATTTACTAAATGCAGACATTCAGTCATACAAGATTAAAAATGTTTAATAAAATCTTAAAAACATATCCCAGTTTAAAAAATGCACTATTTTCTGTAAGATGGTGCAATTGACAAAAAAATGAACATTTTTAATTGTTTTTAAAATCATATCATAAATGAATAGAATGAGCTGTGATCCTATCTGCCCCACTGCCTTCTCCTACCCTCTCTCACTTCTGTCAGCTCCACTCCTCATCCTAACTAGATCCACTCCCACCCATGTCTTCTTTTTTCTTTGTTGAGTGCCTTGTGCCAATAACCACTGCTGCTGTGTGCTCTTGCTTGTTACAGCCAGGCCACACCCAGATGACAGCATGTCATGGTATCCCCTGTATCTTCTGTATCCCCTGGCTCTCAGAATCTTGTGGGCCTTATTCTGTGATGGTTCCTGAATCTTTTGGAAAGTTATGTAAGTGTCTCTTTTAGGGTTGAGCTCTCAATAGTCAATTTGAACACTTGTTTATCTCTGCTCTAGTCATCATCCTCTGAGAAAAGAACCTTCTCTGACACAGACTGAGAGTAAAATCAGTCTATGAATAAGTATAAACCTAAATATTTAGAAGACAGTTTGGCTACATGTCCATTTGGCAGAACACAAATAATTTGATGATGTATGCTCTTTGGATATATGGCTAGGATCTGTACCTGGGTAGTATGGTAGTGCTGTTCTTACCTTTCTGCACTACCTCCACACTGATTTCTCTTTTCTTTCTTTTTTCCCTTCATATATATACATATATATGTATACATATATGTACATATGCATACACACACATATATGTACATATACATATATATGTACATATGCATATATGTACGTGTATGCATATATACATATATATATGTATACACACACACAAACACACACACTTACATATATATACAATCCAATACATCATTGCATCAGTAATAGTATCAGGCCTTGGTGCCCAACCCCCATGAGATAGATACCAAGCTGGACCAGTCACTGGACCACTTTTTTTTTTTTTTCAGTCTCGTCTCCATTTTTGTCCCTGAAGTTCTTTTAGACAGGCACAATTCTGGGTCAAAATCTTTGACTGTAGGTTAGAAACCCTGTCCCCCACCTTGAGGCCCTTTCTGTCTATTGAGGTTAGACTCTTCCAGTTCCCTCTCCCCACTGATGAGCTTGTCATCTACAGTCACCTCCATTGAGTTTCGAGAGTCTCTCATCTCCCAGGTCTCTGGTACTTTCTAGAAAGTCCCCCTACACCCAGAGGCTGCATATTTCCATTCAATCTGCTAGTCCTCTGTGCTTCCCCCCATCTGCCCCCATAATACCTGATCCTGTTCCCCTTTTTTCTTTCCCCTCCCCTCTTTCACCCATGCCCCCTACCACCTGTTATTATTTTCTTCCCTCCTTCTAAGTGGGATTGAAGCATCCTCACTTGGGCCTTTCTGCTTCTTAAATTTCTTGCAGCCTGTGGCTTGTATCCTAGGTATTCTGTATGTTTCAACTAATACCCACTTATTAGAGAGTGTATACTATGCACGTCTTTTTGGGTCTGGGTTACCTCACTCAGGATGATATTTTCTAGTTCCATCCATTCCCCTGCAAAACTCATGATGTCCTCATTCTTAATACCTGAATAGTATCCCATTGTGTAAATGAACCACATTTTCTGTATCTATTCTTCAGTTGAGGGACATCTTGGTTGTTTCCAGTTTCTGGCTATTACAAATAAGGCTGCTAAGAACATAGTGGAGCATGTATCCTTGTGATATGGTGGGGCATTTTTTGGGTATATGTCCAAGAGTGGTACAGCTGGGTCTTCAGGTAGATCTACTTCCAATTTTCTGAGGAACTGCCAGATTGATTTTCAGCACGGTTGTACCAGTTTGCAATCCCACCAGCAATGGAGGAGTGTTCCTCTTTCTCCACATCCTCACCAGCATCTGCTGTCACTTGAGTTTTTCATCATAGCTATTCTGGTTGATGTAAGGTGGAACCTCAGGGTCGTTTTGATTTATATTTTCCTGATGACTAAGGACTTTGAACATTTCTTTAGGTGCTTCACAGATTCTGTAAATTCTCTGTTTAGCTCTGTACTCCACTTTTTATTTGGATTGTTTGATTTAGGGGAAGTTAATTTTTTTAATTCCGTATATATTTTGGATATTAGCCCTCTATTGGATATAAGGTTAGTGAAGATCTTCTTTCCCAATCTGTAGGTTGCTGATTTGTCCTGTTGATTGTATCTTTTACCTCACAGAAGCTTTTCCGTTTTATGAGGTCCTATTTATCAATTGTTGATCTTAAAGCCTGAACCATTGGAGTTCTGTTCAAGAAATTTCCCCTGTGCCAACAAGTTCAAGTATTTTTGGATCAATATTCATAAGGGAAATAGGTCTGAAGTTTACTTTCTTTATTGGGTCTTTGTGTTGTTTAGGTATCAGAGTAACTGTTGCTTCATAGAATGAATTAGGTAGTGTTCCTTCTACTTCTATCTTATGGAATAGTTGGGGAGTGTTGGTATCAGGTTTTCTTTGAAGTCCTGGTAGAATTCTGCACAAAATTATCTGGCCCTGGGATTTTTTTTTTTTTTTTTTTTTTTTTGGTTGGGAGGTTTTTAATGACTGCTTTCATTTTCTTAGGGGTCATGGGACTATTTAGATAATTCACCTGCTCTTGATTTAATTTTGGTACATGGTTTCTGTCTAGAAAATCCTCCATTTCATCTAGATATTCCAGTTTTGTTGAGTATAGATTTTTGTAGTAGGATTTGATGATTTTTTTTTTAATTTCCTCAGTTTCTGTTGTTACGTCTGTCTTTTCATTTCTGATTTTGCTAATTTGTATACTGTATCTGTGTCCTTTAGTTAGTTTGGCTAAGGGTTTATCTAACTTGTTGATTTTCTCAAAGAACCAGCTTTTGATTTTTTGATTCTTTGTATTATTCTTTGTTTCTAAATGGTTGATTTCATCCCTGAATTTGATTATTTCCTGACATCTACTTTTCTTGGGTGTGTGGGCATCTTTGATAGTTTTCAGATGTGCTGTTAAGTTGCTAGTATAGGATCTCTTTAATTTCTTTATGAGGGTACTTAGTGCTATGAATTTTCCTCTTAGCACTGCTTTCATTGTGCCCCACAAGCTTGGGTATGCTGCGTCTTCATTTTCATTGAATTCTAGAAAGTCTTTCATTTCTTTCTTTATTTCTTCCCTAACCAGGTTATCATTGAGTAGAGAGTTGGTCAGTTTCCATGGGTATGTGGGCTTCCCGTTGTTTTTGTTGTTATTGAAGTCTAGCCTTAGTCTGTGATCTGATAGGATGCATGGGATAATTTCAATCTTCTTGTATATGCTGAGGCTTGTTTTGTAACTGTAACTTGTTTTGTCTTGTATGATCAGTTTTAGAGAAGGTACCGTGAGGTACTAAGAAGAAGAAATGTTCTTTTGTTTTGGGGTGAAATGTTCTGTAGATGTCTGTTATATCCATTTGGTTCATAACCTCTATTAGTTTCACTGTGTCTGTTTAGTTTCTGTTTCAATGACCTGTCCATTAGTGAGAGTGGGGTGTTGAAGTCTCCCACAATTATTGTGTGAGGTTCAATGTGTGTTTTGAGCTTTCATAAAGTTTCTTTTATGAATGTGGGTGTCTTTACATTTGGGACATAGATGTTTAGAATTTGGATTTTATAACTCATTTGATAACTTTTGGTTGAAAGTTTATTTTATTAGATGTCAGAATGGTAACTCCAACTTGTGTCTTGGAACCATTTTCTTGGAAAAATTTTTTAGCCTTTTACTCTGAGGTACTGTCTGTTCTTGTCACTGAAATGTGTTTCTTATATGCAGCAAAATGTTGGATCCTGCTTATGTATCCAGTCTGTTAGCTCGTGTATTTTTATTGGGTAGTTGATTCCATTGATGTTGTGAGATAATAAAGACAGATGATTGTTAGTTACAGTTATGTCTGTTGTTGGAGGTGGTAGTGTGTGTGTGTGTGTGTGTATGTGTGTGTGTGTGTGCATGTGTGTGTATAAGAGAGAGAGATTCTTTCCTTTTGTGTTTGTTGTTAGATGATGAGTTTCTTGTTTTTTCTTTGATGTAGATACCCTCCTTGTGTTGGAGTTTTCCTCTGTATGGGTAGATTGATAGAGGTTGTTTAAATTTGGTTTTGTCATGGAATATTTTGGTTTCTCCATCTACGATGATTGAGAGTTTTGCTGGGTATAGTAGCCTGGGCTGGCATTTGTGTTCTCTTAGGGTCTGCATGATATCTGTCCAGGATTTTTGACTTTTAGAGTCTCTGTTGAGAAATATGGTGTAATTCTGATAGGTCTGCCTTTATATGCTCTTTTTTCCCTTAGAGATTTTAATGTTCTCTCTTTGTTCTGTGCATTTAGTAGTGTTTTGACTATTATGTGATGAGAGATTTTTTTTTTTCTGGTCCAATCTACTTGGTGTCCTGTAGGCTTCTTGTGCATTTATGGTCATCTCTTTCTTTAGGTTGGGGAAGTTTTCTTCTATGATTTTGTAGAAGATGTTTGCTGGTCCTTTGAGCTGGGAACCTTCACTGTCTTTTATTCCCATTATTTTTAAGTTTGGTCTTTTCATTATGTCCTGTATTTCCTGGATGATATGGGTTAGGAGCTTTTTATACTTCATATCTTCTTTGACTGTTATGTGAATATCTGCTATGGAATCTTCTATGACTGATATTTTCTCTTCTATCTTTTGTATTCTGTTGGTGATGCGTGTGTCTATACCTATTGATCTCTTTCCTAGGTTTTCCATTTTCAGGGTGGCCTTCATTTGTGATTTCCTTATAGTTTCTACCTCCATTTTTAGGTCTTGGACCACTTTGTTCCATTCTTTCACGTTTGATTGTGTTTCCCTGTATTTCTTTAAGGGGTTTGTTTCCTTTTTAAGGGTTTCTACTTGTTTGCCTGTGTTTTCCTTTACTTCTTTAAGTGAGTTATTTATATCCTCCTTAAAGGTCTCTATTATCTTCATGAGATGGGATTTTAGGTCAGTATCATGCTTTTCAGGTGTGTTGGGGTATCCAGGGCTTGCTGTGATGGGAGAAGTAGGTTCTGATAAGATTGAGGCATCCTCACTTGGGCCCTTCAGTTTGTTAACCTTCTTGAGTTCTGTGGATTATATCCTGTACTGTTTTGGCTAATATCCACTTATTAGTGAGTATATACCATGCATGTCCTGTCCAGACAGTCAGGTACTGAGGTGGGGCACAGATAGGCAGACCAGAGGTTTATGCCCACTGGCCATTTACTCTCTTACTGTTCTGGGGACAAAAGCTGGTGGCTTCTGACAATTAATTCTTGATGATAGCAAGAGGGAATTAAGAAAAGAAGCTTAGTTACTTGTGCTCTTTTTTCATTGACTCATAAATCCCTGATGATCAGGCAAGAGGTTCAGAATTCTTCAACTCTTTATAAGCCAGAAAGAAAGGAAAAGAAAGAAAGACAGTCAGACACACGGGCAACAGGCACACTGGATGAAACTGAAAAAGGGCTCCATCCCACTTTATTGTTGTTCTTATTTTTTTATACTTTAATACTTTCTCTAAAATGTATTACCTCATAGTACTATCAGGTAGAACCATTACAGCAGGATAATTTATTGCTTAATTTTCTAAGCAGTGTGTAGGTGTAAATATGTAATTAAGCTATAGTAGTTTTTGGGTTTTTGTTTTGTTTTGTTTACAAAACTAAGTGCTCTGGTGCTTGGGGCACAGATGGTGTTAAGAGTTGAAATGTCATCTTGATGCATTTTTCCTTTGATGAGTATGTAGTATTCTTCCCCATCTCTCTTGATTAGTTTTAATTTAAAGTCTATTTTGTTAGATATTAAAATGGCTACACCAGCTTCCTTCCTAGGTCCATTTGCTTAGAATATCTTTTTACAACCTTTCACCTTGATGTTGAGGTATGTTTCTTATATGCTGCAGAAAGATAGATTCTGTTTTCTCAACCATTCTGTTAGTCTCTGCCCTTTTATTGGGGGAATTGAAACCATCAATAGTAAGAGATATCAATGACTGATGTTCCAATGCTTGTTGATTCCTGTTATTTTTTTGTTGGTGGTGGGTGTGGCATGCGTATGTGAGTGCATGCATGCATGGTGTATATATATTTCTTCTTTTGGTTTAACTGGTGTGGGATTATCTGCTTCCTGTGTTTTCATGGGTGTAGTTAACCTCCTTAGGTTGGAGTTTTCCTTCTAACACCTTCTGTGGAGCTGAATTTGCAGATAGACATTGTTTAAACTTGATTTGTTGTGGAATATCTTGTTTTCTCTGTCTACAGTGACTGAAAGTTTTGTTGGATATAGTATTCTGGGCTGGCATCTGCAGTCTCTTGAATCTACAGTATATCTGTCCAGGCTCTACTGGCTTTTGGAGTCTCCATTGAGAAGTCAGGTATAATTTTAATAAGTCTGCCATTGTGTGTTAGTTGGCCTTTATCCCTTCAGATTTTAATATTATTTCTTTATTCTGTAGCTTAGCATTTTTATTATTATGTGCCAGGGGGACTTTCTTTTTTGTCCCAACCTATTTTGTGTTTTGTTCTTTTTTTATACCTTAACAGGCATCTCTTTCTTTAAGTTAGAAAAAATTTTTTCTGTGATTTTGTTGAAAATATCTCCTGGACTTTTGATCTGGGATTCTTCTCCTTTCTATAGTCCTATTAGCCTATTTCTTGGATGTTTTATATCAAGGATATTTTGAATTTAGCATATTCTTTGAGCAATATATCTACTTCTTTTATAGTATCTTTGGTGTCTGAAATTCTCTCTTCCATTTCTTATATTCTGTTAGTGAAGCTTGCCTCTGCAGTTCCTGTTCAAATACCTAAATTTTTCATTTCTAGAACTCCCTCGATTTGTGTTTTCTTTATTGCTTCTGTTTCCATTTTTAGGTCTTGATCAGTTTAATTTGTTTCCTTCAACTTTTTGTTTTTTCTTGGCTTTTTTCAAGGGATGTATTCATTTCCCCCGATTGTTTATTTATGTTTTCCTGGCTTTTTAAAAAGGATTTATTTCCTCTTTAAGGACTTCTGTCATCTTCATATAGTTGATTTTAAGGTCTCTGTGATGTGTCTGTTTCAGCGATATTGGAGAGGAAGGTTAAGATAGGATAGCTGACTGAATCCACAGAAGAAGTGGATAGCTGATGGAATCCACAGAAGAAGTGCACAGGAGAGAAGGGAGGCCACAGCTAGTGATCTGCTGTAATACTAAGGATACAAAGGCATTATCTCTAATGGAGAGAGGAGGAGGGGGGAGAGGGAGTGGGAGGGGAGAAGGAGGGAGGGAGAGAGGGAGAGAGGGAGGTAGAGAAGGAGGGAGAAAGAGAGAGAGAGAGAGAGAGAGAGAGAGAGAGAGAGAGAGAGAGATGAGTTGTGTCTGTGACATAGAGTAGTGAGGAGGAAGGGAGGCCAGAAGAGGATGGTCAGTGGGATTCACAGGAGACATGAATGTGTCTGAGGCAAGGCTGAAGCTGGTGTTCATTTGCAGCACTAAGGAAGAGCCTGAGAGATTGGGTATGGAGAAACTGAAAGTGGAGAGGTGTATGGAGAGCATACCTGATCTTCTGCCACATTGATTTCAATAAAGACTTACAATTCCACCAACAGTGAATAAGAGTTTCCCCTTTCTCACGTCCTTGTCAGAATTTATTTTTTTCTTTTATCTGTTTAAAATAGATCATTGTTTTCATTCAATATATTCTGATTATAGGCTCCCTTCCCTCTACTCCCATTGTCTCTTCACTTCCCTCCCCTGAGGACCCGTGGCCTTTCTGTCTCACCTTAGAAGACAAACAAGCATCTTAGGAATAATAATAAGATAAGATAAATTTAAAAATAGTTAAATCATAATATAATCAAACAAGAAAAGAGAGAAAATAAAAACTAAAAAAAAAAATCAAGAAACACATATAGATGCAGAGACATACACATTTTTTGCACATTCAGGAATCCCATAAAAACCCCAAACTGGAAGTCACAATATATATACAAAGGATATGAAAAGGGGGAACACCCTGATTTAACATGAGACAAGAACTTCCAAAGATGCCCCTGAGTATATTTTATGTTGGCCATCTGCTGCTTGGCATGGTACTTACACTTAAGGATGATGCGTTTTCCCAGTGAGATTCCCTTGTAGAAAGTTATTTTTTTTTTTTTTGTTTGTCAGTGGTTATGTTTTATAGAAAACTTCTGTGATAGAGATTAGGACTTGTGTCCACTTTTCCTTTCAGCTCTAGGACACTAGCTGGTGTAGACCTAATTAGCCCCTGAACATGTTACCACAGACTCTGTGAGCTCACATATTCACCAACCCTGGTGTTTCTAGAAGACTTCATTCCTTGGCCTGGAAGGCCACCAGCCACCCCTCTTACACTCTACCTCCTTTTCAGCAGATTTTCCTAAGCCCTAAGGGGAAGATTTGATGAAGACATCCCTTTCAGGGCTGAGCAATCCAAGATTTCTCCCTCTCTATATTCTCTGTCTCTGTGTCTCTATATTTGTTCCCACCTGCTACAGGAGGAAGTTTCTCTGATGTGTGAGGAAGGTATGGATCTATGAGTATAGCAGAATGCCATTAGGAGTCATTTTATTACTATGTTTCATTAGTAGAATAGTAGTATTTAGATTGGCAGAACTAATATAGTAAAAATAGCCATCTTACCAAAAATAATCTACAAATTCAATGCAATCTGCATCAAAATTCCTACACAATTTTTCAAAGGACACTTTTAGCTTCATATGAACACACACACACACACACACAAACACACACACACCAAAGCAAAGCCAAACAAAACAAAACAAAACAAAAGCACTCCTGAATGATAAAAGATCTGCTGGAGGTATCACCAACTCCAATTCCAAATTGTACTACAGAACTATAGTAATAAAAATGGCATGGTATTGGTACAAAAACAGACACATCGATCAATGACCCAAACAGAATTCCACATACCAATGGGCACTATACTTATTAAAACGAAGCCAGAAAAAACAGCATAGAGGGAAAAACAGCATCTTCAACAGATGACACTGGTCAAATTGGATATATGCATGTAGAATAGAAATAGATCCATACTTATCACCCTGTACAAAACTCAACTTCAAAGGATCAAAGATCTCATAAAGCCAGAGACATTAAATCTAATAGAGAAGAAAGTGGATAATAGCCTTGAATGTATTGGCACATGAAAAGACTTTCTACACAGAACACTAATAGCACAGGCACTAAGGACAACAATTAATAAATGGAACCTCATGAAAATGAAAGTCTTCTATAAGACAAAGAACACCACCATTCTGACAAAGTGGCAGGCTACAAAATGACCATACATCTGATAGAGGGATAATATCCAAAATATTAAACATACTAAAAACAAACAAACAAACAAACAAACTTCTGGACATCAAGAAAACAAATAACAGTTCAGATCTAAACAGAAGAAGCTCAAATGTCCTTTTTTTTTCTGTTATCTTAGCTATTCTGACTGGGCTGATTGGAATCTCAAAACGTTATAATTTGCATTTTGCTGATGGGTAACAATGTTGAACTCTCTTAAAAGAATTTTTAGCCATTTTTTGTTTATTTTAAAAATAATATATCTGCTGCGATCCATATGTTCTCATTAAGTTGTTTGTTTTTGCACTGCTTAGGCCTTTTTAGTTCTTTGTGGATTCTTATATTAATGTTATTAGGTTTCTTCTGTTCTATAGACAGGCTGCCTCTTCACTCTATTTACAGTTTCCCTTGTGGAACAAAAAGTTTTTAGTTTCATGAGATGCCCTGTGTCAATTGTTGTCTCAGGATGTGTTTAGAAAGTCTTTACCTGTGTCTGTACCTTGTAGAATACTTTCTACCTTTTTTTCCAGCAGTCTCAACCCAGAGGCACAAAGATCTTTCAAAATATATAAGCCAATGATGTAATTCATCACATAGGTAGCCTCAGGAAATGACATGATCACCTCCATAAATGTAGAGAAAGCATTTGACAAAAATCTAACATTTCTTCATCAAAACACTACACAGACCAGAGACGGGGGAAATATGCCTAAAGTTATAACGAATGTCTATGTCAAACCACAGCTAACATCACTCTAAATGCAGAAAAATCTTGTAACATCACACTAAACTCAAGAACAAAATTAGAATGTCTACTTTCTCTCCTCGTATCCTATGTAGTCACTGAAGTAGTAGGCTTAGTATAAGATGAGAGAAGCAAATGCAAAGACTACATTTAGGATAGAAGTGAGGGTATTGTTGGCATGATTTTATGCTTAAAAGACCCTAAAAGCCTCACCAGAAAACTTATAAACAACTTCAACAGTGTGGCAGGATACAAAAATTAGCATTCCAAAATCAGTAGTTTTCCTCTAAACCAATGACAAACATATTTACAAGAAAAAGAAAAAAATCAAGAAAATAATCCCTTCCACAGTAGCCTCAAAAGTGCATGCCAACAGGAGCCTGATATAGCTGTCTCCTTAGAGGTCTGCCAGAGCCTGACATATACAGAGGCAGATGCTCACAGCTAACCACAGAACTGATGATGGGGTTCCCAATGGAGAAGTTAGAGAGGAGACTAAAGGAGCTGAAGGAGTTTGAAGGCCCCATGGGGAAAGCAACAATACTAACTAACCAGAGCTCCCAGGGCGTAAACCACCAGCCTGGGAGCACATAGGGAGGGACCCATGGCTCCAGCTGTATATGTAGGGGAGGTTGGTCTTGTTGGGCAAAGGTGGGAGAGGAAGTCCTTGGTCCTGTGAAGGCTGGATGCCCCACTCTGGGGGAATTCAAGGGTGCAGTGGAAGTGGGTGGGTGGGTGGGGGCACATCCTCATAGAAGCAGGAGGAGGAGGGATGGGATAGGGAGTTTTTGGGTGGATGGGGGAATTGTGAAAGGGGATAATATCTGAAATGTAAATAAAATGTCCAATAAAAAATGTACTACACATTAAAAAACAAACAAACAAACAAAAAAAAGAATAAAATACCTTGGAATAAGCCTAACCAAGATTGAGAGACCTCTACCATAAAACTTTTAAAAGAAGAAAGCTGAAAAAGACGTTAAATATCAAAGGACCTCCCGTGTTCATGAATTGAAGAATTAATACAGAGAAAATTGTCATCCAACTAAAATCAATATACAGATTCAGCTCAATCTCAGTCAAAATTCTTGTCACTGAAATAGAAAAAAAAAACAATTTTAAAATACAGATGGAAGTTCAAAAAAATCTCAGATAGCCAAAACAATCCTGAGCAACTCCTAGAAGTATATCATCCTAGCTGATTTTAGACTATACCATAGAGCAACAGTATTAAAACAGCAGAATTCTGGAGCAGAGACAGGAATGTAGACCGTCAGTGGCATAGAACAAAGCACCTTGGTGTGAGTGTAACTGAAGCCCCCAATTTTTTGGCAAAGATTAAAAAAGTACATACTGAAAAAGTGACAACATCTTCAACAAATGGTAGTAAGGAAAACTGGCTGTCAAACATACAAATAGAACCAGATCCTTATTTCTCATCCTGTACAAAAATCAACTCCAAATGGATAGAACATCACGATATTAAACCAAAAGGGGAAGAGATTTAAAGAGATAGTCCAATACTTCAACTGGCACTCTGTCTCAAAAGAATTACTAACAATTCAACTCTTCTCTCCAGTCCTCAAATATTTGTTTTTCTTTTTTTAGCATCAATGAATTGTTACATCAGAATAGACTTAATTTTACATAGATATACTGTGTCCAAAGTAATGGCACTAACCAGTCATCCCAGCACTGGGAGAGATTGAGTTCATGAGTTCAAAACCAGCCTAGGCTACAAAATGATAAACACTTTAAAATTGTGTGTGTGTGTGTGTGTGTGTGTGTGTGAGAGAGAGAGAGAGAGAGAGAGAGAGAGAGAGAGAGAGAGAGAGAGAGAGAAAGAGTGGACCTCTTATTTGATTCCTGATTTCACAAGAAAATGTTCTCAATTGTTCACTAATTATGATATAGTTTATAGATGATCATTTCTCTAAATAGAACCCACACTTCAAAGCAATTATTCTTAATGAATTATAAACTTTAAACATAAGTGCTAAAAGTTACCAAATACTTTAATTTATATCTTCTGAAATTATTTTCCTTTTAATTTCCTAATATATTACATCATGGTGACTGGATTTTGAATGAAAAGAAACACTTGGTTTTTCAATGGATGTATTGTTTTATGCATACATAAATGTATACATACATACATTATACATGATGTATTGTACATGTTGATGAATTTAAGTTTATTAGTAAGATGAACTGATCAGTTTCTAATTTAGGGTTTACCTTTTCTAATGTTTTATTTACTATCCTTATGAATTTACAATTTTCAAGTTTGGTATTAAAATTTCATTATTGATATATAATTATAAACAAATGCACCTGGCCCTGAAGGTTTCATTTATTTTGCTTTTCCTTTTTAAAAAAAAAAAATTTTTTTTTCAATTAGGCTGTGTTTAGTTATGGTTTATGTTCTTAAGAGTTAATTAAAAATAAATTGTTTTTTATTTCCTATTGTGTCAATGGATAATATTGGATAAAGTGGGCTTGAGAGTGTGTCTTTCACTTACACTGTCAAGGACAGTAGCTTAAAATTATCCATAATGTATCATTTATTATTATGATTCTTTGTATCTTAAGCTTGCGTAACTCATCTCATACCTGAAAGATGTTGCAATGAATATGAACTTAAGGGTGCTGCTTATCTTCCTCTCAGTTTTGTCTCCCTACATAGGTTAAGCACTCTATTGGATTTGCTACACACTTGTCAAGCAAGATTCAAACACAAAGAGACACGACTCAATTGCTTAGTATCTCAGACTCTGACTTCTCTGGGATTTCTAAGTTGTGTTGGCCCTCTCCACAGCACTTTCTCTGAGGGTCATCCTCAAACATGCTCTGCATGTGAGAGACACCTGAAGTAAATGTGGGAATGATCTCAGGCATAGCTAAACACCATGTCCTTTCTATGATAGACTTCTCCTACTCCGTTTACTTTCAAAAGTGATCAAAATATTCAGAGTCCAAGTTTATGTACACAGGAACTTTACATTTTACCACAACAAACCAAGAAGAAACATCAATTCACACTTTCCAACGTGTTTTTGTGTCTGGGGAAATGTTCCCCAGAAGAGGAAAGTAAGAAAGCTTGATGAACTCAGAGAAGAGGAGACTGGAAATTGCTGAGAACTGGAAATCCCCCATTTCCTCACAGTCACCTTTACTGGTCCCATGTAGTAACCATTTCAAACACAAGCACCTGCTACATAAAAAACAAGTGTTACTGATTTACATAATCTGAATTATTTTAATGAAACATTACAAATGGAAAATCTGATCCACAAGAAGACTAAAGACCTCCCAGTACTTAATTCACTCACTGAAAGAAAAAAAAAATCATTTTCAAATATGATGAGCAGGTCGTCACCGGAAACTGCCTCAGGTCGGAAGTTTGTGGTTCCTTTGAACACGTACCACTAAGGCAGCTGCCGTGATAAGGACTTTACACCCTGCCTTCCTGCCGCACTTTGCATCTGCCTCACATTACATCACTTCCTTTCAGAAACCTCCCTCCGGATTCCTCATATAAGGTCACACTTGAGGGAGAACTGCACTGGGTTTTAGTGTCTGAATGACCTCGCCCAACTCTTACCCCAGCCTCGGTATCAGTAAGCCTCAGTTTTCTCAGTTGTGAAGTGCTAATCACAACAGAGGCTGTCGTGAACATATGGGTATCGCTTTATTTATACGTTTTTTTTTTTTTTTTCATGGAATGAAACTCATAAACTATTTCTAAAGAAATGGCACTGTGGCACATGTAATCCTAGCATTTTATGGTGTGGCCCAGCACTCAAGAGGCAGAGGCAGAAGGATCTCTGTGAGTTCCAGGACAGTTTGTTCTACAAAGGGAGTTCCGGGACAGTCATTAATACACAGAGAAACCATGTCTTTAAAAAACAAAAATAAAGCTGGGCAGTGGTGGCACACATCTTTAATCCCAGCACTTGGGAGGCAGAGGCAGGTGGATTTCTGAGTTCGAGGCCAGCCTGGTCTACAGAGTGAATTCCAGGACAGCCAGGGCTACACAGAGAAACCCTGTCTCAAAACAAAACAAAACAAAACAAAACAAAAACAAACAAACAAAAAACTCCAAAACTTTGGCTGTCCCTCTAAAGCCAGGTAGGGATAAATGACTTCAGATGAAAGGTCAACTGTTTAATTAAAGAGGGAGACTTATTTGCAGACATGGTATGTGGAGTTAAATTTAAAAAAAAAAAAAAAAAAAAAGATTTAGCCATGAAAACAAATCCTTGAGTATAAGGAACAAAAGTAAGAGCACACCTTCTACAGAAACTCAAATTTAACTTCCTTAAAAACAGAGGGAAAGCCAGTACAGTTGACCTGTACAGAATACAAGGGAAAAATGAGAGATGATGTTTGCCTGGTTGGAAAACTAAATCTTTTAAAAATAAGACTTACCTATCAGACTGTCCTGGAATATTCAGATTTTGAGAACATAACAATGTCATAATGATTAAGGTTATTTATAGGCAGGGTGTACAGGTTGTATATTATATACAATAAAAATTCTACGTACCATTTATGATTAATGGCATATACATGAGATGTATGCTAACCATGTTGTACATAACAAACACATGTATAACCTTTGTAGGTATGTAGAAGATAGGTGCTTTTGGTTATGGTTAATGAAGTGAGAAACCCAGAACCCTTGTGTGAGCATTTTAGCATGAAGAACTGTCTTAGAGGTGACTGACTAGGATGCAGCAGCTTCCTCTGTCTGCCCAAGTTCCCGATACCAACACACAGCAGACATGTTGCATCTCATCCACATTGATGCTGATAATTTTCAGTTAACACCTCTTCACACAACAGAAAAACTTTCTCACACCAGACTCCCACCCCGTGATGTAGCAACAAACACCTAACAGCTACAGAACATCAACTTCCCAGTTCACAGTTGTTCCTCATGTAGCTCTCACAAACCACTGGAAATCATTTTGGCTTACAGATACTGAAGCCAGTTATTATTGAAATTGTGTAGATTTTTCCAAATCTACATAATAAACAAATTCTTGAGTTAAGATTTGTTTTCTTTCATGTCTCATTCAAAAGCACTGTGGGTTCCTCCAGTGTTGTAGGCTCAATTGAGGTATCAAAGATAGGAAAGGCGTGTCCCTGGCTGTCTTCTTTTCTAAGACCCACCTTAAAAGGCTGGCTTCTATGGATTGGGTGGGTCACAGAGTGAATAAAAAGGAGGCATCCAAGTAGGCTGAGCTCCTTAGACACCTCTGTGTCTACAAGTGAGAGACAGACAGACAATGATAATGACATTAAAGGCTTACATAAGCAGAACTAGAAAGCTTTGGATGGCATAATGGATTAAGTGAAACCCGTGAAATCACTGGTGGTGAATGGGAGGGCTCTCTTCATGCTGGTTAAAGAATGTCTTGCTGTGGAGACGATGTGTGGTATTAAATATAAACAAAAAGACTTAGCCATAACAAAAAATAGCACCTGAGAATGTAAAGATCAAAAACAAGAACACGCCCCTCTACAGTGAAAACAAGTTCAACTTCCTTGAGGAACAGAATGAAAGTCAAGAACATTTGGACCTGTGCAGCAGCAGAGTGTGTGGCAAAGCGAGACTTGAAGATTCTCTCTTTGAAAAACCTGTTTTTTATACTTGGTTTACCTTCCTACTATCTAAGATTATTCAAATTGCAAGGCAGTTGGTACCCAGTTAGGGGAATTAAATTTCACACTTACATGGTGAGATGGTTGACCTTCATTGACAGCTTGATGTGGACTTAGTTACCTAGGAAACAGATCTCTGGGTGAATCTGTAAAGGCATTTCCAGAGCATTATAACTCCAATGAAGAGGACCTACCCTGCAGGCTGGACCGATTGCTCAGCTGTTAAAGACTAGCCTCACAACCAAAAATAGAAGAGAAGATCTGCCCTAAATGGCTGGCTTCTATGGGTTGAGTGGGTCATAGAGTGAATAAAAAGGAGGAATCCAAGTAGGCTGAGCTCCAGTCTCCTCCTCCTCCTCCTCCTCCTCCTCCTCCTCCTCCTCCTCCTCCTCCTCCTTCTTCTTTTCTCTCTCTCTCTCTCTCTCTCTCTCTCTCTCTCTCTCTCTCTTTCTCTCTCTCCACTGAACATGTGATGTGTCCAGCCACTTCATGCATCTGTTGCATTCCCTTCCTACCATGATAATTTAGATACTTCCTAAACTATGAGCCAAAATAAACCCTTCTTTATACTCTTTCAGTCATGTATTTTGACACAGAAAAATAACTAACACTTGTGAGTCTCACCAGAGAAAAAAGGCACACTTCACTGAGGGATACTGTTGCTGTGATGCTTAGCCTGCCCCACTAGCATAACCATAGCCATTTTGATTCATGCCTACCAACTATTTCATACTGTTGACAGAAGAATAATTTGACTCAGAGTAGGGTCATGTTGACCATATTCCTTGTTATTTTCTGTATGTTCTGAGGTTTATTAATCTTAAGGAATTCCACAACCATATGCTTCACTTAGGACCCATCAAATTAAAGGTCAATATGAACTGTTATGTCTAAAATAGCTTAAGTCAGGGCCGGCTACTAGGCACTGCTTCTTGTACCTCCATATGAGCTCATTGTGGTTTTTGTGGTTTTAGTCTTTATAGGCTGTCCCTGAGAAATGTAAAAGGCTGAAGTGAACTCCTGAATCTGAGCTACAGCCCTGACCAATCAGTCTTGGGGTGTGCATTCAATAAACCAGCCCTGTTTAACTGAGACTGGAGTTTAAGTGGCTTGTATGGGGATTCCTAAACCTTCACACAAAAGCACCATGACCAAAAGCAACATCAGGAGGAAAGAGTATATTCCATCTTAAAACACCCAGTCAGAGTCCATCACTGAGAGAAGTCAAGGCAGGAACTTAAGGCTAAAAGGAAAACAAAGACCGTGGAATAGTGTTACTTGCTGGCTTGCTCTCCATGGCTTTCTCAGCCTGCTTTTTTGTATCATCCAGGACTACCAGCCCAGGGGTAACATTGTCCACAGTGTGCTGGATTCTCCCACATCAATCATCAATCAAGAAAACAACCCACAGACTTGTTCATGGGTCAGTCTTATAGTTACATGTTCTCAGTGAGGTTTTCTCTTCCCAAATGACTCTTCTATCAAGTTGACATGACAGGATACATACTAGTAAAAGTGAACACTGGAATATGATATCCAGGTTAACTAGTTCTCAGAAAGTCCTACATTGTATGAGGAAAACACAGAAGGTTAAAGTAATCAGAATAGATAGATGATAGATAGATAGATAGATAGATAGATAGATAGATAGATAGATAGATAGATTTCTCTTTCTTTTTACCTCACAGTCTAGGAAGAATTTAAATGATGTCACAAATCTTTAATAACAATATTAGCTCATGAATTTTCACCAACCAAACTGTGTCAGGATGACCAATGAATAACCTCTTTCCCCCAAAATTTTCATTTTCAAAATATATTAAAACAACAATTATAGCTGCCTGCTGTCAGTGAAAATGTTCTTAGAATTTGGTTGTGACTGAAGGAACAAGATCAAAGTGTCAACTGGGCGGTGCTGGCGCATGCCTTTAATCCCAGTACTTGGGAGGCAGAGGCAGGCAGATTTCTGAGTTCGAGGCCAGCCTGGTCTACAGAGTGAGTTCCAGGACAGCCAGAACTACACAGAGAAACCTTGTCTAGAAAAACAAAAACAAAAACAAAAACAAAACAAAACAAAAAATCAAAGGGTCTTAGTTTGTTTGCTACTGCTATGGTAGAATGCACTGACCAAAACCCACTTGGAAAGGGATGCTTTCTTTGGCTTACACTTCCCAATCACAGCGCATCATGAGGAGAAATCAGGACACGAACTCAAATCTGAAACTAGAAAGCAGGAGCTGAAGCAGAAGCCATAGAGGAATGCTGCTTACTGGTTTGTTCTTTGTGACTTGTTCAGCCTACCTTCTTATACAACCAAGGACCACCAGCCCAAGAGTGGTACTTCCCACCGTACCACTTACTTTCTTACAAATATTCGTACATTAATATTTGTCAGGAAAATTCCCACAGGATTGCTTATAAGCCAATCTGTTAGAGGTGTTTTCTCTGAAGTTTTTTCAGGTGAGTATCTTGTATCAAGCTGGGATGGAGGGAACCCTAATGAGCACAAATAGTAAGCCACTTCTATTTCTATCCAGAATATCTAGCAAGCTATTCCTATCCAGAATGTCTATCAAAGCCCTGTCTCCACAGTGACACACCTCCTCTAACAAGACAATACCTCCTCTGATAAGGCCACACCTCCTAATAGTGGCACTTTCCATGGGCCAAGCATATTCAAACCACCACATAATCCCAGGAAAAGTCACAGCTCATGATTTTGTTCCCAATTTTCTCTCATCTAATTTGAGTTGATGTGTTGTGTACAGTTGTTACTCTCAACTGGGCCATAGTAGGCAACTCTTCTGGCTTACAGTTTCAGAGGTTCAGTCTATTATCATCATGGTAGAAAGCAGGCAGTGTGCAGGAGGACATGGTGCTGGAGGAACCAAGAGTTCTACATCTTGATCTGCAGACAGCAGAAGGGGACCGACCGTAACACACTAGCCAGACTTGAGCATATGTATATATGAGACCTCAAATCCCTGCCTCCACAGTGACACACTTTCTTTAACAAGGCCACACCTCTTCTGATAAGGCCACCTCGACTAATAGTGACATTTCCCATGGGCCAAGCATATTTAAATAGTCACAGATTATATAAGCAACAACTACTCACTCCAAGCAGGGTACCAATGACATGTCAAATAATTACTCTACCCATGTTCAACTAAATGAATCAATGTATTTTATTGGTAGTTATTTTCAGCCACATTGGGTGGACTCAAAGGCAGTGCCCACCCCAACAAGGGTGATGCTTTATTAAATCTATATCCCTGCCAGGCGGTGGTGGTGCACACCTTTAATCCCAGCACTTGTGAGGCAGAGGCAGGTG